>NW_028277110.1:0-1200000 GCF_059951505.1 Python bivittatus
CATCTATATATGAGTAAAACATGGGGAGAGCATCATTAAACCATCATCTACACATGGTTAAAAGATGGGGAGAGCATCAATAAACCATGATATATATATATGGTTAAAGTTGGGGATAGCATCATCAAACCACCATCTATATATGGTTAAAAGATGGGGAGAGCATCAATAAACCATGATATATATATATGGTTAAAGATCGGGAGATCATCATCAAACCATCATCTACATATGGTTAAAAGATGGGGAGAGCATCAATAAACCATGATATATATATATGGTTAAAGATGGGGAGAGCATCATCAAACCACCATATATATATGGGTAAAAGATGGGAAGAACAACAATAAACCACGATATATATATATGGTTAAAGATGGGGAGAGCATCATCAAACCACCATCTATATATGGTTAAAGGATGGGGAGAGCATCATTAAACAATCATCTAGATATGGTTAAAAGATGGGGAGAGCATCAATAAACCATGATATATATATGTGGTTAAAGATGGGGAGAGCATCCTCAAACCACCATCTATATATGGTTAAAAGATGGGGAGAGCACATTAAACCATGATATATATATATGGTTAAAGATGGGGAGAGCATCATCAAACCATGATATATATATATGGTTAAAGATGGGGAGAGCATCATCAAACCATGATATATATATATGGTTAAAGATGGGGAGAGCATCATCAAACCACCATATATATATGGGTAAAAGATGGGAATAACAACAATAAACCACGATATATATATATGGTTAAAGATGGGGAGAGCATCATCAAACCACCATCTATATATGGGTAAAAGATAGGGAGAGAATCAATAAACCATGATATATATATATGGTTAAAGATGGGGAGAGCATCATCAAACCACCATCTATATATGGTTAAAAGATGGGGAGAGCATCAATAAACCATGATATATATATGTGGTTAAAGATGGGGAGAGCATCCTCAAACCACCATCTGTATATGGTTAAAAGATGGGGAGAGCACATTAAACCATGATATATATATATGGTTAAAGATGGGGAGAGCATCATCAAACCATGATATATATATATGGTTAAAGATGGGGAGAGCATCATCAAACCACCATATATATATGGGTAAAAGATGGGAAGAACAACAATAAACCACGATATATATATATATGGTTAAAGATGGGGAGAGCATCATCAAACCACCATCTATATATGGGTAAAGATAGGGAGAGCATCATTAAACCATCATCTACATATGGTTAAAACATGGGGAGAGAATCAATAAACCATGATATATATATATGGTTAAAGATGGGGATAGCATCATCAAACCACCATCTATATATGGTTAAAAGATTGGGAGAGCATCATTAAACCATCATCTACACATGGTTAAAAGATGGGGAGAGCATCAATAAACCATGATTTATATATATGGTTAAAGTTGGGGATAGCATCATGAAACCACCATCTATATATGGTTAAAAGATGGGGATAGAATCAATAAACCATGATATATATATATGGTTAAAGATCGGGAGAATATCATCAAACCATCATCTACATATGGTTAAAAGATGGGGAGAGCATCAATAAACCATGATATATATATATGGTTAAAGATGGGGAGAGCATCATCAAACCACCATATATATATGGGTAAAAGATGGGAAGAACAACAATAAACCACGATATATATATATGGTTAAAGATGGGGAGAGCATCATCAAACCACCATCTATATATGGTTAAAGGATGGGGAGAGCATCATTAAACAATCATCTAGATATGGTTAAAAGATGGGGAGAGCATCAATAAACCATGATATATATATGTGGTTAAAGATGGGGAGAGCATCCTCAAACCACCATCTATATATGGTTAAAAGATGGGGAGAGCACATTAAACCATGATATATATATATGGTTAAAGTTGGGAGAGCATCAACAAACCATGATATATATATATGGTTAAAGATGGGGAGAGCATCATCAAACCATGATATATATATATGGTTAAAGATGGGGAGAGCATCATCAAACCACCATATATATATGGGTAAAAGATGGGAATAACAACAATAACCCACGATATATATATATGGTTAAAGATGGGGAGAGCATCATCAAACCACCATCTATATATGGGTAAAAGATAGGGAGAGAATCAATAAACCATGATATATATATATGGTTAAAGATGGGGAGAGCATCATAAAACCTCCATCTATATATGGTTAAAAGATGGGGAGAGCATCAATAAACCATGATATATATATATGGTTAAAGATGGGGAGAGCATCAGCAAACCTCCATCTATATATGGTTAAAAGATGGGGAGAGCATCAATAAACCATGATATATATATATGGTTAAAGAAGGGGAGAGCATCATCAAACCATCATCTACATATGGTTAAAAGAATGGGAGAGCATCAATAAACCATGCTATATATATATGGTTAAAGATGGGGAGAGCATCATCAAACCACCATCTATATATGGGTAAAAGATGGGGAGAGAATCAATAAACCATGATATATATATATGGTTAAAGATGGGGAGAGCATCATCAAACCTCCATCTATATATGGGTAAAAGATGTGAAGAACAACAATAAACCACGATATATATATATGGTTAAAGATGGGGAGAGCATCATCAAACCACCATCTATATATGGTTAAAAGATGGGGAGAGCATCAATAAACCATGATATATATATATGGTTAAAGATGGGGAGAGCATCATTAAACCACCATCTATATATGGTTAAAAGATGGGGAGAGCATCTATAAACCACCGTCTATATATGGTTAAAAGATGGGGAGAGCATCAATAAACCATGATATATATATATGGTTAAAGATGGGGAGAGCATCATCAAACCACCATCTATATATGGCTAAAAGATTGGGAGAGCATCAATAAACCATGATATATATATATGGCTAAAAGATTGGGAGAGCATCAATAAACCATGATATATATATATGGTTAAAGATGGGGAGAGCATCATCAAACCACCATCTATATATGGTTAAAAGATGGGGAGAGAATCAATAAACCATGATATATATATATGGTTAAAGATCGGGAGATCATCATCAAACCATCATCTACATATGGTTAAAAGATGGGGAGAGCATCAATAAACCATGATATATATATATGGTTAAAGATGGGGAGAGCATCATCAAACCACCATATATATATGGGTAAAAGATGGGAAGAACAACAATAAACCACGATATATATATATGGTTAAAGATGGGGAGAGCATCATCAAACCACCATCTATATATGGTTAAAGGATGGGGAGAGCATCATTAAACAATCATCTAGATATGGTTAAAAGATGGGGAGAGCATCAATAAACCATGATATATATATGTGGTTAAAGATGGGGAGAGCATCCTCAAACCACCATCTATATATGGTTAAAAGATGGGGAGAGCACATTAAACCATGATATATATATATGGTTAAAGATGGGGAGAGCATCATCAAACCATGATATATATATATGGTTAAAGATGGGGAGAGCATCATCAAACCATGATATATATATATGGTTAAAGATGGGGAGAGCATCATCAAACCACCATATATATATGGGTAAAAGATGGGAATAACAACAATAAACCACGATATATATATATGGTTAAAGATGGGGAGAGCATCATTAAACCACCATCTATATATGGCTAAAAGATTGGGAGAGAATCAATAAACCATGATATATATATATGGTTAAAGATGGGGAGAGCATCATTAAACCACCATCTATATATGGTTAAAAGATGGGGAGAGCATCAATAAACCATGATATATATATATGGTTAAAGATGGGGAGAGCATCATCAAACCACCATTTATATATGGTTAAAAGATGGGGAGAGCATCAATAAACCATGATATATATATATGGTTAAAGATGGGGAGAGCATCATCAAACCATCATCTATATATGGTTAAAAGATGGGGAGAGCATCAATAAACCATGATATATATATATGGTTAAAGATGGGGAGAGCATCATGAAACTACCATCTATATATGGTTAAAAGATTGGGAGAGAATCAATAAACCATGATATATATATATGGTTAAAGATGGGGAGAGCATCATCAAACCACCATATATATATGGCTAAAAGATGTGAAGAGCATCAATAAACCATGATATATATATATGGTTAAAGATGGGGAGAGCATCATCAAACCACCATTTATATATGGTTAAAAGATGGGGAGAGCATCAATAAACCATGATATATATATATGGTTAAAGATGGGGAGAGCATCATCAAACCACCATCTATATATGGTTAAAGGATGGGGAGAGCATCATTAAACAATCATCTAGATATGGTTAAAAGATGGGGAGAGCATCAATAAACCATGATATATATATATGGTTAAAGATGGGGAGAGCATCCTCAAACCACCATCTATATATGGTTAAAAGATGGGGAGAGCACATTAAACCATGATATATATATATGGTTAAAGATGGGGAGAGCATCATCAAACCATGATATATATATATGGTTAAAGATGGGGAGAGCATCATCAAACCACCATCTATATATGGTTAAAAGATGGGGAGAGCATCAATAAACCATGATATATATATATGGTTAAAGATGGGGAGAGCATCATCAAACCACCATCTATATATGGTTAAAAGATGGGGAGAGCATCAATAAACCATGATATATATATATGGTTAAAGATGGGGAGAGCATCATCAAACCACCATCTATATATGGTTAAAAGATGGGGAGAGCATCATTAAACAATCATCTAGATATGGTTAAAAGATGGGGAGAGCATCAATAAACCATGATATATATATGTGGTTAAAGATGGGGAGAGCATCCTCAAACCACCATCTATATATGGTTAAAAGATGGGAGAGCACATTAAACCATGATATATATATATGGTTAAAGATGGGGAGAGCATCATCAAACCATGATATATATATATGGTTAAAGATGGGGAGAGCATCATCAAACCATGATATATATATATGGTTAAAGATGGGGAGAGCATCATCAAACCACCATATATATATGGGTAAAAGATGGGAATAACAACAATAAACCACGATATATATATATGGTTAAAGATGGGGAGAGCATCATCAAACCACCATCTATATATGGGTAAAAGATAGGGAGAGAATCAATAAACCATGATATATATATATGGTTAAAGATGGGGAGAGCATCATCAAACCACCATCTATATATGGCTAAAAGATTGGGAGAGCATCAATAAACCATGATATATATATATGGTTAAAGATGGGGAGAGCATCATCAAACCACCATATATATATGGGTAAAAGATGGGGAGAGCATCAATAAACCATGATATATATATATGGTTAAAGATGGGGAGAGCATCATTAAACCACCATCTATATATGGTTAAAAGATGGGGAGAGCATCTATAAACCACCGTCTATATATGGTTAAAAGATGGGGAGAGCATCAATAAACCATGATATATATATATGGTTAAAGATGGGGAGAGCATCATCAAACCACCATCTATATATGGTTAAAAGATGGGGAGAGCATCAATAAACCATGATATATATATATGGTTAAAAGATGGGGAGAGCATCAATAAACCATGATATATATATATGGTTAAAGATGGGGAGAGCATCATCAAACCACCATCTATATATGGTTAAAAGATGGGGAGAGAATCAATAAACCATGATATATATATATGGTTAAAGATCGGGAGATCATCATCAAACCATCATCTACATATGGTTAAAAGATGGGGAGAGCATCAATAAACCATGATATATATATATGGTTAAAGATGGGGAGAGCATCATCAAACCACCATATATATATGGTTAAAAGATGGGGAGAGCATCATTAAACAATCATCTAGATATGGTTAAAAGATGGGGAGAGCATCAATAAACCATGATATATATATGTGGTTAAAGATGGGGAGAGCATCCTCAAACCACCATCTATATATGGTTAAAAGATGGGGAGAGCACATTAAACCATGATATATATATATGGTTAAAGATGGGGAGAGCATCATCAAACCATGATATATATATATGGTTAAAGATGGGGAGAGCATCATCAAACCATGATATATATATATGGTTAAAGATGGGGAGAGCATCATCAAACCACCATATATATATGGGTAAAAGATGGGAATAACAACAATAAACCACGATATATATATATGGTTAAAGATGGGGAGAGCATCATCAAACCACCATCTATATATGGGTAAAAGATAGGGAGAGAATCAATAAACCATGATATATATATATGGTTAAAGATGGGGAGAGCATCATAAAACCTCCATCTATATATGGTTAAAAGATGGGGAGAGCATCAATAAACCATGATATATATATATGGTTAAAGATGGGGAGAGCATCAGCAAACCACCATCTATATATGGTTAAAAGATGGGGAGAGCATCAATAAACCATGATATATATATATGGTTAAAGAAGGGGAGAGCATCATCAAACCATCATCTACATATGGTTAAAAGAATGGGAGAGCATCAGTAAACCATGAGATATGTATATCGTTAAAGATGGGGAGAGCATCATTAAACCACCATCGATATATGGGTAAAAGATTGGGAGGACATCAATAAACCATGATATATATATATGGTTAAAGATGGGGAGACCATCAATAAACCACCATCTATATATGGTTAAAAGATGGGGAGAGCATCATTAAACAATCATCTAGATATGGTTAAAAGATGGGGAGAGCATCAATAAACCATGATATATATATGTGGTTAAAGATGGGGAGAGCATCCTCAAACCACCATCTATATATGGTTAAAAGATGGGGAGAGCATCAATAAACCATGATATATATATATGGTTAAAGATGGGGAGAGCATCATCAAACCATGATATATATATATGGTTAAAGATGGGGAGAGCATCATCAAACCATGATATATATATATGGTTAAAGATGGGGAGAGCATCATCAAACCACCATATATATATGGGTAAAAGATGGGAATAACAACAATAAACCACGATATATATATATGGTTAAAGATGGGGAGAGCATCATCAAACCACCATCTATATATGGCTAAAAGATAGGGAGAGAATCAATAAACCATGATATATATATATGGTTAAAGATGGGGAGAGCATCATTAAACCACCATCTATATATGGCTAAAAGATAGGGAGAGCATCAATAAACCATGATATATATATATGGTTAAAGATGGGGAGAGCATCATTAAACCACCATCTATATATGGTTAAAAGATGGGGAGAGCACATTAAACCATGATATATATATATGGTTAAAGATGGGGAGAGCATCATCAAACCATGATATATATATATGGTTAAAGATGGGGAGAGCATCATCAAACCACCATATATATATGGGTAAAAGATGGGAAGAACAACAATAAACCACGATATATATATATATGGTTAAAGATGGGGAGAGCATCATCAAACCACCATCTATATATGGGTAAAGATAGGGTGAGCATCATTAAACCAACATCTATATATGCTTAAAAGATGGGGAGAGGATCAATAAACCATGATATATGTATATGGGTAAAGATGGGGAGAGCATCATCAAACCACCATCTATATATGGTTAAAAGATTGGGAGAGCATCATTAAACCATCATCTACACATGGTTAAAAGATGGGGAGAGCATCAATAAACCATGATATATATATATGGTTAAAGTTGGGGATAGCATCATGAAACCACCATCTATATATGGTTAAAAGATGGGGATAGAATCAATAAACCATGATATATATATATGGTTATAGATCGGGAGAATATCATCAAACCATCATCTACATATGGTTAAAAGATGGGGAGAGCATCAATAAACCATGATATATATATATGGTTAAAGATGGGGAGAGCATCATCAAACCACCATATATATATGGGTAAAAGATGGGAAGAACAACAATAAACCACGATATATATATATGGTTAAAGATGGGGAGAGCATCATCAAACCACCATCTATATATGGTTAAAGGATGGGGAGAGCATCATTAAACAATCATCTATATATGGCTAAAAGATTGGGAGAGCATCAATAAACCATGATATATATATGTGGTTAAAGATGGGGAGAGCATCATGAAACTACCATCTATATATGGTTAAAAGATTGGGAGAGCATCAATAAACCATGATATATATATATGGTTAAAGATGGGGAGAGCATCATCAAACCATGATATATATATATGGTTAAAGATGGGGAGAGCATCATCAAACCATGATATATATATATGGTTAAAGATGGGGAGAGCATCATCAAACCACCATATATATATGGGTAAAAGATGGGAATAACAACAATAAACCACGATATATATATATGGTTAAAGATGGGGAGAGCATCATCAAACCACCATCTATATATGGGTAAAAGATAGGGAGAGAATCAATAAACCATGATATATATATATGGTTAAAGATGGGGAGAGCATCATAAAACCACCATCTATATATGGTTAAAAGATGGGGAGAGCATCAATAAACCATGATATATATATATGGTTAAAGATGGGGAGAGCATCATCAAACCACCATCTATATATGGTTAAAAGATGGGGAGAGCATCAATAAACCATGATATATATATATGGTTAAAGATGGGGAGAGCATCATCAAACCAACATTTATATATGGTTAATTGAATGGGAGAGCATCAATAAACCATGATATATATATATGGTTAAAGATGGGGAGAGCATCATCAAACCACCATCTATATATGGTTAAAAGATGGGGAGAGCATCAATAAACCATGATATATATATATGGTTAAAGATGGGGAGAGCATCATCAAACCACCATCTATATATGGTTAAAAGATGGGGAGAGCATCAATAAACCATGATATATATATATGGTTAAAGATGGGGAGAGCATCATCAAACCACCATCTATATATGGTTAAAAGATGGGGAGAGCATCAATAAACCATGATATATATATATGGTTAAAGATGGGGAGAGCATCATCAAACCACCATCTATATATGGTTAAAAGATGGGGAGAGCATCAATAAACCATGATATATATATGGTTAAAGATGGGGAGAGCATCATCAAACCACCATCTATATATGGTTAAAAGATGGGGAGAGCATCAATAAACCATGATATATATATATGGTTAAAGATGGGGAGAGCATCATCAAACCACCATCTATATATGGTTAAAAGATGGGAGAGCATCAATAAACCATGATATATATATATGGTTAAAGATGGGGAGAGCATCATCAAACCACCATCTATATATGGTTAAAAGATGGGGAGAGCATCAATAAACCATGATATATATATATGGTTAAAGATGGGGAGAGCATCATCAAACCACGATATCTATATGGTTAAAAGATTGGGAGAGCATCCTCAAACCATGATATATATATGGTTAAAAGATGGGGAGAGCGTCAATAAACCATGATATATATATATGGTTAAAAGATGGGGAGAGCATCAATAAACCATGATATATATATGGTTAAAGATGGGGAGAGCATCATCAAACCACCATCTATATATGGTTAAAAGATGGGGAGAGCATCAATAAACCATGATATATATATATGGTTAAAGATGGGGAGAGCATCATCAAACCACCATCTATATATGGTTAAAAGATGGGGAGAGCATCAATAAACCATGATATATATATGGTTAAAGATGGGGAGAGCATCATTAAACCACCATCTATATATGGTTAAAAGATGGGGAGAGCATCATTAAACCACCATCTATATATGGTTAAAAGATGGGGAGAGCATCAATAAACCATGATATATATATATGGTTAAAGATGGGGAGAGCATCATCAAACCACCATCTATATATGGTTAAAAGATGGGAGAGCATCAATAAACCATGATATATATATGGTTAAAGATGGGGAGAGCATCATCAAACCACCATCTATATATGGTTAAAAGATGGGGAGAGCATCAATAAACCATGATATATATATGGTTAAAGATGGGGAGAGCATCATGAAACTACCATATATATATGGTTAAAAGGTGGGGAGAGCATCAATAAACCATGATATATGTATATGGTTAGAGATGGGGAGAGCATCATCAAACCACCATCTATATATGGTTAAAAGATGGGGAGAGCATCAATAAACCATGATATATATATATGGTTAAAGATGGGGAGAGCATCATTAAACCACCATCTATATATGGTTAAAAGATGGGGAGAGCATCAATAAACCATGATATATATATATGGTTAAAGATGGGGAGAGCATCATCAAACCACCATCTATATATGGTTAAAAGATGGGGAGAGCATCAATAAACCATGATATATATATATGGTTAAAGATGGGGAGAGCATCATTAAACCACCATCTATATATGGTTAAAAGATGGGGAGAGCATCAATAAACCATGATATATATATATGGTTAAAGATGGGGAGAGCATCATCAAACCACCATATATATATGGTTAAAAGATGGGGAGAGCATCAATAAACCATGATATATATATATGGTTAAAGATGGGGAGAGCATCATCAAACCACCATATATATATGGTTAAAAGATTGGGAGAGCATCAATAAACCATGATATATATATATGGTTAAAGATGGGGAGAGCATCATGAAACTACAATATATATATGGTTAAAGATGGGGAGAGCATCATTAAACCACCATCTATATATGCTTAAAAGATGGGGAGAGCATCAATAAACCATGATATATATATATGGTTAAAGATGGGGAGAGCATCATCAAACCACCATCTATATATGGTTAAAAGATGGGGAGAGCATCAATAAACCATGATATATATATATGGTTAAAGATGGGGAGAGCATCATCAAACCACCATCTATATATGGTTAAAAGATGGGGAGAGCATCAATAAACCATGATATATATATATGGTTAAAGATGGGGAGAGCATCATCAAACCACCATCTATATATGGTTAAAAGATGGGGAGAGCATCAATAAACCATGATATATATATATGGTTAAAGATGGGGAGAGCATCATCAAACCACCATCTATATATGGTTAAAAGATGGGGAGAGCATCAATAAACCATGATATATATATATGGTTAAAGATGGGGAGAGCATCATCAAACCACCATCTATATATGGTTAAAAGATGGGGAGAGCATCAATAAACCATGATATATATATATGGTTAAAGATGGGGAGAGCATCATGAAACCACCATCTATATATGGTTAAAAGATGGGGAGAGCATCAATAAACCATGATATATATATGGTTAAAGATGGGGAGAGCATCATCAAACCACCATATATATATGGTTAAAAGATGGGGAGAGCATCAATAAACCATGATATATATATATGGTTAAAGATGGGGAGAGCATCATCAAACCACCATATATATATGGTTAAAAGATTGGGAGAGCATCAATAAACCATGATATATATATGGTTAAAGATGGGGAGAGCATCATCAAACCACCATCTATATATGGTTAAAAGATTGGGAGAGCATCAATAAACCATGATATATATATATGGTTAAAGATGGGGAGAGCATCATCAAACCATGATATATATATATGGTTAAAAGATGGGGAGAGCATCATCAAACCACCATATATATATATGGTGAAATGATTGGGAGAGCATCAATAAACCATGATATATATATATGGTTAAAGATGGGGAGAGCATCATGAAACTACCATATATATATGGTTAAAGATGGGGAGAGCATCATTAAACCACCATCTATATATGCTTAAAAGATTGGGAGAGCATCAATAAACCATGATATATGTATATGGTTAAAGATGGGGAGAGCATCATCAAACCACCATTTATATATGGTTAAAAGATGGGGAGAGCATCAATAAACCATGATATATATATATGGTTAAAGATGGGGAGAGCATCATCAAACCACCATATATATATGGTTAAAAGATGGGAAAAACATCAATAAACCATGATATATATATATGGTTAAAGATGGGGAGAGCATCATCAAACCACCATCTATATATGGTTAAAGGATGGGGAGAGCATCATTAAACAATCATCTAGATATGGTTAAAAGATGGGGAGAGCATCAATAAACCATGATATATATATGTGGTTAAAGATGGGGAGAGCATCCTCAAACCACCATCTATATATGGTTAAAAGATGGGGAGAGCACATTAAACCATGATATATATATATGGTTAAAGATGGGGAGAGCATCATCAAACCATGATATATATATATGGTTAAAGATGGGGAGAGCATCATCAAACCATGATATATATATATGGTTAAAGATGGGGAGAGCATCATCAAACCACCATATATATGGGTAAAAGATGGGAATAACAACAATAAACCACGATATATATATATGGTTAAAGATGGGGAGAGCATCATCAAACCACCATCTATATATGGTTAAAACATTGGGAGAGCATCAATAAACCATGATATATGTATATGGTGAAAGATGGGGAGAGCATCATCAAACCTCCATCTATATATGGTTAAAAGATGGGGGGAGCATCAATAAACAATGATATATGTAGATAGTGAAAGATGGGGAGACCATCAATGAACCACCATCTATATATGGCTAAAAGATTGGGAGAGCACATTAAACCATGATATATATATATGGTTAAAGATGGGGAGAGCATCATCAAACCATGATATATATATATGGTTAAAGATGGGGAGAGCAACATCAAACCACCATATATATATGGGTAAAAGATGGGAAGAGCAACAATAAACCACGATATATATATATGGTTAAAGATGGGGAGAGCATCATCAAACCACCATCTAAATATGGTTAAAAGATGGGGAGAGCATCATTAAACCATCATCTACATATGGTTAAAAGATGGGGAGAGCATCAATAAACCATGATATATATATATGGTTAAAGATGGGGAGAGCATCATCAAACCACCATCTATATATGGTTAAAAGATTGGGAGAGCATCAACAAACCATGATATATATATATGGTTAAAGATGGGGAGAGCATCATCAAACCATGATATATATATATGGTTAAAGATGGGGAGAGCATCATCAAACCACCATCTATATATGGTTAAAAGATGGGGAGAGCATCATTAAACCATGATATATATATATGGTTAAAGATGGGGAGAGCATCATCAAACCACCATCTATATATGAGTAAAACATGGGGAGAGCATCATTAAACCATCATCTACACATGGTTAAAAGATGGGGAGAGCATCAATAAACCATGATATATATATATGGTTAAAGATGGGGAGAGCATCATCAAACCACCATCTACATATGGTTAAAAGATGGGGAGAGCATCAATAAACCATGATATATATATATGGTTAAAGATGGGGAGAGCATCATCAAACCACCATATATATATGGGTAAAAGATGGGAAGAACAACAATAAACCACGATATATATATATGGTTAAAGATGGGGAGAGCATCATCAAACCACCATCTATATATGGTTAAAGGATGGGGAGAGCATCATTAAACAATCATCTAGATATGGTTAAAAGATGGGGAGAGCATCAATAAACCATGATATATATATGTGGTTAAAGATGGGGAGAGCATCCTCAAACCACCATCTATATATGGTTAAAAGATGGGGAGAGCACATTAAACCATGATATATATATATGGTTAAAGATGGGGAGAGCATCATCAAACCATGATATATATATATGGTTAAAGATGGGGAGAGCATCATCAAACCATGATATATATATATGGTTAAAGATGGGGAGAGCATCATCAAACCACCATATATATATGGGTAAAAGATGGGAATAACAACAATAAACCACGATATATATATATGGTTAAAGATGGGGAGAGCATCATCAAACCACCATCTATATATGGGTAAAAGATAGGGAGAGAATCAATAAACCATGATATATATATATGGTTAAAGATGGGGAGAGCATCATCAAACCTCCATCTATATATGGTTAAAAGATGGGGAGAGCATCAATAAACCATGATATATATATGTGGTTAAAGATGGGGAGAGCATCCTCAAACCACCATCTATATATGGTTAAAAGATGGGGAGAGCACATTAAACCATGATATATATATATGGTTAAAGATGGGGAGAGCATCATCAAACCATGATATATATATATGGTTAAAGATGGGGAGAGCATCATCAAACCACCATATATATATGGGTAAAAGATGGGAAGAACAACAATAAACCACGATATATATATATATGGTTAAAGATGGGGAGAGCATCATCAAACCACCATCTATATATGGGTAAAGATAGGGAGAGCATCATTAAAACATCATCTACATATGGTTAAAACATGGGGAGAGAATCAATAAACCATGATATATATATATGGTTAAAGATGGGGATAGCATCATCAAACCACCATCTATATATGGTTAAAAGATTGGGAGAGCATCATTAAACCATCATCTACATATGGTTAAAAGATGGGGAGAGCATCAATAAACCATGATATATATATATGGTTAAAGATGGGGATAGCATCATCAAACCACCATCTATATATGAGTAAAACATGGGGAGAGCATCATTAAACCATCATCTACACATGGTTAAAAGATGGGGAGAGCATCAATAAACCATGATATATATATATGGTTAAAGATGGGGAGAGCATCATCAAACCACCATCTATATATGGTTAAAAGATGGGGAGAGCATCAATAAACCATGATATATATATATGGTTAAAGATGGGGAGAGCATCATCAAACCACCATATATATATGGGTAAAAGATGGGAATAACAACAATAAACCACGATATATATATATGGTTAAAGATGGGGAGAGCATCATCAAACCACCATCTATATATGGGTAAAAGATAGGGAGAGAATCAATAAACCATGATATATATATATGGTTAAAGATGGGGAGAGCATCATTAAACCTCCATCTATATATGGTTAAAAGATGGGGAGAGCATCAATAAACCATGATATATATATATGGTTAAAGATGGGGAGAGCATCAGCAAACCTCCATCTATATATGGTTAAAAGATGGGGAGAGCATCAATAAACCATGATATATATATATGGTTAAAGAAGGGGAGAGCATCATCAAACCATCATCTACATATGGTTAAAAGAATGGGAGAGCATCAATAAACCATGCTATATATATATGGTTAAAGATGGGGAGAGCATCATCAAACCACCATCTATATATGGGTAAAAGATGGGGAGAGAATCAATAAACCATGATATATATATATGGTTAAAGATGGGGAGAGCATCATCAAACCTCCATCTATATATGGGTAAAAGATGTGAAGAACAACAATAAACCACGATATATATATATGGTTAAAGATGGGGAGAGCATCATCAAACCACCATATATATATGGGTAAAAGATGTGAAGAACAACAATAAACCACGATATATATATATGGTTAAAGATGGGGAGAGCATCATCAAACCACCATCTATATATGGTTAAAGGATGGGGAGAGCATCATTAAACAATCATCTAGATATGGTTAAAAGATGGGGAGAGCATCAATAAACCATGATATATATCTGTGGTTAAAGATGGGGAGAGCATCCTCAAACCACCATCTAAATATGGTTAAAAGATGGGGAGAGCACATTAAACCATGATATATATATATGGTTAAAGATGGGGAGAGCATCATCAAACCATGATATATATATATGGTTAAAGATGGGGAGAGCATCATCAAACCACCATCTATATATGGTTAAAAGATGGGGAGAGAATCAATAAACCATGATATATATATATGGTTAAAGATCGGGAGATCATCATCAAACCATCATCTACATATGGTTAAAAGATGGGGAGAGCATCAATAAACCATGATATATATATATGGTTAAAGATGGGGAGAGCATCATCAAACCACCATATATATATGGGTAAAAGATGGGGAGAGCATCATTAAACAATCATCTAGATATGGTTAAAAGATGGGGAGAGCATCAATAAACCATGATATATATATGTGGTTAAAGATGGGGAGAGCATCCTCAAACCACCATCTATATATGGTTAAAAGATGGGGAGAGCACATTAAACCATGATATATATATATGGTTAAAGATGGGGAGAGCATCATCAAACCATGATATATATATATGGTTAAAGATGGGGAGAGCATCATCAAACCATGATATATATATATGGTTAAAGATGGGGAGAGCATCATCAAACCACCATATATATATGGGTAAAAGATGGGAATAACAACAATAACCCACGATATATATATATGGTTAAAGATGGGGAGAGCATCATCAAACCACCATCTATATATGGGTAAAAGATAGGGAGAGAATCAATAAACCATGATATATATATATGGTTAAAGATGGGGAGAGCATCATAAAACCTCCATCTATATATGGTTAAAAGATGGGGAGAGCATCAATAAACCATGATATATATATATGGTTAAAGATGGGGAGAGCATCAGCAAACCTCCATCTATATATGGTTAAAAGATGGGGAGAGCATCAATAAACCATGATATATATATATGGTTAAAGAAGGGGAGAGCATCATCAAACCATCATCTACATATGGTTAAAAGAATGGGAGAGCATCAATAAACCATGCTATATATATATGGTTAAAGATGGGGAGAGCATCATCAAACCACCATCTATATATGGGTAAAAGATGGGGAGAGAATCAATAAACCATGATATATATATATGGTTAAAGATGGGGAGAGCATCATCAAACCTCCATCTATATATGGGTAAAAGATGTGAAGAACAACAATAAACCACGATATATATATATGGTTAAAGATGGGGAGAGCATCATCAAACCACCATCTATATATGGTTAAAGGATGGGGAGAGCATCATTAAACAATCATCTAGATATGGTTAAAAGATGGGGAGAGCATCAATAAACCATGATATATATCTGTGGTTAAAGATGGGGAGAGCATCCTCAAACCACCATCTATATATGGTTAAAAGATGGGGAGAGCACATTAAACCATGATATATATATATGGTTAAAGATGGGGAGAGCATCATCAAACCATGATATATATATATGGTTAAAGATGGGGAGAGCATCATCAAACCATGATATATATATATGGTTAAAGATGGGGAGAGCATCATTAAACCACCATATATATATGGGTAAAAGATGGGAATAACAAGAATAAACCACGAGATATATATATGGTTAAAGATGGGGAGAGCATCATCAAACCACCATCTATATATGGGTAAAAGATAGGGAGAGAATCAATAAACCATGATATATATATATGGTTAAAGATGGGGAGAGCATCATTAAACCTCCATCTATATATGGTTAAAAGATGGGGAGAGCATCAATAAACCATGATATATATATATGGTTAAAGATGGGGAGAGCATCATCAAACCATCATCTACATATGGTTAAAAGAATGGGAGAGCATCAATAAACCATGATATATATATATGGTTAAAGATGGGGAGAGCATCATCAAACCACCATCTATATATGGTTAAAAGATGGGGAGAGCATCAATAAACCATGATATATATATATGGTGAAAGATGGGGAGAGCATCATCAAACCTCCATCTATATATGGTTAAAAGATGGGGAGAGCATCAATAAACCATGATATATATATGTGGTTAAAGATGGGGAGAGCATCCTCAAACCACCATCTATATATGGTTAAAAGATGGGGAGAGCATCATTAAACCATGATATATATATATGGTTAAAGATGGGGAGAGCATCATCAAACCATGATATATATATATGGTTAAAGATGGGGAGAGCATCATCAAACCACCATATATATATGGGGAAATGATTGGGAGAGCATCATTAAACCATGATATATATATATGGTTAAAGATGGGGAGAGCATCATCAAACCACCATCTATATATGAGTAAAACATGGGGAGAGCATCATTAAACCATCATCTACACATGGTGAAAAGATGGGGAGAGCATCAATAAACCATGATTTATATATATGGTTAAAGTTGGGGATAGCATCATCAAACCACCATCTACATATGGTTAAAAGATGGGGAGAGCATCAATAAACCATGATATATATATATGGTTAAAGATGGGGAGAGCATCATCAAACCACCATATATATATGGGTAAAAGATGGGAAGAACAACAATAAACCACGATATATATATATGGTTAAAGATGGGGAGAGCATCATCAAACCACCATCTATATATGGTTAAAGGATGGGGAGAGCATCATTAAACAATCATCTAGATATGGTTAAAAGATGGGGAGAGCATCAATAAACCATGATATATATATGTGGTTAAAGATGGGGAGAGCATCCTCAAACCACCATCTATATATGGTTAAAAGATGGGGAGAGCAGATTAAACCATGATATATATATATGGTTAAAGATGGGGAGAGCATCATCAAACCATGATATATATATATAGTTAAAGATGGGGAGAGCATCATCAAACCATGATATATATATATGGTTAAAGATGGGGAGAGCATCATCAAACCACCATATATATGGGTAAAAGATGGGAATAACAACAATAAACCACGATATATATATATGGTTAAAGATGGGGAGAGCATCATCAAACCACCATCTATATATGGGTAAAAGATAGGGAGAGAATCAATAAACCATGATATATATATATGGTTAAAGATGGGGAGAGCATCATCAAACCTCCATCTATATATGGTTAAAAGATGGGGAGAGCATCAATAAACCATGATATATATATGTGGTTAAAGATGGGGAGAGCATCCTCAAACCACCATCTATATATGGTTAAAAGATGGGGAGAGCACATTAAACCATGATATATATATATGGTTAAAGATGGGGAGAGCATCATCAAACCATGATATATATATATGGTTAAAGATGGGGAGAGCATCATCAAACCACCATATATATATGGGTAAAAGATGGGAAGAACAACAATAAACCACGATATATACATATATGGTTAAAGATGGGGAGAGCATCATCAAACCACCATCTATATATGGGTAAAGATAGGGAGAGCATCATTAAACCATCATCTACATATGGTTAAAACATGGGGAGAGAATCAATAAACCATGATATATATATATGGTTAAAGATGGGGATAGCATCATCAAACCACCATCTATATATGGTTAAAAGATTGGGAGAGCATCATTAAACCATCATCTACATATGGTTAAAAGATGGGGAGAGCATCAATAAACCATGATATATATATATGGTTAAAGATGGGGATAGCATCATCAAACCACCATCTATATATGAGTAAAACATGGGGAGAGCATCATTAAACCATCATCTACACATGGTTAAAAGATGGGGAGAGCATCAATAAACCATGATATATATATATGGTTAAAGATGGGGAGAGCATCATCAAACCATCATCTACATATGGTTAAAAGATGGGGAGAGCATCAATAAACCATGATATATATATATGGTTAAAGATGGGGAGAGCATCATCAAACCACCATATATATATGGGTAAAAGATGGGAATAACAACAATAAACCACGATATATATATATGGTTAAAGATGGGGAGAGCATCATCAAACCACCATCTATATATGGGTAAAAGATAGGGAGAGAATCAATAAACCATGATATATATATATGGTTAAAGATGGGGAGAGCATCATCAAACCACCATCTATATATGGTTAAAAGATGGGGAGAGCATCAATAAACCATGATATATATATATGGTTAAAGATGGGGAGAGCATCATCAAACCACCATCTATATATGGTTAAAAGATGGGGAGAGCATCAATAAACCATGATATATATATATGGTTAAAGATGGGGAGAGCATCATCAAACCATCATCTACATATGGTTAAAAGAATGGGAGAGCATCAATAAACCATGCTATATATATATGGTTAAAGATGGGGAGAGCATCATCAAACCACCATCTATATATGGGTAAAAGATAGGGAGAGAATCAATAAACCATGATATATATATATGGTTAAAGATGGGGAGAGCATCATCAAACCTCCATCTATATATGGTTAAAAGATGGGGAGAGCATCAATAAACCATGATATATATATGTGGTTAAAGATGGGGAGAGCATCCTCAAACCACCATCTATATATGGTTAAAAGATGGGGAGAGCACATTAAACCATGATATATATATATGGTTAAAGATGGGGAGAGCATCATCAAACCATGATATATATATATGGTTAAAGATGGGGAGAGCATCATCAAACCACCATATATATATGGGTAAAAGATGGGAAGAACAACAATAAACCACGATATATATATATGGTTAAAGATGGGGAGAGCATCATCAAACCACCATCTATATATGGGTAAAAGATAGGGAGAGCATCATTAAACCATCATCTACATATGGTTAAAACATGGGGAGAGAATCAATAAACCATGATATATATATATGGTTAAAGATGGGGATAGCATCATCAAACCACCATCTATATATGGTTAAAAGATTGGGAGAGCATCATTAAACCATGATATATATATATGGTTAAAGATGGGGATAGCATCATCAAACCACCATCTTTATATGAGTAAAACATGGGGAGAGAATCAATAAACCATGATATATATATATGGTTAAAGATCGGGAGATCATCATCAAACCATCATCTACATATGGTTAAAAGATGGGGAGAGCATCAATAAACCATGATTTATATATATGGTTAAAGTTGGGGATAGCATCATCAAACCACCATCTATATATGGTTAAAAGATGGGGAGAGAATCAATAAACCATGATATATATATATGGTTAAAGATGGGGAGAGCATCATAAAACCTCCATCTATATATGGTTAAAAGATGGGGAGAGCATCAATAAACCATGATATATATATATGGTTAAAGATGGGGAGAGCATCAGCAAACCTCCATCTATATATGGTTAAAAGATGGGGAGAGCATCAATAAACCATGATATATATATATGGTTAAAGAAGGGGAGAGCATCATCAAACCATCATCTACATATGGTTAAAAGAATGGGAGAGCATCAATAAACCATGCTATATATATATGGTTAAAGATGGGGAGAGCATCAATAAACCATGATATATATATATATGGTTAAAGATGGGGAGGGCATCATCAAACCACTATCTATATATGGTTAAAGAATGGGGAGAGCATCATTAAACAATCATCTAGATATGGTTAAAAGATGGGGAGAGCATCAATAAACCATGATATATATATGTGGTTAAAGATGGGGAGAGCATCCTCAAATCACCATCTATATATGGTTAAAAGATGGGGAGAGCACATTATACCATGATATATATATATGGTTAAAGATGGGGAGAGCATCATCAAACCATGATATATATATATGGTTAAAGATGGGGAGAGCATCATCAAACCACCATATATATATGGGTAAAAGATGGGAAGAACAACAATAAACCACGATATATATATATGGTTAAAGATGGGGAGAGCATCATCAAACCACCATCTATATATGGTTAAAAGATGGGGAGAGCATCAACAAACCATGATATATATATATGGTTAAAGATGGGGAGAGCATCATCAAACCATGATATATATATATGGTTAAAGATGGGGAGAGCATCATCAAACCATGATATATATATGTGGTGAAAGATGGGGAGAGCATCATCAAACCACCATATATATATGGGTAAAAGATGGGAAGAGCAACAATAAACCATGATATATATATATGGTTAAAGATGGGGAGAGCATCATCAAACCATGATACATACATATGGTTAAAGATGGGGAGAGCATCATCAAACCACCATATATATATGGGTAAAAGATGGGAAGAGCAACAATAAACCACGATATATATATATGGTTAAAGATGGGGAGAGCATCATTAAACAATCATCTACATATGGTTAAAAGATGGGGAGAGCATCATTAAACCACCATATATATATGGTTAAATGATGGGGAGAGCATCAATAAACCATGATATATATATATGGTTAAAGATGGGGAGAGCATCATCAAACCTCCATCTATATATGGTTAAAAGATGGGGAGAGCATCAACAAACCATGATATATATATATGGTTAAAGATGGGGAGAGCATCATCAAACCATGATATATATATATGGTTAAAGATGGGGAGAGCATCATCAAACCATGATATATATATGTGGTGAAAGATGGGGAGAGCATCATCAAACCACCATATATATATGGGTAAAAGATGGGAAGAGCAACAATAAACCATGATATATATATATGGTTAAAGATGGGGAGAGCATCATCAAACCATGATACATACATATGGTTAAAGATGGGGAGAGCATCATCAAACCACCATATATATATGGGTAAAAGATGGGAAGAGCAACAATAAACCACGATATATATATATGGTTAAAGATGGGGAGAGCATCATTAAACAATCATCTACATATGGTTAAAGATGGGGAGAGCATCATCAAACCACCATATATATATGGTGAAATGATTGGGAGAGCATCAATAAACCATGATATATATATATGGTTAAAGATGGGGAGAGCATCATCAAACCACCATTTATATATGGTTAAAAGATGGGGAGAGCATCAATAAACCATGATATATATATATGGTTAAAGATGGGGAGAGCATCAATGAACCATGATATATATATATATGGTTAAAGATGGGGAGAGCATCATGAAACCACCATCTATATATGGTTAAAGATGGGGAGAGCATCATTAAACAATCATCTAGATATGGTTAAAAGATGGGGAGAGCATCAATAAACCATGATATATATATGTGGTTAAAGATGGGGAGAGCATCCTCAAACCACCATCTATATATGGTTAAAAGATGGGGAGAGCATCATTAAAGAATCATCTGCATATGCTTAAAAGATGGGGAGAGCATCAATAAACCATGATATATATATATGGTTAAAGATGGGGAGAGCATCATCAAACCATGATATATATATATGGTTAAAGATGGGGAGAGCATCATCAAACCACCATATATATATGGCTAAAAGATGGGGAGAGCATCAATAAACCATTATATATATATATGGTTAAAGATGGGGAGAGCATCATCAAACCACCATCTATATATGGTTAAAAGATGGGGAGAGCATCATTAAAGAATCATCTGCATATGCTTAAAAGATGGGGAGAGCATCAATAAACCATGATATATATATATGGTTAAAGATGGGGAGAGCATCATCAAACCATGATATATATATATGGTTAAAGATGGGGAGAGCATCATCAAACCACCATATATATATGGCTAAAAGATGGGGAGAGCAACAATAAACCACTATATATATATATGGTTAAAGATGGGGAGAGCATCATCAAACCACCATCTATATATGGTTAAAAGATGGGGAGAGCATCATTAAAGAATCATCTACATATGGTTAAAAGATGGGGAGAGAATCAATAAACCACCATATATATATGGTTAAAAGATGGGGAGAGCAACAATAAACCACGATATATATATGGTTAAAGATGGGGAGAGCATCATCAAACCACCATATATATATTGTTAAAAGATGTGGAGAGCATCAATAAACCATCATCTACATATGGTTAAAGGATGGGGAGAGCATCAATAAACCATCATCTACATATGGTTAAAAGATGGGGAGAGCATCAATAAACCATGATATATATATATGGTTAAAGATGGGGAGAGCATCATCAAACCACCATCTATATATGGTTAAAAGGTGGGGAGAGCATCATCCACCACCATATATGTATGGTTAAAAGTTGGGGAGAGCATCCTCAAACCACCATCCATATATGGTTAAACGGTGGGGAGATTGCTGAGCTTCGTGTGTCTTCTAAGATGAACAACTCTCTTATCTCTTGCATAGTGAAATAACGATAGGGATTTTTCTTGTCTCCTGTGCTTTGACGTATTAAGGAATCTTTGAAGACTTGTCTTCTATAGATCTTCTCTTCCACTGTCCCACAGGTAATCAACCGGTAGATTATGACATTCTCTTTTTGGCCGATCCTGTAAGCTCGGTCCACAGCTTGAGCATCTGTAGCTGGATTCCAGCTAGGATCAAAAATCACCACTCGGCTAGCAGCTGTCAAGGTTAAACCAATCCCACCAACCTGAGTAGTAAGCAAAAAGACAGAGTAGTCTCGATCTTTCTGAAACACGCCAATTCTCTTCTCTCGCTCTGTCAAATGGGTCACTGTCCCATCAATGCGCATAAGCTTAAAGTGCCTGTGAGTTAAGATGCGCTCTATAACATCCAACATTTTTCGTGACTGGGAAAACACCAGGGTTCTATGTCCCTCGTCTCTCAGTCTTTCCAGCAGCGCCACAAGGAAACCCAGCTTTCCAGACTCCTGAAGCAGCCTCTCGTCAGAAATATGCCCAATGTTTCTCTTCATGTCTGGAAGCTCACTAGGTTCATTTTCACCAACTTCCTTTTCACTATAACTGGATGCTTCCAGCCCAAGGTGACCGCATGCGCGAGGTGACAGGAGCCGTGGGTGATCACAGAGCTTCTTCAGGATATTCAGTTCAGCCAGGGGGGACCTTTTAGATATCAACAACTCCTTGATATGATCCAAAGTTAGAAAATTCCTATATATTTCCTCTTGTACAGGTGCTAAGAACACCCATACAATAAAGTCCTTTTTTTGAGGAAGAGAAGGCATAGTAGGAGCAACATCTTTACTTTGGTCTCCAGGAAGATGACTTGGAAGTTCAGACTTATTTTGCTTCTGTATCTCATCTTTAGTCCGTCTCAGAAAACATGGCTTAATAATGGACATCAGGTTTTCTGAGATTTTAAGTCCCAGAGCTTTCTCTCCAGGACTGGCGTCTTTCGCCCTAGCTTTTGTGATAGGATTCTCATATTCCATCTGGAAGGTTTTGACTGTACCTAAAAGTGAACCTTGACAAGCAAAGTCAAAGAGAGCCCACAGTTCCTTGAGATTGTTTTGGACTGGCGTCCCCGTGAGAAGGATGCGGTTTCTGGAAGGAATGGCATAAACAGATTTTGTCGTTTTGGCAGATGAGGTTTTAATTTTATGCGCTTCATCAAGAATGACATAGTCCCAAACAAACTCTTTCCCACTAAAGCTAGAAAGCTGCTTCCAGCTGTTGAGGAGTATCTTGTAGGTTGTGAGCAAGGTGCCCTTTCTCCTCTGGATTTGCTCCAGATGTTTTTCATGTTCAGCTTTGCTGGTCCCGTGAAAGACTTTCACTCGCAGGCCTGGAGTCCACTTCGCAAACTTTTTCATCCAGTTATACAGAAGGCTGGTTGGGACAATGAGCAACACGGAACGGATGAGTTCTGCATCAAACATACCTGAGAGGAACGCAATGATCTGAATAGTCTTCCCAAGTCCCATGTCATCTGCCAAGATACCACCCTTCCTTCTGTCTTGATATAACTTGTACAAGAAAGCAACCCCTTCTCTCTGATGATGAAAAAGCTTGTCGTGCATTTCTCCATACAGCATCAGTCCACTCTGACACACATCCACAAAGCTATCGTCCTTCTGGTCCACAGCCAGAGCAGCCAGGGCTTCCTCTAACTTTTTAATATTCGCTGTCAGCTTTTCACTGAAATGGATTTCAAGAGCCTGTCGGAACAATTGGATAGATTCTTCTAAATTCCCACTTCTGGCCTCCTGTTTTGCTTGGGATACATACCTGTAAAATCAAAAGGCAGTTCTGAAGTCAGAAACAAAAACAGCTCAAGGTCAGAGAGACTTTGAACTTAGGAAATAATTATTTTAGTGCTTTCAGCCTGCACAACATAAATGCCTCTGGTACCCACTCTCATATTTATTGGGTGGTGGTGGTGGTAGCGCCTCCTTCTGGACTAGCATTAAAGCCATGGGAGGTCTGCAAATCTGAAAAATCCACATTTTCCTAGGTAGTATTATCACCCTCCTCCTTCTTCCTCCTGAACAGTAGAGTTCCACTATCAGAGAAGAGTTGGTGGTAAACTATTACACAGTCTCAAGAAGACAGCTTGGCAAAGTTACTCTCCACCATCAGGGAAAGCTTTCTCTTGCTGCTTTAAAAGTGACTACCTCAAAATCCCAGCTAACTTCAGGATGCCCTAGAACAGCGTTTCTCAAGCTTGACAACTTTAAGATGTATGGACTTCCACTCCCAGAGTTCCCCAACCAGCATGCTGGCTGGGGAACTCTGGGAGCGGAAGTCCATACATCTTAAAGTTGCCAAGGTTGAAAAACACTGCCCTAGAGGGCCTATCAAATCCCAGACAGAGGCTCATTATATTTTGTACTAATAATAACTATTTTATTTATTTCTTTTGAGTCATTGTTGACTCTTGGCAACTGGCTGGACTAATCCCTGCAGTTTTCTTGGCAAGGTTTTTCTGAAGTGGTTTGCCATTGCCTCCTTCCTAGGGCTGTGAGGCTGACTGGCTCAAGGTCACCCGGAGGGCTTCGTGCCTAAGGCGGGACTAGAAC
Source organism: Python bivittatus (assembly GCF_059951505.1). Lineage (NCBI taxonomy): Eukaryota > Metazoa > Chordata > Lepidosauria > Squamata > Pythonidae > Python > Python bivittatus. The sequence goes on from NW_028277110.1 coordinate 26,588, forward strand.
TAATGATCTCCTGGTTTTTAGCCTGGTGCCTTCACCACCACACCAAACTAGCTCTCAGTAATTAATAACAGTGACTAATTGGGACTTTGTAAAAAGCGATTCCCTGCCCTCCTACTGTTAACAAGGGCATCATAGCTCAACTCTTGTGCTTACAAACAACTACTGTACTATACAAGCTTGCTGAAAGTCTGCTCAGAACCGCCTGTGTCACATTTTAGGCTGCTGGCAATGCAGTTTTTATAGCTATTAAGCTTCTGCCTACCTTCTTCTCTCTCTTCTTCCTTTGTGGCTTAATATCCAGCTTAAAGAAGAGATCTACAGAATCAGAGCCTGATACACTATTTTATGAGTATATTTTTTTACTGATTTGGATCAGTTCTAACCTTACTGTACTGATTTTCCTTCTTGGTGGACCAGTAATATCTATTATGTTTTGTGTATCAGCTGTCTCCAAACAAATATCTTCCAGGCGTGAGGAGCCCAACTTCTAGGACCCCCAGCTGTTCATGGGTGTTGATGTCCAGCATTCCTGGAGGATGCTAGATTAGAGAAGGACCAACGCACAACTGTACATGCTTTTACTCTCTAAGTCCCACTGCTTTCAGCGAGGCTTATTTCCAAGGAATTTAGGATACAGTTCCAACCTTAATCTCCCTCACTCCAGACGTGTTTTAAGCAACAGATGCAGCCAAGGTTCTTCATTGACATTATTAACAAACAGGACTTTAACTGTCTGAAACTTTATCCATACAGTGGCTGGGTTCACATATTGTTCTAAGCTGTGCTTTGTTTAGCCATGGTTTACAGAATAAGTCAGTTGGCTGAGCTCACCATACACTAAGGCAGTTTGGTGTAGTGGTTAAGGCACTGGCTAGAAACCAGGAGACTGTGAGTTCTAGGCCTCCTTTAGGTATAAAAGCTGGCTGAGTGACTTTGGACCAGTCACTCTCTCTAAGGCAAACCCACCTCACAGGGCTGTTGTTGTGGGGAAAATAGGAAGGAGTATTAGGTATGCTCACCGCCTTGAGATAGATAGATAGATAGATAGATAGATAGATAGATAGATAGATAGATAGATAGATAGATGGAAGGTGGGATAAAAATATAAGAATAATAATAAACTGTGATTTACAAGCTGCAGGATCTGGGTTAGCATAATGACTAAGACAAGATTGCTAGAATACTCTAGAGCAGTGTTTCTTAAAGATTTTGCTCTCGGGACCCCTTCCCACCTTTAAAAATTATGGAGGACCCCAAAGGAACTTTTGTTTGTATGGGTCATATTTATCAATAACTACTGTATTGAAAATTAAAATTGACGCATTCGTAAAATATTTATAGAATCATGTAAAAATAACAATATTAAACCCATTAGATATTAACCTAAATAAAATATTTTTCATGGAAAAAACCTATATTTTTTAATAAACAAAAAATAATCATGAGAAGACTGACGTTGTTTTAAATTTTTGCAACTGTTTTCGATATCTGGCAAATAATTTTGACCTTTTGGACTCCTAAGAGCAGGGGTCCTCAAACTTTTTAAACAGGGGGCCAGTTCACAGTCCCTCAGAATGTTGGGGGGCCAGACTATTTATTTATTTGTTTGTTTATTATTAAACTTGTATGCCGCCCATCTCCCCCAACGGGTGACTCTGGGCAGCTCACAATAATAGTTTGAAAAAAACATGAATGAATTCTTATGCACACTGCACATATTTTATTTGTAGTACAAAAAAAAACCTAGGAAAAAACAATACAATAATTAAAATAAAGAACAATTTTAACCAACATAAACCCCACCCTGCATTGGCGGTCAGTGTCAGTAAATGTTATCCTCCCCCCATCCCATCCCATCCCCCCCGCCCCCTGCCCCCCGCATTATTGGTCAGTGCCAGTGGCCATTCTCCTACTTGACGGGCAACCACACAGCCCAAATGGAGAAAGTAATAGGGCGCCCTGGACCCCACCGATCACCCCTGCACAGAGGATCCCTCCCACGGAGTATGAGAAAGTATGAGTTGAAGTGCCCCTGTGGTTGTAAGTGTGGACGGGCTGCCAAGTGCCCGAATTTTGATCATGTGACTGCAGGGGTGCTGCAACAGCTGTAACTATGGGGACTGAGCATAACTACTGAATGAATGGTTGTTAAGTGATGACTACCTGTACAAAGAATTTGAGATGATGGAACAGGTCTGGGCAAGGAAGAAGAGTTTGGATATAAATGCAAGGAACAGAAGAGAAGAAAAAGTGAAACAGAAACTGAGTACAATGCTTTCTGCGGTCCTGATAATTTGCAAAGAAGTAGGCTGACCTGATTTCCAAAAATAAAAACTTGAATATACGAATATTAAAAAATGCATACATGTATACAAATCTACAAATCAATTTCCCCAAAGTCACAGGCAAAAATTACCAGAAAAAAAAGGACACAAAGATGTTTAGAAGAGCTTCTCTGAAATGAAGCAACTTTAAGTAGTTCCAAACATTCCTGTTCCCTGTTGTGCTTTTACACTCTGTGAAAAATTATTTCCAGGCCAAAAGCGAAGCTCCATTGGCTGGGAGGAGGAACCTCGCGCCGTTGCGGCCCTCTCAGTGGCTCCGGGAGACGGCGCTCCCATTGGCTCCCATTGCGCGCATGCGCCCCTGCGGATCCCTCAACCGCTGCTTCCTTCATCTCCTTCCTCCTCTTCTGCTCGTCAAGCTCCGCGTGACGTGATGTCGACGGAAGGGGCGGGGAGTGAGGCTCGCCGGGCGGAGGCGGAAGCAGGAAGCGCGTTGCTGAGAGAAAGACGAAGACCCAACAGGTATCCGGGACGGACACGTCTCGCCCTGTTTTGCGCTGTCGCTTGACGAGGCCCGGACCTGAAGCGCCATCATGTCCAATATGGAGAGTATCCTGGGTGGCGCCCGTCGGGAAAATGCGCCGGGCCTCGATTGGTGGTGGGGGCGAGCAAATCCCGCCCCCTGGCGTGATTGATGGGACGAGGGCGTGGCTAGTTGCGGACCCCGACAGCAGGCGGCGCCCCTGAGGGGGGTGATTCTCGTGGGCGGAGCTCAGAGGCCGGTCTCTATTGGTGTTCCTGGCTTGGAGTGATAGCGGGGGCGGCCTGTGGGGTGGGGCGAGGGCGTCTTCCTCTCCCGGGCAGGGTCTTCCATTGTGGAGGCTTTATTGAGAATATTTATCTCCCCTTTTTCCCCCGAGGGAGAAATCTGCGCCTCTTTTCTTCCTTGGAACAACCCTGGAATATTCTAAGGATCCCCAAAAGTGTTGGGTTATTCCCATTTCTCGCTCATTGCTTTGTCTCTTGAAGGGTTAGACCAGTAGTTTCCCACACCTGGCAACTTTAAGACAGGTTGACTTCAACTCCCAGAATTCCCCAGCCAGCCAGTTGGCAAGTTTCAGAAACACTGGGTTAGACTATAATTACCATAATGCCCAGGCAACATAGGGGTGTTGTGGAGGAAACCTGAGGGCCAGACTCGGTAATGATCCCCTTGAAAGCTTTTCTGGGGTTGTTCTGATAGTGGCATATTGAGATAACGGACGGGGTGCATTGTTTATTTTAATTTATTTTAATTGGTTATAGCTGCCTTCTCTGGTTGACTCAAGGGGGCTTAACAACATCCAAAAACAGGGGTTAAAAAACATACAACAGCATAGCAGCCCAGTTAGGGGAGCCCCAAAGCTGCAAAATGGGGCTTTTCTGTAGAGAGTTGTGTTGTGTCAGACAGGTGCAAAGGGAGGTCTGTAACAGAATAACTAAGTGTAAAGAACTAAGAACTAAATAACTTATGACATTTCCCAGCTTCACATTCTTCTGTGCTTCTGTGCTTCTGGGCATCTGCTGGGCATCCATGAAAGTGTATACCCCACTAAATCTGTTAGGATGTTGAAACACCGTCCTTTTTTTTTTTCTTCCCTATCTCCATTTTGCAGTTTCCTAGTAGCTGTTTACAGATTTGTTATGGCTATGATTGACGAGAACATAAGCCCGCTCTAAAGTTTCTCTGCTGAAGCGCTGAAGATGTTTTTTGCAGCTGGGCTTCCTGATCAGCTGGCTTAGTCTTTCTTTGTTCCTGTCCGACATGACACACCACAGTGTCACGTCTTGGATGTTTCTGGTTTCTGTCAGCTGATTCAGTTTGCTTTTGTTTTTGTTATATATTTAAGAAAGTCGAGAAAAGAATGCAAATGTTGTTTTCTCTGCTATCTCCATTCTAAATCTTACTTCTGTGCATCTGGTGGGCTGTCATGAGCATGGCACAGGGCATAAGCCCTGGTTTGCACATCTTGACAGCCGAGTTTACACCTTTTGCTGAGTCTCAGATAAGTCACGTGATGATAGCTGTAGGAAAGGTGAATCCTAGTCATAAAGTCTCTCTTTTTCTAATACTTGCTTTAGATCAGTAGGATGAGTAGTCCTAACCATTTTTTCTTTTGCCTGCCATTCTTAATTAGAGCTACCAGATGTGTGCTGCAGAAATCCAGATGATTATTAGATGGTATACAAAAAAAAGTTAAAACGATCTGTATCTACTTGCTATCACCTAGTGGTTGTATGAATGTTTGCAGCCCAAATCTGATAGCCCTACTGTTGTGAATGTCTTGAGTTTTGTGATACATACGTTAAAGAGCTGAAGCTAGTTCACTGGATCCTTGATTTGGTGGCTGAAAAGAACACAAGCTTTCTGTATGTGAACAGTATTTCCAATCAATGGAGAGTTATTTCAGCTTAATGATTCTAATAGTGGAAAAGATAGAATTCTGTTCTTGGTGACCTAAGCTTTAAATATCTGCTGAGGGTGGGCTTACCTGATTATATGAAATGCATAGATAATGGCTTCAGTCAAGGAATTTTCAGTTGTTATACATGTTAAAAGTATTACATTTTTCTTTCTCTGTCTGCCAGTAATATCTAATAAAGAGTTGGAATGAAAGTAGCCTCTTTATGGTATGCATTAGTGGGTTTAATTGACCTATATTTAAAGAAATCTAAGGAGTATTTTCATTTTATTGCCTGCCTTGTAATAACTAGAATTGGTTTTTATTTTTATTAATCTGATATTTAAGCTAGCAAAAGGATTTTTTTTTTTTCCTGCAGGGATTCTTGGTGGTTTATAAAAATCAAGCAAAAATTTAAAACCAAGACAATAGCATAAAAGCAATACATCACAGGAATACAGATGGCATGTAATAGATATGCCTATGTCTATATTGAGAGAGAATAGTTTATTACAGTCAGAGACCAGCATATAGTAGTTATTTCAAACATGTTTACCCCAGAGTGTAAAACATGTTTACTTTAAATCAGAATATCTCACAGGCTTTGCCCCTCAGGTTTGTAAAATAAGCTGTGTTTAGCTCTTAAAGGACAAAACTAAAAGACATTGGCCTTGTAAAGGGCAGCTTGTCTGTCCTAGATTTTAATAGTGAGGAAAAGAACAGGTTATCAAGGCTGCTAATGCTTTCTGAGGCATCTAAATTAATTGTATTTTTTTTTACAATTTAACTAAATTACTTTTAATTGTAATTTCTTTTTACTTTGCAACAAAAAGACAACTTGGTTCACCCCTGTCCCCCTCCCCCAAAAAACCCTTGAGAATGGGGGCTCAGAGTAAAATATTTGGTCAGTCTAGCAGTAATTGCTGTTACTGTAACTTAGCATCTAGACCCCATTCAGGATGCTGGACCTAGTTTTTAAAGGCTGCCACAAATTTAGGACCCAGCTGTGAAGCCACACGTGGAAGCTTTACTAATCCTTGAATGAAAGAGGGCTGCAAGCTAGACTGGGAACAGTTTTCAGTAGGAAATGTGTAAAACATCCTCAGTGCAGAAAGGCGAGATACAACTATTTTTTTATGGACAATCCTGTTTTGAAGATGGTGAGAAAGAATGGCTTTGACTTCCCTACAAAATACACAAGTTAGTAGGATATTGGGGGGAAGGGGAGATGAGAGTGCGGTTAACAGGAATGATGAGAAAAAGGTAGAGATTCCTGGAATTGGGCATGTCAATTTAGTTTTTTTAAAAAACTGCTTAAAATCTGTATTTTTATTCCTTTATGTTAGTTACCCCAAACTTTTGAAGCATATGTTAAGATAAATAGAAAGAGAAGCTTCATCTTCTGGTTACAACAACTTCACTTGGATTTGTGCTTGCAGTGAGCTGACTGATCCAGGACTGAAATACCAGCATCACTGAGAATAATGAGAGAAAAAAAAATATTAAATTTAAAAATATTAAACATTCAGAGAGCTCTTTTTCAGGTTGCTATTGGGATGACGTGTTCTTGTTTCAGTACATTATTCTTAACTTGAAATTCAGAGCATCTTTTCAATTTGAAATTTGCTGCCAAAGAGCTTAACAGAAATGCTAAAAAGTGTGATAAAGAAGAAAAGGTTGAAAAAGTCAAAATTAAGAAGGTAAGTCATTAATGTGGACATTTCTTCTGTAATCTGTTTGAAAGTACAAAACCAGGAACGATTGGAATAACATTAGAAATATATGTAAAAGTTGCTATGGAGTGTCTGTGGTTATTATTTCTGTCTACATGTGCGCACATCAAACAGTAACAATTTATTTTCATACACTAATGTACAGAATTTCCTGTCTCCCAAATATGTACAAATTGTTCCTTTAACATTAGTTCTCATTTGGGCTTGACAGCATTAGTTTTCTGATTAAGGCTTAATACAACTAAAGAAACTGTATTAAGAATAATACAATTTATTTGACAGTAATCTAGTCAGCGGTATTCCAACATTTCTCAGACCCTGAATACACATGACAATACCAGCTCATTCATCTCAATACTAGCTCATTTAGAATGCCTCCAGAAAAGGATAGTCCTGATAACGTGGATCCTGATTTCATTTCATCTTTAGTAGTTGCCAGGATTGGCTTCCTGCTGTTTATCGGCCATCCTTTGCAAAGATTTTTAGAAGCTGCTTTTTGAGGGCAACACTTGGGTCCAGTGTTGTCCAAACTTGGCCATTTTAAGATGTGTGGACTTCAACTCCCAGAATTCCCCAGCCAGCCATGGGAATTCTGGGAGTTGAAGTCCACACATCTTAAAGTGGCCAAGGTTGAGAAACACTGCTTGGGTCCATTAATGCAACGTGTTGATCTTCTGCACATGCATTTTGGGGAACAAAAGCACCGAAAGAGATGGAGTTCAGGGATAACCAGCATAAATGGTCATCCAGCTTAAAGTCTCTGTGTACCTAGGACCTGGATTATTGAGCCCTAGGATTTGTTGTGTTCTTTCCATAATGGAGCTGAAAAATTGTGGGGTGTTCTTTTGTTCTTTTAAAGGCAATTCAGAAGGGTAACACAGAAGTGGCAAGAATCCATGCAGAAAACGCCATCCGGCAGAAGAACCAAGCCATCAACTTCCTGCGCATGAGCGCCCGGGTAGATGCTGTGGCAGCAAGAGTGCAGACGGCCGTCACAATGGGCAAAGTAAGCACAACCTCCTCTTTCAGCAAGAAACACAGGTGACAAAAAAACCTTGGTCTGTACTTGACATACATTACTTTGGGAGTGCCGCTGATAAGCGTTGCATGCTGTGAATTTAATCCGTGGCATTTCCAGTTAGTGCTGAGAAAGATCCCCACATGAAACAGTGAAGCGTCTGGGACTGTGTTCATACATCATGCTGAGCCCTTGTTTGCTTAATCATAGTTTGAGTAAGCCAGGCAGCAGCATGGTTTATGAACTCCAATCTCCAGATCAGCATTTCTCAACCGTGGCAACTTGAAGATGGCTGGGGAATTCTGGGAGTTGAAGTCCACACATCTTCAAGTCGCCAAGGTTGAGAAGTGCTGCTCTAGATTCATGCAGTACATGAAATCAAAGTCAGACAGACAATATTAGGCTTGAGTATCCTAGTTGTGGTTGGAGGAGACACTGGCTGGGTTCATTTATTGAAATGAACAATAAGCTATGATGTACCTGCAACTATGCCTGAATTCATACAGCACACTGATACTAATCTAAGTAAATAATACTATGGTTTTGTTTATTAAAAAAACCTATCTCTGCCAGACCATGCAAGTAGCATGGGGGCAGGAAGAAATGCTTGCAAAATTTCACTTATTCACCTTACCAAAATGCAGTGTAAAAATAACTTTTCCCAGTATTCCTTAAAAAGCAGTTTACAAGGTAGCCGTGACTGGCACTGATTTGTTTTTTCACCTTAAAGTACCATACCAGCCATTCTACATTTGTAACGATGTTCCAAACTCTGTTTATCAGGACAATACAAGACCTCTAACTTCTTTTATTGAGCGCAGTGTTACAAAATAAAAGCTAAGAAGATTGAGGGGGAAAAAAGGCTGCCTTGATGTGATTACCAAATGCTTTCTCTTCTAGGTAACGAAATCAATGGCTGGAGTAGTTAAATCAATGGATGCTACATTGAAAAGTATGAACTTAGAAAAGGTAAATGGATACATTTTGCTGTTTGTTTTTAAACGTTTCCTGCTACTCTTTTGATCTCTTTTACTTACGCCATTTGTTTACCTGCAGATTTCTGCCCTGATGGACAAGTTTGAACAGCAGTTTGAAACCTTAGACGTTCAGACAGCACAGATGGAAGACACCATGAGTAATACTACTACCCTAACAACACCACAAGTATGTACTCATTAAAGCAGAGATTTCTGGTAATAGCTCTCTCCAGCTGCCTCAAGGCAGTGGCCTGTCTCAGTGTTTCTCAACCTCAGCGACTTTAAAATGTGTGGACTTCCAACTCCCAGAATCCCCCAGTCAGAATTCTGGGAGTTGAAGTTCACACATCTTAAAGTTGCTGAGGTTGAGAAACATTGGTCTGTATGTGCTGGTCACACTCTTGGCCCTGGTGAGGTAAATGTTCAAAGGAAAGCTTGCTCCCTAATGTCGGGCCTCCTCTTTCTTAGAGAACTGAGAAAGTTTTAGAATGTTTTTGGTTGAGAGACTGTTGTTTTTAATTAAAAATACCTGAAAGGCTGGTTTCTTACAGGTACTGGTGGGCACTGTCTGGGTGATACGTTGAGTATTTTTTGTGGTCCACGGAAAAAAGTTGGAAACCCAGAACAGGAATATTATTAGTGTTAATGAGGATTAAGAAAATGGGAGCAGGAGTGGACAGGTTTTCACATTTCGTGGTCTGCTGCGAAGGATTGAGAAGATACTTCCAGGCACTGCAAGGAGCAACAGAAGAAAGCCATAAAAATGCTATAATTCTAAAACCATCTGTTCAAAAAACGAGTGGAGCATCATGACTGCAGTGCTGTGAAAGTTCAGTCCCACACAATGAAGGAGGCCCTCTGGTGGCAAAGAGCCTTTAAGTACAAAAACTCCAGTGATTATCTCTGTTGTATTGCTGCCCACTTAAGTGTTATTTTCTTAAATGATTTGATCTTTTACAATGTCTGTTTTTTTAGAATCAAGTAGATATGCTTCTTCAAGAAATGGCGGATGAAGCTGGGTAAGCATGAATATCCGAAAGCTGAAACAATGCAGTGTGGGAAGGCTCTTTAAAAATGTGTTTGAGATAGCAAGAAATTCCTGGCTTTTCTCCAGCACAACGGATTCCTGTAGGATTGGGAAAATGGACAGGCAGAGCATCTTCTAACTTGTTGCCTCAAATCTGGTATCTTCCATGGGCCAAACCTTGCTGGCTGGAGAATTAAAGATGCTGATGTTCAACGCATCTGGAAAGTAGCAATTTGGGGAAAACTGAACTAGATAATACCCTTAAAGCAGAAGATTATAATGCTCCCAGAGCTAACATTGACATCTTTCTGTTCATAAGTTAACATCAAGATTGGGATCATTTGAGTAATTAGAAATCCCAGTTCCCAAAGTCCACATTTGACAATAGGAGCAGCAAGAAGGACTTCTGGCCCCCTAAACTATGCTTCTTCCAAGCCCCAATCTGTTGTAACTCAGGTGGAGGTTTCTGTATGCCAACCATTCTAGGGTAGATTGTGGCTCGTGGGGTGTAATGTATGTTTTTTTGTTTATTTATATGTCAAATTTATATGGCCTCCCATCTCACAAAAAGTGACTGTGGGCAGCTTACAACAAGATGTAAAACAACAAATATATTAAAAAGTCATTATTAAAAAAGTTTAAAATTCCATAAGGCATATAGGAAATGAGATGTTAACAGAATTAGTGGAGCCACCTCAAGATCTCACCGGTCCTCTAGAACCCCCAAGCCGGATGACATAGCCAGGTCTTGAGGGACTTCTGGAAAAGAGGTAGGGATGCTGCTAGCCTCACTTTGGGGGGAGAACGTTCCATAAAGCAGGCACCATGGCAGAGAAGCCCACCTCCTCAGGCCCACCTAGTGTCGTTCCCTGACAGACAGGACTCGTAGTATGCCTCTTCTGCCAGACCTGATGGGACGGGCAGATGTAATCAGGGAGAGGCAGTCCTTCAAATAACCCAGCCCATGCCATGAAGGGCTTTAAAGGTCAAAACCATCCCCTTGAATTGGACCCAGAAGCAGACTGGCAACCAGTGCAGCTTGCACAGCAGAGAGATAACACGTGTGCTCTAGGAGCACACATCACTGTCCACACTGCCACATTTTGCACCAGCTGAAGCTTCTGGATACTCTTCAAGGGCAGACCCTTTTGACTCTGGGCTCTGTTTTTGAATTTAAGTGAGATGGTGGTGGATTGTTCCTGGCTCCAAAGAGCAGCGCTTGGAATTCTAATAATAATAAAAATACACTCAGACCTGCGTTAAAGAGCCTATGTTAAGTTAAACTTTTTGAAAATTAAGGATGCAAACAAGATGTTTTCAGTTGCTAGCATATGGCAGCAGTAAGTATTCCTGGGATACTGAATACTGTATCTGCATGCCAGCGTTTAATTTAATTGGCTTTATTTCTTTCCTTTTTGAATTTTAGGCTTGACCTGAATATGGAGCTACCCCAGGGACAAACGGGCTCTGTTGGCACAAGTGTTGCTTCAGCGGAACAGGTAAATGTTTCCTGTCCTGGCTTGTTCTCATCTCCCCTAATATCACAGAGCATGCTGGTTGGGGGATTCTGGGAGTTGAAGTCCACACATCTTAAAGTTGCTGAGGTTGAGAAACCTTGCCATAGAAGAGTGGCTGGGGTATTGTTAATACTGAAACTTTTAAATATATCTTGCTGGCATGCAGTACGGCGTGTTCTTATCATTTGGGGCTAGCTTCCTAAGATGAAGTAATCTGTTGCTTTTCATGTTGTCTTAAACATTTGCTTGTTTTCCTGTTCTTGCCTCATTTCTTTCGCATTGCCTTTGTTATACAAGGCTTATTTATTTACTTTTTTTATTTACAAGGCCTACAGGCCCCTCACTCTGAGCAGCTTCTGTATAATTCTTAGAAAACTTCAGAAGCTTTTTATTTTATTTATTTAAGTATAATTTTTTATTAGAAAAAGAAGAAAAACATACATAAAGTGGTTTAACAAAAAAGTGAAAAAATACAACAAAAAGTGTTAATATATCATAACAATAAACAATTTCAATTCTATATATACTTATCTAATATAAATATTATTCAAGTAACTATATATTTCTAATAGATTTATATGACTATCATGTTTTTTTTTAACCTACTGTATTTTGTATAAATCACTCCCATATTTCATCACACTTGTCCATACAAAATCTATATTTAAAGCAATCCAGAAAGAAGCTTTTTAAAAAAGTAAGAAATCCACTTGTCTGGCCCAAACTTACCTTGACCTGAGAGATTTTGCTTGAACATGATCTCTTTTTTTCTTCAGTTGCTACTCTTGTAATGTGTTTTGTATCTTGATCATATATTCATCACTGTCTCTGCTCTGAATTTTGCAGGACGAGCTCTCACAAAGACTGGCACGTCTTCGTGATCAAGTGTAAGAAGGAGTCAGATCTGCGGTTTTGTACATATGCTTCCAAAGCATTCTCTGTACATATTTTGTGGCCTGGCTAGGATTTCTGTCAAGATGTTTAAATAACACACTAATGAACACCTATCTTTTTTTTTCTTTGCTGCTGCGCTTTCTAAAATGCATTTAACTCAGTAGTGTGCCATAAGTGCATTTTCTAGTTCTGTATAGTACATTTTGAAGCTGAAGGTTATATTTTTGCAAATCTCTTTTTCAATGATTAAAATGTCAGTTTGATTGGGTGTCACAGCAGATAATCAAGTGGGAAGAACAGCTTGTATAATTTTAAGTTATATAGCAAGTTTTTAAATTATGGATAATGTTTGCAATTAAATTCCTGAGATGGTGTATGTGGTTAACGTGGTGTCACATTTTATTAATTATCAATTGGATGGAATGTATTTATGTGTGTATCCACCGGTATTACATCACTGGAGAATCTCTCCAAAAGAAGCATATTTGTGGTGAGATTTAAAATCAAGCAATAGTTATGCTGTCCTCATAACTTAAAACTTATATTGATATCAGCACTTCAGTACCAAAGGAATAAAATATATTTTTCAACATTTTTGCCTAGATTTCCTTAAAAATATCTATTGCACTCCCGTAGAGAGGAATGCTTGATATCTTAAAAGAACTAACCGAAACATCAAGTTTGAAATGTCATTTAGGATTTCGGTCTAGTTGGATTGGATAGCTTTCTACTGTGAAGGAGTGGAATCAGAGAGTGGGGCGATTTATTGAATCGTATTGTAAAGGGAAACGAATATGAACAAACATGAGCATACCTCTGAAGTCTTCTGTGAAGTATGCTTGAATTCTTTGTATCTACAGTCAGGTCCAGAAATATTGGGACATCGACACAATTCTAACATCTTTGGCTCTATACACCACCACAATGGATTTGGAATGAAACAAACACAATGTGCCTTAACTGCAGACTGTCAGCTTTAATTTGAGGGTATGTACATCCAACTCAGGTGAACGGTGTAGGAATTACAACAGTTTGCATATGTGCCTCCCACTTGTGAAGGGATCAAAAGTAATGGGACAATTGGCTTCTCAGCTGTTCCATGGCCAGGTGTGTGATATTCCCTCAGTACCCCAATTACAATGTGCAGATAAAAGGCCCAGAGTTCAGTTCAAGTGTGCTATTTGCATTTGGAATCTGTTGCTGTCAACTCTCAAGATGAGATCCAAAGAGCTGTCACTATCAGTGAAGCAAGCCATCATTAGGCTGAAGAAACAAAACAAACCCATCAGAGAGATAGCAAGAACATTAGGCGTGGCCAAAACAACTGTTTGGAACATTCTCAAAAAGAAGGAACGCACCGGTGAGCTCAGCAACACCAAAAGACCCGGAGACAACGGAAAACAACTGTGGTGGATGACCGAAGAATCCTTTCCCTGGTGAAGAAAACACCCTTCACAACAGTTGGCCAGATCAAGAACACTCTCCAGGAGGTAGGTGTATGTGTGTCAAAGTCAACAATCAAAAGAAGACGTCACCAGAGTGAATACAGAGGGTTCACCACAAGATGTAAACCATTGGTGAGCCTCAAAAACAGGTAGGCCAGATTAGAGTTTGCCAAACGACATCTAAAAAAGCCTTCACAGTTCTGGAACAACATCCTATGGACAGATGAGACCAAGATCAACTTGTACCAGAGTGATGGGAAGAGAAGAGTATGGAGAAGGAAAGGAACTGCTCATGATCCTAAGCATACCACCTCATCAGTGAAGTATGGTGGTGGTAGTGTCATGGCGTGGGCCATGTATGGCTGCCAATGGAACTGGTTCTCTTGTATTTATTGATGATGTGACTGCTGACAAAAGCAGCAGGATGAATTCTGCAGTGTTTCGGGCAATATTATCTGCTCACATTCAGCTAAATGCTGCAGAACTCATTGGACGGCGCTTCACAGTACAGATGGACAATGACCCAAAGCATACTGCAAAAGCAACCAAAGAGTTTTTGAAGGGACAGTAGTGGAATGTTATGCAATGGCCAAGTCAATCACCTGACCTGAATCCCATTGAGCATGCATTTCACTTGCTGAAGCCAAAACTGAAGGGAAAATGCCCCAAGAACAAGCAGGAACTGAAGACAGTTGCAGTAGAGGCCTGGCAGAGCATCACCAGGGATGAAACCCAGCCTCTGGTGATGTCTATGCGTTCCAGGCTTCGGGCTGTGATTGACTGCAACGGATTTGCAACCAAGTATTAAAAAGGGAAAGTTTGATTTATGATTATTATTCTGTCCCATTACTTTTGGTCCCTTCACAAGTGGGAGGCACATATGCAAACTGTTGTAATTCCTACACCGTTCACCTGAGTTGGATGTACATACCCTCAAATTAAAGCTGACAGTCTGCAGTTAAAGCACATTGTGTTTGTTTCATTCCAAATCCATTGTGGTGGTGTATAGAGCCAAAGATGTTAGAATTGTGTCGATGTCCCAATATTTCTGGACCTGACTTTATGCTTAAAACAAATGGTAAGATAAAGATACCTTCAACTCAAACCCTACCTCTGACGGTTTTTTGAATCTATGCCATTTTCTTGGCCACGGGAGAGAAGTTTATCATCGCTGCTTTCTGGCACATTTTTCCAGTTTCCCAGTCCAGCTTTCCTGGTGATCCCCTCTCCAAGTTGAACCAAGTTTTAACCCAACTTAACTTGCAAGCCCAGACTGGGTTGGCCAGTTGCCACCCGCTGAAACTAAAACGAGTGACGCTTCCTGAAAAAGAGAGTCGATTCCTCTTCTAAAATGTAAATATCCTGCACATTGGTGTTCAGAGGGATTCACCGTTCATTGCTCAGAGAAGGCTGGGGATCTTTCTCTGGTTGCGACAGCATTTACTTCTCCAACAGATTACCTTCACTTTGCATTTCTCAGCCGAGGCTTTTAACTTCAGCCTGGGCTCAGGTGCAAATTTTGAGATAAATGTTATGCAATCGAAGGAGTGTTTAATGCAGGGGGATTGTGATACCGCATGAGACAAAGGAAAAAGCTGTCAGGCCTAGCCCAAGGAACTCCAAGAGACCACGCAAATTCAGTCCAGCTATGTTTGTTAGCTACAACCTCTAGCAAGAATCTTCCCAGACTGAAACCCCAGTTCCCAAAGTCCTCCAGCCACAACAGTGTGAATTCCTCAAGGAGGTGCCAGTCTCATCCTCTTGTTCCTCGCACGTGGTTCTGGTGAGCTAAGAAAATGCTTATCTCCCTGAGCTTGGCCTTCATAATTCCATTCCATCACAAAAGCTGAGCAAGAACAAGCTGCTTAACTTGATTTTTTTATGTAGCAAAATATTCTGATGTCTAAACTGTTCAAAAGAGTCATTCTGAACGGGTGGCCTACAAATATGATGGCTGAAATCTTGAAGAAGAAAAAAACGAGTGACAGAAGGAAAATAACTAATTTTTTACAAACTTATAGTCTCCCATTCCTTATTTCTTGGTGGGAGAATGGAATGGAGGAGGTGTAGAGTATGTTTCCTCAAGCTGCTGCCTTACACGGTGGTGAGAAATTAGAAGACACAGTGTCACTCCTCCTTTTAGAGGGTTAATGAATGAATGAGTTCTTCAATTTGTTCTGTGTCTGTCTGGATCTGCACGGGTTATAGCAGAACTCTGCTTTCCTCGCAGCACAGTAATGAGCAATTTCATAGGTCAGGATGCACAACTCTGAATTTTTCACAAGGAATTAAAAACGATCCAAATTCCATAGAAAGTTATTTGGAACTTGATTATTATGTGAGATTTTGTTTGATTAAGAGGGGAGTCAGAGATTGCTGGTGCTCAGCTGCCAATCTCCAAGTTTATACGAAGGAATGGGAAATGTTTATGGTACTTATTATTATTTAGTGTTACTTTATTAGACGTTACATTTTTAAATATATTTAAAAATTTGACTTGACAATGCAGTCAAGTTACGTCAATTACTAAATAAGATGATGTACGTAGAGATGACTACAAATTAGATTTAAGGAAAAAAATAGATCACGCTTTCTGCCGGTTTTCAAGAAGAAAACATCCCTAAGAAAAGTAGGTTTTTTATTATATTTTTATCCTTCCAGTTTTTTCAAGTTTACAGAGCAGTAATCCTCGCTTATTTTCCTAATAACTGGCCCGCATTTATCCAGAGAGGTTTAGTGTTTAGAGATTTAAATCTAACTTTTTCTGATCCTATTGTAAATATAGGAATACTTTTACTGACGATAACTCATGTTTTCGTATTTTTTGTGCGTGGGAACTGCTTGTTATTACATTTGGCTGCAATCTTAAAAAGAGATTCAGAATCACTTTCCTCTTGATAATGTGATTTTTTTTCCCAATGAAACCAGTAGAGGGGAGTAGAACACCTTCCTCTTAGGACCAGTACATTTCACTCCAACAATGTTAAACTCTTATGAGTTTCCATTTCTTCAGAAAATCATTCTCCCAGTCAAAATCCATGCTACTTAGATGTTCCTGTGTTATATTCGGCTTGACTTTGTCTTCCACTTTGTCGTTATTTTAAAAGTAAAATTATTTTAATAATCTACTGAGATAAAATATCTAACGATATGTCTGTCAAACATCAACCCCCCTTGCTTGTAGAATCCCTGTCTTGATTCTGATCTTCAGGAACAAGGGAAGCTTGTAAGCAGCACAGGAATAGTGATATATTTTTGTTTAATTCCCAGGATCTGGAATTTAGAAAAAACCCCTCTAGATTTGAAGGTTGAATCGTGGTTTGTTTTTTCTCCACAGTACCCCTTGAAAGAATCCTAATGAGTATCCAGAACCATCTCGGAATCTCATGGAAACCCGTTTCAATCTATTTCTATATTCATTTTAAGTCTATGATTAAATGTGAACCCTTATAGGTGGAATATCAGCTGCTCCATTACTTTTACAAAATTCTTTTTGGATTGTGGAGAGCTGGTATAATGTTTGATAATCTTTAGTTGATGTGATGTGGGATGGAGACATAAAAATCATAAAATTCTTAATTAGAGTGTCATCATTGTATATTACTATTTGTTTATTTTTATCTATCATTTGCCATTGAGGATGTTCTACCAAACTCAGCCACCAGGGGCAGTATGTCCTATGTTGAACACCTTCCCCATTTTTCCCACTGAGGATGTGGTACCCTATCAGCCACAGGAGACAATGTATAGTACCCATAGGATATATTACCCCCTAGTGACCGACTGGAATATTGCAGGATCAAGAGGACAGGGCAATGTAATGGAAGGTATAGCACATAACTGCCACTGGTGGATCACTTGAGTATTGCAAGCTCCACATTTAAAATAGGCAGTGTATTGAATCCATGGGACATATTGCCCTCCGGTGGCTTTCGTGGGTATTACAGGTATAAAGCAGACTATATGGAAAAGAATTTATCTTACAGGACATACTGCCTCCTGGTGGCTGAATGTGGTATTGCAGGCTGAAATAAGAAAATAGAGATTTTTTTTTTAATCTGCTTTCAGTTGTGACTGATTCTATGGAAACTGCCTGGACGAGTCCCTGCAGTTTTCCTGGCAAGTTTTTTTCGGAAGTGGTTTGCCGTTGCCTCCTTCCTAGGGCAGAGCCCAGCTGGCAGTTGCAGGAAACCAAGTCTCTTCCATTGTGTTGCCTCCAGCAACCGGCAACCAATTCCTGTTTTCCCGTGCAAGGCACCGCCAGCATTTTTCCTCCCACTGGGGTGAGAGTACCTATTTATCTACTCGCCTATGCTTTCGAGCTGCTAGGTGGGCAGGAGCTAAGGGTGCAAGATGGGAGCTCACCCTGCCACGTGGAGCTTGGGTTTAGGGTTAGGGTTAGTCACTAGTGATGAGTGCACCATTGGAAGACCTGAAGGAACAGGACAGATCATCGTGGAGAAAATCTATGTGGTTGCTAAAAATTGATAACAATGGCACATAATCAACTTTTTAAAAATTAAAAAAGGCCAATGTAATTAAAGATATAGGGCATACCGCCCCCTGGTGCCTCACATGGGTATTGCAGGCGCCATATCTAAAATAAGGCAACATATTGAATCTACCCCGGTGGCTGCCTGGGGTATTGCAGGCTCAACAGGAATATAGGGCAATGCATTGAACATATAGGATATGCTGCATCCTGGTGAGTGACTGGGGTATTACAGGCTCAAATGGAGAAATAAGACGGTACATGTAGGCATACTGCCCCTAGTGGCTCATTTGGGCATTGGAATTTCAATGGGGAAAATAGGGTTAGTCAGTCTCTCTCAGCCCTAGGAAGAAGGCAATGTTAAACCAGCTATATAAATTGGAATAAGAAAAATAAAATAAACCACTTCAAAAAAAAAAAATGCCAGGAAAACTGCAGGGACTAATCCAGGCAGTTGCCAGGAGCTAACATTCTTCGTGAGAAGGCTGGGGAATTCTGGGAGTTGAAGTCCACCCATCTTAAAGTTGCCAAGTTTGAAAAACCCTGATCTACAGCTACCAACCTGGTCTGAAAAAATGCGGCCATCCAGAAACGATACCTCTACCTTAGCCCTTTTTCTTTAGAACTGTTGGGTTTCATTTTAAACCCCAGATGAGAACTTTGGGTGCCAAAACCAGTCCCCCCTCCCTGGTGAGCCTCCGTCATTTTAGAATCACAGATAACTCTATAAAGACGGTCAAGCTGAGACTTGCTAAGCCATCATGCTTAGTCCCTATATAGATATATCTAGATATCTAGAGATGATAGAGATGATAGAGATAGAGATAGAGATAGAGATATTTTGAGTGTGGTCAGACACTTGTTGCTGATCCAGCCACCTCTAGTTAAACAAGCTATCACTTAGGGTGATGTGGTTTTGAGGTTGCACTCCCCCTTGCTGTACTTTAACCATGACCTATTCAATAAGCTACAATTGGCTGCGTGCCACCCGGTTCTCAACCTGAAACCACAGATCCAGAATATCCCCGCTTCCCTGCAGCAATCAGTTCCAGTCTTTATAACTATAATAAAGTCCCTGTCGTGTGATTTGAAGCTCTTAGCAAGTGCAGGGTTTTCTGCAAGGAGTGTTGTCAATTAGTTCCAGTCTACAAGGCAATACTGTAACGAATGAATGTGATTTGGCAAAAAAAAAATAAAAAAAGGCAGACAGGCAGGGCTGGAAGCTGGGGGAGACCCCAAAACAGTTCCATGAATCTTTCTCTTGAATAAAGCAACACGTAGGATTTTTTTTTTTAAGGTGTAAATAGAGGAGAACTCTTGTTTCTTCTCCAGATGATTGTGACTGGAGGGGAAAGGGTTGTTGGGGAGATCGATGGATTTGTACAGCAGTAGATGCAAGGGGGTCGTGCACCCACCCACACAACCAGAAGCAAGCTGGAATAGGGATGTTACGTCAGAAGATGAAGAGGCAACAAGAATGTGGAAGGAAAAAGGGAACAGAGCAAGTTTAAAGATGAATTTTTTAAGCTAAGCCTCCATATATCAGTTTCTGCTTATCCAGGTACATTTTCTCTGGATAAGATGTAAATCCTATCACTTAAAAGGAGTCTAAAGAATTTCCTAAGATAAGTTGTTTCTTTATCTTACTGTCTTCTCCTGAAGATTTTTCAGCCATCAGTCTAAGTGTTTGGTAAGGAGATAACAACACGACAATGATGCAATAAAATATCAAATGTTGCAGGCACGTTGATCATTTTAATTAAGGAACTTTTTTTTTTCTAATTTATAGAGTTGCCTCTGAAAATGTTAGATGAACTCATTCAGAGAATGTCAATGTTCTAGCAATCCCAAAGATGTTGGGAAAGGACCAAAGGAGGAGATGCTGAAGACATCCAAGGAGCTTGCATGGCTTAGGGGGGACTAGAACCTGACGCTCCGTGCTCCTAGTCCAGCATCTTCACCACTGAACCACACTGGCTCATGGGCTGAGAAGGAAGGACTGGTTCAAAGTCCCCAGGGACCTTCTATAGCTAAAGGGGGACTAGAACCTGGGGCTCTCTGTGTAATGGTATGTGGGAAAGGCCTTGGGAGATGGGGCAAAGAGATGTTGCCAAGGGAATGGTCAGATAAGAGAGGGCATAGCCCACAGCTGCATAGTGAGTGGGGCAAGAGGCTCAGAAGGGACCCTCCCTAGTTTCTTGGGCTGTAAAGGAGATGGTGGGAGAACTGGACTTTCAGATTTGCAAGATTCTGTTAATGTGGCTTTACAATAAAGTAGAGTTAGCTCATCTGGTCATGTTTCCTGTCTGGTCTACCTGGGAAGGCTGACACCCTGTTCCTAGCTCAGCACCTTCACCAATACCCCACACTGGCTCTTGGATTGAGTGTGTGTGTATGAGAGAGAGACTGGCTCAAATTCACCCATGGCAGAAGGCAGACTTGAAGCTAGGTCTGCACAGTTCTTCTACAACATCTTAACCACAACACCCAGAATAAAGTTGTCTTTCTAGGTTTAAAATCATTATTTACAGACATACAGAGTGTATACAATCATTACACTGGAAGTAAATGAACAATGTGGATTTCCTCTAAGGAGAAACTATCGGACTGTATTGATCCATGATACGTTTCTCATTAGGATAATGTATTCAGGAATAAAACCCTGAATTTCCCATATTTTCTGATGAAGAAATAGGCTCACAACACAGATGTGCCTTTCACTACTTTTTCCATGGCTTTCGGGCCAGTCCTTGCAGATTTGCTACAGAGGTGTATTTCCAAAACACATCTTTAAAAACAATAACACCCTTTTAAAATGTAGGGCTCCATAATGAGCAGCCGGTTCAATCACTGCTCTAAAGCACATCCCAAGGTTTTCAGACCCTCTGATGTTTTAGAAGGATCAAAGTTCTACTGCCGTGAGTTCAGTGTTTGCCTTTTATTTCATTGTGGGAAAAGCTGTTGTAGATATCAGTCAGGTGTGTTACACAATGCGCTCATATATTATGGTAAGGCTGCCTGACTGACACACTGGGAGAAGGGGAGGGGGTGGAAGGCTTTGGTGCAGCTGGTAAATGTATTTACCATGGGGCAGTTAGTCACACTTCTGGAGTTTTAATTGAATTACCTTTGACAGTGAACAGCAAACTGTTGGGTGATGTTTTAGTGGGTGATCTCTAAAACTGATGAATGGGTTCCCCCAAATCAATTAGCATATAAGATTCTGGAAGGGGGGCACGGATACATCCTGTTGCTTGGCAGGGGCCCAACTAGAATGACAGCGGCAAATGGGAGACCGGAGGAAAGGAGGCATCTCCTACCGATGCTGACCTCTGCTCTACAAGCATGAAAGGAAAACAGGAACCCAAGAAGAGCTGAAACGCTAGAATGGAAAGTCACCTGAGATCCGTTTTGGCTCCGTTCATGTGAGATACTTACAAAGAGGCTGATTAATGCCTGGCCGTATATTAAAGGAAGAGACAGCAAAGTGAGGAGCTGCATGTCCAAGTATAAATGGTAACATCTGCTCCTTTTCGTTGAAAAGACAGGTAAGCAGGACTTCTGAGGGACAGTTGAAGGTCTGGTGCCTTGAGGAGGTTTTAAACATCCTAGGCAACAAGTACAATGAATTGTATGTATTCATTGTATTACTGGTTAATGAGACCGTTTGAATCACGAACCAATGGTGGGCAATGGTGGTGAATATTAAGCTGAAAGTCATTCTCAAAGGTTTTTTTTTCTTTGAAAAAGAGCCTTGTTTTTCTACTTCATTCTCTTAGCTTCTTTTGAATTTGAATGAGCTGTTTGCTTTGAGCTAAATTAATTAAAGTAGAAGTAGACTCCTGATATTTCCCTCCCTCCCTCGTTTCCCTCCCTCCCTCCCTCCCTTCTTTCCTCCCTTCCTCCCTCCCTCCCTCCCTCCCTTCCTTCCTTCCTTAAATAAATCAATATTTTAAAATTTCTCAGTTTTAATTTCTAGTACAGTAAATATCAAGAGATAGAACCCACCTTAAACCAAAGCTCTTTGGGGTCCTCAATCATTTTTAAGAATGTAAAGGGGTCCTGAGTCCAAAATGTTTGAGAACTGCTGGATTAGAAGACTCATTTCGAAGACGTGATTCAAATGAATGAATCATCTTTGAACTGAAACACTGAATCAATACTGGGATTAAAAACAGTTTTAAAAACAGATATTGAAGAAATTTAAAATTTAAAGATTTAAAATGACGGTCATTTATTTAAGGTCTGGCTAGTGACAAATCTCAGGTTCTTTTTTTTTTTTAACAATAAAAAGCTGTAAGAGACACAGAGACAAAGGTATGTTGGCTTCTTGCAGGAAATGGAATCAAGGTGCTTTCCCAGAATTCAGTGGGAATTTGTCTCTTGGTATGGTGAGCTCATTAAAAATGTGGTGTACCAAAGGTAGAATAATGTCCCCTGATCCACTCTCTGTGGCCCTGGCCCATTTCAAAAGAGGGCATTTCTTCAGCACTTAAGGACCGCCTTTTCTCATGGCAGAGGAATTAACCCAGCTGATCAGATCCAAAGCCAAAACCACTTAAAGAAAATTACTTACAGCCATGCATTTGGGATGGGAAGGCTGTAAATGGGCATGTAATAGGCTGGTTTGGATGGTTACAGGAATCTATAAAATAAACAGTATACTTGGGCAAGAGAAAGGGAAGAAGGAAGGAAATGTGCAAGAAAGAAGGGAAAGGGGAAAGGAGAAAAGAGAAGAAAAAACTTGTGGGAAGGAAGGAAGGAAGGAAGGAAGGAAGGAAGGAAGGAAGGAAGGAAGGAAGGAAGGAAGGAAGGAAGGAAGGTATTTCATCCAGCTATGGTAACATTCTGCTATAAAATCAAATTAATAAAATTAATAATTCAATATATCATGTATTTATTGTCTTTCCTTCAGGAGCTCCTGGTGAAAGAAGACTATTTTCTTCACCAAAACAACTTGGTGAGCTAAGATGGGCTGAGACAGATTGGCTGACCCAAAACCACCTTGATTTTGGCTGAGGAGAGAGTTTAATCTGGCTGAGGAGAGACTTTAATCTGGATCTTCCTAGTTTAACACTATAACCATACACAGGTTCACAATTGAAAGTTCCACAATATATGTAAATTGCTTTTCTGCCTACAGAGTGATCTACTGTTTCAAAGGAATAACAAGATAATAAATGGTAGCAAAATGAAAAGCAAAGGAACAATTTCTTTAAAGCATTGCCAACCCTGGTTACTTGGATCTTCTCATACCCTCCTGTCCTGCCATATATTTTCCAAGGGCATAATCTCCTGTCCCATCTAAGGAGTATACCAAACATTACATGGCTGGTGTACTCCCAACCATATGGACTACAAACCTAGGAAACAGGGGTACTTGAACCAACGATGGCTCAGTTAACTAAGGTGAGCATGTCCAGTGAACCCAGAGTATTGTGCCATATGAAAACTCTGGGTATCTTTGATTCTGTAAATCAAACCTGAGCACATGAATGGAAATGCTCAAGCTAGAGTAGAAATTCAAGGATGGTTTCATACTTCCTGCTAATGTGATCGGTTGGTTTGTGGTCTAATACATGCTGAACTCAGCAGCTTTTGATTGCAAACCATAGTTTTTGTCTTTAACCCTGTGAATCCAGCCAATAATGAATTAAAACATGGCTTAGGACTTTATGTTAATAGAGTCACAATCTCCATGTCAATCATCCTCATGGCCTGCAGAGATGCGTTTGAATGTTATACTATAATAACTTTTTCTTCCACTGTTACTGCTGAATCTTCTTGGTGGCAAGTCCCATGTTGGTAACAGTGTTCCTCCGCTTCTCAGTAACTGAGATGAGACATGAGGCTGAGTGCAGAAATGCCACTGTAGACATAAGGTGTCCTTGTGGCAAACTGACATACATGGCTTGGTTCCCTTCCATGAATACATGCATCAGTGTTCCCAGGCAAAAGCTAAACATGCACATAAAACTCTGAGCTTTGGATCCATTCTTCTATTCCCTTTTCTTTTCTCTCTTTCTCAAAAAGCTTGCTTTCTAAGTGTTCAACATTCTGATGATTCTCTTTCAAGCCAAAATCTAGAATGCAGGGCCATGTTGAATCTTCTGAAGGAGGCTTTGGTGCCTCACTTATTTCCAGAATAATGATAGATGACTCTGTGTGTGTGTGTGTGTGAATATATATATAGGATCTTCAATTGCCGAGGTCTGCAAAACAGATGATTTCTGCATGGGGATATACAGCTGCTCCAGAAGACCTGATTGACAGGCTGAGGTCAGAATGTGGAATGCATTTATAGGATGCTGTCAAATCGTAGGGAGCTGCTGACAGCTTATTCTACAGTTCACTTCCTTTGCACACAATTGAGATTTATGCTGCTGTTTTCGAGGTTTAATTAAACTCGGCTTTGCAAATGACTCATCCAAAATTGCGAGGCAGACCCTTCAATCCATCTGGAATCAACCACTTCTTTTTAAATTGCTCTTTTTTGGGGTGGGGTAAGGGTAAGCCTTTGTCAGACTTCAGCTCCTTCATGCTCCCAATTTTACTTTTGGGTTGGCCCTGGGGATCGGATCAATGGCAGAAAGAGGAAGGACAAGGGAAGACACATCTTTGGGGAAAATAAACCTCAAAATGATCAAAGGAAGGCCCTCTAGGTATGCCTCATATAAGCCTTTTCTCCTAGGAACCATACAAACCTACATTTGGCTTCCTGGTGCATCACTGTCTCTTGGGAAGGTAGGCAACAATTTCTGGGTTGCCCCCAAGGAGTAAAATGGTGCATGTTGGTACCATGTTGGTGCAAATGTAATCTCAGCTAATGAAGATCCTAGCTGCTGCTGCTGCTGATTATGATCATGACAATGGTAATCAAGAATGGTCATCACCATCTCCTTTTTAGCATTTAATCATCTATTATATCACAACACTTCTGAAGGCCACCATGTAGGAATACAACGTAAACCCTTGGTGGATGTCAATATGGACACTTCTCCTGGTGCTTCACTTGATTTATTCACATCTTGATTTATCTGAAGAATTTAAAAAATGAAAACAATAATCAGAAAGAGAGTATTCTGCAAAGCGAAATTCCAGTCTTCAACATTATTTATTTAAAATAATGTTTTGGGTCTTTGTGTGTATCTCAGTAAGCATACTTTAAAAATAATAGTGATATAAGAAACTAGCATTAGAGTTTTGTTTGGAATGGTGCTCAATTGCCCCTTTTGGTAGAGTATCCATAGATAGCTTCCAAAATTCCCAATGGCCCAAAAGTTTGGAACCCGGTTCTAAGCCTTTCACGTTCCAGATCTCCACTAATTTCGCAAGTTAACTTCTTTTCATGTTTTTCTGCAAATTGGCCAAAGTCACTCTCAAGCCTTACTGCGAAATCCTACACAGAGAGGCTTGGAACAGCCTTGTTTCTTTTCACCCTGGTTTCTTTGAGATGGGTCACAGTGGTGAGAATGGCCCTGCTTGCTCGCGTAAGTATGCTCTTAAGGCCATTAGGAAAGATTGAAGCATTGTTTGGCTAAGAGGGCAATATCACACAGAATTCCAGCTAAGCAGAGCGCACCTCTTTCTTGCCGTAGAAGCAAGCACGTCTTAAATGGAATCCACATTGAAGCAGAGGCTTATCACAGCAAATGATGTCCATGTAAGGTCTGTTGACAATTGACTAGCAAATTAATGGTCCAAAAGGTTAAGTATGGGGTTGGCCAACATGTGTAAGCAATGGATGGTGCATGCCAGAAAGCTGCCCTCCTGACACCTAATCTAGGGAGCGGAGAAGATGAGGCAGAGAGGAAGGAGTGGTTAAAAACAGAGTCAGGTTGCAGCTTGGAGTTGGGTTTTAAGCTCTCCAGAGTAGCATATGGTACACTCAAAATTGCAAATCAGGACAGACGATTTAGTAAAAACACTTGCAGCAGACAATAGATTCCCCTTAGTTTTGTTTTCTTTTTTTCCAGGTTACATCTGCAAGGTCACCCCCTTGCTCTCTTTGATGTCTTCAGTCCTGCTACTCACCAGTTAAGTCACAGGGGCCAGCACAAAAACTTACTTCCACCAGAGTGAAATAGCCTCCTATTTTCAATTTTTTAAAATATTTATTATTATTATTATTATTATTATTATTATTATTATTATTATTATTATTATTATTATTCCTGGTGCTAAAATAATTAGAAAAACAGGCATCTTGTTTTACATATTCTTTGGGGGAAAAATATTATGTGTATCTACTGGCTTCTGGAACAACAGGCAGACAAATGGCGTTTCTTCATTGCAAACAAATTCTGTTTCTTCGCTGTGGGTCACTGACCTCCAAATGGGCAGCACTAGAAAAGCACAGACACACTCACACAAATCATTCAGTTAAATATGACGCAGGCAGGTGGGAAGCCCATTGGAACCCACATGAAAACAAAGTCCTTGCTTTAAATGTCAATACCAGCTTAAAGAATAACAAACTCAATCGGTTTCTTGGGCATCTCTACTCCCAGTGCACGGGAAGGCCATTTTTTCCCCTTGCTCTCTTTGTTTGTATGTATGAACCCTTTTCTTTAAAAAAGGTGGTGGTGGTGGTGATGATGATGATGATGATGATGATGATGATGATGATGATTTAGCTGAGGGCTCCAAGAAACATGATGCTGATGTGACACTAGGATTCACTCAAGGAAGTGGGAGTTTGGGACTCACTTTGGAGGGGGCATGGCATTTTAATTTTCTTTTTCGTTTCTTTTTTGGTTAAGCTTGTTGGAGACTTAGCACACCTATTTCCTGTCATTTCCTGCCATAAACCAGCAGGAAGTTGTTCTCTTTTAAGTCAGTGGTGTGCTGCTAAATTTCAGCCACAGGGTAGAGTTTGCAAAAACGAGACCAGAGAGCTTCATGCAACGCTGGATGTTGGCTTGCTTATGTCTTTCCTCTTGAGGTTTTACCCTAGATTAGCCCCCTTGCCCTTTAGTTCAATACATCAGCACTATTTAGGAGTAGTAAACAAGCCTGGAAATCAGGACCCAACCTGGCCAGGCACCTGCCTACACATGGCTTCTTCATATCTGATGACCAATCCCCCATCTTTCATCCATAAAAATGAAGAGAACATTATCCCAACATCATGTGAAAACTACAGCCAGACTGCTTACTAAAGTGCTGTCCTCCAATTTCTGAACTGGCAGAAAAAATACCCTGGAATCATTTGGGCTACCCCAGTAGCTGAGCCTTATTCTGCCAGTTGCTTTACTTTATAGTTGCAGTTTATGCGTGCCTATGTAGGTATATGTCTCATGGAAGACATAAGTAGGGTTACCAGCTCTGGACTGCAGACATCCAGGAAATCACTAGGTTTCACCCGATCAGCAAAAAAAGATACAAATAATACTAGTGCTCCTCTCTTTAGGATTTCTGCCTTGGTCAGGATGTTGAGCTAGAAGATCTTCAGGATCTCTCCCAACTTGTGAGTCTAGGCTCTCTATAAAGGGTGGTGAGGCAAGATAGGTGAGAGCAGATAGATGCTTAAAATGGGTGGCTTAACTACCTGTCAAGATGTTAAATAAGTCACAAACTTGGAAGTGTTTTGCTTCTGTGACCTGTCAGTCTATTTCTGAACATGGGTCTGGTGCTCTTCTAAAAGGACATTAAACTTTTGACCAAGACTACTCCAGCATGGAATGAAGCAGGAGAGAGCGATCCCAAGTGAGCTCTGTCCATGATGACTATTCCAAGGGAAAGGCAACTGCTGTTAAGAAGGTTGAGCTTTGCGTACCTGTCCCAGCTACTGGATGTACTGAAGGAGACTTGGGGTGATGGAAAGCAATACAATGCCCACCCAAAGGGGTACTTCACTCAAAGCAAAATATTCCTTTGAACCTTTGCAGAACCCTAATGTTTACTGAATGGGGGAACCTAAATACACATGGGAATAGTATTAACAGGATGAAATTTAAGGTAACTTTAATTACAATTAAATGATGTTATTCTTTGACCTCCCCCTGCCTACAGCTTGCAGTGTGATGCTCAACACACCACCCAAAGGGAAGGGTAATCCTCAATTTCCCCAGAGCTGTGTGCATCTATCTCCCCAAATATTCCATCTCTATCTCTATCTCTAACTACCTCTTCTATCTCTGTCTCTAACTCTAAATGTATCTCTCTCTATATATATCAGTGTTGTCCAAACTTGGCCACTTTAAGATGAGTGGACTTCAACTCCCAGAATTCCCCAGCCAGCATGGCTGGCTGGGGAATTCTGGGAGTTGAAGTCCACTCATCTTAAAGTGGCCAAGTTTGGACAACACTGATATATATTGTATACCAGTGTACCAGTCTTCTATGTGCAAACAATTTTCACTAGGGGAATCATATATAATCATTTGTGGTCTGAAGCAGAATACCAGAGAAAGCTATACCACTAAACTAGTTCTAAGGAGCAGGCATTATAGTTGCATTCACCCAACGATTAGCTTGTTTACTTAATTCATACATTTTCTGAGTTTGAAAATCCATTGAATCAGAACCCACATGGGCTGTTCACCATCTCTACTTTTCCCTTAAAAAAAAAAAACCCTCTGAATGTTCCTTGGATTTCTTTCAGTTGTATCTGGTCCTAGTATTTCTGGGTATTTCTTTGTAAATAATCCATTTTCTTTTAAAATCACCCACGCTGATGACCAATTTCCCCCAAGGAACATAAACCTCATGGTGCTGTTTCTCAGCAAAAGAGAATGTGGAAACCCTCAATCAGCTCCCCTGACACAAATAGGAAATGTATTTTTCTGCAGCTTACCCTTCATAAAAAAACAACAACCAGAAAAGGTAACTTATTTTTCTGCCTCTTCTTTCCACATGTTCAAAGATCTTTTGCATGCAGCTGTTTTCAAAGCTCTTCCTGCAACTTTTTACCTACTTCTTGCTTGACTCTGAAGCAATTCTTTATGCCCTCAAATCGGGCTT
This sequence comes from Python bivittatus, assembly GCF_059951505.1. Taxonomy (NCBI): domain Eukaryota; kingdom Metazoa; phylum Chordata; class Lepidosauria; order Squamata; family Pythonidae; genus Python; species Python bivittatus. Next base: position 55,382 of record NW_028277110.1, read on the forward strand.
TTAACTGTCCAGGTGGAATTCCCATTATTGAAGATGGGTCTTACTTTAACATCAGATGGTGAAATAACAGAAGCAGATGGAATGGACATTTAGAGTTGGTTATGTTTAGTCAACACCTTTTATATTGAATGAAAATGAATCAGAGATATCATGAGGTTGGCAATTCAAATTTTAGCCATTCCTATTCTTAATGATTTGTACAAATGTTGGTGTGTATGTAGATTTTTTTTTTTTTTACTCTTAATGCAAATGCTACAGGCTTAACCATGGATGCCAAATACTGGAGATTCCAGTAAATTACACTAATTAAAGAAAAACAAAATAAACTAGTCAATTGTGCCATGATGCCTAAATTAAAAAGTCATGCACGAGTTTAAAAAAAGTCAGAAAATGAATAGGTCTGTAGAAGAATAGGTTACCTTTCATTGACTATTTAGGACATTGCAATGTGTAGTTGATTTTCTATGATGAGGCTGTTTCTAATATTAGCTCCATTACTGTATAGTATACATCTGCTTTCAAATGTAACACACACACACACACACACACACACACAACCAATAGTCTCTGGTGCTCCTTCTTTATACATGACCCCGTATTCCTGTGTCTTGATTATAACTGGCAATGGTTGAGGAATGTAGAAGAAAGGGAATACAGGTAGTCCCCAGTTTAAGAATGAGCTCTGTTCCCAAGGTCTGTCCTTAAATCGAATTTGTATGTAGGCTAGAACAGTATTATTGTATAAGACTGTATAAGTAGTATTGTATAATGAACTTGAACCATTGTGTTTTTAACTTGAATCATTGTGTATTTAACTTGAATTTTGCTACAATAGGTTCTGTTCTTAACTATGGGACATCTGTAAACTGGGTGTTCTGAACCTGGGGACTACCTGTATAATGGATAAGGTGGATGGATGGAAAGAGATTAGTGGAATAGCCTTAGAAAATTTTATATTATTACAAAGGCCATGTCTAGTTAGTGAGCATTTACCTGTATAATCAGCAAGCATTACCTGTGACCAAACAGCAAGAACTCACTAAGAACTAGAATTATTTTGAAACAAAGGGTCAACATTTTAAGAAGTCATTAGATGGTGGTTTCTCTTTGCTGGATGCATAAGCAGAAGCTGGATGGCAATCTATTGAATGAACCTTGTCCTGCAGATCCTACATGGACAAGGGACAAGACGGGCATTGCTCAAGGTGACCTGCCTTTTCAATTCCTAATGTCTAAATTTTCATTTAGTTTTTATCAATCAAACTTTTTCATAACATACCACCTTCCCTCCATAGAGTTATTGAAAGATTATTTGAGTCCAGTAACCCAACATTTAGGTCTCAGTCCTCTTCCCAAGTCAGTTTTATTTCTTATCAGTTATTGTTTTAATAGGTACCAACATCTGACTGAACTTGTCTGGAAGCTAAGCAGAGCTGGGCTGGGCTGGGTTGGGTTGGATGGACAACCTAGAATTATTAAGCTGTAGGTTAGATATCAGTAAAATATAGTAGCAAATTACTTCCATATTGTTACCAAGAAAACTACACAGCTATGTTCCTGTGGCTGTGTCATCTCAATTGGATTTGATCTGAAGGAGAGTTTACTACTACTGAAGAGGGTGGCAAAAATGGAAGAACCCACTTCACAGAATGTTCTCTGAGAACATCGGAATTCCATTTCTCAAGGTACAACCGACCATTCATAGCTGGGTGGCTCCTCTAATATATTTTGTATAAGGCTTGATATAAAGGATATTGTATGGTGTATAACCTCTTTTATTCTCTTAGTATTTGCTGCCACTACAGATAAAACCATAAGAACTTTTGCATGAAGTCCAGGTGCTATTCTGCAAAAAAAATTAGGACAAGGTGGGGGAAAGTCTTGGCCTCCACAAATGAAATATGGTGAATGCTTGGCACTTTCAAAATGACTCTTTTACTGCAGGGCTGAAAAGGCATGGGGGAAAAAAAAATCAATTTTCAGAGAATGCAGCCCTACCTCTTCCCCCTCCCCACAGCTCTTCTGAGACATATCAGTCCAGCTTCACCAGAAATGCTCTGTATTTTAGAGGAATATTGCTGATAAACCTAAAACAAACACATTGCCTGCATCCTCCATTTCTCCAGGCGGGGCTTCGAATCAACTGAGCAAACATTAGCTCCTGCCATTCTTCCTCGTTCTTTCTCTCTCTCTCTCTCTCTCTCTCTCTCTCTCAATCTCTCCCTTCTCCCCCCTGTTTCTCCCTGGAGGCTTTCAAACATCTTGAGGAGCAATCTGTGAGCACATGTCAGCAAGTCGTCTTCGTGCTATTGTGATTTTTCCTCACAAGGCTCTGTTGATTGGCATCTGTCTGTTGAGGGAGATGTATCTTGTTTCAAGGAAAATACATGTCAGGTGCATATGCTGAGGGAAAAGAAGGGCCCCCATCCCTGGAAGAATTAACAACCTTAAATAATTTGATTTAGCTCAATTGATTGACTGGTGCAAACAAGCTGATGGAATGTTGAGTTGAGATGTTTAACTAAGGTGAGGACTGCTTTTTCTTCTCTCAATGCAATAAAAAAATATCAATGGCATGACCAATGAATTAATATGCTGTTTATAAACACACCCTTGGGATTTCCTTTCTCCCTTGTAAAATGGAGCTAGGGGGTGGGAGGAAAACCAGCATAGGAAGAACCTACACAAACAGAGGAACCAAGAGGTCCCACTTTTATCTTCAAGGCTAGCTAGGAAGATCAAAATGGAAAAACAAGCCTTCTTCTTCAGCAGCAATTGCACACACATATATATTATCAGTCCAAATCAATTAATGGTAGGATGAAGTCCTCTTCATTGAAATTTATGGACTAAATCTATCAGCCGGTCCAGCATAGGCCGGTAGCTAGATTTTTTCTGAGTTCCTGGTCTAGGGCTGAGAGAGAGAGAGAAAGAGGCTGGCCCAAAGACACCCAGCCAGGATCAACCCACTCCTAGTTCAGCACCTTAACCACACCACCACACACCACACCCACATACACGCTTGGGTTGCTCTTACTAATAGACAGTGATTCCAGCAACTGGGAAATCATTTGAACTGGGTTACGGCAGGTCATACTGGTTGGACAAGACACCCTCTGTTTTGAGAAGAAAGCTTGCGTTATCTGTTTAATATGCTGCACGCCTTTTATGGCGTAAGCATTTCCAGTTCGTTTTGAATCCATATCATAGACGAATCATAAAGACAGGGTCCTTATTGGCTACAGCTGTGGCCTGTGCATTTAATGTAACCTACAGAATTAGGCTGTCAAGCATCTGGAGTCAGAGAATATTGTTTTCCATTCTAATCTTGCCAAAAAGTTGAATATATAGTTTGATTCATATGCAATTAAATCTGTTCTACCTATAAAGAATAGCTTCTTAGTTATATAAAGGGTGACTGATATTGATTATCAAATACTTTTGGTTATGGCATTTGGAAATTCTGGGGGCACAGTGCCCGTGTATTTGGAAAATGCCAAGTCTGGAAAGGAATCTATTAGAACTATCTTACTTTTTCAATACTTGTTGGCTGCCACCATACAACATGTTTAACTTGGTCAGTGAAACCCTAGCAGCTGCCTTTATATCACATCCCAAACTTGTTTATTTTATACACACACACACACACACACACACACATTAAATAAACTCAGAGAAAGTGATTGGCCCAAAGTCACCTAACGAGCTTCCATGTCAGATGGTAGACTAGAACATGGATCTCCCTGCTCCTAGTCCAACACCTTCTGCTCTACACAGCATTGCTAAGTTTTATTTTGTTTCAAGGTATATCATTTTGTATTAAACCAACAAAGGTCAGCTTATGGTTCAATATATTATGGGAACCTGGAACATTCAGTAACTATATTAATTATGTTGGGCGAGAACAGCCCCAGCCCGTGTTATGTAAACCAGGCCATCACACTAAGCCAGTCAATGATTGATTGGGGATGGGGGACAAATATGTTAGGTGAACACAGCACTTGCCTTTTGTTAAGCCGAGTTTACGGATAGGTGTGCAAACTGAGACACTGAGTGTTGCAATTACTCTAGGACTTTGAAAAGAATGTCCTGGGGGAAGGTTGATATGTATTAAGGCTAGCTGACGTGCAAACTCCATGGGGAGTTTCACTGGTTACATTTCTTTTGAACTAGTCCACGCCTAAAGTTTTGCACACATGACCTCACTCTGCTCTGCCTGTCCTATGGATGCTCATGCCAGCCCTTCAAGGTAGACTAGACTAGGAAACCAAAGTCATGCGTGCTAATACTAATTTTATTATAAGGTTATAACAACAGAATCTTGCAAGCCTGAATGTGCTTCCCCCCTCCCTCCTTTTATCTTCATGAGAACTAGAGAGGGTCTTGTCTGAGACCTTTTCTCAGGTTACAATTCTGGCCCGGACACAGATTTCTTTTATCTGACCGTTGTCTTGGTTACAGCTTTCCCTCCTGTTCCTCAGGGTTATTCCTTCTGTCCATTACAGCTCTTGATCGGAGTAAACATTTTTCTGAACTTGCACAATACACTGAATTATAAATTAACTGCACAGGCTGGGTTTTCATGGCATGCTAAGCTACAAAAACAAGCAACAGCAAAAACCCTAACCAAGGTTAGAATTAATTATGTTAAGGTGTACCAATGCACCTGCTTTGTCTTTAGTGGACCTGGTTAAGTGTTAGACAAACCAGAAACAAGATTCCTGATGGGTTTCAGTTCCATGAATTAAATTTGCTCATTAGAGGATGTAAAGTCCTTCTAAATTCAAGGGTGCATTACCTGAAGCCCCAGGGGGATATGTGACCCTCAAAGGCTTTGAGTGTGGCTCACACATTACTATCAGAGTGTAATTTTCATGTGGCAAAAAGGGGAAAATTATTTAACTCATGACTGGAGATTAATTAAAAACAATTATATTTTATTGTAATTAACAATAATGGCTATGCGGGCTGAGGAGGATGGGAGTTATGACCCACATGACTAGATGGTATGAGGTGAGGGATGGCAAATCCAAAATTCATTGGACAAAGGTTTTATTCTGTTACCTCATAAATTAAATATCCTCCAAAACAGCTAGTGTGAGGACAAAACAGAGTGTTAGCGTTGAGTTCTTGAAAAGCCAAGTCTTTTTCATGGCTGTCCTAAAAACATGTCTTTTGATTTGCTATAAAGGGATGTATGTATCTTGCACATTGAATACAATGAAACATGGCTTTGCGTAATTACTGCAGCAAATTGTGAAAGAAAGAAAGAAAGAAAGAAAGAAAGAAAGAAAGAAAGAAAGAAAGAAAGAAAGAAAGAAAGAAAGAAAGAAAGAATTGAAGGGAATTCAAAGCAGCTTAACAAAGCCCAGAATGGTTCTGTCTTTTAGGAAAGTGATTTAGAAAAATGCATACAGGTGTGTGTTGTTCAGGCAGGAACAGATAACTCAGCCATGGGGACAGGTGTCTACTGCTGGCACATGGCTGTCAAATTAGAAACCATTAGGGCTGTCTGACCAGCTACAATTACTGGGAGTGAAGCTGGAAGAGGAGCCTTGCTCTTACAACGCGTAAGAGGGTCCTTTTGGATTTTAAGCTGGTTATTACTCAAAATCATTCTTTCGTCTTTTCACCTGCCAAATGCATCTGCACTTTCAAACTCTGTTCTAAAAAGTAGCAGGTGCCCCCAAAGTGTTTCCTGTGATTAGAAAATGAATCATTATGGTTCAAAGTCTTCTATTCATTGTGTCTGGGAGGGTGGGAGGTGGGTGGAATATCTCAAAGTAATTTAATTTGGGAGATGAATCTCCATGACCGTGCAGGGCCAGATTTTCCTCTCTGTTGTCTCCATACTGACAGCATATTCTTTATTGAGTAGGTTTATACAGATCTTCCTGGTTGGGATCCTAATACAGATTAGGAACCTTCTAGTCGTCTTTCCAGAGGGAGGGAGGGAAGGAAGGAAGGAAGGAAGGAAGGAAGGAAGGAAGGAAGGAAGGAAGGAAGGAAGGAAGGAAGGAAGGGATTAAAATTCTTGACTTCATAATTTTCATGTTTACAGTAAGAATGGCAGAAGCTAGCCTGAAGTCCTACAAAAGATCTACCTCCTGCAGGAATGGAAGAATGGAGAGAAACTTTCTTTTATTCATTGCATTTAACATGGAGAAATATTTTGGATCTTAGATCTGTTTTATGCACAAACTTGACTTAAAGCAGATGGACCTGTCAAAGATCACTCATACAGGTGAATCAAATTGAACTGATTAGTTGCTAAGTGTTAACAGCTGTTGGGTGAAACAGACGAGGAAATTGTTGCAGAGATCACGGCTCACTTAAAGACGAGATTGGAATCAAAACATGAGGAAGAAAAACAGAAACTTACTGGTAAAGCAATTCAATCAAAAGACCTTTGGAACATATACCGACATTTGTGGCTATCTTCTCAATGGTTATATTTAGTCCATCTACAAAAGGATTGATGGAAATGTTTTCTTAGCATTCATATTTTAGGAAAAGACAAGAGGAGTGGGGTCAATAAATTTGCCCTTCTGTAAATCCTGACATTCTTCCAAGACTGCTCACCATCTTTTTTTTTTTTTTGTATGCTTGGTGATGTCTTGCCTTCCTGAACCCTGGAAGTAGAAGAAAGGATGGCTGTAGGAAGGAGTTGACAGAGTAAACTCTGAGAGGTGTTCCCTAGTATCTCCAATATAGCCATCAACAGGGGTGTGCATTCATTTCATATTGGGTGAAAAACTGAACTGAACATCTGGCTCAACTGTTGTTTGTAGCAAAGATGTCTTTCAAGAGTTTCAGATGGACTTGTTTTTTGTAATTCCAATTCATCCTCATCGAGAAAGGATGGATGTCTCTTCCTTCTTCCAGTGATGGCATCAAATTTTCTTGGCCTCTTCTGTACTTTCATAGGAATCCAGGAAACATCTGTTACACCTTTTCTCTATTTACTGCAGCATTGTCCACACTAATGGACAGAAGCTTTCTAAGGTTTCGGGATGATTGCGTGTACCAGATTTGAGCTGCAGAAATGAAGATGACAGTTAGAAGGCAGCAAGGAAACCACACCAAAAAAATCTCTCTTTGCTGCCATCTGGTGGTTTTCTGGATTTTGTAGTCCAGATATGGAAGCCAAAACATTGTGTCCTTCTCAGCCCTACCTGGAGAGGCCAAAGTTTGAATCCAGCAATCCTTGCATCCAAAAGAGATGCTGTATCCATGAGCTATGGCCCTTTGTAAAAATGGCACAGGCATTACCTTGTTCCAGAGCATATCATATCATCAATATAACACCAATGTTTAGCTCATAGCTGGACACCCATGGCTTTTCAAAATTCACCACCAGCCTTGTGGACAAAGAATTCAGATAGACAATTTCTCTCAACTGGTGGAGAACAAAGGCAGAAGAATTTCTCCACCCAGCTCTCATCCAACTGCCAGTCTATTCACTTTCCATCTAGACAGCTCCTCTAACTCCAGTGACAGCAGACGCTATTTTAGCCACCCTGGTCTCAACCCATGTAGGGTTTGGTAGACTGCCCTCCAAAACACATTTGCCCGGGAGCAAACCTATTGACTTCAATGGGAACAACTTTAAATAAACACACATGGGCTTGTGATATAACATCAACCTTATTGTAAAACCAAGTGCAACACTTACTGTATTCTGATTGGTAGCTGGTGAAGCTGTCACAAAGCTAGTACAATGTGGTCCATATGAACGTCTACATCACAAATTGGAATATACAAGCAAGCGACACAGTGTGTGTGTATGTAAGAGTTTACGTCTATATCTCTGCGATAACAAAAGGAACAGATCAATATTGTCCGTATACGCATCTGCTTCCAATGATATCTGTTTACATATTAGTGTGCAGGACAAATTTGTAAACATGTACATTTGAAACTTGGGGAGAAAATAATGCCAGGTTTCTCCTTTTATTGGAACAGTATGTCCATGGTGGCTGAACCACACATGTAAATAGCTTTAATACTGGACAGGTTTCAAGGAACATATGTACCTTTTCGCCTGTTTCATATTGTCATCCAATCCAGGTTTGTTTATATAATTCCAATCCAAATTATCATCTAATTGCAGGCCTAACTGGAAGAGAATCTACGGAGGAATACATATCAAAGTAAAACCACCACAATTACAAGCATGCATTCAGTTTCTTTTAAATTTTTACCGTAAACACGACAGCATTCTGGTGAAACCAGCTGGGAAACTGAACTTGGATACCAGCGTGTGATTTAATTTGGACTCATGGAGGATCAAAACGTAATGCATTTCAAAGAGGTCGTAAAATCACAGTACTTTAAATACTGTCAAATCCATTCACCCAGTTCTATAAATGTAAGCAGACATTCCAAGGCAGACGGGGGGGGGGGGAGCTTTCTTTCTTTTTTCTTTAAAAAAAAAAACAACCTCTTAAGATTGACTTATTCTGGGCAAAGTTAGACTATTTATGACGTGGTACCTTTCTAAGACATTGTAATGGGTGAATTCTGCAGGTAAATTGGAGGGGATTCTGTTGTTGTTTGGACGAGAGAGAGAGTGGACAACCATGCCCTGGTGTGATCCTTCCATTCATACAACTGGGCTATTATAGTGTTTAATTGTGATACACTCACACTGCATAGGTACAGAAGAAGGAGGAGAGTCAGATACAAATAAGTATCTTGAAAATATACAAGCTTCTAGTTCTCAAGGATTTTTAAAAATGGAATGATTCAGGAAACTATTTCTTTTGAGTTTACCGCTGAAGAGAAGAGCTTGTGTTCTCTAGACAGACAGTTCCATTTCAGAGATAGGCCATTAAGTCAGAAACCCCAACCTGTAAAGTAGACCATATTCTCAGACTGGATACTCTCCAGTCCCACCCTGTGCTCTGAGGATAGGGGTGCAGAAATGAAGTTTATTGAATACAAAAAAAAAAAAAAAAGCTTATTTTCATCCAAGGATGAAATCCTCAACTGGGGAATATTTACTTCAACACAAGTTTGTATTTCAGGGATCGGAAGCTTTTACTGCAGTCACCAGGGACCATCACACAAAACAATATTTTCTCCAATCTGAAAACAAACAAACAAGCAATCAATCCCAAATCTCATCCAATCTCACAATATTTCAGTTTTCTTCCTTCCCTGCAAAGTTGTTTGAACATGCAGAAATCTTGTGACAGCTGGCAAATGTGTGCAAGTTCTGCCATTTCTTTTCCTGACTTTTTTCCAATTTAATTTTGATATTCCATGGGTCAATCGAAAGTTTAACTCTGAGATTCCATGGGTTAGTCAAAGTCTTGGCAAAAAACAAACAAACAAACAAACATGGTGAATATCTTTACAATATCTGATGTAACCGGAGGGTCAAAGAACCTCAGGCTCTGGGAAGACCATCATGAGATCATCTAAGTGTTCCCCTATTTTACCTAAAGGAGTTCTGCAAGGCCATCAAATGAGATAATCAAGTGTGTGTGTGTGTGTGTGTGTTTTATACTACTACAGGGTTAATATTTGCAGGGGACCAAGAGAATTTTGATAAAACAAATGGCACAAAATAGATGTTCCAGGGCCACTTTTCAATTAAAAATGGCCAGCTTTCCAGTTATTCTTTTGGAAGTAACTCAATGAACCGTTGAGACTAGACACATTCTGTATCTTGTGTATGTTGATCCTCAACGAATACTGAGGAGTGAGCAAGGTCATCTTATGACAGGGGCATCTGTGGTGATGAATAAAAAAAGTCAAGATGGCAGTTGTGAATGTATGATTGAAGCCACCTTCCCTTTTTCCATATGTCACAAGGAACAGGGTTTGATTGCTTAACTGCAACCACCATATTGACTATCTTCAACTTCCCCTGCCCTTCCCTATTCAAATATCTTCAGTGCTCTAAACCTCTCTTACTCAAAGTAAAGAACTCTAATGATTATGTCTAGATTAAATCTATCCTCCTTCCTACCATGTTTCTGTGAAGTAGATTAAGCCACTCTAAAAAATAAGTTTCTAATAAGGCCCAATTAGTATTTAAAATAATGCTGGAAAGATGAATTGAACTTCTTCCTTGACCCCAAATTCACAGGGGTGTGGAGTGGGCATGAGCACACTTTTATTGATCCGACTCCAAGCTGAGCCATACAGTGCAGAATGCCAACCCACAGATCAAACTGCTAACTATAAAAACACAGATTAAAAAACAGGCAGAGCTTCAATTACACCATCAAGGCCACTATCATGACTTTTTTGATCACACCCTGCAACATTCCTGATCCTATTAAAGGACTCCGGTGGAACATACTTCAATTTTTCATATTGTATGGCCTTAGTGATCTTTTGGAGCACTGGTGGAACTTGGAATGTAAATGGAAGCTCTACCTCTTACTCATGTGCTGCAAGAAAACCAAGTCCCCACCAGAAACGGGATCAAAAATGGTCAGTGTTGGAATTCTGACAGCTGTCCAAAGATGGCAGATCCTGGACAATCAGCAGGCAACATAACATTCCAGAAATCTGGATGAGTGGATGACCATTTTTTCGACCATATCTATCTAATCTATCTAATCTATCTATCTATCTATCTATCTATCTATCTATCTATCTATCTATCTATCTATCTCAGTATAGAACTATTGCTTCTATACTTCTGGTATCAGGTTCTTCTTGAAATTAGAAGAACCAATTTCAGATAGATGAAGGGAGTAGATGATTCAACCCAATGTATTTTTTTTTTCTATCTAAAGAGCATCCTTCATCTTTGAGTGCTCTTACCAGGGCTGCATTATCTAAAAAAAGATGAAACAAGGAAAAATCCCGCACTTCATTTCAGCGCAGTTCTCACTGAAGTTATATGCATTTAAAAAACTGTTGATATGGTTCCTCCCAGCAGCAGCTCCCTTCTGAAAACACTACCCAGATAGTAGTTAGGTTTTAAAATAATCAGCAGTTTGAAAAAAAAACACCAAAACCCACTGGCTATTGATTGGAGTCAGATTCTTCTATTCAAAAACAGTGGGAGCCTGGAAACAGGAAGTGGGGCTTTGCCTTATTCAGCCCATCCACCAGAGTTTCTATATTCCCATTCTGGAATTCGTTGTCTTGAGATGTAATAGTGGCTACTCAGACAGTGTTTTTTAGCTTTTATAAATTATGCAGATGGTCCCTAGTCTGTGGTCTACTAGGTGAGTATCAATAGTCTGGGGTGGTATGGGAAGATAATGTAATTATCTCTTACGTATAATCTCATGCTATGTGGTTTACAACAAATATAGATAAATGCCTTAAATTAATGGAACATCTTTGTACGGGAACATCATACATGATTCAAAACACCTGCATTTGATACCTCTTGAAAGATATATCCACAGCCAGTATGGTATTGGAGTTATGGTGGTAGCCAGCATTGGGGACCTCATGTTTTAATCCCTAATTAATTTAATAATTCAGCCACAGAAGCTGCTTCCTCCCTCCCTCCCTCCCTCCCTCCCTCCCTCCCTCTCTCTCTCTCTCTCTCAGCTCAATCTACCTTACCAGGTTGTTGCAGGAAAAAATAGGAGGAAGAAGTGCTATATAAGATTCCAGATAAAAGAGAGGATGTAGATCTAACAAATAAAAAACCAGAGAAACACTAGAAATGCTTTGGGTTTCTCCAAAGTGTCAGTGATAATGTAACAATCTGCCTAAGTGAAGAGTTGTGGACCAAGATAAATTCAAGGAAGATTGATGTACCAGTAACTTTCCATCAGGATGATGGTATGAGCCTCTAGGCTGAGAAGCGGGGTATAATTTGATGGGAGACAACCATGACAAGGGAAGACAATCTTCAAACATTGGTTTGAGTTTCCCAGAAGTTCCTGGGTTTCAACTGTGGGCACAGGAAGAGAAACCTCAGCAGCCTGGAATCTAATCTCCTCTAATCTCTTCTTAGGATCTGCAGAGATGTCTCCTATCTTGAAATGGGTGACACTGATGCCAGTCACACTGGTTTTCAGCCAGGAATAATTAGTTGAGTTCAACTAGAGGAAATAAAACTTGCTTTCGAAATTTCAAAGAGGAAATGGAGTTGGAAGTTAGTTCCTCATCCTAATTTGCCATAGGATATGTATGCCCTTTTTTTCCCATGGTACAATCTTCTTCCCAGCAGTATCACCTCCCTGGCTTCCCACACTTTCACTCAGTCCCAAGCAAAGACATCACAAAACAACTCCTTTAAGGGCCTTTTTAAAGTACAGTAGTGTTTTCTGTCAACACTGAGGGAGACTCCAGCCAACAAGACACTGTAAAAGAAATTTTACTCCCCATGGACAAATTTGAGGAAATCATTGACTGAACTTATCTGCCTTTAAATTTGATGGAGATTTTCAGAAGACCATTTGTATCCTGCTCCTAGTGATGCTCCTGGATTGAGGGTGACATAGGCAAGATGCCCAAGGTGGACTTTTCACAAACACCTGACCATTCCACCTATCTCTCTCTCTCTCTTTCTCTCTCTCTCTCCCCTTCCTTCCTTCCTTCCTTCCTTCCTTCCTTCCTTCCTTCCTTCCTTCCTTCCTTCCTTCCTTCCTTCCTCTCTTTCTCTACCCCAACCTTTCTGTCCCTCCCAAGGCAGTAGAATTACCACATTTTCATTCCACTCAGCTATAGCTCTTCTCTCACACCTAGGTGTGACTCTATGTTCCATACTGGATCATGCTTAGGCTATTTTCTCCTTTTTTTTAAAGGAGTATTATCCTTTAATCTGCTGGAAAACAAATTGCTTTTGACATTTATTTTCAGGGGACTGAAATTTGCATCAGTGGGCTTGCATAAGTTCTCACATTATCTTAATCAGAAGGTGTATCTTCCATTGCACAACCTTAGTCCCACAAATCTGCAGCCTGAGGTTCTTGCATCTCAGTTATGATCTAAGAGAAGATACCCCAGGCCTTGACTTTCCCACCCACCACCTCCCAGGATAAGGAAGCAAGGATAGCCCAAAAGATTGCAAGGCAGGGACATGTAATACAAAAATTCTTGTCACATTGCCCTCCGCTACCTTGCAGTCTTAAGGTATCTTCAAACACTCTATGAAAATCCATTTAAAAAATATCTGAGAATAATATATGGAAAGAGAAGCTTTGGGGAGAGGGCAGGAAAGGAAAATGTTCAGGAAAGTGAAAATTTTCGACAAACCTTTTTTCAACAAAAAGCCCATAGCTTTGTTTTCAGGGAACAAAAATTAGGCATGTCAGGGCCATTGTTGACCTTTTGTGTTGTCTCCATGTAGAAAACGGATCATCATAAAAGTGTTCTGACCTAGATTTTTTCAAATACACAGTAGAGTTTTTAATTTATGTAGAAGAAGATCAGGTATCATATACACACAGGGAAAGAATATTCAGAAATAGTCCTAACCACATGCAGATGACTCCTTGCAGCAAATTAATAATAATAATAATTCAGTGCTGCTGGGTACTTTGAAGCTAACAATAAGCAGTTAATACGGGAGAAAATAAGATAACGAAGTGCTTTACTCAGGGAACCATTGAAGGAAAGAATGAGAAGCATGAAGTCTTTAAAAGAACCAAGAAACCAACTTGAGTATTAAGTGATATTCTCAGAATAATCCTCAGGTGAAAGAGAAAGATACAGAATCTCATGAAAATAACATTTGGATCACATTACATTTCAGTAATTGCATATTTAAATTCGGCTGCAAAGTGCAAATATTCAAAGAACAGCTTTACTTTTCACCCAGGCCCATGAAAACAACCAAATAAATTAGTAGTTGTGACCCCTTCTTTCCTACACAGGTAACAGCATCTCTGACACTGATTGGTTCATAGCTCTGTTGCTGGTCTATTTATCAGAGAAGTAAGATGTTCTTGAGAAAGTGAGTGAGACAGCTTGGTTAGAGTTAGGCCAAGGTTTCTCAGAAGCTTCCCCCCCCCCCCCAAATCTGACTTCTTGGTCTGGTCTGCCTAATGGGGCTGACAACAATCCTGCAAATCTCATTGTGTTGTACCTCCTCCTCCTACTTCTTATAGTTTAGTGAATTGAGGAGGTGTCTGTCTGAGCCACTTCTGAATATTATCTATTTGTTGTGGACTTAAATATGTTTTACCCCTCGTTGCCCTGACAATGGAACTTGCATATCCCCATCAAAGTCATCTTCCTTACCCTCTATGCTTTTCTACTGTTTCAATGAGGAGTTCCCCACAAACTGATTCAGAATTTCATGCCACCAGAGAATAATTGAGCAAGTTCCTCCACCCTAGTACCGACCCACCCACCCAGTTGTACACACAGTTTCACTGTCAGTGAACAGGGTAGAAAATTTCAGGAAGCCATTTTGTCCATCTCCTCATGTTTACACAGCGTTCCAAACGTTACAATCCATTAGTGTCTGATGAAGGATCAGATCCAGATATTGTTTGTGGCTTTACATAACACTGCTTTTGAGAGATTAAGAGTCTTTTTAGAGGCAGTGGTTAATTGTGGATGTCCAGGGAGAATGATTACATCTGCTGTCCTGGAGCAGAGGTGCCATGCCATCGCTAACTTTGAAATGGCCCAATGAATTCATCAGCCTAGAAGGCACTGAAAAGTTATAACCATAGAACCCATATGGAGGATGTAAGGCACAGTTTAAAGTTTCCCGGGCAATGGGAGCTGATGGGAAAATATTTCCAGATGCATGCAAACCATATAACATCTGACCAGCAGAACTGGGCCCTTGGGACATCGCTCCATTCAGATCTTCTGCTTTGCCACTTCTGACATTGCCAATGCTCAGAGAAGACAAAGTGGGCACCTCCACCATGAAGTGGGGCAGAAAGTGAGGACCGGTGGCATTTCCCAATTTATGGTGGCTTGAGAACATTAGTGACGGCTGTCTTAAAAGATTGGTAGGGCAAATCTTGTAGCAGATTGGTAGACCAAGATGGTGCAGGTAAGAATCCGGGCAGGGCATGCCAAGATTGGTTGCTGAGAGATGAAATGTGGGAGGAGAACCCGCAGGAGAAAGGAGAGAGCTGAGAGGAGATGGGGTTCCCCCAGAGGGCGTTGCAGGAGATGAACCGGGACTTCCACCTATGATAAAGCAATAACATGACAATATGAAATGATAGCAAATCAGACAGAAATTTGTTCTCCACCTTTCATAAAATTAAGGATCATCTAAGTCAGAAACTTTTGCAACTATGACTTAGAACTCAAGAGTCTCTCCAGACCTGGTCTCCATGGAAAGTCCCCAGAGCTGAAGGCTTTCTTTAAATGCATTCAATGCATTCCCAGGCATTGAAGTAATTCTACTCATCCAAACCAAAAAAGGTTATAAACATTTCCTGTTCAGGCAGGGTTGTTATCCTGATCTTCAAACAAACATCAGCCTCAAAAATGTAATTCTCCTTAAGGTTGAAACAGGGACAGAAAATATCACATCCCTACTGTGTACCGGTTCTGAACCTATACATTAGTTGTCGTTCTTTGCCAATTGCTGCAGTGTGAATTTCAAGAAAATTTAGATCATGTTGGTTGCATTAAAGCAATAACCTGATGACAACCATAAGCAAACTGTTTTCTCTATGCCTCCCCTCTGCAGAAAATAAAAATAAAACAAAACTTGAGGGAATATTTCACATGCTGAGTAGATTTTCAATGATTTCCCATTTTTCTTTTGGACAAACTGTCCTCAAGGGGCACTTTAAAAAGAAAATATGTATGTAAAGTGTTTGCTGGCAATGTTAAATTATATTTCTTACTATTGTATAAAGCAGCAACAGATCAAATCCTGTATTTGTATTCTTTTTGACTGTGATTGCTTAAACAGGCTATACAGTTGTCCATTGCCGTAAAACAAACAGTCTTGTAGTACCCTCTTTTGTGACATATGTTTTTGTGTTTCTCAATTCACTTCACCAGATGTGTGGGATAACAACCTCAGAGAGAGTTTTTGGTGGACTCACAATATTGTTGGGGAAATAAGAGGGGAGAATGAGGGAAAAAACAGGAAAAGAAGCAGAGCTGTTTTGAGGTTTGGAGGCTTATGTGCTAAAATAAAATTGGCGTATTTTCAAGATTCTACAAGTCCTTTTGGATTTTTCTTCCGCGAAAGTTTAATCCTGCTTCCTTTGTGGAAAGATGTTGCTATAGACCTTATTCCTCTGCAAGTGAATTTGGATTGAGTTTTGCTAGGGGATTTCTGCTCATCTCCCTACGTTTTGACTCTGCTCCATAGAAAATGTTGTTTTCGACGTCTGACCCCAACCCCCCGAATGCATCTGGGAAGAACACATACTTGACTCACAGGGTTGGCATCAGCAATGCCATACACACAAATCTTTGCCTACTTTTGGCAAAAGAGGACAACATCTGCTGAACATCTGGTCCACCAATACGGAACCAAGCTGCAAGTGGAAGAAATACTTGTGCAGGCACACTTATTATTCCATCAAGCATCCAGGGTCTGCTGTCCATATGAAAACCATTCCTCACCTAGATGGGAATTGTGGGCCAAATGGATGCAAAGTCTTGTCTTCTGACAAATTTGGAGCCTTATGGAACCACTTTCTTAGATTGTTTACTGACTGAAGTTCATGTCATCTGCACTTCTAGTAGATGTCCTTCGTCCCACGTCCAATCATTTTGAGAATAACTCATTATGCGTGCATCCATACGCTGTCATCTTATTTTTGACACTATGTTATATTATTAAATTTGCACCCAAATCCTAACTTTTCCTCCAAGAACACAAGAGAGCATACATCGTTCTCTCTTGCACATTACTGTAGTGAGGTAGGTTAAGCTAAGAAATAGAAACTAGTTCACTTCCTTTCAGAGGAAGTGGATCTCCCCAGTCTCGATCTGAAACTCTAATCATTAGACCAGGGTTTCTCAACCTTGGCCACTTTAAGATGTGTGGACTTCAACTCCCAGAATTCCCCAGCCAACATGCTGGCTGAGGAATTCTGGGAGTTGAAGTCCACACATCTTAAAGTGGCCAAGGTTGAGAAACATCGCATTAAACTATATGGGATTGCTAACTACAACCCCACACATTTCTGATGCTTTTCTGCACGAGCTGTTGTCTACTACATTTTTATCCCAATATTTTATTTTATTGATTAATCACATTTATATGGCTGCCCATCTCACAAGAATTGACTCTGGGTGGCCATATAAATGTGATTAATCCATTAAATAAATAAACTTTCCTCCAAAGTATAGTGGACAGAGGGCTTATAAGGTGTTCCCAGTGACACTGTTGGATAATATGGTTTGAGAGCCAGTAACTGGTTTGAAATCACAGTGATCTCCATGTCCGAGTAGAGATTTTTATCTGGGTCTCCCCATCTTTAAAGTGCTATCACCACAGCCCTAAATTGTTATTGCATACTATATTAACCTAGATTGCTCCTTGAAAATAATACTTTGAAGGGGGGTGGGGGGGTGGAAGGAGATGGAGAAATATTAAAACATCTGTTCAATGAATATAAAAGAATCCATCATTTATCCCAGATGATCTTTTTCAAATACTCCTTATAACTTTATGTTGTATTTACTACTGGGATTGCTGTTTTACATTTTTAACTTGCCTACCATGCTAGTTTTTTATAGTGATTTTCCTATTTTCCTTGAGCGGTTTTAAAACATTGTCTTTCTGTGGTTTAGATAACTTTATAATATGTTTTAACCTATTATCCATGGACAGGAAGAGAACTTCTGCGATGGGGCACTATATAAAAAAAAAATTGTAATAATAAAACTGGGAAATGTCTATAACAGGCAACTTAGTCACTAGTAGCTCTTAAATCAGCAGCCTTAAGTAGATCTATAGGGCTAAACACCAGCTTAATGAAATACAAATATAGGTATGATTTGCTTTTTCAGTTGTCTAAGGCTGTAAATCTTCAGTGAGATGCTTCATTTTAGTGGAGGTCCAAGGAAATCCACCTGCCCAAAGCTATGAAGTGGCTTCTTGTTTGCAACCAGTAGAAGTGCTATGTCATTTTGCATGGTAACAGGGGCCATGCACAGAAGTCCCTGTCTGTGAAGCTGAATATTTGAGTGAGGCAGAATGACTCTATTCCACCCACTTGTCAAGGCAGAACCAGGAAGGCCCACGGAGGGGGTGAGGTGCCAAAAAAGTCAAGATTGCAGCTTCAATCGTGATTGTAGCTGCCATTTTGAACTTTTGGATTCCCCAAAGGCATACTTATGGAGAGGTGGAAGAGAGATCCTTCTCTTCCATTAAAACAGCTTGATTACTTTTTTTATTTTTAATGTTAACCTTCATGTGGGACAGAGGAGTTTCTGCTCTGGAATAACAATCGACCGCATTACAAGTTTGGCCCCTGGAAGTCTAAAGATACATCACAAATCTTCTGTGATAGCTGGTACAGCAGATTTGTGACTTGGCTGAAACTGTAAATAGTTCTGACAAATCCGTACAAATTCAGCCAAGGACTATATTCTGTATGTGGTTTACAGCATTAGCCTTATGGGCAATTGATGAAAGTTATATTAAGTTGTCTGATCCCCCTTAAGTGCCAATTGTAGGAAGGAAGGAAGGAAGGAAGGAAGGAAGGAAGGAAGGAAGGAAGGAAGGAAGGAAGGAAGGAAGGAAGGAAGGAAGGAAGGAAGGAAGGAAGGAAGGGAGGGAGGGAGGGAGGGAGGGAGAAAGGAAAGGAAAGGAAAGGAAAGGAAAGGAAAGGAAAGGAAAGGAAAGGAAAGGAAAGGAAAGGAAAGGAAAGGAAAGGAAAGGAAAGGAAAGGAAAGGAAAGGAAAGGAAAGGAAAGGAAAGGAAAGGAAAGGAATTTAAAGTAAAATGAATGTTCTATGCAATCAAGCTTGCATAATTGTTTCTCCCAGAATATAAGCTGTGGTATTGCGATTAAACTGATAGATTAACAAGCGAAAGTTTTAAAAGTGAAATAAATATTCCCCTTTGATTAATCAGTCCAGCTCAGAATAAGGCAAAGATGCAGGATTCTCAAAGGGGAAAACTGCTTCAGGGTCCAAGTTATCCCAGTTCCCTCTTTGCAACACTGATGAAAAAGAAACGAATTTTCACCACCCACTTGGCAGACAAAGTCCACAAACATTTTAGAGAGAAGTTATTTAGGCTAAAACAATTACTTGCATTCTTTTACGTCACACATAGAACTGTGGTTCAGTTATGCAGCCCCCCATCCCAATTTTGCACCCCCTCCCCTCCCCCAATTCTCCTGCCAAAATCTGGAAGTGAATCATCTATTTTCCACGTTAGATTTTCAGTGATTTGGGGAAGGGGAACAAGGGGATAACACTGATGTATTAAAACTCAGTGCACCTATTTTGCACTAGAAGACCCCCCTCAAAAATAGAATTGAAAAAAGATATCTAAATATTTCAGGCATGCTTTCTTCACTGACTATATAATAACAGCAATTTTGGTTGCCTCTTGATGGCTGAACAAACGAATGAATGAATGTTTCCTAGAAGGAAAAAATAGCCATCTATGATCAAATGCAAGAGGGCAATATTTTAGAGATCGGTCAAAGGCTGCACTTGAAAAGCTGGAGACTGCAAAGTGGGACAAATCATACACGCATGTGGGGATTCCCCCATTTTTAATGGTTATGCTTGTTTAACCACTTCCATTACACTTTTCGTGATGCTTCCGCCTCTCAAGGGAAAAGATGTCTACTCCTATTTTTCTGCAGGTCAGAGGGGCCTTAGAACATGTGGGTTGCCCAGTCCTGATCTTAAAGGAATCTTCTCCCTAGAGATCACCCCCAGATTTTTAGGTCATTCTTCTTTAATGATTTTCTTGGTGTTTGCAATAAGCCGACTTATCCAAAGAGCTGCGTCCTTGAAACTCTGCCTGCAAGGTGGCTTTCAATCTAATATTAGCCAGGAGAAGCCTGGCAACCATAGTTTTCCTCACCCTCCTCACCCCCCAAAAACCAAATTCATTCAGAATTTTTGGCAGTCTGCCACTCTATTGTTTTTAAGTAGCAAATAAGCTAAAGGGAATATATGGAGCAGTGTTTCTCAACCTTGACAACTTGAAGATGTGTGGACTTCAACTCCCAGAATTCCCCAGCCAGCATGCTGGCTGGGGAGTTCTGGGAGTTGAAGTCCACACATCTTCAAGTTGTCAAGGTTGAGAAACACTGATGTAGAGAGAGAGAGAGATGATAGAGAGAGAATAGAGAGAGGAAGAGAGAGATGTACATATAATTTTTTTTTCATGCAGACAGAAGGCTGTACTTGACTGCTCAACCACTTCTGGAACAAAATCCAGCAATGGCACCAATTTTTCATCCCTTTTTGCATCTACCTTCATGCCTTCCAAATCTCTCCAGCACAGCTGGAGACCATCTTCAACAAACCTGAGCAAAGGCCCAGGGACTGGAGGGGGATCTAAGGAACCAGTCCCTGTACTTGTAGCATTGGAGCACCCCTCTCACTATTCATTTTATCTATCTATTTATCTATTTGGTTTATACGGCCATCCATCCCCAACACATGACTCTGGGTGGCTAACAATATTATGGCAATGGATAGATGTCACAGGGAGCACTTTTCGTCAAAAGTACGTGTGGACGGGACATGAGAGCTATTGCAAGATGAAGAGGTTGGGTGGAAAATGCTGAAGGGATTTGAATTTTCCAATCCAAAAGAGCCATGGCTATATTGGCAAACAGAGCTGATCATCCAGGACAAGGTTGCTGCCAACCCAGGGTCCAAAGTGTGGATGGAGTTGGAAGTGCTAAAGAGCATCCATTGTTAACATTGAAAGAGCCAGCTGGATGCCCCTAAAGGCTGTATTAGTCCCACAATTGCCCACCAAATGCCCACACCTGATCATGGCTACAGCATCATCAGCTATTGCAAAGTGTGAGGTCGCCAATCCTGGAGTTGAAATCCAACTCATATACCTAGTAAGACTAATTAAACCAGAGACTAAGGACAAGAAATATGCCAGAGTAAGTAACTTGCTAGCCTTATCCTCCATTAAGTTGCCCATGTTGGCTGCATTTCTATATCTTCATGCCATGCCAGAAATGGTCTTGCATGTTCTCAAAAGTATTCATGGCTTGCAAAAGAGGCTTCAGCATTTTCTGCATGATTCCCAAAGTGCTATAGAGCATCTTCCAATTTGCTCTTGGTGGTGGTGGCTTTGAGCTTACTTTATTGCCGGAGATGGCAAAAGATGCTACTGGAGGCGGCATGGTTTTCTGTAATGCTTCTTTCCATCATCTGAAGCCTCTGTGGTTGCCCATACTTCCCATTCTGAGGAAAGACGCCCAAGGAAAGTTTCTTTATCATGACTTTCCTTGGGGCTTAATGAAAGGTTCAGACCACCAGTAAAAGATGCATTTTCTTGGCCACCTCATCACTGAAGAAGAACAAGGATCCACCTTCCATTTGTGAGGTTCTCTGTACAGGTAGCCCCCAATTTAAGAATAAGCTGAATTCCCAAGGTCTGTCCTTAAGTTGAGTTTGTATGTGAGTTGGAACAGTATTATTGTATAATACTGTATAAGTAGTATTGTGTAACTAACTCGAACCATTGTGTATTTAACTCGAATTTTGCTACAGTAGGCTCCGTTCTTAACTATGGATCGTTCTTAAACTGGGCATTCTTAACCTGTACAATTCTGTTTTCCTTTGAAAGAAAATTGGAAAGCAATGTCTTTTCAGACTGAATTCAGGGAGAACGCAGGGAACATTTTCTGGCCTCCATTATAGGAGCTCTTCCGTTTGTCTACATCCTGTATGAAGAAGGCTTTCCTTCCATCCTGAATCTCTTGCTATTTAGCTTTGAGGGGGAAAGTTCCCGGTCCAGTTTTTCCACACCATGCATAATTTTATTCACTTTGATTGTGCCCCCTTACTTGCTTTTTTCCTAAGCTAAGCTAAAGCCCCTAAAACGATCGTCCTTCCTCATAGCCAACGTGCCCTTTTTCATGTTCTTTCCCTTTTTGTGGTCCATTGTTCAGAACAGGATGCGACATGACAGATCACTCCAAGGGATGGTTTTTTTCCCCTTCCTCTCCTAATGACCCTCAACATGGAGTTTAGCTTTTTCACCCAGCCAAACAACCGAACAACAATTTCATCTTAAATATCTAAACCAACCAACCAACCAACAAAAAACCTGTAACAGCCTCCAGAACAAAACAGACGAAAACAAAGAAGCAACAGAAAGGAAAGAAAGCTGAAAATTCAATACTCACTCTGACGCTCTGTCCCAAAATGCTTAAAATCTAAGGCCAGTGATGGTCTCCATGGATAGGATTCCAGAAGTCCATCCAACACTCCTCTGCAACATGAGAGTTGGAAATTAGATATGTATTTTCGTGCAACAGGGACAGGTTCTTGGAACAGATGTCTAGAGCAGTGTTTCTCAACCTCAGCAACTTTAAGATGTGTGGATTCCAACTCCCAGAATTCCCCAGCCAGCTGGCTGGGGAATTCTGGGAGTTGAAGTCCACACATCTTAAAGTTGCTGAGGTTGAGAAACACTGCTCTAGAGCCTCATTCATGAGAATAAGCAAAAAGGTTGATTTAATGACATTTTTGGACAAAGTAAAGTAATAATATACAAATTCCTGTATAGTTTCAAACCATGATATCTAACAGTGCCTTCTTCTCCACATACCTGCCTGTCGTCTAAGATCTATTGGAAATACCCAATTCAGCATTCTGTATCTTCTGGGGATTCAGAAACTCAGAAGAGGCATTTTTGATACCAATTGTCCAGATTGTACATTATTTTTCCTTAGGGTGCCGAATCTTGTCAGTTTTTGGATACTGCTTAAGATGTTCTTCTTTACCAAGGCTTTTAAGGTGCAGCTATAATTCTGACTCTGCATTGTACGATTTTTTAAAAGCATTTTTTCAAAGTGACAAGATATTTTACATACTTTTTGAGTCTGACTAAATGACTCTCTTCAAATTCTTTAAAACTTTTTGTTGCTTGTCTGCCATTTGGGGACTGTTTAATAATGAAAAAGTGGGACAAGCATTTTAGGAATAATATAGTATATAAATAAACCAAGAAAGAAAGAAAGAAAGAAAGAAAGAAAGAAAGAAAGAAAGAAAGAAAGAAAGAAAGAAAGAAAGAAAGAAAGAAAGAAAGAAAGAAAGAAAGAAAGAAAGAAAGAAAGAAAGAAAGAAAGAAAGAAAGAAAGAAAGAAAGAAAGAAAGAAAGACATTATGTTATTACCTATGTGGCTTATGAGATGCTCTGGCAAAAAAACAACAACAAAGGGATGTTTCTTACATACTTTAAAGTACTTGCAATTAATGACACTTCAGTTGGACCATACAGATTTTTCAAAGTATTAAATACTTTTGATCACTTAAAAAAATATTTCCAACCCATCAAGAAAAATGTACCTAATGTATAAGCACAGCGACTCTATGCACAGGGGAGTCTATTACAACACACATTTGCACAGGGGTGTTTGCATACCCCCCTGTTTATGTAACTGATGGCAATATCAAACCCAAGTAAGCTTTATTATGACCACAGACCAGCCTAACCTGACATCTTTTTTTTTTTTTTACTTTATAACTACTGTTTTTACTCATGTTCAATGAGATCAACTGTGCTGTGTTTCAGATTCAATTTCCAAAGCATGCTTACTGAATACAAATATGGCAGCTATCTTCAGTGTCGTAATGTAGCTGCACCCTTTTTCCTAGAAACAATCCGGCAAGTAACCCCAGGAAAAGAGATGCCTTCAAGACGCTGCAGACAAGGTCCATGTTGACAGTCCTGCTCACAATCTTGCACCCTTCAAACTATCCTTGGGAAACTGAAACTGAAACGCTACATGCAACTGTCATGAATAAACTTTATTAACGATCCCATAATATTTGTATTTATTCATGTATGCAATCAATAAACTAAAGCACGTACTTTTTACCCATGTAAAAGTCTTCAAACAATCAAGAGCTCAGTCAGTAAAATGTTGTTGCTTGTCTGCCATTTGGGGATTGTGTTTAACAATGAAAAAGTGGGACAAGCGTTTTAAGAATAATATAGTATATAAATAAACAAAGAAAGAAAGTGTTTTACCTGTTTCTTCCAGGATCTCTAAATCCTTTAGCAAAGGGATTCCGGTCGATCTTCAGTTTCGTAATCTATGGATGTTTTGCAGACAAGCAACAAAGGAAGAAATCTGAATATCATATTTCTCACCAGCTGATATTGCTCAAAAGAAACTCAACAGCATGGCACTGATTTGCATTAAAATTAGAATGAGTTTCTAACAACTTCATTTGGGCCATGCAGTCTTTTGTGGAATAAAGATTACTTCGTTCACTACCTCACAGGTTTATATATTTATTTATATTTATAGATCAAATTTGTCACCGCCCATCTCGTTAAAAACGACTCTGGGCGGCTTACAAAGCAGTTAAAATCAATTTAAAATGCCATGTAAAAAGATCCTGAATAAATAGAAAATAAGTAAAATCCAAGAATGGGTGTTATCCTCCTAGGAGATAAATGCAACCGCAGATCGAAGATAAAGGGGATGCAGCCTGAGGACCCAATTCTTCCCAGAATTTCAGAAGCTTGCTGGAAGCGATCCGCCGAGGTGTCTCCCCATTGAATAGAATCAGGAAGAGAAAGTGGGACGCAGGAAAAGAAACGTCCACCCCACTCACTTTTGGTCCTGACCTTCCCAAGAGCTATGCTTTCGTTCCTCAAAGATTATGCCAGAAAAAAAATCAGATCTTGGGGAGAAAATGTTTTCTTGATCACGAAGAAGAGGAGAAATGAAAAGAATGGGGCTAATCAATGTCAAAATGAGAATGTTTCTTTACCCATCTCCTTCACAGCTGCCGGTCTGCTCAAAATTACAACGCGCCTGAATCTCAGTTTAATCTAGGAAAATCCTAAAATCAGTTTGGAATTGGACGACGACCAATTTCCTGCCCCTTCCATGCCCTTTAATCATTTGGCATTCCCTGCCCACCGTATTCTCCAGACATCCATTTGTTCATCAAAACAATGCAATTAATTGTACTTATTGTCGCATCAACATTGGGGGTGTTATCCTCCAGCTGTTCATAAGTCAAGCCTGCCCTTAATTAAACCATCCCAAAAATCTGTTTGTACCTGTGGCAGGTTAATTTACCTGCTGGTTTTGATAGGCTGTGACAGTCGTAAATTCGGTTTCTTTAAAAGAGAAGGTCTGAACACCTACTGCAGGCAAAGATGGGGTCTGGGATAAATCAAACCGGGAATCCTGGATGATAATGTGGATTCTGGGCTTGTATTTGTGCATGGATTGCAAAATTATCTGGAGTCCACCGAGAAAGAGAGAGAGGGGGGGGGGGGAAATCACAAAAAGTGAACATTATCATTGTTAACTTTGGAGAATGTTTTTAAAGTTCTATCTTGAGCTTCTTACTTAGAAATAATCCTCATTAGATTGGCTTTAAGTCTATAATTTAAAACAAACTCTTATCCTTGTCCTTTTCAGTCATTTGAACAGTGTGAAATTTGGATGATGAAAGGGCAAGTTCTACATGTGGTTGGCACTAATGGGGTCTAGTGCCAGATTAAAACCAGGGAGAGGTTTTAATCTGCCTAACCCTACCTCACAGGATTGTTGTTGGGAGCTCTAAAAGGAACATTTCCGTTCTTTCACGGGGAGAGAAAAATCCCCTTCAAAGGTTTATTTGGAAAACTGAATAATAATCCGCTCTACTTGACTTTACAGTACAGCTAATAAATAACCATTAAACCAAACTTAAACTTTAGGGAAAAAAATTCCACCTCCCAAATAGGAACATGATTTCTGGCATCCATGTACTGTAGAAGGATTCCTAATTCCAGCTACATGTTTGATAAAGATGAAGCCCAGAAACATGTTCTCCTCGACACTTCAGAGCATCCTTTCTTTCCTGATCCATGCTTTTTCAGAGTTTTGAATCCCCCAAATTCTGAAGAGTCTTATGGCACCTTAAAGAGAAACTCAGTCTCTCAACTCACATAGCAGCATAATTTTTCATGCTATGGAATAAGAGTCCATTTCATCAGAGGAACAAGAGAGTCTTTTATCTTGGCAGTGGCGATTCAGGGTAATATTTTAGGCACTTGAGGAAGAGAGTTGGGTTCCAAAATGTTTCTGCTATGATGTACAGTCAGGTCCAGAAATATTGGGACATCGACACAATTCTAACATCTTTGGCTCTATACACCACCACAATGGATTTGGAATGAAACAAACACAATGTGCCTTAACTGCAGACTGTCAGCTTTAATTTGAGGGTATGTACATCCAACTCAGGTGAACGGTGTAGGAATTACAACAGTTTGCATATGTGCCTCCCACTTGTTAAGGGACCAAAAGTAATGGGACAGAATAATAATCATAAATCAAACTTTCCCTTTTTAATACTTGGTTGCAAATCCGTTGCAGTCAATCACAGCCCGAAGCCTGGAACGCATAGACATCACCAGAGGCTGGGTTTCATCCCTGGTGATGCTCTGCCAGGCCTCTACTGCAACTGTCTTCAGTTCCTGCTTGTTCTTGGGGCATTTTCCCTTCAGTTTTGGCTTCAGCAAGTGAAATGCATGCTCAATGGGATTCAGGTCAGGTGATTGACTTGGCCATTGCATAACATTCCACTACTGTCCCTTCAAAAACTCTTTGGTTGCTTTTGCAGTATGCTTTGGGTCATTGTCCATCTGTACTGTGAAGCGCCGTCCAATGAGTTCTGCAGCATTTAGCTGAATGTGAGCAGATAATATTGCCGGAAACACTGCAGAATTCATCCTGCTGCTTTTGTCAGCAGTCACATCATCAATAAATACAAGAGAACCAGTTCCATTGGCAGCCATACATGGCCACGCCATGACACTACCACCACCATACTTCACTGATGAGGTGGTATGCTTAGGATCATGAGCAGTTCCTTTCCTTCTCCATACTCTTCTCTTCCCATCACTCTGGTACAAGTTGATCTTGGTCTCATCTGTCCATAGGATGTTGTTCCAGAACTGTGAAGGCTTTTTTAGATGTCATTTGGCAAACTCTAATCTGGCCTTCCTGTTTTTGAGGCTCACCAATGGTTTACATCTTGTGGTGAACCCTCTGTATTCACTCTGGTGAAGTCTTCTTTTGATTGTTGACTTTGACACACATACACCTACCTCCTGGAGAGTGTTCTTGATCTGGCCAACTGTTATGAAGGGTGTTTTCTTCACCAGGGAAAGGATTCTTCGGTCATCCACCACAGTTGTTTTCCATTGTCTCCCGGGTCTTTTGGTGTTGCTGAGCTCACCGGTGCGTTCCTTCTTTTTGAGAATGTTCCAAACGGTTGTTTTGGCCACGCCTAATGTTCTTGCTATCTCTCTGATGGGTTTGTTTTGTTTCTTCAGCCTAATGATGGCTTGCTTCACTGATAGTGATAGCTCTTTGGATCTCATCCTGAGAGTTGACAGCAACAGATTCCAAATGCAAATAGCACACTTGAACTAAACTCTGGGCCTTTTATCTGCACATTGTAATTGGGGTACTGAGGGAATATCACACACCTGGCCATGGAACAGCTGAGAAGCCAATTGTCCCATTACTTTTGATCCCTTCACAAGTGGGAGGCACATATGCAAACTGTTGTAATTCCTACACCGTTCACCTGAGTTGGATGTACATACCCTCAAATTAAAGCTGACAGTCTGCAGTTAAGGCACATTGTGTTTGTTTCATTCCAAATCCATTGTGGTGGTGTATAGAGCCAAAGATGTTAGAATTGTGTCGATGTCCCAATATTTCTGGACCTGACTGTATGCTTGCTCTTTCTTAAGTGTTAAGATTAGGGGCATAAAGTCCTTTGAAGTTTGGGTGACAACGTATTTCAGATACCATAAAATTCTTTGTAGGTTTTGCTGCAGCTACTGAACGTGGCTGGCGACTATGTTGGAAGGGGTGATCCAGATGCAGGTCTAGATGGAGCTGCATCAAAAATTCTCTGGATGTTGTTCTAGATCTCTTTATCTGCAGGAGGAAAATGTCAGGGACTGATATGGTGCAATCGTTGGGATTTGGGGCAAACTCCAGAAGGAACATTCCCCAAGCTTTCCCAATGATAACAAAATCGTATCTGAATTTTTGATGTGGCAGACTGAAGGGGTGCCCACAGGACATGGTCAAAAACGTCAGGATGGTGGTCACAGTGGGGTGAGTGAAGCTCCACCGGGTTTTTCTGTCTTTTTTATGTGCACTGCAGGTTCATTGCACATTAAAAAAAAAAACAACAGATGGAACTTTGATTGCACCATCCTGGCCACGGATCTTGACTTCTTTGGCCATACCCTGTGGACAGCTCTGTGGCACCTAATAATACATACCTAAGAGACTGTGCCCCTGTGAGATACACTGGCTTATGCCATCAATATGGGTCTCATTGAAGATTTTGCTGCTTTCAAGAAAGAAGAAAATGGTGCCATCGAAGCCAGGTTACATTTTACACAAAGCCAAGTCCTTTGGGCACCAGGAACAAAAATCGCATCCTCACCCTCCCTTTTTTATTTGACGGTAACAACAGAGTAATAATTAAAGATCAATTTGCTGTACTTTCCTCACACTCCAAATCTGCTTCCAAATCTTATCTGGACTGCAAAGCCCCACCTTGCCACTAGATGGCAGCCAAAATGCTGGCTCTTTGCTTCCATCTTGTGGTCATCTGATTTTTGTGGCCATTTTATTTTATTTTATTTTGTTTTGTTTTGTTTTGTTTTTTATTTTAAGTGTTCATTCATTCATTCATTCATTCATTCATTCATTCATTCATTCCATTTGTATATAACTAAGTCTCCCAAGGCTGCCACCTCACTCTAGCTAAGGGTAGGGCTGGCCCTACTTTCTTCCCCCTTCCTCCATTCACTGTAAAGTAGTAGCCTCAAATCCACACCTACATGCCCTTTGTCGTCCATCTCATTGTTGGTGAGCTTCACCCGATCGAAGCTGATGATCTGCCTCATCCATGTCTCGCCTGAGCAAGGGGAGTCTGGGTGGATATAAAGCCGGGGGGTGATGCAGGAATGGTCCGTGTTTCCAGCCACCATCCACTGCGAGCTGTGATAGACGTACCTGCACAACACAGCAAGGAACAGGGCAATCCCAACCAGTTTGCAGCACCATTTTGGTTGAGGAAGCCACAATTGGTTGATTTTACACAACCAGAATGAAGCCGTAAACTACAGTTCAAAAGCCGCAACAACAGGGTTCACAGGATAGACTATGCCAAAAATTACATCAGTCACATTACATCTTAACAAATGGGAAACTAGAATACACAACCTTGAACCAAGAACCCACAGCTGGCTTGGGAAATGAATTCACCATATTCTACTCTCCGCTATATAACAGCAATAAATATTATTTATGCATTGGAAGTTAGGTGAATCATTTCTAGTCCACTTAATCAACTAACCTTTCCACCTTGCTTTCTGTGTTTCCTATTCCCAGTATTTGATCAGTCTGAGTGTTGCTTGCAAAAAACCTATGCCATTTGCAACATTTTTGTGGATTTATTGCCATTTTCTCTTCTTTTCACTCTAAGCTCTGCTAAATACAAGGCAGTGTTGCTGTCCTAAATTCAGTGGGAACACAGAGGTCTCAATTTTGTGTCAACAGAGCTCTAGAGAGGGGCCTTTTCCTCTCTTTCCTCCCCTTTCCCCCCACCCCAAATTATTGAAATTGAGGGGTGTCTGTCCTTATAACTCATGAAATAGATATGGCTCAGATCCAGTTCGGAAGTTGGAAATTGTGTGGGCATATGTATACGTGTGTGTGTGTGTGAGAGAGAGAGAGAGAGAGATGCACGCACAGAGAAAGCTATGATCATTGCTAACACTTTATTCAGAAATAAATCCCATCGAATGCAACTGGAAATTTAAGGAAGCCCCCTCATTCCATGGGATTTTCTTTGAATGGAGAAGAATAGGTTCCAGCGTGCATTTCTCTCTCTCTTGATCCTGCCCACTGATTTCAGCGGATGTATTGAAAATGCAACACAATGAAAGATTTCCCATGGAAATTAGTGCGATGGGATGATAAAACATTTGGGCACGTGAAAGTGGGGAGTGGGGTGGAGAGAGACAGAGAGACAGAGAGAATTGTTGAGGTGCCTTTTGGAAAGATTGGAGAACTTTGTGGCCAAAACTCTTCTAACCTTTCCAAAGTCCCCCGGGACTTTTTCCATTTCTCTGCCAGCTAGCGCTTGTGATCAGGGGTCTCCTTCCTCCCTCGAAAGGGAGCTATAGAAACCAAGAAAAGCAGGAAAACAGACCATGTTCATTTTCTGAAAAGCCTGTCGCAGAGAGGCCTGGCCGCTGCTTGGTTTTGCGTCTGTTTAGAGCTGGTGAGATTCAGGGAGGATCCAGTCAAGTGGGAGCTGTGTATTATTGTTTCAGATTCCAGCTCTGCATCACAGCTTAATAGTAGGAGCAACTGCTACTGCTATGAGTAACTGCCTGTGTACTTTGCCAGCCTGCAGAAAAGATGATGAAAAGGGGGACCTGTTTTTATAAATACACTGTATTCAACCACAAGGTTAACTAGAAGCAGTAGGGGAAGCCAGGATGAAGACACGCAGGATGCAACCTTGCTTAAATTCCAGAGGTTCGGAAGCAGAAGGCAGCTTCTGTGAGTGACTCAAGATTCACTTTGTGCCTTCTGCTTCCAAACCTCTGGAATTTAAGCAAGGTTGCATCCTGCGTGTCTTCATCCTGCATATCTTCATCCTAGCTATGCTGGCTGGGGAATTCTGGGAGTTGGTCCAGACATCTTGTGAAGGTTGAGAAACACCGCACTAATGTCTCCAAGAGGACGCAAGGAGCTGGCAGACCAGTTCCCAAATCATCCCCAGGTGAAACCCTGAGATGTGTGAACTGATTTCCACCTACAGCGTTCTGCTTAGAATCTAGGTTTCCAAAAGTTCACAGGTTATGTCATTTTTAAAATTCAAAACTTTTTACCTGTATCTTTTCGAGTCCACTGGGACCACGTCTATAGCAATGTAATATTGTTTCACTGGATCCAGACCTTTAACTTTAACTCTGACCGAAGGAAACATTCTCCTGCACGAAACAGAACCAGCGTTACCTTACGGCAACATTTCACAACTCTCTCCAGGTTTCAGACATTTTAGCCACACAAGCTGTTTTTTTTCAGCCCCAAAGCATTCATACCACATCTAGAATATTAATTAGTACTACTCTTTTGGGGGGGGGGGGAAACAAGAAAAAAGAAAAAATAAGACAGATCAACCTAAATTGCTTGTCTGTCAAAGTAGGCATTTTCGTTAGCAGAAGCACCAAGTTCTTAAAAATCATTGCAGTTGGTCAATGGGAATAATCGTAAGATGCAATCTTGTGAGTTTTTACTTGGAAGAAATTCCGGCTGAACATAATCAGACTTTCTCTGGCATATTTATGAATAAATCAGCTATGTCCAGTACTCTTCTTGCTTGATTTTCTACCTTCTGCCTCCACAGTCCCATCAGGAAGAGTGTCAAGAAGTGTGAAGGAGCCTCAGAAGGAAAGGAACTTGCAACAATTCCTAGTTCTCATTACAATCTAGGTAGTTGAAACTACTATTGAAAGTAGCACCATACAAAATACCTTTAGAATAAGACTTGCAGAAAAATAGCAGAAGTAAAGCAAAATAGGGATAGGAGTAAGCTTCTTCAGAATGCTTCACCATAAGAAGGTTTAATTTTGTTTTCCAGATGTTTGGCCTCCAGCTTTGTTTCCTTCCACCACCTAGCAACCACTGGTTGAGCCTCTTTTAGGCTCAGCATTGCTAATGTTTTTGTGTCTTCCAGGGGATTTAATGAAGGTGGAATCATCTTGTGATAATCATCTGTTGCCATGTTGTGTGCTGAAGGATGCATTTTAAACTCTCCCTTTAGGAGGGGGGGCAGATTAATCCTAGAAATTGCAAGACGTGCTAGCTCTTTTATGAGTTCGAATGCTGCAGTTACTACACCCAACTTCTGAATGTCATGAACATAACTGGCTTAAATAGTTTGTTTATGCCAATAAATAGAATATGGTTGTTCAGAGAGCAAGCATGGAGCAGAACCAAAACCAGAACAAGGCAAGGTGTCGTCATTCCAACAAAGTTTAAAATGCTTAATCCTGGTTTCAGAGCTACCCAGAACTCTTGGGGCTCAAACAAAGAGAACCTGCTTTAAAATTATATCATATTAGATAATTAGTTTCTATAGAAGTGATTTATAGCATCATCTAGCCATTACTATGGTGACATATTGCTAATGATGGCAAGCTTTACATCTCCCAAAGCAAATACATTGTGCAGAGCTATGCACAGGTTGAAGAAAGTCTACTGCTTGGGTTTAGACTTCTCATGAAACTAAGATTGGTGTAACCATGGTTTATTGAATAAAACAATTTTATTTATTTATGGGTTTGCATGACATACTAAACCATAAATCATTGCTCAAGCAAACCACACTAGCTGCGTTCACACAATTAAAAAATACCTGCTGCAAAGCAAAGTTGACTCATGATGATTTCATGAATATAGCCATCTAATTTTAGTGATAGGGATATTATGGTTTGCAACTGTCTTCATCTGGGATATTATTCTTTTTGTTGTTAGATTTTTTTCTATATCTAGTCTATAGCCCTGAGATTCTCTGGATGTCTCCCATCTAATTACTAACCAGATTGAACCCTGCTTAGCTTCAACCCCTAGTAAAGGTAGCCAGAAGCTTCCATTTGCTGAGGTGAACATCTCATATTATGACTTGTACATGTGTGAACCTGATCAGGATCCGAAGTATTGATCTCAGTGAAGGTCAATGGTCCTGCTCCCCCAACATTTAACTATCATTTATTCAATTAACCCAATGTTCTGGGTTGGCAGGGCACATTGAACCACAAACTAACCATGGGGACTAGGTTTGCAAAATGCTCTAAGCTAAAGCATGGTTTGTTTGACACTCAGTTATACAACCAGGCCAAGTGGCTTTCTGATGGTTGGTTTCACACAACATTGTGTGTCCCCTGACATGCTGTGCCCAAACAAATCAACCACATTATGGATTACTATAGTAACCTGGCTCAGCCACAGTTATGACAACGTCGATGTCCTGAATCACAAAGTGCCCAACCCCGTTTTCCCTAGTCTGTTCTGTTGTATGAGCAGGAAGGGTTCTTCCTGCTTAAAGGCATCCATATAAGAATAGACAGCTTTCCCTCTTAAACATGGCACCCGGATGCCAACTCCATTGGATTCTATGGCGCTTACTTCTGAGTGGGTCCGTATTGCAGGCGATCCAGCCAGGGAGCCACAAACAAACCAAGATGGTGGCCACAACCATGGGATCAAAGCCCACCTCCTTTTTACAAGTCAGCCTAGCAGAAAGTTGGGAGACAACTAATCATAAGATTGAAAAGGGGCTCAGCTAGCAAGGAGCATGTAGCTTCAGGAGGAGAGGCCAGAAGGAAAAAATAAGTCCCCCTGAAGCTGAATTGGATTTTTTTAACAGCCTTAGAAACAAGGTATGATTATGTCTCGGCTGCTGTCACAGCATCTTGGCTGTTGATTGCAGTTTTCTACTGTCAGAAAACTGGGAACAAAGCTAGAGCTGAGAGATGTTCTCTCAAAGAAAAGTCCCTTTCCGAGAGGTGTCCTGCAAGCAAGGAAAACATAGACCAAGAGGAAGGTGAAAGGATGGTGCTACAGAAGTAGAAGATCCACCTCTTAATAAACCACTCAAAAAATGCCCAAAGTAGCTTTGACCCAATACATTAAAACCTAGTGCTGCATTCACACAACATGCAAAACATGGTTTGGGTTGACCATGATTTGTTTTTAATGGCTTATAGTGTTGTGTGAACCCAGCCTGTTTTTTAAAAAATTTATTTATTTATTTATTTGATTCAGATAGCCACCCATCTCACATACGTGACTCTAGGCAGCTTACAATAAAATAGATAAAATACATAGTATAAAAAATAGAACCCATAGCAGGTGATGTATTGTCGAAGGCTTTCATGGCTGGAATACGATGGCTGATGTGGGTCTTCCGAGCTATGTGGCCGTGTTCTGGAAGCTGATTGTGTTGTGTTATGTGCAGCCGTGGCACATAAATATTACACTATGAATTAAAAAATAGACACCATAGGAACCTGTGCTACAAGGTCAAAATGTTCTTACCCAGCCATCTTAAGGCCAATCTCCATATAAGGAAGATGCCTTATTATCACTTGCATAGGTGAAGAGCCATTTTCCATAATTTTCCATTCTGCCTTTATGGTCTATAATCAAGCCTTTTCACCCCACTTGACTATTTCCATGGATGGGTCCACAAAGTCACTGCATCTCAGATTTTCTTACAGCATGTGATAAATGCCAATGCAACCCTAAAATCCATTCTTCTTCCATAAAGTCCATCATGTTCCCTCTGCCACCCCATGTTTTGCCATGTATGCATTTTCCTATGCCATACACATGCAGAGACATATACCACACAGAAGTAATTTATCTTTCACCATAAAGAACATCCAATTATTCCTTGATGGGGGTGGGAATGGGGAGTCCCTCCCTACATGGGAGCAGAGGAGCTGGTGCCCAAGCAAATTATTGGGCTGATTAAGCCAATAATTTCAGTAGATGGAGGGGCTTAAGAACCCTCTCTGTGTCATCCATTGAGTCCTGGATAGAGATCTGGCTCAACCACAGTGGACCTTGGTTGGCATCTCACCTCCTCTCCATGCCAGAAGGCACTTGATCTCCTGTTGTGGCACACTTCACATGCAGAAGATCGCCCACATTCCGTGGGAGTTGCACTGAGCTCCATGGGACATCCAAGAACGTTCTTTTCTCCCACTGAAACCAGCAGGACTGATTAGGATTTTGCTTGGTCTCAATTGCAGAAAGGTATGGGTTATTAACCAGGGCAACCACATGAATTAAGAAACGAAGAATGCTATATATCTGTGGGGATGTGTGCTTTTATTTTAAGAGATGATGAATAAATGTAATCAAATTTCAGTGGCCTCCAAACTGTGTTGCGTAATAATTCTCTGTGTATTCTTAGAAACTAAATGAAGGACTAGCCCGAAGAGGTACAATGTGTGAA
Organism: Python bivittatus; assembly: GCF_059951505.1. Taxonomy (NCBI): domain Eukaryota; kingdom Metazoa; phylum Chordata; class Lepidosauria; order Squamata; family Pythonidae; genus Python; species Python bivittatus. The sequence goes on from NW_028277110.1 coordinate 90,506, forward strand.
TACAGAATAAAATCATCCCCATCATCCTCAATCATAATCATTTTGCAGTTTAGCAGAAATAAATACCTTCCTAGGACTGAGACAACTCTTTAAAGGCAGCATGTGTATGGCAGGGGAGGGAAGGTGAAATATGGGTGCGTCCACTAATCATCTAAAACCCTAGACCCCTACCTGCCAGCTTTGGTGATGATCATTTCGGTCCCAATTTCATGAAATCGCTTCCACAACTCTGAGCCTTGTAAATCCACTTGGATCTCCCCGGTTTCTTCTCTGGCTTCCTCGCAAAGAGATAGAGTGATTTCTCCTTTGGTTTTCTTTTCTGGAAAAGAGAAATGTGCAGAACAAATGAAATATGGGAAACCATGGAAATGGCCTTTGAGGGGTCTGTTTATGGCGGTCTTCACTAGAGTGCTGGGCTCACACTTCGCTGAATGACAGATTATCCAACCCTACAGAAAGCTAATCAATCTGATCACCAGCCCAGCTTTGTGTGTTGGGCCAATGCAGCCACTGCGTCTTTAAGCGGGTCAAGGATGTTAGGTGAACCCAGTTCAGGAGTACAGTGAGACTTCCTTCCAATCAGAGAAAGACGATAAGGTCAGTCCTCCTGCAACTGCCCCTGGGCCCTTCCTGCCAGTGGTCTTAGCAAGAAACATCTTTGAAAGATAGTCCTCCAGTCATTTTAGGCTGCCCCATCAAACCCACGTGAGGAGTGTGGATGGGAATGTCAATAATTCTCTTGGAGGAAATACTTTCTTTACATATTATGGTCTTAGCCCTCGCTTCCATTTCTCAGTTCTGAGATGTCCGCAGGATGGGCTCAAATAAGCCGTCTTGCATGACCCAAGATGCCCCTTTCCATGAAATGCTCAGGAGCTGGTTGCAGGCTGACCCCCAAATGAAAGCTGGCGTGGGCTTGTGGCAGCGATTTACTAAGCAAGTGACTCGCTTTTGGAATCTGAAATCAATATTTTTATTGAAAACGGTTTTGCTGTAAAGGCCTCCTAGATCAGCTGGTGGCCACGTTCTTTTTCGCTCCATGCAGGAGGGGGCTCTCCAGTGGCCCCTTTCCCTTGACCCCCAGCCTTCCAGCTGAAAGTCTCTCAACCCATATTCCTCTCCCGCATGCCCGTTTCATAGGATCATGGAATCATAGGGTGGGAAGGGACCTTGGAGGTCTTCTTTGGCTCATTTAACTTAGCAAGCAAACCTGCTTTATTTTGTTTTTAATTCTGAGAAAGCTGCATTTAAAAGGGCAGGCAGAGGCAAGCTGTATGTTGGGGTGTGTGTGTGTGTGTGTGTGTGTGGAGAGATTCACACAGAATCAATTTACCTTCCCACTCTTTTCTTAAGCCTGCAGACTTATCGGGGAAACATCGGGCTGTGTTCAACCATGGTTTGCTTAACCAGAGTTTAATGAATAAGCCACAATGACTGTGTTTCTCCAACACACTTAGCCCGAACCAGGAACCTCACATTCTGGCGTAATGCAATGAATGCCTTTAGGTTGCAGTGAAAGTGAGCCAAACTCTTCCAATAGGTTTTTTTCTCTCTTAATGGTAAACCACCTGGAGTCATTAAAGAGTGGGAATCAGATTAAATTAGGAAATAAAGCTGGCCTTGTGTAATCGAGAGCGGAGTGAATAGGATCTGCCTCCAGCCCACTGCACCTTCCTTTGCTGAAGTCTAGGTGACTTACTTCTGAGGAAGCCCACTCAGAGCAGAATTCCCCAGGCTGGAAACTCCAAAGTGTTCAAGGGGTGGATTTGCAGGACAGGCTTAACCTGATCAGTCCTAAAAGCAGCAGCAGCAGCAGCAGCAGCACTGGCTCCCAGGGCTTGATTAGTGCTAACCTTGGTTAGCCCTTTTTTGTGAACTTGCTTGTTGTGGGAATGCACGGTGACTGGTGAAATCATGGTTCTGTGTATGGCCCAAAGGGAGTTCGGCCATCACGTTAAGTTGGGGGAATCCAATCCTAAAAGTTTGCCCCTTCCCACTGGGGAAACAAACGAGAGAATCCCACGGGGCACTGAAGCTTGTGCGGCTCAGAGGGGGAAAAAGGCCCCCGTGGATTTGGGTTCCTGGTCCTCACTGCTCGATTCCTAACTGGATTAAGTTGGAAAGAGACACAAGAAGAAGGGTGCTTACCCGGAGCTTGGTTTCTCCTGAAGGTTGCTTTTTCCATCCTTTTCTCCGGGGAGCGCTCCTCTTCCAGATCCATCAGCTTGCGCTTGGTAGAATTGGCATTGCCCATTAACACGTCCACGGAAAAAGCGTGTGCCCGGGAACTCAAAGCCATGGCCTCTGCACCCAGCGCCGGGTCCTTTTTCTACCCAGGAGCGCCCCAAAAGGAGCGCGCAGGGGGAGGGGGTGTCAATGAAAGGAGACTCCCCGTCCTCTGCTCCCCCCTAGACAACGATCCCTCTCCAAACCAGACGGAAGTTTTCAGCCCAGCGCAGAAGGTCCTGGGCAGCGCGGCTTTCTTTTAGGGCTTGCGCAACATCACAGGCAGGGTTTTTCTTTAAAAAAATTCCCTTTGCTCGATGCCATCCAAGGCTCTAAAGGGTGACTAATGGAAGAATGGGGAAAGTCCCCCCCCCCTTTTTCCCTTCCTCCTCTTTAAACAATAAAAGAAAACCAAATAGCAGTGGGGAAAGTAAAACGGTCCTCCCTGGCAAATCTTAGGGAGACGCGCAGATGCGAGGCTGGATAAGGGAAGCAGCGCCGCGACGTCCGCTGCACCGGGAGGCGCCGTAGACAGCGCTGTTTGTTTTGGAAGGTGTGGGAGCCCTGAGAAGGGAAGGAGAGCGAGAGAAAGAGGAGAAGGAAGGAAAGAGACCCGAGTAGAAACAGCGAGGGGGATGGAAGGGGGAGAGGTAACTGGGGAGGGGGAGGGGATGGCGGAGAGGTTTGAGGGGGAAATGGCCGGCCCCTCCTTGCGGGGGGATAAATAGCAGGGGCTCGGCGCTCCCTTCCCTTGACCAACGGGGAAGGGAAGCCGCCGCCAGGGGAGGCCGGGGTAGTTTTGCCCTAGCAAAGCGGGGGAAAGATGATGAGGAGGGGGCGAAGGAGATGAAGCACCCTTTCTCGCCCCTTTGGCTTCTCCCAGGCCAGAGAAGCCGACTGGTCTCTTTGAGAAATGGGAAAGGGGGGGGGGTGTCCACCGAGTAATGTCATAATAATGAGGTCGTCGATGCTGTCTTAAGCCAAACACTCTCGCTGGGGGTCTCTCTCTGCGCCTTCCTTGGTGTGGGAGTCAGTGGGACTTTCTCCTGAGTAAGCGCTCACAGGTTGGGTGTGCTGGGGAACCCGGGAAGCAACGGAGCACACTCCCCAAAGACCAGGGCTTCTTTTAACGGCCCAAGTAGTTACTATGGAAGGGTAGAGTCCATTGACTTCTGTGGGGCTGATTTCTGAATCACTTCACTTCACTTCACTTCAGGCCCTCCTGTAAGACCCGTGGCCTTAAGGCAGGCAGGAATTTTTAAGATGGGTTAGATCCGTCTAAAACGTGCTACCTGATAGGATAACAATACGTATCCTATACTGTACAGGGTGGGCATGAAGTCAACCTTCTCCAATCTTGCCGGTACTATGGACTCCAACTTCCATCGCCTTCCGTCAAGTCTGTGGGCTGGGCGTGATGGGCGATATAGTCCAGAATTTGGAGTGGAGGGCGGGGACAATCGACCCCACTCTGAGGGTTGCGATTTGTCTTTTATGAGGGCGCAACCCGCTGCTTCGAAACGGCGATTGCTTTCGATAGGAGGAAGACAGCGGTCAACGCAGCCAGGCGTAATTGGTAAATAACAGATTTCGTCCCGGGCTGGAGGGTGCGTAGGATCTCGACCGTGGGGCAAGAGAACCTATCCATCGGATGAGAAAGGAGGGAGAAGCAAGCAGAGGTGAAGCAGAAAGGGAAACGTTTAAATCCAGGGATTTCCCCCAGACACACGCACGTTAAAATAAAGGGAAACTGACTAGGCGCGGGTCCTTCGAACAGATCCCGCGGCGGAACGAAGCGAGCGCTCGCTCCCTTCCGCTCTTCCAACGGCGTTGTTCCCATCTGACGTTTCACATTCAGGCAGGGATAAGGGATAAGCAGCGCCGCGACGTCGCTGATTTCCCCCTACCCGGTTTCTGGAGTGAATTAGGAGAAGTGGAGACCTCGGCGGGATACCGTAGAAGCAAACGCAGAAGGAAGATGCTCGTCGAAAACCCGTAGAAATAGGGAAGCCGAGAACGCCTAAATAGATAGAGGTTCCCCGGTTTCGTTGCAATCCTGGGCGGTCTGCAATCAACGCTGGATTTGTGTTGTTGCTTTTAATTTCTGTCTCTCTCAGACACGCAAAAGGCGGGCACCACATGGTCGTGAACAAGGATGCGCAAATCTCATCGGGAACTTTAGCCGTTGGACTTGACCCCCAACAGCGTAAGGACCTCATGCTTTCAGTAGGATTTAACTCCCTAATAATAAGCATTTTAGGATTAAATTCCACAAGTAGTTTAAAAAAAATAAAAAATAAAAAATAAAGCATTTATATAGCACCCTTCATAACCGTGTGTGTGTGCCAGGCAAGGACGCAGCCGAATAGCTTAAAAATTCATTTTAAAAACTACGACGAACCCAAAGCAAGCAAAATGGAATGAAGCACAGAATAAAACTAACCAGGATAAGGAAGGCATGTTTGTTAGGCGCCTACCTAAAGTAAAATAGGCACTGAAGTGATTCAACGCCCGCTCTCCGTATTTACATCCAAGGGAACTCCGTTGTACCAATGGGACTCCCAAATAAGCGTATCATGAGTTTGTGGCGCTGTGTGTGTCTCTAGATGGAAGAAGTCCCCAGACAGCTCCGCTTTCCATGTTGCAAACATTTCATATTAATGCGACAATAGGTCATTCAGAGATCTCTAAGACCTCGGTGAAGAATTTTCACTTGAATGACTGCGCAAGTCCCTGTACGCTTGCTGGAAGTAAATCCTACCGATTTCCGCGGACTCCTGCATAAGTATAAATGCATTGCAGCCTTCGGATGGAATCCTATACATTTCAAAAGTAATTTGTGTCACTACGTTCAAGGAACCTGAACGTGGGTATAGGATTGCACCTGAAATCTCCTTATCTGCCCCTCTTAGAGTGGCAACGTTCTAGACATAATTTCAGATCACTGTTGTTCAGCTTTTCTTTTTAATTAAAAATCGCTACTCCAGCTTGGCTCCTGAAGTCTGAGCACAGTTGGACACCTTTCAATGAATAGATACCCACCGTGGCAAACGACTGGATTTGTTTGAGGGTCAGCCTGAAAAGGATGGAATAATAATAATAATAATAATAATAATAATAATAATAATAATATAATCAGCAGCAGCAGCAGTGCTGTTGCTAGGTTTCAATCTAGAACCAAATGGAAATTGCTATATATTTATTTAGTCTTGCTTGCTTGATGTTATGCACTAGTTTACTCATTCATCAGTGCAGGGAAGGATGAGGCATATAACTCCCCCCCCCTTTTTTTTTAATATAAGAAATGGTCGTATCTTGATGCACCACATACCTTCGGTCATAACTGCGTGGATTCAACTGATTCACTTGCTCTCGCTTCGTTTTTCCTCTCTCCCTTCCTCCCCCTTTTTAAAAGAGTACCTCTGGTTACTGCAGAGGTAATTCCAGTTACAATAAATCCCCTAAAACAAGGGCTAACAAACGTCAGGATCCATAAAGGGAACCAATGGTCAGGGGCTGTACTCATTTCACACCTGCGGGAGGGATCACTTTGCTCCCCCCCCCCCCCATGCTTCCCTCCATTTAATTTAAAACAACGTTTAGTTCAGAAGAACGATTCTGCTGTGAAATCCTTCATTGTAAAGGTTGATCCTTTTTTTGGTGCCTTCCACTCCTGGTGACTACCTGGACTACCTGGGCCACCTGCAGTTTTCTTGGCAAGATTTCAGAAGTGGGTGGCCCTGGCCTCCTCCTTCCTGGGCTGAGAGAGGGTGACTGGCCCAAGGTCCCCCAGCTGGCTTTGTGTCTAAGGCGGGACTGGAACTCCTGGTCTCTAGCCGGGCGCCTTCACCACGACACCCAACTGGCTCTCTATCCATGCTGAATGAAATAGAAATACGAGGGACAGAGAAATGTTGCATCAAGGACATTTGCTGAAGTAATGGATATGCTGGTGGTTAAAGCTATAGTATGATATTCAGATTACCAGGATGGGATCCTTGCTGCAGTTTTGCAGAGCGTATGCCTGCCTCAAAAAGCTAAACAGATTTAGAAATGGTCTGTACTGGGATGGGAAACCACTAGGAAATCTCAAAGTTGGAAATGATCTATCTACCTGTTTTATCTACTATATTTATCTACCGGTTGTATGAGTGTGTATGTGTACCTTCAAGTTTCAAGTCCGTTTTTGACTTCTGGGGACTGCCTGGGTAGTCCCTGCAGTTTTTTGGGCAAGATTTGGGAAGCGATTTGTCCCTGCCTCCTTCCTGGGCTAAGAGAGAGGGACTGGCCCAAGGTCACCAGCTGGCTGTGTGTCTAAGGCAGGACTAGAACTCAGGGTCTCCCGGTTTCTAGCCTGGTGCCTTGAACTACTACACCAAACTGGCTCCTCACCTATCTACTTACCTACTAGGAAATCTCAAAGCTGTAAAGTAACCTGGAAATTATCCATCCATCCATCCATCCATCCATCCATCCATCCATCCATCCATCCATCCAGGAAGAAGGCAGTAGTGGTTGTATCGTTGCCAAGAAAGTTGCCATGAAGTTGCCAAAGGTGAGTGGACAATCAGCTATTGTCAGAGTGCAACTTCCATTGGTCCCTGAGCATTTACCCTGCTGGTGGGGGCTGATAAGACCTGAACTCCAGCCTCAATTTAAAATGCTGTGCGGTGACATCATCCCCACAGCTCTAACCAGGGTGTAGGTGGGAGAAGGAAACCTCTCCAGCCCTCCACCCCATAATCTTTCCCCTAACGATGCAAGGGGGGTCCTGAAATGACGCATTTGCAAATCACACAAAACTTCCATCCCGCTCCTTGTTTTAAAAACTGGGCTCCAGAGAATCTCTTAGAAGTGCAATGCACTCCAGGGCCCAATAACTGCAAAATCCCCTGCGACTCCAAAACTAAGAGCCTTGGCACCCTTCCCTTGACCCGCAGGGTTTTCTCCATTAAAGCGCTTTTCTGTGGGGCCGATTCGCCCAGGTTACCAGGCTCAAGCAGAGTTTGCCAGCTAAGGGCCCAGTGAATTTCTGAAGAACACAGCCAGCGCATTTGTCTCGCCTGCCCTGTGGATCAAGGTTTACTTATGAGTAACCCTATTGAAGTTAGTAGAAACGGCTTCTGACTACGGCAATGGGACTGGCCTGTAACATGGAACTTCAGCAATCTAAGGGCTGAAGAGAAATACCCAGAATAAAAGAAAGTATTAGTAGAAGGATCCCGCTATGAATTCCTAGTCCACATTGCTTTTATGTGGGAAATGGCAGAAACAGGAAATAACGCATGAAAACGTATTTTTGAAAAAGTCTTTAAATGATTGGAGTTTTATTATCTGAAAACCATTCGTTTTTTAAGAGAGCGAGGGTTTCTTAGGTGGTAGTAGTAGTAACAGCAACAACAACAATATCTGTTTTTAATTTATGGCACATAGGGGAGCAGCTGGCCCCCATATGGACGCATCTCTTCCACCCCTTAATGAGCAATAGGCGCTTGCTTTCCGGGCAAGAGAAGACCGCTGCCCCTGCCCGTTCATCCTCGGGGCGAAGCGCACGTGTGAACAGGCTGAAAGGCAGCCGGACAGGGAGCTCAAATTCGAAACGGGAGGACGGGTTTAGAGCGCCGAGCGGGGGGCGGGAAATGCAAACAAGGCGGTTTATCTGAAGATGTTACCTCGCCGGGTAACGAAACGTTTGCAAGAAAAGAACCAAGCTCAGAGAACCCCAAGGACCCCACAGTTTATCTCCTTTTTATAGGAGGGGCGACGGACTACCTGCAAACTGAGAGGGGAGACAACAGATCAGGGGCTTTAGAAAAGAAGGGATCCAGTTATATCCACGTTGTTCTTCTTCCGGAGGAAGATCTCCAAGGATCTCGTCTGCGGTCACGAAAGTGACCAGCCAGCTTGTCAGTTAGAAAAGGGAGCAGTCGCGGATCTGTAGCGCCCTGCGTTCCCGGCGAAGATCGCTGAGTGAGTGATCCGAGCTGCGCGCTTCGCATCAGGGGAGATCTGGCGGGCCGTGATTGGGAGCGGAGGAGGCGATCGACTTAGAAAACATTCACCAACTCTGAAAAACACTCGAAGTGATCTGGGCTCAGCGTACCCCTCCCAGGAGGGGAGATGAGCGACTGGGTAGGGACGGCGGGGAACCTTTCCGTTGGGGAGGCCCAGAAACGAGGTTTCTTCCCCCCCCCCGCCCCCGCCCCCGCCCCCATGTGTCAAAGCGACAGGTACCGAGAGTGACCTGTCCCGCAGCCCATCAAACTAAATGCACCGTTTAAAGTGTGACATTCAAATGGGTTGACCGGAACTTCCGTTATGCACAGTTAGCCTACTGCTCCGGACACTAATTAACCAAGGCTGCGACCCTCACTCTCCCGGGCCACATGCGGGCCAACTTTGCCTCGTGCAAAAGCAGATTCACCTGTTCTTGCAACTGGGAGCTGCAACCCGCTACCTCTAGAAATCTGGACTATAGTTCCATCGGGAGCGAAAGCTATGCCTTAACCAGGACATGCTATATAAATCACAAATAGTTGGAGGTCAGATTTATATCTTAGATACGCTGAGACATAAATCACCCTGCCCACCCGACCAGATTACTGGAGTAACAAGTCGAGCGGCTGCATTCACGCGAAGTGCGGAGCGCGGGTGCGCAATAAAGGACGCGCGGGCGGGTTAAGCGGCTTGTGCCCGCTCAGCCCGAAAAAGGTTCAGCATTTGGGCACCCTGCAAATGCCCGCGGGTTCCCAGTCGGAGAGTGCCACGCGCGTGTAGGGCATCCAGAAGTAACTGCTCTTATTTTCAAGAGGAGCTTCCTTAACAAGTAAGGAAAGCGGCCGGCTGAGCGACTGAAGGGCCGGAGGTCTGAGACGCCTGGCCGGGGAAACCTTTGTGGGTGCGGGCCCCTTGCACGCGCACACACCTCTCTTCTCTCTGGGCCTTCGAGGCCATTAACCGCTGGCGGGGCTGGGGCTGGGGCTGGGGCTGGGGCTGGGGCTGGGGCTGGGGCGAGAGAAGCCTTCCGGCGGGTGCGCGGCCTCTCCTCTGGGGCTTCCCAGGAAGTCACAGTCTTCGCTGGAAGGCAGAGATCCTCTGGAAGAAGGGACGTGGGGACGGACTTGGTTTTCCCCGCGTCCCGCTTTTCCGCACTGGCCAAATCGTGTCCCCCCGCCCCCCCCCCCACACGCCTTGCTTGCTTCTTTTTGAGTTGGGTAATTTCTTTCTTCCTTCTCCCTCTGCGCAAGCCACCTTCCCTGAGTTTAGTATCCCCGCAGCATTCGCATCATGGTTAGGCTCCGGCCTTCCCTTTCTTTCCCGACGGGCCGCAGCTGCACCTCGGTGCAACTTGCCAGGGTGGCCAATGGTCTTCCGCACTCGGGGTGCAACTACTGTATTGCCCTGTTCGCGCCACGCGCTTAGGCCCCGGCAGGATTTGCGTGCGGGGCGACCTACGAATTGGGGAGGAGGTGTGCTTTTCCAGGGTAGAGTACCACGCAAGTCCAGCCCGGTCCGAAGTCCATTCAGGAGGGAGGGTGGGTGGGTGGGGGCATCCTTTGCCCGATGGCGTCATCACGCGCATGACGTCATCCGAGCTTGCGCCGGAGGCTTCGAAGAGGGAGGGAGGGAGGGAGGGAGGCTCGTCCTATTCCGGGGGCTTAGGGCGAGAGCGGGGTAAGTGCCAGAGGACACGCTTGTATCCTCAAGGCGGAACAAAGCAAAGTAACCTGAGACACCCACAGGAGAGCAGGTTTTGGGGCGTTTTCACCTGGCCGGTCAGGGGTGGAAGAGCGGAATAAGGAGCTGGGTTCCAATCCAGTCCAGCCTGCCTTCATTCCACCTGGTCGTCCTCCCTTTCTCCCGATTCCTTCCTTCCTTCCTTCTTCCCACCGGCGGGCGGGCGGGCGGCACAAACCAAACCAGGCTTTCGGGCAAGGGACCGTCGAGCCCTGCCCCCTGCCCCCTCCCTCCGCCCGGGAATGCACCTGCTTTGCGAGAGCCGTAGGGCTGATCCCGCTCTCAACAGACGCCGTCCCGGGTTAAGCCGGCCAGATCTTCGCCCACGGCTGATTCAAAGCAGAGTGTCCGGCTTCACACGTGGGTTGCCATTCTTAGAGACGGGCGCTTCTGGAGGGCTGCCCGCGCAGGTCGAACAAGCGTCCTCCCCGCCCCGAATACACACCCCCCCCCCCCAGTAGATAAGAGAAAACCTGGTTTATGTTTCTCTTGGAAATCTCAAACGTGCTTGATTGTCCCTTGAGACGCCTACCCAGACTAACTCCTGACCTCAGCGGGAAGGGCAAACCGGCGCTGCGCCGCTGATTCCGCGTGGGAAAGCCGGCTGGAGAACTGGGCTTAAAAACTGTAGAGCTTTTCCGCCCTCTTTCGCGCAGAGCGGGGAGCCCGGTGGGGCGCAATCCCAAACTTCCACGACGCCTCGGAGCCGACCCGAAGCGAGGGAGTTTCCTCGTCCTGGTTTTGCTGCAGAATTTTTGCCGTGACTCTTCAATGACGACCTTCATGGGCGTGAAATCCATCCCTCTTGCTAAAGTGAGCAGTCTTATATTCTGTGCTTACTAGACCTGGAGGGGATAAATACTTTTAAGTGCTGGGCTGGTAAGCAAATTCTATTTGCAAAGGTTTAAATGGGTTCTTTCCTCCAAAATCTTGAGGGGTTCTCCCCCAGTTCAGGAGCCTGATTAATGAATTGGTGGAACTGGGAGAGTGCTGCCTGTGAGTAAAACAACAGATCTGAGGGGGGGGGGGGGCGAAATAAAATTTTAAATTTTAAATGCAATTTAAAAATTAAATCTAAGAAGTAAATGTTTGTGGATAGGTCTTTTGAGTTACTTATCCATTTCATCTGGGATTGAAAATTAAAATAAATATTGAAATAAATTTTGTCTTGAAAAAAAATAAATGGATAGTCTAATCAGTACATAAACTAGACAAGGCAACCATTTTAAAATCATTCTCGGTTATAAATGTCAGTTATCATTCCCAAATGATGGGAACTTTCTCAACTGCATATGCAGAAGTTCATTTTCAGTAATACTGACATAGCTGTTCTTTCTTTCTTTTCAAGGACACAGTTTATCTTTTCTCTTTTAAATACCTGGATTGCAAAAAAAAGATAAATTGGATGCAAGTGTTGATTTGGAAATGCAGAAGGCCTAAAATGTATCAATAGAGCATTGTTTCTCAACCTTGGCAACTTGAAGATGTGTGGACTGCTACACCCAGGATTCCTCAGCCAGCATGGCTGGCTGGGGAATTCTGGGAGTTGAAGTCCACATGTCTTCAAGTCGCCCAGGTTGAGAAACACTGCAATAGAGTGTTGTGTAGTGATGAAGGTCTTTGACTAGAACAAATGGAATCCTGGGTTCAAATCTACTCTCATCCACAGAAGCTCATGGATTGATTAGGCCAGGCGTTGTCTCTCAGCCAATCTGTCTTCCAAGATCGTTCCAAAGTGGGGGAATTGGAGGAGCCAGTTTTTGTACTCGTGTTATGGAAAAGCACAGGAGGAAAGTCAATGCATGTTAAAGCACCCTTTAAAATAGTCATTCCAGTGCCTAGTGGGAAAAAGTCTGAAATTGTGAAAATTGTGCTGAATACAAACTTTGTCTTGTGATGCCACCACATTTCAGGCAGGGCTTTTAAAGAGTTAAGTGAAATTTTCAGCCTGCTTTGCTTTGTCCAACTGCTGGTCTTTTAGCATGCCCAATAACTACAAAACTCTTCACGCAGGCATGCTGTAATAGTGGTGTGGTAATATAGAGGGTAATAGAAGGACAGAGAGCCAGCCCGGTGTCATGGTGAAGGCACCAGGCTAGAAACCACCTTAGGCATGAAGCCAGCTGGGTGACCTTGCTTACCCGGAGAGACAATGCCCCTGTGACTCTGGACACATGAAACAACAGAGCATGTGATTCTCCAGTGTCTGTATTACAGAGACATTCATACCAGCCTCATCTCACCATTATTGCACAAAGACCAAGGACACCCAGGACAATTCCACACCTCCCTGCTGCTTTCAGATACCAACCCTGCTACAACATATAATGTTGCCAGGTTCTGTGCAGTGACGCTCAAAATTCATTGGATGATGGCCTGTGCCATAAACTACAGTTAATGAGCATCTAGTGCGTCATGCTAGAGTGCTCTATATTTGATAGATATAGTCTTCCATGTAATAGCCTTCATGCTGCCCTCTACCCATCTAATGCTCCTACCCCTTCTTTTAGATTCTTGTTTTTTACATATACTTTCTGTTATGCTTTTCATAATTTTAATGAACATTTTAATGAAAATTTATGACTCTGATGTATCTTCTATGTTTTTTGATCGACTGTACCCCACCCTCCTTATGCTGATCTGTGACTGTAATAAAGATTTGATTTCATTTCATTTGGTGTCATGGTTAAAGGCACCAAGTTAAACATCATGAGCTCTAGTCCTGCCGTAGACACGAAGCCAGCTGGGTGACCCTGGGCCAGTCACCTTCTTTCAGCCCAGGAAGGAGGCCAGGGCAAAGCACTTCTGAAAATGTTGCCAAGAAAACTTCAGGGGCTCGTCCAGGCAACCACCAAGGGTCCACCCTCAGGTATAGAAACTCCCTGGATGACTTTGGGCCAGTCTCTCTCTTTCGACCAAATCTATTTCATAGGGATGGCGATATATCTTTGAGTCAATCTTGACTCCTGGTAACTACATGGACAAATCCATGCAATTTTTGGGGCAGGACTAGAACCCCTGTTTTCCTTTTCCTAGTCCAATGCCTTCACTACTGCACCACAGAGACTCTCAAAAGAAACAGAGCTTGGAATCAGTCTTGATTCCTGGCAGCTACACAGACAAGCCAATGCAGTTTCAGATCTCGGCTGAAAACTATAGATCAGGGTTCCTCAACCTTGGCAACTTTAAGACGGGTGGACTTCAACTCCCAGAATTCCCCAGCCAGCCAGCTGATTTGGAAATACAGAAGGCCTAAAATGTATCAATAGAGCATTGTTTCTCAACCTTGGCAACTTGAAGATGTGTGGACTGCTACACCCAGGATTCCTCAGCCAGCATGGCTGGCTGGGGAATTCTGGGAGTTGAAGTCCACCCGTCTTAAAGTTGCCAAGGTTGAGGAACCCTGCTGTAGATGACCGTTCAGCGGTCAGAAAGAGATACAGGAAATCTTTAACTCTTCTCTGCCATCTAGTGGCCATCTGGCTTACTGCAGCCCAAATGGATCTGATAACCCATTGTAGGTTTGTGCAGAGGGAGAGTCTGGAAACTTTTGGCCAAAACTGTAGAAATATTAGGCTGTAAAACTTGCTGTTACAAGCCATGAAGAAAGGTGCTGGTTATGTTAAAATGGGGAAGTATGGTAAAGGATAAGAGAAACATTTTAAGAAAGGCAATCTGTGCTTGCCAGCAAGTGTGAACTTTTTTAGGAAATAAAAACCTTTGAATGGGAAGCAAAGTTATGACTTTTTAAAAGAGAGGGTGCTTATACCTTCCTTCTGCCTGGGCTATTTATCTTTCTGAGAATCCATAATGTATTTTCAAACTCTTTTTTTAAACTATTCCTAAGGACTAGCACCTTGCTTTTGAAAAGAAAACACCATGGTTCTGAACATATAACGTTTATGCCCCGAACTACTCTTTGAGTTAGATCCAAAGGAAAATATGTACTGCTTCACCACACATTTGTTGTGGTGGTGGTGGTTGTTGTGCTGCTGTGATACTTTCATTTCCAGCTCTGGTGATGATGGAGTGTTACACTTCAAGGATGAAATGTGGTTTTTTAAAGAGTGTACGCACTTGTTTTATTTCTTTGTTCTCTTATTGATACTGATTGAAGCCAGCTGACGGTATTTCGAAGTAACTGTTATCTTTGCTGAGATGACATGTTAGTAAGAAAAAAAGTATTTCAAGGAGTCTTTTATTTCCTTCGCACTGCAACACATTTGAAAAAAAAAACACCCATATATCTTGGCTGAGGATCAACCAAACTTCTTCTTCTTCTTTTTTTTAAAGTAAAGCATAGAGAAGAATTAAATAAAAGCAAAACACAATTGGGGGCCAGCAGATTTAATCAGGAATGGTTTGGAGGCTTAGGTCATATTAATGTATGGTTATCTTTTAAAAAAATATTCCAGAGATATGGAAACCCTTAATCTTCATAGGCTGACTGATCATTTTCTGTGATCTTATTCTGTGAATCAAATTATTTGATAGCATGCCCACTATATTTGTCATCAGGAGAGAGAGGGAGGGAGGGAGGGATGGAAGAAGGGAGAAAGAAAGGGAGGGAGGAAAAAGGAAGGAAGGAAAAGAGGAGGGAGGGAGGGAGGGAGGAAAAAGGAAGTAAGGAAAAGAGGAGGGAGAAGGAAGGGAGGGAGGGAAGGAGGAAAAAGGAAGTAAGGAAAAGGAGAGAAGAAGGGAGGGAGGAAAAAGGAAGGAAAAGAGGGAAGAAGGGAGGGAGGGAGGGAGGTAAAAGGAAGGGAGGAAAAGAGGGAAGAAGGGAGGGAGGGAGGGAGGAAAAAGGAAGGAAGGAAAAGGAAGGAAGGAAGGAAGGAAGGAAGGAAGGAAGGAAGGAAGGAAGGAAGGAAGGAAGGAAGGAAGGAAGATGGATTTACCACTTTGCCAGAAGATTCCTAAAATTTCTCTAGGTTTTTCTGTTTCAGATTTCTTCATCTTATAACCAAGTGGAACAAACTGCTTCTTGTCCATCTTGCTTGCTAGGAAGGTTAGGGTTTGTGGTTCAGTGAATGCAAGGGACAAGGAAGATGGGGTTTGTAGTTCAATGCATACAAAGGACAGGGAGGACAGGGCTTGTAATGAAGGACATACAAAGGGCACCATGTTGGAGATTTAAATAAGGGCATCAGTTTATCCAGTCTTCCTACCGCTTCTTCTGGTATTCAAGTTTTGAATGCCACTATGAAGATAACCGAAATGGCATCACCAATACAATCTCAGCAAGTTTGGGGAAATTAAGGTGAGCAGAATTGCTCCAGGTACGTAGGGTTAGCTCTAAGCAGGAAGAAACTTTCTGCAAGGAATCCCGTGAGGACTAAGCTGACGGTGGGGTGGGGATGAAGAGATGGAAAACCAGTTGGAAGTTTGCATATAAAGTTTAACTATAATATGAAACAGGAGCATCGCACATGGCAATATTTTTGTTGCACACTTCATTATTTTTAAATAAACCTGTCTCCGAATTCTAAAAGAAAGCAGTGTGCAAGTACCCCATTTAAAACAGCTTTCAGTTCCTCCCCACTGTATGAACAATGTGCACGTGTGGGTTGGTCAGAAGCCAACAACAGTCAACCTGGATGGGATTCTACCTTATGACGATGCTTTTGTGTGGTATTTTAGGCGTCTGTGGCCAGAGAGCTTGTGGTAATCAGAAACACACCCAGCTTCACATGAAGACGGCTTTTTTTGCAGGGTGTGCTCACTGCCAGGGAAGAGAAAGGAAAAATGGCAAAGGATCAGAAGGTTTCCAAAGCTCTAGCCAGCTACACGTGTCCCATGGTGTTTTTAGAAGTTTTCCTGGTTTAATTAAAATTCAGGAGGACTGGAACTCAGGACAGCATAAATCAGGGGAAACATAGGAGGGCCAAGAAGGGAATTCCATCAGTTCCTTAAGGTTCCCCTCTCCTAAGTCATCAGGTAAAACTCTTGATCCTGAATTTCTGCATTATCTAGCCTTTTTTTGAAAGCAGAAAGAATATATTCAGAATTGTTCTTTTTCACCTGTTTACTTTCTAAAATTTTCACCAATTGCTGGACTCCCACAATTTTATTTGGGAATGTCACTGAGATCCTCCTCCTCCTTATTGACACTGCACAGCAGTACATTAAAGCATGGATCAGTGAGAGAAGAATTAGAAAGGTGTCCTGTTTAACGAAGTGCCTCAAGAGTTACTACATAAGCAAAGAAATCTTATGGATTGCAAAATGCCCTGGGCTCAATCAAGTCCATCTCTATTTAGAGCTGCTACAGAAATTTGTGGGGTGGGGGGTGGGGTGGGAGGGGAAGGCTGGCCTTCCACTGCAGATGTCCTGATCTAGAGTCACTGACTGCAAATCCAACATAGCTTCTTCTAGAAGCTTTAGCAAATCCTACAAAGTGTACAATGGTGTCTGGTGGAAATCATAGGTGACATGATGTGGTTTGCCCCTGCTTGTGGGCACCGCTGGTGAACTGAGATATAAAGGACATTTTCTCCTTTGCAGGGAAGAGGACATGATGTTTTTTACCTTTTCCTGAAGAATAAAAGGGTGGGCACTAGCTTGACTATTGTTTGGGGCTGTGATGATATGTGAGAAAGACCTTAAGAGATGCGGCGAAGAGATGCTGCCTAGGGAACGGTCAGATAAGAGAGGGCATAGCCCGCAGCTGCATAATGGATGGAGAAAGAGGGTCAGAAGGGATCCTCCCTAACTTCTCAAGCTGTAAAGAAGAGAGCAGGAGATTAGTACTTTCAGACTTGCAAGATCGACATCAGCCTTCTCAGGTAGACCAGACAGGAAATGACCAGATGAGCTAATTCTACTTTATTGTAAGGCTACATTAACAGAATCTTGCAAGTCTGAAAGTACAAATCTCCCATCATCTCCTTTACAGCTTGAGAAGTTAGGGAGGGTCCCTTCTGACCCTCTTTTTCCATTCATTGTGCAGCTGTGGGCTATGCCCTCTCTTATCTGACCGTTCCCTAGGCAGCATCTCTTCGCCCTCTCTCTCGAGGTCTTTCTGACATACCATTACAGGGGGCCACTTCCCAGCCAGATCATGTAAGGTGGGCAGGTTCTAGCTGCAGAAGACAGTTCCAAAGATGACAAGGGTGCAAATCACATAAGGCTTTATAGGTAACAGCCAGCATCTTGATGGGGCTGGAAACTAATGCAGCTCCTGCAAAAATTGGTGTTTTTCTGCTGAACCATCTGCCTCTAGTCAGCCACCAACCCACTGTGTTCTGTGCCAGCTCCAGGTTTGGGTCATCTTCAAGGGCAGCCCCATACAGACTGAATTGCAGCAGTCAAGAGATGACAAAGGCCTGGGTCACTGTCTTCAACACCTTCTAGCCCAGGAACAGGTGCAACCCCTGTGTCTATCCCACAGAGTAGCTAAGGAGGGGCTGAACTTGAATGGAGAGACCCACATTAAGTCTACCCTCAGCCATAGAATCTCCTTGAGTGACTTTGGGCCAGTCAGTCTGTCTTAGCATAATTTCTGTTGTGATAAAATCATGAAAGCCATTTTGAGCTTCTGGGTAAAAGATGAGATAGACATCTAAATAAGAATAAGCAGAAGAATTAGTTATATGATGGCTTGGTGTGATCCACCCAGAATGCTGAGGTAATGGCTGGAATTCCCTTAGTCATTCTGACCCATAAACAACCTCCCTCTTTTAGAGTTATCTTGCATGTTTTTGGAACCCAGAATCCGTATCTGAATATAATCGTGCATATGATCACAACTAACCTCCTTTTCTGAGAGAGGGAAAGGAAGTGACATCAGCAGGCTTCTCCATCCAGAATTAACTGTCTCCATTTTTCAAGTTGATCCAGGATTCAGGAGGAGCAGAAGGGCAAGGCTGTGATGGAATGGAATTATGAAGGCCAAGCTCAGGGAGACAAACATTTTCTTAGCTCACCAGAACAGCGTGGGAAGAACAAGAGGATGAGACTGGCACCTCCCTGAGGAATTCACACTGTTGTGGCTGGAGGACTTTGGGAACTGGGGTTTCAGTCTGGGAAGATTCTTGCTAGAGGTTGTAGCTAATAAACATAGTTGGACTGAATTGGCATGGTCTCTTGGAGTTCCTTGGGGTAGGCCTGACAAGGCAGAGGAACCAAAAAGGAAGATGGTGGGGTGGAGATCCCTTCAAGTTCACAATTCTGATGGCAACGAATGGAAGCTTTGAAGTAGTCCTGTTTGACACACGGTTGTGAAGTAATCCTAACTAAGGAGGTTTTCTATAGGGTAGGGGTGGAGGGTGGTTCTCATTTGACGAAAGAAAGAATGAAAGGAAAGCAAAATTTAATCTATGGTTTTAGGATTACCGGAGAACGTTACCAGTCACCTGCATTTCATCAGGTGCTTTCATCCTGGAGATCTCCATCTGCCTTAAATGGGACATCGCTGTCATTATAAATCTGATATGAACTCACTTTCACTCCCAAAGTGTAACTTCCATCAATTGTTCCACACTGTCTGAAAAACTCTCCATGGCAGAACTTTTCAGATCGGTTTGTACCATTTGTAGGGGGTGGGGTGGGGGCCAAGCTGACTTTATTGTGGCACAATTGATTGCCACATGTGATTACAGCTGTTTATAGAGCGGGCTACAGTTCTCTGCACCGTTATGAGGTAATAAACCCCATTGAAATCAACAGGACTTATTTCTAAGTAAACATGCATTAGGCTGGGTTGAAAGTGATATTAGTTCCTTTTATTAAGAAAATGTAAACAACATTTCAGGCTATGAATCAAAATACAAATTGCTCTGTGTCTATTGCTCTCCTGGGTGCTTCTAACCCATTATGTGGTTTGGGGGCGATTCTGGGCTTGCTTTAAAAATGTCTTTTGGTAGTAAAATTTTCTGAAATTATATCTAGTAGCTCATTTTCAATCATGCCCCAAGTTATTTCCTCTGTGTGCTCAAATATCAAAACCCCCAGCATAATTTTAATTTCACTCTCCAGCATATCTAGCCCATAATGAAGCTCAATAAACCTTGCTCTTATATTTATTGACATTATGATTAGGGTTATGACAAAACTGCTTACTGTTTTGTTTTGTTTTTAATGCAGAAGGGGAGAACTTTGGATGGTCCTGAAAAATAATCTATTTCATCCATGCTACCATCTCTCATTTTCCTTCATCCCCTTGACCTCATTAATCTTTATTTGGCCTCTGGAAGAACTGAGAACTGTCATCAGATCAAGATGAAGGGCATTTGTCCATCCAGCCACCAGAAGTCAAACCAGACTCAGTGGCACCTAGCTAATTATGCTGATATAGTCCAAACAAGCTACATACTATCAGGAAAATATCAGTTCACTACGTGATTTCTGGCTGGTTGAGTTCATGATCTCCGATTGGTATGACTAACCCAGGAAGTGTTCTTCTTCTTCTCACCTGATCTGATTTGCCCACAAAGCCAAAACTGTTTGGTTCTATATTTTAATGATGCCTTCTCATTCAAAACATGGTCCCTAAAGGGCTACAGTTGCCCAGGTGGTAAATCCAGAAAGATAACTAGGGGTAATGATGCAGAAGCAAGGTCAGATGGGGAGAAATAAAACCTGCCAGAAGGAGGCAATTCTCAGTTTTTATGATATGAATTCTTCTGCAGCGTTATATGCAGAGAATCAATATGCAAAAGCTACTTACCACATAAGATGAACCGTAATCTGTATCTTGCAGTACTTAAGGAAACTAGGCAAGTAATGTGTGGATTGTCTGAACATATACTAAGCCATGTGATTCCCTAGCTATAGAAGATGTGCAATACGTCCTACTGTATATATATATGTATATATATACTTATGTCCCATATTAATTAGATCCCTCATAAAAGAACTTCTAGGTAGACACAATGTTTGGCGTATCTCTTTTCTCCTAGCAGACCATATGGCTATTATTGACCCTTATGTGGCCAAATTTTATCTATCAGCTATGAGAATGTAGCAGCAAATATTGTGTAATAAGTTGGGTTTCATTAAAAATTCCTTCCTTCCTTCCTTCCTTCCTTCCTTCCTTCCTTCCTTCCTTCCTTCCTTCCTTCCTTCCTTCCTTCCTTCCTTCCTTCCTCCCTCCCTCCCTCCCTCCCTCCCTCCCTCTTATTCTTATATATATTATTCTGTATTGCTTTTTGGATCTTCCTTTACCATTGCACTTATGGATTACAAGGGACCTTATGTCTACATACTGGTTTGAGATCATAATAAAGTCACTCGCAACAACTTTGCAACCTGTCCTTTAATCCCTGCTAGTAGCTGAAATTATTTTAGGGTTGCATCCTCCCTTAGCCCTTAATGTTCATGGGCCAAGATTTTTCCCCACCATCCCAAGCATTTCCAGCATTGTACATGGAGCAATAAGGGAGGAAGGGGCACCCACCTAGATAGCCAGCTAGATCAGCCAAAACATCTCTGGCAATCAATGGGGTGACAGATGTCGCAGCCAGATAGCTCTCATATTTATATGGGAAACCGCCAGATAAGCCAAGATTTGTAGTCTAGGTTGAAGGTTTTTTCTAGAAAAAAACAGTGGCAATCCACTTCCATATTGCCAGTGAAATTATGTGAATGTGCCCAGCAGGAATTGAACTCAACTTGAGGGAACTTGACAGGATAGCTTTAATCCTATGGTGGTGACTTTCTGTGGGGGTCACTTTCTGTGGCTTGGGGGGTTAGGTTTGGAAGTGGGCTCTTCCAAAACACGATTGGCCATGTAAATGATGGGCCATGACCTATCCTGGTTTCAGCCCTGCATAAGCTTATGATTTAAAAATTAGTTTATAAGTTGGGACAGTAGCAACATCTTCCAATGTATCTCCATCTTCTTAAAAAAATGTTGTATTTTGGGACTCCATTTCCATCTTCTTATAATTAAGTTGCTGTAAGTCACAAGAGCCTCAGGCAGGATGTTCTACTTCCCATCCCAACTTCTTAAATGTTTCTCTTTCAAGTGACAAGTCAAAGCAACAGACAATCAGAGCAAGGAAAATATATCACCGAATTTTAAAATCCTAGAGTTTGAAGGAACCATTCATGCCTTGAGTCCATCTCTCTGCTCAATCCAGGAATCCCAGTGAAACCATTCCAGACAGATGGCTGTCTAGCTTCTGCCTGAACACATCCAACGGAAGGGAGTCTGCCATGTTTCTGGATAATGTGTTCTTATTGTTAGAAAGTTGTGGAGTCCTTGGTGTTCTCTGAGCTTGGTTGTTTTCTTGCAGATGTTTTGTTACCTGACTAGGTAATATCTAAGACTCCACAGTTCAGCCCTCAGCTACAGATATTCTCTTCTATTGTTAGAAAGTTGTGGCCGTCATTGTTTCCGTAGTATTCAAGTGCTTTCAACTAGGGATGAGCAAAATGAGGAACTGAATGGAACTTTAAAAGGACAAATTTGTCCATCCTTAGTCGAAAGCACTTGATTGCTAGAAAAAAATATTGATTACCATGGTTTATTAACATGGTTGATTGCCATTATTGCTCACAATACACACATGATGTATTTTGGGGCCTATTTCTCAAAACACATCCTTTTTTTGCCATCTCATCTAATGGCAAAACACAGTTTGGGCAAATGACTCCCCCACTTGTGCACATTTTTTCATGCATGTATATACAGACACATGTTTTATTACAATATACTACAATATTTTATATTATACAAATGAAATAAACATTTCTTGCTTATACAGACACTTCTAATATATACTGTTGCTTTTAAAGGTGAACTGCATGGCAAAATTTGGAGGAGTCAAGGCGCCTGAAGGATAACTGTTTTAGTTTGTACACTGGACGTTTGTGGGACAATGTTCTGGAAGCTCCTAAAAAGAATTTTTTCCCCTCTTTTCAGCTGAAACATTGAGAAACGTTCTAACCGCCTCTCCTTTTCCCATTATAATTAATGGGAAAAGGGGAGAATTTCAACATTTGTCAGATCTTCTGGTAAAGAGTATGTAATAAGAGGGGCATTAAAGAGAGAACCTAAAATTAACTGCTATGGATAAAATGGAGTTTGTGTGTGTTTTGGGGTGGGGTGGGGGTGTTGAATGACATCTAACTGTATTCTGAGCAATTTTATTCTGGGGAAAAGGGCTAGGGTAGAGTCTGTTCTCCAGAAACAGAAAGTGTGTGAAATGTAAGCAAACTTCTGTTGAGCAAATGAAAAAAAGAAAGAAAGAAAAAAGTTTTTGAAGGCCACTTGATTGGAGTGGGGCTGTACCTGTCACATGTAATGAGGGAAAATTGATCAGCATCTAGGTTTGCCTCCAGGAAAATAATATAATATTTAAAAAGAAAGAAAGAAAAGGAAAGCTTGCAGAGCTCTAGGAAAAACCATCTCCAAGAATTCTGCAGGTGTTGGCTGTTTTCCCTTATTCAAACATAAATCCACACTTCCTTCATCAGATGAAATTCAGTCCTTGTGGACTGATATACTGTGGCAAATCAGGTTAGATTCCTCTGCTCTTTTCACCTTGGCTACCCCATCTCAATCAAGCCATGGGCTGAAACAAGGCAGTACATAGGCTGGAAAGAACTTAGGGGGAAGAAAGGCTTATGTTTAGGTGGAAAATTGATACTTTCCACCAGCGAACTTGTTGATCTGGCCCAATTTATGCAGTAACTAGATGTAACTGTAAATTTAGCAACAGAGGAAGCTGCTTTCTACCAACCTAGACTAACTGAGCTTGGTTTCTTCGATCCTGGCTAGCAACAGATTTCAAAGACGGGCATCTCTCCCAGTTCTACTTAGCAATTTGGGGAACGTTAGATCTTTTATATGCAAGAGGAGTGTTCTGCTGTTGAGCTACAGAGCAATATTTTTTTTCAAATCACTGGGTTGAGTTATTTCGACTAAATTCACCTTTGTTTGTGAATCTTTTAAAAGGGGATCCACATCACGATGGGGGAGGTTCTCTCATCATACCCCAATGACTGCATTTTGGCACAAATACTTGAAGGATCATCTGTGGGGTCCCACATTATCAGAATCTCTAATTGCACTGGGGTTTCCCAGTGCTGCTGCTTACTGGTTTATTAGGGTTCCATTCCACTTTTCTCCCATAACCCGAAGTTGCATACATAGCTCTCCTTCATACAATTTTCCCCACATTCACTTTTGCTTATTATTTTCTGCAAAAATACAAAAAAAAAAAGTTTATCCACATTCGTGCTTATCTTAATATGCATATTTTTTTCCATCGGATTGCCTTACACTAAGTAGCAATGCATTTTCTTTTGCTAGGAGATATTTAATGGGGTATGCAGACCAGTTCTGATTCTACCTGAATCATCCATTGGGTTCACATTATTCTTTTGATTCAATTCAACTCTTCAAATAGATTTAGAAAATCAAACATCAATCCCATTTTCCAAATTGAGTTAAAATGCACAAAACCTCTTCCGAATCATTGATTTGATTTGAAGGCGTCTCATCTGATTTGACAGTGTGATTTGAATTGTCAGTGTAACTGGGAAAATGGATTTGTTTTGGAGTTCTGAGCAAATTGCATTCACACTGAATCTCTGAACTGGATCTTTGTGAAGCCCTAGCATTTAAACCGAGATGGAGAACTCCCTGTGCGCAAAACTGCCATTGCAACTTGCATCATAAATTCTTGAGCAAGGATAGAGATGTTTGTGACTTTATGACTTGCCCTCTTCATTTTCAAAGAGAGTAAAAAGATCCAAATGTACTGAACTTATTAGTGCTTGGCACTTGCGACTGAGAGTGAAATCATACGGAGACTAATAATACTCAAAAAGATCTGGAGTTCCCTCTTTGAAGGTCTATTGTTAAAACCATGAAAATCAAAAAAAAAATTGCAGATTGACGGACAAAGGTAGAATGATTAAAATCAAAATTGTGTGATGCCCATATATCAGAGGCATATCAGCATTAGCTCTATAGACTTATCTTTGGACACCTCTAGACACGCAACAGAGTGATGAAGAAAAGAGTAGAATGGATTATACAATTTTCATGTCCTCCTATGTAAATTTTGTCATAGCAAATGAAAAACAAAATACCAAATTCTGCAGAACGAGTCTCTTGTTTATTATTTGAAAATCAGTTTAACTCGATGTGATTTTACAGTACTGAGAATAGCTGGCCCCAAAACTAGACCGTGGATTGAATTCTGCATTTCCTTCTTGAAACAGTGGAAGTGTTGCTCGTGCTAGGAAACTCCTTCCATCAGAAGAAGAAAATCTTTGGATCCAACTCCTTCATTTCTGACTTATGTCAAAGTAAATCATAGATGGTGCAGCTTTTGGTAGAAAATACCATTTCTAGTAGTTTGAGGGAACAAAGCACATTTAAACAAGCTTTCTTTTGGTCGGCATATATAAAATAAACAAATATTGTAGCCTAAGTTGTTAGTTCTTAGTTTGAAAAGTCCATTAGATTTTATTATATTGTTTCAAGTATTTCTCCAATATTTGATCCTGGTGCCAGGAGGCCTCAATCTTTTTTTTTTTTAATATAAAGCAGAAGGGCACCATTTTGGGGACAAAGCCCTGTGTGAGGGCCATGTTGCAAAAAGTAGACAGAGCAAAAACAAAGTCAGGACAAAAAGTACATTTTAATTGGTTTCATTTATATTTCATTAAAGAGAGCTACTCTTGTTTTTAATAAATTTCTCATTTTGTCAAACAACCAAAGAACCAAACATTTCCAATACTCTCACCGTACTGTAATCTTTAGAAGAGAGAATTCTTAAATACATGTCATACCATCATATTTATTATATTTATTTATTTTTAGTTTAACTATAATGATATTAAATTTAGCTTTTGTTTATGCCACACTATATTTTTAATAGTGCATGTCTCTCAAAGGCAAGATAAGGCTCTTATTGATGTGCTCCTTGTTTTATGAACTAGGCTCTCTTTTATAAATAGATTAGGGAGACTAAAGTCACCTATTTCCCTTCCAACGAAGTCATTGATTGGAATTTAATGTTAATTATAAGTTGGGGGTGATGAGTGCCCTGTTATATTCTTCCTCTTTTCTTCCTCTACTTATGAAGCCAAATAGAGAAGGTGGAGAACAGCTGCAGATGTTAGAGCTCACTCCAAATTGTCACGGGGAACACTATTTGTATTTCTTAACAGAGGCTATTTGTGTTTTGCCTTTTTTTCAATGCTCTTCATGAAGATCTCTCTTTTGTAAGGCCCAACAAATCTCCCCTGCTTATCAAGTAATGAAAATTGCAGATGTTTTTTCTATCTCTGGGGGAATATTCCCTCATAGCGAGAGCTCCCCAACCTCCCTTCCCCCCCATTGGTCCAAGTGAGAAATCTAAGCCCCCGACTTTGCCAACCATCCCGTTTTGGCATTCCAATGGAAAGGACTAATCCAACTCTGCTGGAGAAGCATAAAAACTCAGGCCAATGTATCATCTCCTTCTGCATGATTTGTCAGCTACGGATGGTTTCCATAATCACGGATTTTAAAAACTGCAATTAATTTTCATGACTCAACTTAATTTTGTTATTTGAGCCTTGCTGTGAAGGAAAAGTATAATGTGCACATTATAAAGAGGAGAAAGCAAAAATAAGGCTAAATCATTTTGGGGAGAGCCAGTTTGGTACTGTGGTTAAAGGCACCAGGCTAGAAACCAGGAGACCATGAGTTCCAATCCTGCCTTAGACATGAAGCCAGCTGGGTAACCTTGGGCCAGTCACTCTCTCTCAGCCCTAGGAAGGACACAATGGCAAACCACTTCTGAAAAACCTTGCCAAGAAAATGGCAGGAACTTGTCGAGGCAGTCGCCAGAAGGCAACACTGACTCAAAAGCATGAAAAGGGAAGGAGGCAAGGGAAGTATTTTGAACTTTTTTGCAAAAAATAAATGATTGAATCAACAGCTGAGAAATTATTCCACTGGGTTCAGAATCTCCATTTTCATTTTCATCCTAATTTGATAAGCATTTTATTCCAAACAACTGGAAATAGAGCCATAAAACTCATTCATATTACATGAGAGCTGCCAATATAAATTCTTGATTATAGGATAAAAGAATATCTTATTAAAACAGAGGAGGAGGAGGAGGAGGAGGAGGAGGAGGAGGAGGAGGAGGAGGAGAAGAAGAAGAAGAAGAAGAAGAAGAAGAAGAAGAAGAAGAAGAAGAAGAAGAAGAAGAAACACTACGTTACTTTCTATAGAAGGTGATGTCAACCACTAAATAAGCTATATATTTTTTATATTGGAAATTAGAACCGTATGAACTTTCTGTGTGAAGCAGAGTGAAATTACTCTCCTTAAGAATATTCCCTGAGGGATACTGGTTATAGTTTCCTGGTTTTAATTTTAAAGTAATAAATAAGTGCAAATGATGGACTGAACATCCAGCAACATCAGCTGATCTGGACAAAAGCAGGCAAATGGAGACTGAACAGGAATGGGAACTCAAGAGAGTTTTGATCTGTTTTTCTGTGTAATTTCATGTTTTAACAGAGATGTTACTCTAGAAGAGAAAATCAAGTTGAGTCGGAGTCCTCAGCAAACTGGATTTTTTTCTGAAGTTTGTTTGATCATAGGACAGAATAATCTGTCCCTAAAGTATTATCTCAATTTTCAGTGTCCCTCTGGCCATGCAGATAGGGTCTAAATTATTTTATATTTCTTAAAATTATAATAATCTCTTGGAATCAGGTAATAAGGGAAGCTCACAATTAATATATGAGCTAGTTAAAAACTTGCAAAACAGAGACTTTATTCAGATTCCAGCCCCAACCCATCCTAAATAACCCCCAAGTTATTAAGTACAGTAACCACCTGGTGGCCCAACACTTTCCATGCTGTAACTTTCAGCCTCAACAGTCGTACTAGGGATTTACTTGGCCATCAATACTAGAAAGTCAAGGTCGATACAAACAGCTCTTAAACAGGTTTAGTACTAGATGTAGCTGATTTTTACTTTAGTGTTCCCTGGCCTAAAGGCCATAGTAAAGGTTTTGATTTTGATTTAGACAGGGAAACTCAAAGGATAAGATTAGTTAGCTAGGATATAGCTCCTCTTTTGTGAACCAAAATGTGCCCTCCCCCCACCCCCAACTTGTAAACAGGGTCCCTCCCTTTGCATATTTGGATTTGGGCTATAAGAAGAACAAAGTGTTAGGTGCAATGAGCTAAGAATGAACAAATCCCTCCATATGGAAAAGAAAGTGAAATGATAGATTTACCCATGCAGACAGAGGGCACTGATACTTAGCCTTAAAGCTTGAACTCTCCATATTCAGTTACACTTAGGTACCTATCCATGCAGTTTTCTTGGCAACAGTTGAGAACTAGCTTGCAATTGCCTTCTTTTAACTTGTTTTTTTTTTTTACTTCCCATCTAGCCTCCAGGTCTGGAAACAAAGTCCAGCCCTGCTTAGCTTCATCTAAGCACGGATGAGGTTGGCGAAACGCTAGCACCTGCAGAGACCGTTACAGGAAGGCTGGAGTATATTTCAGGCAATTTAAGACCAGTTCTTTCCATCTGTGTGAGAGTTCATCACCCAACCAAGGAGGGTCAGGGAGCACAAAGGATCAGTCTGCCAATACTTCTGCATGCAATATGTAGAAAGGGTGCAAGGTTTCTACAGCTGAGAATCCAAAAGGAAAGGCCGTGGATGGGGAAATTTCTCATTGATTTCCTTCCATGTTGGCTTGAGACTTCAAGCATGCCTCCAGAAGACAATTATTAAGGGTTTTCCAGGTTTTTTTTCAACACAAATCAAAAGGGGGATTGGAAGCCCAAGTTCTAAACTATATTCCTACTCTCCAAGATTTTAGCAACAGCAGTGACGGAAGCTATTGATTATAAAGAACTAAAATAAGAATTTACATAGCCCTTTAGAGATCCCAAAGGATCTCTCCAAATCTTGAGATTTTTGGCAGCAAGCATGGCAAAATGCTTATTTGCCACATGGGAGGCTAAATAAATGTAATCAATCAATAAATAGAAAGCGGCCAGCCTATAAATTCACAGCCAAGGCCAAATCCAGAGCAGGATTAAACCATAGAGAGACAGCAAGGAAAGAACAAAGAAATCAAAAAGGAGAACCAAGGACTTAATAATTATGGCTGTTTATAGGGCTACCATACTTGGGCTGCAAAACTCTAGCAGCCCTTAATGTTTCTCAGATCTGGCAACTTTAAGACATGTGGACTTCAACTCCAGGAGATGAATGCAACTTGAGATGGCAGGGATGTGCCAAATCAGATTGTTTCACTTTAGAAGTGGGGGAAAGCAACATTCTTGAACATCTCTAAGTCAAGACGCAACGACTGAAATAAGGAAGGACCTTTTCTTCCTTACTGTTTCAAATGAGTTACTCTTCTCTCTCTTTCCCTCTTAGATTTCCATTCCAATCACTTTATTCTTATTTTACATTTGATGAACTTCAGAGTTGTTCCACATATGGACTAATGGATTTAGTCTCATTTCCCAAAGGGGGCAGGAAATCTCAAAGCCTAGATTTTATGAATAACAAATGCATATGGACCACGATTGTGTTTTATGCTTTTCTTTCAAACCAAGGACCTTAGGGATCTGCTTGCTGGAAATTAAAGAAGTCTGCAGTTGTACTATATTATTCCAGAACTGAGGACAGAGAACAGTTTAGTGACTATATGTGTATGAATTGGTCATGCTTTTTTGACTGACATTCATAGAAGTAATCATTTGATCCATTATGTTTATTCTACAGAATTCAGGGTCACACAGGAAGCAACCACTGCTAGTCAATTCTGAAAGTAATTGTATGATTTACAGAGTTTAGGCTAGTTATAGTATCAAGGTTTTGGGTTGTTGTTTTTTTTCAGCAAAGGTTTGGGACAATCCCCCCTCCCCTTTCTTTTAATGCTGAAATTATAACTCCAAAGTTTTCCTCTAATCTCCTAGAACTCAGAGGAATGTTTGCAAATGAAAAACAATTGAGTGCTTGTACAATCAAAAGAAAACACTCTTCTCTACCTACGGAGACTATGTTATGCTTCCAACCCAGAGAGATAGTTCCAATAGTGTGGAGTCCTTGGGATTCTCGGAGCTTGGTTGTTTTCTTGCAAACGTTTTGTTACCTGGCTAGGTAACTTAAGTTCCAATAGCTTATGGAATTGGGGGGCGGGGAGGGGAAATGTCCTATGTTGCCTGACCCAAGGAGAGAAAAGAAAGAAGGTGCATGAAATTTGGAGAGTGTCATAGCATGAGTCCTCCCCAGTTCCAACCTGGACTCATTTAATCTCTGGGAGAAACTTGGAAGACCAAGGATCATGTGCCATAGATGACAGCTCGTCACCAGATGCAATGTGAACTTTCATTCTTTCCTTTAGAAGATAACAGAGCTGTATTGTGGACAACTACAAGGGAAGGTGAGCCCTAGTTTTATGCCAGAGAAATAAAGACACCGAAGCAGTGTGAACATCATCCGTTCCATGCTCCATTTTACAGAAGCCCTGTACAAGCAGAGACAGCCAGGTTGATGTAGTGGTTAAGGTATTAGGCTAGAAACCTGGAGACTGTGGGTTCTAGTCCCACCTTAGGCACAAAGCCAGCTGGATGACCTTGGGCCAAGCACTTTCTGTCAGCCCTAGGAAGGAGAAGGGAAGGGCAAACCACTTCTGAAATCTTGCCTAGAAAACTGCAGGGACTTCTCCAGGCAGTTGCCCTGAGTCAAGACTGACTCAAAGGCACCACACACAAGCAGAACACTGTTGCCTTGCAGAAGATATATCTCAGGAAGAAATGTGGTGCTTTGCACTAGGTTTGGTGGGCTCCCTGTAGGTGTATGAACTTGATATTTTGTATATTTAAAGCAGAAACACCAAGAGCCACAAACGGGCTTAGAGAGGTATGCAGAGGATCACACTCCAAAAAGTAGACGGGGTCAGAACGAAAACATGATCTAATTTACATTTGACAAAATTGAATACTAATTTAATACAGGTAATCAGATTCCTCCTCACATATTTAATCATTTTTCCTTTTTTGTCACATCATACAGTCCACTTAAAAAATGGTTGAGCGATTTTTATTTTTAATTCTTGGAATTAAAAGGAGGCTGTCAAGAGTAGAACCCAGTGCTACAATTAGGTAATATTTTGTTTTACAGGGATGGTAATGTGTATTGCACCCTGGGAAGCCAACTCTGACACTCCCTTGCTCTTTCTTCTGAATAGCCAGCGGACGCATTTGGAATTTTAATCTGTGGCTCTGGTATTCTGACGGCCACAAGAAGTGGGGTGACTTGCAAGTTCACAGAACAGCCAGTCATGAACAAATCAGATGAAGGACAGAGATTAGAAGATGCTTCAGGAAATGTCCATGGCAGAATGTTGCTCATAAATGAGAACCTCAAGATCTAATTCTTGTCCTGGACAATGAAATGTTCTCTGGATTTGGACTGACTCCACCCAAAAGGCTGGTCATTGGGTGTTAAAACTTTGTTTGACCTTGGACAGGGAGAAGCTTGGTAAGATGATTCTAATAGCTAAAAAAAAATGGATTCAAATACACACATTGATACAGAGGATTTTAAAGATTAATATTCAGTTGAAGCCAGAACTTTTCCTTTTAGGATTGATGGATATACGGTTGGAAAAGGGTGATGGACGCTTCTCTCAGTATATGATTACTGCAGCGAGATTATAGCAGGCACAAAGATGGAAAAATTCGGCACTACCCACCATGGAGGAATGGTTGGTGAAATTCACAGACCTTGCTGAGATGGCCAAACTGACTTAGAGAAAGGACAATATCTATATCTACTGGTGACTGGAAACCCCTTATGGAATTTTTATGTAAAAATGAAAAAAATAAACTTGTGATTTATGATTTTGATGATTAGACAAGATAGATTATAGATAGAAGAGAGTCACAATGTAATTTTAGGGAGAGAGGTTACAATATAATTGTACTTATAACTGCTGTGAAGATCGGAAGATGCTTCTTTATGTCTTTACATATTTCTTTATATCTTTCTCTTTCTCTTTTTTTCCTACCTTTTTTTTCTTATTGCACTTTTAGATTTTTCTTTTCTTTCTTTTTTACTTTTTCTGCTCTAATTTATTTTGTTGTAGTTATTATTGTTTTTAAAACATATATATATATATTTATATATACGTATGTTTTAAAAACAATAATTGTTAAATTAATTAATTAAAATCTGCTATGCAGATGGATTAATTCCAGTATTGTAAAGTCAACATGGCCGAACACTCACTACATCACAGCCTGTGTTACTGTGGTCTGGATCATTCAAATGGTTCATATATCATATATATATATTTATATGATAAAATGATGCTAATGAGGACTGAGGTCCTTTCAGGAATGTCTTTTGATTCCTGAACCACTTGAATTCTGAAGAGATTCATCTAATTTGAAAAAGAAAAAGACGTGACATGATGGAACATATCACTCTGGTGGCATCATCCTGATTACTATTTTTAGCACAGATCCATGTGGTCCTAAGTATCAAGCATCAACTTTCAACTCGCATTCGCTTTATCAACAGGAAGAGGCCAGTTCCCATTAATTTCTATTAAGTGTCCACAGAAAAGTGGTTAAGGTTTGCATCCAGGCTGAACAAAGAGTGTAACTATCAGGACTTGTGTAGAAAACACTGAGTGACTGGGAAAAAAAGTTGTGTGTATATTCTACTACTATTTCAATACAGAAGAAATAGTTTGTTTTTTAAAATCATGGTTGTCCCAATTCACTTTGAAAAAACTGTTGCATA
Source organism: Python bivittatus (assembly GCF_059951505.1). Lineage (NCBI taxonomy): Eukaryota > Metazoa > Chordata > Lepidosauria > Squamata > Pythonidae > Python > Python bivittatus. Next base: position 122,210 of record NW_028277110.1, read on the forward strand.
CAAAGGTTTAAGGAAACAATGACCAAGTTCAACTTTTTAAAATGATCAGGTTACACATAGTATAATCCAGGACTTTTAAATTAAATTATATCTGACTGCTTACCAGTATTCCTTCTAAATTGAGTTTACCAATCTACGTGCTTTTGTTTTTAGAAAGAAAAATAAATCAAATGTGCATAATAAAGCTTACATTATCTGTAAGCAACATGAGAAGAGTTTTACGAGGTCAGAGCAATAGCAGATCAGTCCAATATCCCACCCCTGGTGCTGATCTGTGCATGATTACAATTTGCAGGACATTTACAAGAAATCAGGCAACCATCTTTGGCAGCTTTCACTCTCCCTGTTTTTCTCTCGCATTTATTTACTTTGTTGGCTTTTGGGGTTTTCTTGGAGAACCTAAGTCATTTGCTCAACCTATTGAACAGAATTTGACATCTCAGCCTATCATATATACCAGGTTTATCCGTTTGTCCATATGCCTGTTCAGCACAGCACACAGCCAAGAATGAGAGAGGTTGCATGAAATCTAGGGCTAAGGTCCTCAGATTTGCCAATCAACATCTTTGTAGGTTTGCACATCACATCTAATTAGGCCAGGTAAAGACCAAATGGCTGGATTCATGGAGCATCCTAAAATAGGTGAGGATTTTGGTTAGAGTTTGGATTTGTTTTTGACACTTTAACTTACTGAGTAAAACAGCCCATTTCCTTAGTTAATGATTTAACAGAGTGTGTGAACCCCCAAAACTGGTTAATCGAGTTAAGTGTGTTGTGTGAACCAAGCCATAAGAAGGCTGGAGTGAGTTTCCTAATTCATGACTCCAATGATATATAATGCTAAGCCTGATTTGTTTTTTTTTAACTATATAGTTTGAACAAATAAATGGCTTGCTGTAATGCTAAGCAACAATGGCTTTGTTGACATGACATACTTTTGGGTCATGGAAGGGTTAGCAAGTATGCAGCAGAAGGAATTGGCATTAATTGATACAATCTATTAACTCCATGGGGTAAGATTTAGCCCCTAGGAGACACAGTCACTGCTGTTGGGGAGGCTAATTAGTTCTTATTTGTTCCAAGATTGAAATGACATCCTAGAGAGTCTCTGCCAAAACAGAGCTTTTCTAGGAATAGTATCTCTACTGTCATTCTATTGTTCATTGCCCAGTGGGGGCATGGATGGTGATAAATAGTGAAGACCCTCCAGAACCTGTTGCCTTGATCCTCTGCAGATGTTTTTCACTTTGGCAGGGTAGAAGGGAAAGAAGGACGTGGGGAAGGAAGCAGCCATTTTCTATTCTCCTTTTTACTAGCAGGATGGACTTCAAAAGATCCAGCCATCCTCACCTGTGGTCTACTAGCACGGAAAGAAGGGTCAGCAGAATGTTGGGTGGATTAGACTAAGTCCAAAACCAATGGCATTTCGGTTTAGTACAATGGTGGTGAACTTCACTGGTAGACCATTCGGATGAATCCTGCTGCCACGGCCTGTATATTTTAAGGGTTTTACCTGTATAGGCACTGCAAAATGGAGGATGCTCCATGCGTCTACAAAAAAAAAAAAGGGGAGCACAGATTCTGCTAAAAGTAAAAAAAAAAAATTAATTGTGCACTGAATTGTTCTTTTATTATTATTAGATTTTCTTCCTGCCTTTCTCTCTCAAGGTGGTGAACATGCCTCACGTTATTGCCTCCTATTTTATTTAATGATAACATTCCCTTGGGTTTTAAAAAGAAGAAGGAAAGAGAAAGATGACGCCAAAGAGGAGAACAGACGAGGGCTAGGCCTAAAAAAGTTCAGTACTGTTTGCACGCCTATCTCCAGCAAGGTGAAACATGAAGCTGCAGGATGAGCAGGACTGCTTGAATGGCTCAGCCACCCCTGAAGGTAGCCTACGGTGTTGTTGACATGGAAAGAAGGTTGACAGCTCTTGGAGCTGCCACTGAAAGTCATTCAGGATCTTAGAGATTATAATCGCCTTAATTAAAATTTGACACTGTGCCACCAAGGTAAGCAGCTGTCCTGGCTTTTTATTTATTTATTTGTTGGTTTGTTAGTTAACAATGTATTGGGGATAGCCTTTGTTTCCCCCAGCTAGAAGAGTTAAGCATCTGGCCCTGGGAAAAAAAAAGTTGTTTTTTTTTTTTAAAAAAGTGACCGCCTCTAGAGACTCTGAAGCCTGGAAATGATTTCATTGAACTGCTATGCAGATGGATTAATTCCAGTATTGTAAAGTCAACATGGCCGAACACTCGCTACATCACAGCCTGTGTTACTGTGGTCTGGATCAGGTTTTGATGAAGTAATTTCCCTTGGGTTTAGCACTTTAGGAAGCATAGAGGACGTCCTTCTCGAATTTGATTTGAGACTTGTCCTCTCCCCCTTCTCCCTCCCCACCTTTCCAGCTAAATTGGGCTTTATCATTTGCACATGGACCTCTATGAGTTGGAGTAGTTTCAAACAAGGGCCATATGTTTTGGGGCACAGAATGCCCAAACAATTGGGTGTATGAAATGAGATTCATTTCTTGCTCTCTTTCTTTTGCAAAGATGATAGAATTAATAGCAAATGATACAGCACTCTGCTGGAGCATGTTTGAGGGGAGAATGCCAGCTCTGTGATCCTTTGTTCTTTGAGGGGGGTTCCCACCTTCACACAAGAAAGGAAGGGAAAGATTTAGATCCCAAAGACCTAAAAGAGATGATGTGGCTTCTAATCCATCTGGCCTTTGAGTCCTAAATGTGGCTCCTCCCCTCCTCCAAAGCCCCACCCCTGCCTCAGTGCTGGGTCTTCTTCCTCCTTTCATTGCATAGTGTCTAGAAGTGGGACTTCCCTGCAAAAACTCTGTCCCCTTGTCTTCTTGTGGGGAAGTCTCTTGAAGAACTCTTTGGATGTCCTCCCCGCACTGTATGGATTTCCTTCTGTACAAAATTAGTTTTTCTTTCTGTCTACAAACTTTTCAGGACCACCAAACCTACTAATACGTGCCTTGGGGTCTGGCTGGTGCCATTTTGATCCATATTCAGTATTGCTTCAATACTGAAAAGAAAAGTACTAAATAAAAAGAGCAAGAAAAACCCAAAGCATGTTACTGGTGAAGTAGTTCTACAGATGGGATCCAACCTGACAATTTATCTTTTAACATGAACCCAGGATCCCAATTCTAGCTTTTCACCAGGAGTCACCTGAAGGACAAGAGCTTCAGAAGAAGATCTGAATCAGCAACTAGGCATGGGCTGTTTTTTACTGCAATTTGGTGGTTTTAGGCTGGAGTTTCTTGGTTGTGTTGAATTGAAGCCATCCTTGTAAGTTGTCTTCACAAGCTATAGTTCAAACGAGGCACTGTCCTATAAGGATTAGCATGCTAGGAAAGTGTTGTGGAAACCCAGATTCAAATATAGACTCACCAGTGCTTAAGGTAACATTAGGCTTTTCTTTGTTTCTCAGCCTAACCTCAAGGTTGTTATGAGGGTCCAAGGAGCACTGGGGAAAGAGTTGTGAAAACCATCTAGAATTCCTTGAAAGCCTAAGTGTTCAGTACAAGTCACAATGACATCATATACATCATGATGTCATTGCACAAATGACTCAAATTATGAATTTTATGCCACTCTCCCTCGCCAACAGATTCCCTGTCAGCCCTTCAAGGTAAACCAGTCTAGGAAACCAGAGTTATGAATGCTAATACTACTTTTATTATAAGGTTGTAGTAGCAGAATCTTGCAAGCCTGAATATGCTTCCCCCCTCCCTCTCTTTATCTTCATGCAGGCTAGAGAGGGTCCTGTCTAAGACAATTTCTCAGGTTACAGTTCTGGCCCGGACTCAGATTTCTTTTATCTGACTGTTGTCTTGGTTGCGTCTCTTCCTCCTGTTCCTCAAAGTTATTCCTACATTCCCATGGTTGTAAGAAGGAAGGGGCAAATATAATCAAGTAATAAAAGGTTCAGGTATAACAACCTGGGTGCATACAAGGTACTATATCATTCTTTATTTTCACCATGGTTTGTTTGACAAACCATGGTAGACTGATTCATACAATCATGCAATACTAAACCAGAAATTTTAGTTGCGTACCACCTGCTAAGCCCAAATTGAACCAGCCATGCTAGGCTTTTACCACTATGATGTGAATTGAGCTAAGGTCGTGCTGATAAATTATATCTGATGATAGATTATACACATACTAATGAAAAGCCCAGATTGATTTTCTAGTCTTATTCTTTAGTTCCTAATATTATCCAGACTGTCATCCTAATAGTATTTCAGACTAAGTTCCATAGAAGTCAATGTGACTTCCTTCTGAGATGTAACCCATGTGAATGGGGTTATTTTTGAATATAAAGGTGTAGGATTGCACTGCAAATCACAGGTAGCACATTGCCAATGCAGTCACTGTACATTCAGCTGAATCCAATCCAGGGAAGTCTTTTAGGTCTGTCACCTAAAATAATGTCCATTGATGCTTTTGAAGTATCTGCCTCAAAAACAATCTGGAAAGGATTCCAAAAATGTTCCTATGTTCATTTGTTTTAGTGGCACATGCAGGCAAAGAAACCTGTGGCTACTTTAAAAGCCATAAACATGTATATGGGACGTTGCATTTATGTATCAAATGAGCCCAACATTTCATGCGTGTGCTGAAAAAAGTTTTATTGCCCACCCCCACCCACCAAACTCTGTCATAAACAAAGCTATTCATGGAGGACCTTTGGCTTCCTAGATGTTGCTGAACGGCAACTCCCAGCAGCCCCAAGGGTGATGGGAATTGTAGTTCTGCAACATCTGGAAGGTCCCTGATTCCCCTTCCCCGATGGAAGCCATTTTAAGAAGAATAACTGAGACAGTGTAAAGTAGGCAGTTCTTCAGTCATTCCAGAAAGAAATGATCTAACATTGACATTTTGACCATTGGTGGAAACTCTGCATGCTTTTGGAAATTTCTTCATCGCTGCAACCACAAATTGCTGCAGATTTGTTTGGACAGTGGTTGCTCAGCCCAGAAGGGAAAGCAGGCATGGTGAGATTTCTGTCTACTCCTAGAACGAACTTGTGAATCTCCAGATGCTGTAGAACTACCAGAAGCACCAGCCAGCATGGCCAGCACTGAGAGATTTGGGATTTGGGGAGTGACATCGTATTTTATCAAAATCAAATAGCTTCATTACAGCCATAAGGCCAGAAAACAGCAATATAAAACCCAAAAAGTAAGTGAATATAAATACTCTCTCTCTATATATATCAATTTACAAGTAGTATGTATACAGGTAAGATATATAACAAGGAATAAGAATGAAACATAGAATATAAAAGTACAGGGATAAAAGTACAATAATAATAGAATAGAATAAAATAACATAAAATACAAACTACAGTCAACCTCAAGTTGTCAAGTAGCACATACAGACTTTTTATCGACACCTGGAGGCCACAGGTTCTCCACCCCAGCTCTTCAAAAGGCCCCTTTTTTATGCACTGTATGGGGGTTTTGTCCTTAAAAGAAATCATGCATCTCGAACCCGGTCAGTTTCTTTTCTTTTTAATTCTCTTTGTCGAATCCCTGAGAGGTAGTTGGTCAATAAAGGCCCCCTGAATAAAAACGCATCCTTCTTGCCAAAGTTCCTAGTGAATGAAACACAAAATAGATTTCTTGCAAAGAGGAATAGCCGTCTGATGGGCTGACTTAGAACGTGCAATTGGAACACAGGGCATCTGTAATTTATTAGCTGCACAGAAAATGCGTCTTTCCTGCACCAATTATTTTGCTTTCATCACTAATGAGAAAGAGGCCCACCGGCCGTTGCTCATGGCAAATTTAAACAGCCTCCCACGCATACTATACATGCACATTTCTCATGCACTATTGCCCATTACATTAAACAACAAATAATACATACAAGGACAATTCATTAGGACAGCAGCAAAAATGTTCAAAAATAGAGCTGGAACTAATTTGAAGGATGGAGGGGGGGGGGGGGGAATCCCAATGCAGAATTTGCCTACTCAGATTAATCTTCAAGAATTCATACCTCTAAGTCCATTCTCTCTCTTTCTCTCTAATGTTCCCCTTCTTGTGGCTGTTGAGGAAAGGGCTTGTAGGAATCTTAGAAGTGCAGAAGTTTATTTATTTAGAAGTCCCATTTATAAGACTGTCAGACTCACAACGACTCTATGGGTCCTAAATGGAAAGTGGGTTCAGAGGATTATTGCTGTAAAATCCACAAAGAAACTTGAACGCTGGGTTGCAATTGGTCTTGTAGGTACAGTAAACTTGGGTATTTCTTGATCTTTCCTTTTCTATGTCATTCTGGAGTCCCCATTGTAAAAACCTGAATTCAATTTTGGGGAGAGGGAGGTTGAATCTTGGGATGTCTTTAAAGTACTTAATAGAGCAGAATGGAAATTCCTTAAAACTTTAGGATTGGAAATGGGCTTTGGACATAGTTTCATTTCTTTAATCAGCTTCATTCACCAGCACTTATGAACATCACTGGTACAGTGATTAATTTCTTCTGAATAACCAAAACACAGAAAAAGGATGCCCGTTTTCACTATCATCATTAGGGTAGGTTTAGCACAGAATATGTTTGCAGATAATCTCATTTTCTTAAAAAAAAACCATTTTGTGCAATTGTACCTAATAGAATCGTTTGTTATTACATCAACTAAACGTAGAATTTTATATCCAACAGCAAGGATAAAAATCAGTTGTATTCCATCATCTGCTGCATTAATGGGCATTAATGGATACAAAAAACATTGTTATTGTTTTCAGCACCACATTTATTTTTCTTTGAGCTTTAGGTTTTTGGAGTTGGAATGAAGGGTTCTTCCCCCTTTTTTTCAGACCACTTTCATTAAAAAATGAGGGGGAATTTGGTGGTTATATTTAAGGAAACTGTTTAAAAACAGATTCTTCAAACGTTTTGGAGACCTAAGACACCTGTTTTTCTTCTTGCATTCATTCATTCATTTGCAACCTCCCCCAAAAATTCACCACTGCTTTTTGACCTTCTATGCAGCTGACACTTAGGGATAATCTTGGGGGGGGTGGGGGAGAGGTTGCAGGGGGTCACAAAAGTTTGTTCACTTTTATTATGATCTCATCCAGACTCTTTTAACAATTCTATTTAGCCTGAATGTGGGAAGAAGGAACACATCATTTTGTGCAATTATACCCAGTTTTGGTTTTGAATCACGATGCAGACCCCTCCAAAGGTACAAAATTCTCCAAAAGTCGCATTACAGTTCTCCAAACTGAAACATAAAATGCATGAAACAGTGTCTGGGATGGGAGGAAGTGCATCTTAAAGCAAATCCATTGGGGAGAAATAAGGTTTTAAAAATCACTTGTAAAACACATACATTTTAAAAAGTGTACCAAAAAAGCATACTGGAAGGAGAAATATGCATAAGTGTGTCACCTTCCAAAAAACTGTTTTGGCAAGGTATTTTCTCCTTTAGCGTAAGCCGCGTTTACTATACTTGAAACATAAACATTAGTAATGTACCCATCATCTTTGCTATTCTTTTGGCTGGTTTCTTTCAATGTGATAAAAATGGTTTGATTCTGGCTTTCCGTAGAGGAAGAGGATCGTGGAGAATTTTTCTTTCTTTCTATGAATACTTTTCATTAAAATAAGATTTTACAAAGATTAAAAAACTACAGAAACTTAGAAGGACAAATAAAAAAAGAAAGATTATAAAAGGGTAAAAGAAAGTGACGAATAATAAAAAAGCAAGAAAAAGAAAGTTATCTAAAGAAGCAACTTCCAATCTTCTTTGCAGCAGTTACAAACATGGCAATTACCATTTCTGCCCTCCCATATTGCATATCATAGTTTCCTTCTTCCCATAAAAAAACCTTTTGAATCAATAAATCCCAAAATTAGCAGTTCATTTTTATCCATTTTCAGCAGTCTATGAAGGTTTTCCAGTCTTTTATAAAAGGAGTTGTACCGTAGTTCTTTCCTTAATCAAACAAATCAATGTAGCCATTTCTGCGAATTCTGCCATCTTCATAATCCGTTCCTTCATTATTGGAGTTTCTGTAGTCTTCCATCTTTGCACATATAATAGCCTCGCTGCAATTACCATATAGAAAACGAATCGTCCGTGAGCCTTTTCTAGTCCATAAGTCAACTAGAAATTATGGAGAATTTTTCATGGTTGAGTATAGTGGCATTTGTGTAGGGATTTTGATTTCCATTTTGATTTTCATTGCATGCTTCTCTGGCCAGTGGTCCACAGCAGTATTTTCCACAAGGAGGGTTGAGTTGGGCAAAGCAGTGTGAAGGATGTCCTGCCCCTTTGTACATGACGGTGACTGACATAGTACAAAAGGAGGGAGACTTTCATTTTACGGTGGCCACCAGGTTTTCCCTTAAATTCAGAAGGAAAATCTCATTTGATTCCCAACTGCCACGTGTGAACCGTCAGGGAGGCTGCAGAAAAATGGAGAGATGTGCAATAGAAACGTAAAGGAAGAAAACCAGCCAATTCTGGCATTTGACAACATAGAAAACCAGTTCAGAAACTCCTACAAAAAGTCCTCAAGACATTTTGAAGGACCTTGAGAATGAGGCAGACATTTTTCTCAGGAGAAAGCAACTTTAATACAATTATTTAAAACAATATTGTATTAAATATTATTTTAGATATTGTAGCAATATTTTAATACAATATTTAAACTTTATTTTATTTATTTATTTAAAATTTGTTTATTTAAGTTTATATAATTTTAGTTTTATTATTTTATTTTATTAATTGTTTTATTATTTTATTGTATTAATTATTGTATTATTTTATTTTATTAATTATTTTCCTTATTTTTCATTCTTTATATATATACTTTATATATTATATAAATATTTGGTCAATTTATATACTGCATAAATATCTGCCAATATTTTGTAAAATATCAATATATTTTATAAACAAATATAATATACATATGATTTATATATGATTTATATAATCATTATGTAATTATTAATAGTTTTATCAATTATTTTATCAGTTCAACTTTAAACTATTTTTAATACCGTATCTAAACTTCAATACGTTATTTAAAAAGTCACACCATTTATCGGTCTAACCCTGGTTTAAACATATTCATGAACTGGTAGAGTGAAGATGACAATGGAGCAGCAACTTCCCCGCTGAGCACCTTATAATATTTTACAGGTTCAAATCAAATCAAATCTTTATTACAGTTGTATATTTTATATGTTTTATCTGTTTTTACAAACAGCCTAGCTACACACCTTGATTTTTCTCTTGCTTTATTTAATAAACACATTCTCTGAGAGAGATATTCTAAATCTAAACACCAAGTCCCTAAAACATCATAAAATCTTCAGGTACAATACGTTGGCAAGAAGAACAAGAAATGCAACAGGACAAATCCAGGTTCACAGACTCTCCCATATTCACGAATGACAAAGGTCTTCTTGAAAGGTTCAGCTAGGATAGGCAGACTAACCCTGTTTATATTTATTTATTTTGATTATTAAGCCACCGAGCTCCCCCTTCCCCAATTTCTTCACCTCTCTAGGCAGTATATAAGTCAGTCAAAAACCTATTATACCAAATAAAACAGTATAAACGTTAAAACCCATTGCAGAAACTAGCACAGTATTCAGGATAAAAATCAACGACGACGACAATAATAACAATACTAAATCAAATTGATAACAAAAGTAATAAATAACAATCCTAACATTTTTGAAGATTAGAAGACAGGCTTCCAATACAGTATATTCTAATGATGGGTTCATGCGTGCGAAGGAAAAAAAGTCTTTATACTATTTGAGAGACTAAGTGAAGTGACTAGGCCTAAAGAAAGACAAAAAATAATAAACAGATAAATTGATTTAAAAAATACTCTCAACTTGTACGCTTGAACTTTGCCCTTTGCCTTATTCTGCTTTAATCAGTATAACGTTCCCTTAGCTCTTGCACTATTTGATCATTTCTATTTTACATTAGGTCCTCCCTTTTGCTTAATTTTTTGCTCACAATCATTCTGAAGTACGGGTAAACAAGTTACATTTATTTTCCTTTCCCTTCCAGACCTGTTTTGCAGTAATGTGGGGCTCCTTCTGGTTTGCACAAACATGGAAAAGTTGCCAAAGAAATTTCTCAGCGCCTGTTGTCATCAGAAGTACATCAAGCTGCTTTCACGTCTTAAAGATTAACGTCCCAAATTGCTAAAGATTTGGTTCATTTTGGAAGGTGTTATTCCATTCTCCATTTGTTAAAGGATAGCATTTTTTTTAGTCATTTACAGTCTCAACATCTTTAATATATAGGTGTTCTGTGTACCTCTTCCCGTAATTTTGGTAACTGTTCATCTACATGAGCCAAGGAACATTTTGAATAGAAATCACCCTGCTTCCTCATTGTAAATCCTTCTTCTAAATGCACCTATCACTATTTACAAGCTGTTTTCAGTAGTGTTCCTATTTTCAGATAAGATTCTTTGGGTATTCTGGTTAAACCCTAGTGGACTGTGCTGCTAGTGTTTGAGGCATCTGGTAGCAGCCGAGCTCTCAAATTTTCTAGCAGTGGATTTCATCTGAGAATTCCTTAACGTCCTCTCATGTTCTCAACAGCTCATAATGCATGTTCTCTCTCACACATACACACATACACACACACATATGCACATCTGTATATCTTTAGAGGAAGTGAAACTGAATCTGCAGTTGTTTGATTTCTGTAGTCTACCTAAATGGCTTTTCTTGAGAAGCAGGTACGTGAGAGTTGAACATGTCTATTGGTGTCTACTGAACATGGTGTAGAACATGTCTATTACAGTACTGTGTGACTTCTTGTATAACCATTCATATCTTTGGCTGAGTGTAATCAATTCCAAGTATTATTCAGATGCATATATATTTCCTATACATTTATGTGATTACCATTTGTGTGAATTTCCTGTCTTTCATTGTATAATTCAGTGTTTCTCAACCTTGGCAACTTGAAGATGGGTGGACTTCAACTCCCATGCTGGCTGGGGAATTCTGGGAGTTGAAGTCCACCCATCTTCAAGTTGCCAAGGTTGAGAAACACTGGTATAATCCTCTTTCTGAAGCTCTGCAGCCTCCCTGGCTTCTCCTCCTTCAGTTAAACCCCAAGGGAAGACAAGACAAAGAACGGATCATTAAACTTTTGCAAGTCAGCAAGCCGAGACCACTGGAGCAGCTACAGAACGAAGGAGAGATCTGCCACAGACTCTTCAGCATCTTTGCTATTTTGCAGCCATAAAATAAACTCAAAATCACTGCCAGAAAGAAAACTTGCTAAAGTCCCTGAGGATGCAATTGACAAGCCGAAGTCTTTTTTCACAGGGAAAGTAACTTTTCAAGAACTGGAAGGCAGATCTTAGCGTAAGCCTACATTTAATATATGCAAATACACAGTAATATTACTGTCACTGCCTTTTCTTGCAAGATTGTTTAGCCTCTCCTATTTAGAGCCCTTACGGACTCTCGGGCAGGATTTTTAGACAGTCATTTTCTGGTTTTACAAAGTTGCTTTTAAAAACTTTCAAGCCTGTCTTCCTAGAGCTGTCAGTTAAGTGGTCTAAAATTTTAGCAACCGTTGAATTAAAACCATTGAATTAAAAAATTTACTCTCGGTAGTAAATTGAATCATTGTCCTTGGTCATTTTAGTAATTCGGTCAATTCATTCTGTGTCTTAGATTTTTAAAAAAAAAATACATCTTTTTTTAATAAAGTTTGAGAAAGTAGAAAAGTAGGCTATTTTATTTTTTCCTAGAACTTGGAGGCAGATCTTAGCCTACTTTGCAGGCAGAACTTCGTGCTACATTGAATGTCTACAGACACATGGTAATGGTATATGGTACATTCTTGCATTGGTAATTTTAGTAATTTAGTCAATTCATTCTGTGTCTTTTAGATTTTTAAAAAAATATATCTTTTTTTTTTTTTAATAATGTTTGATGAAGTAGGAAAGTAGGGTTTTGGTTTTTTTTTTCATGGAAAGAAAGTTTTCTAGAGCTTGGAGGCAGATCTTAGCCCAGTGCTACTTTGAATGTCCACAGACACATGGTAATGGTATATGGTGCATTCTTGCTCTGGCAGTACAAGTCACTTTGCTGAAAAACTGCATTTTTTAAAAAAAAAACATCTGTACCATTTCTTTGCTGTCAGAAGCAATAAAGCTTTTGGGTGGTGAACATGTGCTAAGACTAGCGGGCATTTAGCCTCTCATTAGAACAATAACGTCCAAACACACGCACGTTTTAAGCTTCCTTGGACAGCTTGTCATTCCCAGACTCCTAAAATTTAAATTGTGCTGTTGCATTGCTCCAGGGAATAACCCTGGAACAATACGGTTTTATGGTTTCTCTTGGCTAGATTTTCTCTATCCTGCTTGATCAGGCTAGCCAGGAATGTGGAGATCACTCAGTAGTCTGTTCTGAGAAGATCTCCCTGTCATCACTTAATATATCTCTTGGACTTCGCTTCTGGTCGAAGGACAGTTGCTTCACCTCCAAAAAGTCTCATCCAAGTTCGATGTTCCCTGCCCCTTTTGGTCAGGATATTTGATCAACAACTTCATTGCAGGATTTTTAGCTGTTGACAGTCCAGGATCCTTTAAATTATATATATTTGCGAAAGTTAAAAAAAGGTCTTTATCATTCCCTGGAATTCACTTTATTGTTGTATTTCAGATTTTTGATATTTGATCAACAAATACATTGCAGGATTTCTAGCTGTTGACAGTCCAGGATCCTTTAAATTATATATATTTGGGAAAGTAAAGAAGAGGTCTTTATTATTCCCTGGAATTCAGTTGATTGTTTTATTTTTTGATTCATTGTGAAACTCAAAATGTTTGGGTGGTGGTAGCTGGGAAATAGGGTTTTTTTCCCCCCAAAATGAGAATTATCTTCTCCCCACAAGACATATACTTTCTTTAATTTGAATTGCTTTCAACCAAGTGCTGATAGATTCGTGCTTCAAGCAAAATATTACCACTAATCAATTAATTCTTAACTTTATCTTAGCATTAGAATAAATCCTATATATTTAAAAAGATTCCTGATAGTCAAATTTCAGAAGGAAAATCTGAAGCGTTTTCCTTCTTTTTAAATAGAAAAAAGAATTCGGATGTTCCAGATGTCACTGAGCTTTAATAAGACCCCCAAACAATCAGCCTTCTACATAAAACATTAGCATTAATTAGAAAATGAAGTAAATAAAGAATTGTCTTTGTGCTTTGAATACATAAAAACGATGGTTGTACAACAGTGAAAGTTATTTGTCTTGATTTATCGTCAACTTTTCAACAAATTAACTAGGACATCAATTTAAAACTCAGATGAATCTGCATAATATCAAATGCAGAAATATTTCTATTCCTTTAATGTTTCTCTAGTTTGGTCAGGAGATCCATGTTTCCTGCAATCTACTTTAAAAAGAGAATGTTTTAAATTAACTTCCTAGCCAAAGCCTGAACGACTTGGTGTTCGCTAACAACTTTTGGCCACTTGCATGCATGACACAACACTTGAAAGGTATAAACTGATATTCTATGCAAGCATATCAGTGCACATACACGCACATTCTTGCACACTGGAAAATTATCACACAAAAGGAGATAGATGCCAGTATGTACAGTGCCTCAAACCTGCTTTTAGCCATAGTCTCCGATTACTATAGTGAAATCTTAGTTGGTGGCTGCTCTGGTGAAATTTAGAACTCCAAAATCTAGAGGTTGGTTTTATATCCAGAAATAAATTGGGCAGAATAATTGTGGGTCAGATTGATGATGATGGGGAGGATAATAGTAATTGCATTGATTGGAAACAAATTGTTTGGCATTATAGTTTGATACATGCAGATTTTCTTATAACATTTAATTTTTTGTTCTCTCTTCCAAGCTCTTACAGTTGAATGGCTATTTGATACATAAAGGTCCAACAAAAGTATTTTATATTACATGAAAGGGCTTGTTCTCAGACTTGTCCAGAGTTGATGGAATATTCTCTTGTTATGCCCAAGTTGTGAATATTTGCTAAATGGGGAAAGAAAAACCTAGAGATGTTATTTTTCTGAATGGGATCATGAGATCCAGAATCCTGGACCGAAGCCTAAATTAAGTTTTTATAATTAAAAAAAGAAACCTTGAAAACTTTTTCAGCCAAACACAACTGCTCAAAAATGGAGATTTCTTTTTAAATGTACAATATTTTAATAAGTTTAAAAATAGGATAAAATTTCAGATTTTCCTTTTCAATATGTAATGCAAACATAAAGGGTTTTTTTGAAAAAAAAATCCTACCCTTCCTTGTGTTCTTTTTTAAATAAAAGAAAGAAGTTGTGCTTTAAGATGGGAGGCTGTATAAATCTTATAAATAAATAAGAAATAATAATTATTTTATTTAATTTCTTCTACGCTGGGTCCCTGTGCTAAATTTTCTCAAACTACTGCATATGACGCACCCGTAAAATAAATTAAATATGTGTGTGTGTGTGTGTGTGTGTATGTATAAAACCACATTTTATTACGATGGCAGGAGGAATACATAGTATAGTTTTCTCACCAGTCAGGACAGAGCTACCAAATCTGAGGAACCACTAGATGGCAGGGCAAAGAAAGAGAGAATATTTCATTGCTGCCATCTAGTGATTTAGTTATTTATAGCCCAGATCTGTTAGTCCTGGGTGAAGAATTTGCTTTTCAATGGTGCCTACAGTATATAATGGTTGGCATTGCCCATCCTCAGAAAGGAAAGCATTTTAGACACCACAACAGAGCGACCACTAGAAGAAGCTTATATGTCATACGTTACACATTGCAGGATTCTTGTGCTTAGCTTGGTGATTATCCACATTGATATTAGGAAACACGCTCTGTAAGATTTCCTAGTTTCATGTTGTTTAGGACCTCATAGAAGCAAAACTCTGAACCTGGACAATAGCTAATAGCCAGTCAATGTAGTTGTCAGATTGCGGTGGGATATCAGTTACATAAATAAACCAACGAACTACTTCTTGAACAAATGTGAAGAGAACATCCTTCCCTAATCATGGAAACAGAAGTTTTAAAGGGCAGCTATGGGATGGGAGCATTATACAGTCACCAGCAAGACCTGCTCCTAGAAGCAAGAACAGTGGTTAGATCTCCTTTTTAAAAAAAATGAAACAAAACCCTAGATTTGATCAAAGACTGAATTTTGATGAGGTCACCAGGTTTTTGTTTATCTTACTAGGAAACAGATGAAAAAATAAAAAACCTTAACCTTTTTAAATCTGAGATGCATCAGTACATTGGATTGCTTTTCCCCAGTAGAGTTCTGCAAAGATGGGAAGGGGGGGGCGGGCAAGTGTATTCCTTTTCCATAAACTTTTGCATAATCATGGATGCAGTTCTAATCAGAGTAAGGGTTTGTTGAATGGGGTGGAACCCTCGTCATAGTACTCAAGCCTAGGACTTCTTTTTAAACAAGGAGGATGGTTGAAAAAGACCACTTCTTTGCAGGCTTAAATGTACTGTATGCCTGTGATAGCCAAAGAGGGCTCTACTTTGCAGGGTGTATCCAAGAAAATGGCTGGTGGTCTAAACTTCATGTCTGCACAATACGATCCAGAATTTTAACACACATTTCCCCAGAAACAACTTTTCTTGATGTTCTTGTGAACTAAATTTCCCTGAAGCTCTTTTCTTTTTCATTGCTATCTCTTTCCATACATTACTTTCAAGAAAGTATGGGGAGGTTGGTGAAAGAAAATGTAATTTTTGAAGAAGATGGACCCCCAGTAAGCTCCAAGGAATGCTGGCCACAGCAGAGGTCATTGCGATTAATCTTGCAAACCAGCTCCCTTAGAAGTCTTTCTAGGCATTCCTTCAGATCCCAGTTGGTAATATGAATATGGTAATCATCACTTATCTTTAGTTCAAGACTGGTGATACTTCATACAACATGTAACAGCTGCAAGTGGCTTTCCGTTTGCAGTGCAGTATTTAAAAAGCATATAACAATAACATATGCAATTACTTTGCACAAATTGAGCCGTTGGCTTTAGAAATCCAGCTCGAGTCAGGAGCAATATATTCTCTTTAATTTATTCCCTTTTATGCCAAGCATCAGAGTTCATTGTCAGAGAAGTTTGGATAAAATGAGGAGACATTGTGATGAGCAGGGCAGATGTCAGCAGAGCCCGTATAAAATGTTTGCAAGTGATCAGAAATTATCAGCTTTTCTCTAATGCCTCAAGATAAAAACAAATGATTTCCCTGTGTGTACTATGGAGTTTATCTCACTGTCTGCCAAGTGTGTGTGTGTGTGTGTGAACGGCAATGGATGGAAACACAAAATTGAAAACTGTTTTGGAAAAGAGGAATGGGACAGGAAGTACAAGATCTTAAACACTGTATTGTTGATAAACTTCATTTGTTCCGGTTGCAAAAAAGGTGACTTCATTCCCCCTCAAAGCAAACAGGAAAAAAGCCACCTCCAGCGGCAAGCACAAAAATAAAAACTAGTAGTGGGTGGTTAAGGGACACTCTTGAGACTAGAGAAGACAAAGTGGCTTGAACTGTAGCACATATGCAAGTTCTTTATGGGAGCAGTTGGTTGTTTAGTTGGTTCTCCCTTTGCTTTTAAAATTAGGATATGCTATTCATTCATTCATTCATTCATTCATTCATTCATTCATTCATTCATTCATTCATTCATTCAATTTGTATGCTGCCCATCTCCCCGGGGGGGGGGGGGATATGCTTTGTTTTCGGCAAACGTGGTAGGGAGGCCCCATGGAAAGCAAAAAGGGACTATGGGCCACACCTTTCTAATAGATTCAGGAGATCAATCCCCTGCTAATAACTCCAAACTGTCATTCCAGACATGTATAGTGCAATAGCAAGGTTCCTCTTATTGCAGGGGTCAGCATCCTGTCATCCTCCAAATGTAGTTTAACCACAACGTCCATCATCACCAACCCCGCTGGTTGGTACCGATGAGCACTGGGGTCCAACAATATCTTGAGAACCACACCTTCTTCCCTGTTCTTTATAATGCATTGTCATATAAGGAAAAAGATTGACCTGTTGACTGAGCCAGATGTATGCTTTTTTTCTTTTTGGTCTTGGAAATATAAGGAGTCCGTGATAAACCAGATTAAATGCTCATCTAGTTCAGCATTCAGTTGCCATAGTGGTCAGAAGAATGACCATGAATGCAGTAATGGCTTATCTGTTGTGTTTTCCAGACACTGTTATTGACTCTGTCTCTGGATACGATTTAGAGCCATCATGACTCTCAGTCATGGATATTCTCCTCCTCCACAGGTTGTTTTTTCGTCTAATCTACTTTTAAATCTGTCCAAGTAAGTATATATATCCAATGGCAGACAGCTCCGCAGTTTAAGGATACATTCTGTGACATAGTACCTCATTTTTCTTTGTGCTGAAATTCCTGCCACTGAGGACAGATCCACACTGGACTTTGGCACCATCCCCAGATCAGAACTGCCCCCTGATGATCTCATGCCTTCATTGGCCTTGGCAGCTGAGTCTACTTTCTTCCAACTCAGTTGCGATGCAGCTCGACTTACAAAACTTCTGTTTGTGATTCATGACACTGAAACTCTGCAGAGCTTGGGGGGGAAGGCTGCTTTGCCATGGGTGGGAATTCCCACCAGTCCCTGCCTCCTCCTGGCTTCTAAGTTCTCTCCTCTTTCCACAGCGACTAAGCCACCAGAGTGCCTTAGCTTTTCACACCAGGCTTTGGGGCAACTGCCCAGTGAATAATTATCTGAATCTTGAACACTTCTTTGCAGTGGAAACAAGCTTGCCATGAGGCAAGGCACCATGGAAGGTCAGGTTGTGGCTCTATTATGGAACAACTGGAGGGAATACCTGCCAGTTCTAGCAGTTAATTCTAAGGTCTTGCAAAATCTGCAGAGGAGACAAACTGGGGATCATTGTCAGACTGGCATCAAAGAATTGGGAAGTGCTGTTCCAGGCTGTGCTGAAATGCTCTGAACTTCACTAGGGGAGCCTAAGTTCTAATAAAACATCCCTGTTTCTCCTGCACTAAACATCCATCCATCCATCCATCCATCCATCCATCCATCCATCCATCCAACCTAACATTTGTGTACTGCTGACTCCACAGGGACGCCCAGGGTTAACCGAAAATTGAACAACAAAACTACTCAATTCAACAGCTTCTCTCATTAATGATCTAATTATGCACCTATCTCATGCCTAACTTTCCAGTTATGAAAACTGGGCAAGCAGATTTTTTTTAAAGCAAACAAAACAAAGCCAAAATAAGGAGGATCCATTTTCCAAACAGTCTTACGGGAAGCCTTAATCCTACATTTGGCTTGAAGACCTCCATGGAAGCATCACCACCTAAACATTTATTTTTTGTGAGCACAAATACCTCCCTGCAAGGACATCTTGTTTGGCAGAACATTTCCCTCTCCCCAGTAAGGAATTTAATTTCAGCCAGGGGCTGCAGACTAATATCCCTGGTGCTATTTCCACAACACACTGTTATAAGTACTTTATTACCTGTTTTGCATACCAAGAACCGTCCCAACAAATTGCTTCCACACTATACTCTTAATTTTTTCAGGGGAGAGGGAATATTCAAAGTCAAAGGGTTAAGAAATTTAAACATTTAAAGAGTCATGAAATGGACCGTTTCCGTTTCCCATCTGGCTTTTATCAATTTTAAGTCAGTTTCAGAAGGACTGCAACACAATCAAAACATACAATCTCCCTTAGTCGGATAATTCAATTTTATAAATGAATTACTTATGTGCCTATAAGTAAATGCATTCCTATGCAAGGAGATATTGACTGCTGTCAATGAAATAATCAAGTCCAGGGAGGGGGAAAACCATTCATTGGCACCTCTTTCTTTCTTTCTTTCTTTCTTTCTTTCTTTCTTTCTTTCTTTCTTTCTTTCTTTCTTTCTTTCTTTCTTTCTTTCTTTCTTTCTTTCTTTTCCTTCCTTCCTTCCTTCCTTCCTTCCTTCCTTCCTTCCTTCCTTCCTTCCTTCCTTCCTTCCTTCCTTCCTTCCTCCCACTCTTTCTCTCTCTTTCTCTCTCTTTCTCTCTCTCTTCTCTTCTCTTCTCTTCTCTTCTCTTCTCTTCTCTTCTCTTCTCTTCTCTTCTCTTTCTCTCTCTCTCCTTCCTTCCTTCCTTCCTTCCTTCCTTCCTTCCTTCCTTCCTTCCTTCCTTCCTCTCTTTCTCTCTCTCTCTCTTTCTTTCTTTCTTTCTTTCTTTCTTTCTTTCTTTCTTTCTTTCTTTCTTTCTTTCTTTCTCTTTCTCGTTTATGGTGTTGATCCAAGATACAACTATAACATCTATTTTTTTCTCTTGTTTCATTTTATAAAAAAAACTAGTTGGTTTTTAAAAGCAAGAAGACCCATCAACTAGAAGTAGAAATTTGAAGCCTGATGGGTCCAAATGATTTTCCTGCAAGGCTAAGTTGTGAGCAACAGAAATCTTGATTTCTAATCACTGATTCAGTCAATGTTAAATGGTTTCAAGGTATTTCTTGACATCCCAGGGATGTTGGTGTTGTACCATTTTTAGTGGCATGTGTTTTACAACCCACCCCAGTCTTACCAGACTCTGGGTGGGGTACATCAAAGTCGTGTGCAAGAGAGGAAAAACAAAATTAAAAACTTAATGTCAACAGTTAAAGTAATGTCATTAAAAGCCATTCATAAAGATCATAAATGCCCTTAAAGCTAATCTAGTCTAAGGGCTGAACACATACTGGAACAAAACTGGTTTAGCTTGGTTATGAAATGCCAGCAGGATCAGGGTCATCTGTACTTGGTGAGTTTTTGGGGGGGGGGCGGGATTCCATAAAATGAGGACTGCCACTGAGAAAGCCTGTTGCTTGCTTCATGCCTTCATGTGCCTTGTAAAGAGGCGGGAACATCTCTATGTATCTACGTATCTATGTATCCATCCATCCATCCATCCATCCATCCATCCATCCATCCATTGCATTGCATTGTTATCCTTCTTAATTGGCTGGAGGAACACAGGGAGATATTTTACTGTACAGTAGGAGGAAGAGAGAATGGGGGAATGTCAGAATACATCTTTTATTTTGCCATTTCTTTTCCATTCCTAAGGGCCACAGGGGCCAGAGCTCTGATATTTATGCATAAAGATCAGAGCTTTATAGCATGTCCTCAGTGGCACCCAGCATACGCAAAGCATGGTCTTTACACATGGCACTCTTAACAATAGCCTTTGGTATATTCTGAGTGGTGACAGCCACCAGTTCAGATAGTTTTCAAAAAGGACTGCACAATGTCATGGTGGATTAGACTCTCAACAGCTTCTAACCTTGATGAGTATATGCTAACTCCTAAATTTCAGGCAGCATGACTCAAAAATACCAGAGGCTAGGTAGAAACCGTGGATGAGGACAACCCTGGATGAGGACTCCTTGCTTGTGAGCTTCCTGGAAACAGCTGATCAGCTCATGAATGACAGAAGGGCTAGATTTAGGTAGATGTATGGCCTGATCCAGCCCCAATGCTCATCTTATATCCTTCAATCAATGGGAGGAAGGATGGAATGCCCCCCAAAATAAAAAAATGGAATTGTTAGGATTAAGCCCAAAAGGGACTCCAAGCAAAGGTTGCAAGCAAGTTTGGAATCCATCTGCTATGAAAAATTGGTGCGCATTATCAAAATACTTTCTTCTTAGAATACTTGAAGGCTTAGTCTTTCCTTGTATTCTTATGCAAAGGATCCCCAGGACAGGATGGAGTGAGGTGAGGGAAAGGAGAAAGCAATCCAGAAGAATCAATACATAGATCTCTACATCCCTTAAGGATGGAAAAAAGGGGGAGAAAAAAAAAGGAAAGAAAGAAAGAAAGAGCTTTTCAACAGTCATCTCTCTGCAAAGTTCAGGAGGTCCCTATTTTCATGGGGGAAGTGCTTTAATCAAGATTACTTTCCCCCTCCCTCCAGTAATTGGAGCTCTTCCTGAGTTTTCCTCCACTTTCCTTTAGAATGAAATTATCAAATTTCCATGGCAATTAAATGGGAGGGGAAAAAAGTCTGAACATATGGATCACACTGTACAATTGACAGCATGAAACAAGTGAAATTGAGTTGGAGGACTAGGGAGAGATCCTCAGGAACGATTTCCTTCCCTGAAACGTCAACCTGTTCTAAATTGGCACTTCTCAAAGCCACTTCAGCCCTTTTCCTTCTATCATTGCAAATCCTTTGTCGCCAGCTAAACAAACTCCA
The DNA here is from genome assembly GCF_059951505.1 of Python bivittatus. Lineage (NCBI taxonomy): Eukaryota > Metazoa > Chordata > Lepidosauria > Squamata > Pythonidae > Python > Python bivittatus. Next base: position 143,490 of record NW_028277110.1, read on the forward strand.
AATGAAATATTGGACAAGGATCTAAATCACGAGCAGTGGAAGGCAATGAATTAATCAGGCAACGAAGAGGGAAGCACGGAATCAGCAAATAATGTTAGCCAGCCCAAAATTACATTCTGCCCTTCCAGGTTGGCTATATTGGAAAGCAGGCCCAGATTATGGGCCCGGCAGGAAGAGCAAATCTGAAGCGTCCCTAGGGTGTGTTGATCATCCCAGCTTTCTGAAGCAAGCAACAGTATCCAGTGCAACTGCATTTTCATTCCTCTCACTTGTGTATTGAAATATTGTGTCTGTACAGCTGTCCTTCAGTTTCAGCCCATCTTTGTGGCTTCCCTCGAGAAGAATTGGAGTTAGCTGAATAGCACTGAAGTACATTGGAAGGTGTCTCTGACCGTCCTTTCAAGTGCCAGAACAACCCCAGATGGGTTATCTTGCCAGCTTACCAATAGACAAGGAGGAAAGGGTGAATATTGCATTCCCCAGTCAATCAAGAATAAACACTCCAGTGCAGGAATTAACAAAATGGTATCCACTGGTAACGATATGCAGCTGCCTCCCTTGGCATCCATCAAGCCTACTGCCCCATCAGTGCACGTGTGTTCATGTATGTATTTAAGAACAGAACTTTGGCCTGTTGCAAAGTTGCAAAGTTAACATCGAGTTAACTTTGCAAAGTTAAACAAGTTAAAGTTGCAAAGTTAACATCAACCTCCAGTGTCCTCTTTATTTCTAGGAATGAACCTGGGTCCCACAGGGGCCCCTGCAGGTATCCTGCACGTGTAAAAGGGTATCCAGGCCATACCCCCACCCCTTTCCCAATACACTGTAAACCGAATCTGCTTCTCCCCTTGGACCTCACCAAGTGCAGCTGGCTGAGCAAAAGAAAGATAAACTGGAAGGTGGGGAAGATGGAGGCCAGTTAGTGGCTGCAATGAAAAAGAAGGGGACATACTCAGAGGCTGTAGAGGTGGCCAAAGGTTGTTGTGATCTGGCATGGTTAAACAACTCTGAAACCCTTTAGACGTAGTCATTGGCTTTGATCACACAGTGCATTTGTTCCTGGCTTGCACATTAAGCTATTTTCAGCTGAGCAATTGGGATGGGTTTAGCCCACTTCATGAGATCCTTGAAGCTGTTGCATCTTTTTTTTTTCAGGCTCATGAAGAAACCTGAGAAAAGACAGGCTGCTTTAAGGAATGCCAGAGAGGAGCTGGGCCTGTGGTCATGTGAAGCGTGAAGCACTTCTCCATTGTGTTCAAAGCATGCAAAGCCCTTAATGCGTACACCAGATACAGTTCCTAAATTTGGGTTCCAGGGCCACATATGGATTAGGGAACCCTGGACTAAGGTCCCTGGAGCTTCTTCCAATGCTGCCACCAAATTAAAACTGTTAATGTGATACATGGGGGAAATGATTAAATGCATACACAGACTCATATTAATTGCATGTACGGTGAAACCTCTTTTTTTGCAGACCTTGAAACAACACATTGTACATGCAGTAGACCAATTTTCTGCAGCAATTTCTTTCACTGCCAATGTTGTAAAATCACTGTGATGTACTTCTGCATTTAATGGACATTCGTGAATAATGGGCACCCCCTCTGAATAATGAGTCCATTAAAACAAGTCTTGATTGTACTTAATTTTAATTTAGTTTGATTTTAATGATGTTTCTATCAGGGCTCCTTGGTGGTTGCCTGAAAATGACACGGGATCTTTCCAAACAAGGTTCTCCTCGAGTAGCAAAATATATTGAGAGGGAAGGATGGGATGGCGGGGGGAGTGGGTTAGAAGAATTTAAGCAACAAAACTACTTCCCATCTAAAACCGATTTATCCCCGGGTACATTAGGGCAGAAATGTCCTGATTTTCTTTCTAACAGCCTTCCCATGATCCCCTCACTGATAATGAAGAAGCTTGCAGCTGACTGTTTCCATAACAGGCTCCAGAATTTTTATCAGTCTGGGAACTGACTCTTGCAATTATATTCAGTTCAATCCAATTCATTCTTTCCCTTGGCATCCATCAAGCCTACTGCCCCATCAGGCTTTTATGTCTGTGTGCATGCATGTGTGCCTGTGTGCATGAATCTGTGTGTGCGCTCATGTATGTATTTAATAACAGAACTGTGGCCTGTTGCAAAGTGAACATCAACCTCCAGCATCATCTTTATTTCTAGGAACAAACCTAGGTCCCCCCTTTCCTCCCATCTGGCTTCCTTTTTGGAGGACAGCCTCTAGAATGCCACTCAAAAGTATGGCCCTTAACCAGAAAAAGGTTGTGTCCTCTTGATATATATGTACATGATATATACAGTGAACACAGTGAGAGACAATATTTATAGCTCTAAAATGTAAACAAGCATGGGAATGCAATTAAAATAAATCCTCCTTTAATATACTTGCTTCCCCCAACCTGATGCCCTCCTTGAATGTGGCATTCACATTAAACTTTTATATGCATAGAATTACACAATTCTTTAAATATAAATAAAAATGCATGTGTGTCAGGGAGGCATTTCCCAGAATTATGGAAATATTAGAAATTAGTGTTTCGAGAAAACCAAGTTGAGGTAGGTTGTATACAGGTCCAGGAAATGGAAGCTGAATCTACATGAGTAAAACAAACAATTTTAGCCTCTTTTTCAAAATTTTCTTCCTTCAAATTGCGATGTTAAAAAGTAATACAACATTCACAGCTTCACATTCTATCCAGTGTGCAGGATGGATCCCTCAATGCACAGATGTTGATAGATGTACATTTTTAGTAGCCTTAGCAATACCTTCACTTGCTTTCTTCTCCACACCTCCACACCTGATCTTTCTCACATCTCTGATGTGCCATTTTTGTAATGCAAATATTGTTTACTGATGGAGTTTGGAGTTGGTGCACAGGTTCATGTCGGGTCACAACTCTCAAAATCATGTCTTTGAAGATGGAGTCCTTGGGGTTCTCCGAGCTTGGTTATTTTCTTGCAAATGTTTCCTTACCTGGCTAGGTAACATCTTCAGTGCTAGAATGGAGTGGGGTTTGCTCTCTCTTTATATACAATAGCTTGCCCTGCCAGTGTTGGTGGGGGTAGGGTTTTTTTCTCCTTGGTAGTTCCTTGATTAGGGTATTGTTTACTGCTTGATTGATAGCTGGGTAACCAAACATTTGCAAGAAAACAACCAAGCTCAGAGAACCCCAAGGACTCCACAGTTCAACCCTGAGCTACAGATCTTCTCTTCTATTGGTGTCTTTGAAGGGTTGGGCAACACAGATCAAATCTGGGTTATAGGCAGAACTCTCTGCTTAAGAGTCCTAAAATGTCCAGGGTAATGTGCCAAGGGAGTGAAAAGGGATCTCTGTGGCATAATGCAATTTTCATGACAGATTGCTAGACCGATTGGAAAAGAACAAATGCAAGAAGAAATCCCAAACTATGTAGCCATTAAGACGTTAATAAGGCTGTTTCTATAGCTGTATCGCTGAACAGCAAACAACTTTGGTATAAGAAGAACTGAAAACAGAGGTCTAAAGCCGAGACTATCAAACATACATGGAGAACTTTTGTTAGTACAATTGATGTACTCTACTCACCTATCACCACCTCTGAACACAAGGGTTGGAATGGTTTACCGTAACAATTGTGCGAACTCTTCTTATATCAGAATTGTTGGATTTCTGTAATGCGCTCAACATGGGACTGCCCTTGAAGAGTATCCGGAAGCTTCAGCTGGTGCAAAATGCAGTGGTGTCTGCAGTTATGTGTGCCCCTAGAAGGGTACACATTACTCTGCTCTGCGAGCTGCATTGGTTGCCAGTTTGCTTGTGGGTCCAATTCAAGCTGCTGGTTTTGACTTTTAAAGCCCTTCTTGGCATGGGGCCGGGTTATTTGAGGGACCGCCTCTCCCTGATCCCATCAGGTCTGGCAGAGAAGGCATGCTGCAGGTCCCGTCTGCCAGAGGATTACATTTAGTGGGTCCCAGGAGGTGGGCCTTCTCTGCCATGGCATCCGCTTTGTGGAATCTTCTCCCCTCGAGAAGTGAGATTAGCTCCGTCCCTCTCGACATTCTGCAAGTCCCTCAAGACCTGGCTGGGTGAGCAGGCCTGGGGGTCCCAGGGGACTGGGGAGATTTTTGCGATGGCTCCCTTATTAATTTTATCCTCTCCTGTTTTGTATGCTTTTATAGTTTTTCATTTGTAATTGTTTTTATGTATGGACTCTTTTGAATTGTTGTACGCTGCCCAGAGTCACTTTGTGTAAGATGGGTAGCTATAGAAATATGATAAATAAACAAATGGACAAACTCAGCCGCTATAGTTTATATGATTTGGTCCTACCGTTAGGTGGAATGAAGCAGCTGGTTTAAATGGTAAATTGGAATATGTGGTGAATTGCAATCAAGTCCTATCTATTGCCTGCATGACTCACTTCATGCTTCATTGCTCCTAAGAGACAGTCTATGACTTTTATTTCATTGTATTGAGGTTTATAAAGGCATTACAGTTGATAACTAGTAACAACCAATGTATCTATACACTCTAACACGATTACTTTATCATAGTGGAAATAAAGTTATATATGGTGACAAGAAATACTCAGTCATAAAAGGAGAAACCTAAGCCGATCTAGATGAAAAGGGGGAGGCGGGGAGAAGAATGAAAGAAACAGAAACTAAAAAGAAGAAAACAAACAAATAAACAAAATCCAAGACTTGGAGGTTTCCCTGTTTTTCTTCAACATAAAAGTGTTAATCATCACATTACGATTCAAATTTTAAATTTTAAATTTCAGTTTAAACTCCTGTGGTCTAGGAGTTAAACCTAGACCAGTGTTTCTCAGCCTGTGCAGCTTTAAGATGAGTGGACTTCAGCTCCCACAATGCTGGCTGGGAAACTCTGAGAGTTGAAGTCCACACATCTTAAACTTGCAAAGGTTGAGAAACATTGGCCTAGACCACAAGGAATCGTATTGATTGATCTTGCCTCTCTGCTGAAACAAAGTTAATCCAAAGAGTTGGATTGAGAGTTGACAGATTTCATTGAACCAACATTTAGAAGTCAGTACACAAACCATTATCACTTTCTTCATAATAGTCCAGGAACAATTCACCCTAGTTCTTCATACATCAATAAATTCCATGTTTGGGGAATAGAGTTTAATTATGCATTGATGGGCAATTCTCGATGGATCATTTTGAGAAGTTCCTCAGGAAAAAGCACTGTGAGGTGGCTGCAATATCTACCTGTACAAGTAGTTACTAAGCCTTTTTCATAATGCATCACCCTGAGAACCTTCTTCCAATGACGTTTATAGGTTGGTAGGGCAGGTGGTTGGCTTAAGGACAGGTAGTGCTACCATACCCACAAAATAGGGCTGTTTCAGAAGAAGCAGTGATTCCTCCTCCCATCTCAGATGTACATCTTTTTGAACCATCCTTGGGACTTATTCAGCTATGGTGAAAACCAGGACAAAATAGCACTGTGGCTAGCTTCATGTATGAAATCAAGCCTTTCTTCTGAGAAAACGTACAAAGGATGGACTGCACTCCCATCATCTACAGAGATAGCCCTTGCCTTATTACAACATTGCTTGCCTGAGTTCCTACCATCATTCTTCCTAGTTTTATCTCCAGGTTCTCTAAAAGTTAAAATTCCTGAAAAAAAATCTTCTGTATATATTTTTATATTATGTAGAATGTATTTGTTTTATCTGTATAAGATAATCTTTAATAACAATTATTTTTTAAAGAAGTTAAAATTCCTGGAAAGATGGGAAGAGGCCTTTTCTCTTTAACTCACATGCAGTTTGCTATTCGAATATTATGAACCATGCAATCCTATCACACCATTTTGTGAACATGTTTCATGCAAATCGATCTTATACATGTGAATGGATGTCCTATAAAACACCTTCCAGCGTTCAGCCTGTTGGTAATGGCATTCAGGGTGGGAGGTTTAGTTTAAACTTTTCAAAAGCATTGTTAGATAATTACGCATGCGGGTTTTTTTGCAATATTTTTGTAATATTATTTTAAAATATTAAAACCAAAATGGCATATTGCAAAAAATGAATAAGGAAACACACATGCATGCACACACCCCCACAGAGAGAGAAAGAGAAAGAACTATAGAATATTGTCGGAATGTTTCTATCTCTTTTTCCACAACAACATTTGGAGTTTTCTAAATCATTCGTCTTTCACAACATATTTAACAAAGTACTGTATTTTCCAGTAGCACCCTTTCTTAGAACAAAGAATCTTACAAAATACTTACTCATGATCAAGTTCTGCTCAGCAGAAGTCTTTTGCAACATTAATTTGTAGTTTCCTATATAGGTTTCAGCCCTTTTGTTTCCTGTTTAATTTCACTAGAAGAATAAGTTACGATTTTTTCTCTCTTAATTTTTCTAATTCCTAACCTAAGAATCTTATACCTCATTTCTAACTTCCTAATTTCATGTCTGTTCATTGTATAAATCCATGCCGAAAAAAGAACGATATGGAATAATTCGTGTTAATTTTAGAATAATAGTGAGAGGAAGTAATAAAGGGACAGAATCTGCAAGGAAGATTTTAATTCAAGGAACAGTGGCTTGGGAGAACCCACACAACATTTTCCAAGCCCCAACTGGTTTATGTCATACTGTATCTTATTTTGAAAGGAAAAAAAAAAAGATAATTTGCAATTAGGTTGGAAAGAAAAAGGAAGCCAGAATACGAAGCAACAGAATATCATGGCTTGGGCAATTATGCCATCTGGACTCTCAGTCAAAATGGAAACAATTGATTACCATTCCAGAGAAATTGGCAAATTTGGAAGTAATTAAGGGCCATCCAGAAGACAAATGGGAACTGTGGAGTGACAGTTGAAATTTTAAAATGGCTGAATATGGGGAGAAGAATGCCTGAGAAGAATGTCCTAGAAACACAGCTGGGGATGATGAGAGCTGAACCCCATCACATCTGGAAGGCAGGCAATTGGAAAAAACTCTCTCTCTTTCAAAAAGGAAAAGTAAAGAAAGAAACTGAATTAATTACCTCAATATCAGATTCTGTTGCAATTCCTGTCGTGTCACTAAGGGAAAGTGTGAACATACCCAATGGCACTTCAGTTCTTTTTCCTGTCCGCATGATAGCCTTTTTCTCCTCTATATCCTACTTCATGGTATGATGACTATCATCAGATATTTCCTGGACGGATCCCAGAATTCCAGCCCTTTTATCCCATCTCGCTGACTTCACTATTCCCCTTCCCAGTTTCTTAATAAACCCTAATCAACATCTTCTGAGGAGACAAGAACATTTTTTCCACCCTGCCATATTTCTTCCCCTCCTGCTTCCCCCCCCCCTCCAACGGGAACTCAATCCCTAGATAAGAATTTTACCTTTTGGAGTGCCTTCTCCTCTTCCCCACATCCAAAGGTGTTTTTCGTCAGTGGATGTGTGATTCTTTTAGAAACCCTGGCCTGATAGCTTTTCTTTCTCTCTCTCTGCCATTTGGAAGAGCTCAAGTAGCACCTTGATTTCGGGAAATGTCTTTTCGTTTATGTCATACCTCAGACCGCAAACTGTTTCAATCAGTGTTTTGCATTGTTTTGTGGAATGAAAATGATCAAAAATAGCCTTTTAAGTCCTTGAGTTTTGCCTCTATTCAGCAGACATCTGACATGGCTTAGAATCTTTTCCCTTCCCTTCCCTTCCCTTCCCTTCCCTTCCCTTCCCTTCCCTTCCCTTCCCTTCCCTTCCCTTCCCTTCCCTTCCCTTCCCTTCCCTTCCCTTCCCCTCCCCCTTCCTTCCTTCCTTCCTTCCTTCCTTCCTTCCTTCCTTCCTTCCTTCCTTCCTTCCTTCCTTCCTTCCTTCCTTCCTTCCTTCCTTCCTTCCTCTTCCCTTTTCTCTTTTCCTCATAACTGAACAGTAACTTTATTGCCTCAGTTGGTGCAAGAATTAGGTTAAAGGATGGAGTCAGCAAAAAGCCTGTAGCCCAAGGCTTTGTCCTCATTTTCTGGAAACAATTCTGGGCAAAGCATGCAACAGGCTAGAGCTGGATTTATATACTTTGCTGAGCCATGGTTTGCTTATCATGGTTTACTGGATGAAGCTCACTTGATTGGGATTACATCCCACACTAAGTCATAAGCCAGGGGTCTCCAACCTTTTGGGGTCAATGGGCAATTTGGAACTTAGCTGGACTGAATTTACATGGTCTCTTGGAGTTCCTTGGGCTAGACTTGACATCAATCTATGTTTATTAGCTACAACCTCTAGCAAGAATCTTCCCAGACTGAAACCCCAGTTCCTAAGTAATGCCAGTCACAACATTGTGAATTCCTCAGGGAGGTGCCAGTCTCATCCTCTTGTATCTCCCACACTCCTCAGGAGATGTAAGAAAATGTTTTTCTCCCTGAGCCTGGCCTTCATAATTCCATTCCATCACACTGCCATGGCCAATATGGCCAATTAAGAAACACTGCTTTAGAGGGAAAACACAACTGAAACAGCTAAATGCAACTTTCAGCTGCTTCATCTGTGGGCTGGGGATGAGACAAAGATAACCTCATAAACATATGGCATTAACAAATGGGGTACGTTTGCACCATTGCTGGTGTGATGTGAGGATGGGCTGTGTGTTTCAGTTCGTGTCTGTGTGTATGCAAACATACTTTTTAAGAATGCTTTTTATTTTTTGGAAAAATCTAAAAAGCATGAAGAGTTCGACTGGTATCTAAAATTCTACTAACCAGCAATTCTGTGTATGTTTACTTGGATGAACGTTCCTCTTAATTCCCCCATATATTTCTGGACTTATTATTTTTTAATAATCAGGATAGGGAAAGGAACAAGTTTCCTCTTTCCCACACATACTGGTGCTAATCCAGATTAGGCTACCATCTGCTTAGATGAATTAAAAAAAATAAGGAGAAGAGCCGCACATAAGTCATATTTTCCATGTTGTAAGTGTTAGCTTCAAGTTCTCTGGGATTTATATACTGTTAAGGTACATAAGATGGTATCCTAAGGCTTCACAAGGCAAGGATTTTTAGTGAATTCACTGTGTCTTCCTCCCAGTATAATTTCCAAAGGATACATCAGTGACTTTCCCAAAGACACTTGAGAGTCCTTGTCTTCATATTATTAGATCCTCAGCAGCACCCACTGCTGTTCTGAAAAATCCACCTAAGTCTGCAGGACATATGGCGCCCTTTTTACATAACCACGTCTCTGTGTTCATTTAGAGAAGCTTGTTAGATCTTCCACTGTCTCTTTGGGTTTTCAAATGAGATACTCCTCAGATGTTGCTTTTAAAAAAGCAACATCTCTTCCACAGAAGGAAAGATGCAGATGGACAAAAGTGCGCAAAAGTAGTTGTTGATAGGCTTGGAAAACGAATAGAGAGCTCCAAATTTCTAGCTGAAATCAGACGGAGATCAGAAGAAATGCAGCCAAGGGACAGAGGACTGTTTGTCCTATCAGCCTGGGTTGTGAAACTACAGAGATCTCTTTGCTCCAGTTTAGTTAGCCTTCCTGGATCTGGCACCAACCAGGGGTCTTGTCCTATAAACACGGGAAATCCAGCAGCCACAATCTATCCATGCAGAGTGAAGATTATGGGAACTGAAGTTTAAGACATGGGGAAAGCATCCAGGTGGAGATTTATCTGAGCAGAAGCTCCACTACCCACTTGCCAATTTCTTGCTCCTTCTATTCTTGCTGCTTCCCCAGTAAGGCCTAGTACCATCCAGTGCTCTGCCCAAATGGGCCTTGCCATTTCTTTAAAGCTTTCTTCCTCTGCAAAAGAGGCACCTGTTTTCTCAGGGTACATGAGAGTGACTTTCCAATTTCTCTTTGAGGAAGATTCATTGTTGGAGCAAGCGGATGGTGAATGCTTCAGGAATTAGGCAGATGAAGACTAGATTCCTCCTATATTAATTACTTGTCTGTTTGCTGACTTTGTGACTGTAATAAAAGTTTTTGACTTGACTTGAAGCTACTCTTTTCTATAATACATCTTTCTCCTGCTCTGGAGCCTCATTGGGTGTCCTTCAGTGCTTTTACAAACTTTTGGGAAGACTGGGGGATGGAAGATTGCTTTGGGGTAGGTATTGCCTTGACACTAGGCCTTAAAAGAAGCCAATAAACAAGGAGGAAAATTTCTGGCTGGGAAAGCGACAGCTGTGGTCCAAAGCCTTTGGAGGCAGCCAGTTTGGAGAAAACTCCTGAACAGCAGACGTAAAGTATTTCTGCTGGATCACACCTGTTGACAGACAGGTGGCAGCATTTTTGACCCACTGAAGTTTCCTGGACAGTTTTCAAAGGCAGTTGAAAGAAGGGGAGAAGCATTTAGCAGAAGCTAATGGAAGCATGGATGACATGACCCAGCCCTGTTTTCCATAAAACAGCACAGCTGGTAGATCAGAGACAAGTGGAGAGAAGGCATTCTGGGTTACAGCACCCCAGAGAATGTGGATCCAGGAGCAGTTAACATACAACCAGCTTTGGAACTTCTTAAATCTTGAGTTCCCTGGGATATAATAATGCTTAATGTTACTTAGATTGTATTCCTTAAAGCCATCAATCAACGGGGTATATTTCTGAACAAAGAGGTTGGGCTCCAAGAAATCCCCCCTCCCATGCCATCTTTCTTCCAATGGCACAAGTTCTGTGTACCTTAATATTTCTCCAACATTGTTTTCACTCTTATTAAATGTGTCATCTTGTTATGTACTCTGGTCCTCTTTTCTGGAAAACAAATAAACAGTAAGGATTTATCAATCTCTCTCCTAAGTGAGAGTGGCAGCAAACTTAATCTGGTGCTAATTAAGCTTGTGGAAAACTAAATCAAGCATCAGAAACCACAGATTATTTTAAGCTTCCTCCAGTATAAACAGAAAAGGCTGAGGATCGGTAACATTTTATTTTTGCTGACAGTTTCCCCCACTTTTCCTCTGTTTTATTCCCTTCCTCAGATAGGCTCGCCATTGATTGCCGCTCACTCTGTCTTCTTTTGGCCTCCGCGTGGCAGTTTGTTAATCCTTCCTATTTATGTGCATTTAAGCAGGATTACAAACTTCAAATACACTGTAAAAGGAACCTGTATACAAGCCTTCAAAAGCACTTACATGTGCTGCTGATAGATAGACCAGCCTCGACAAGGAAATGCCCAACGTTTGGAGAGAGAGGGGGGAAAGCTAGGCCAAGTGTTTATTTGCAAGCCATCTGTGTTTACAAAGCAGGGAGGGACAAAAGGACTGGAAAATGTAAAATGACGGAGGGTTTAGCATCATTTAGCATCGTGTTTCCACTTCTAGGGGCTGTCCGACAAGGCAGGGATCGGCATGCTTTCAAGTTGACGGAAATGTCATTGTGTGAATGCAGTTTGTTGACTTATTGGGAGGCTAATAGGAAGGAAGGAAGGAAGGAAGGAAGGAAGGAAGGAAGGAAGGAAGGAAGGAAGGAAGGAAGGAAGGAAGGAAGGAAGGAAGGAAGGAATATCCAACTATTCTGTTTCAAAATAAAGCTCTGGCTTGAAGAGGGCCATGCATTAGACACACCAGGGTGACCATTTTGGAAGATGGATGCTTGATAGACCCAAAGTGGACCCTCCCATTATCAACTTTATAGCAGTTTATTCAATTCTCACCTGAATCTTTACTGTATAATATCTATGATAGAAATTCAGGACTTGCCTTGTCTTGTTTGAACTGACCTATCCACTGAGATCAACAGCTGGGAAAGGACTTTATCAGTTGTCATTTTCTCTACTCTGGATTGATCACTATTCCACTAGCAAGATGTTCCCCTTTTCCAGTTTTATGGAAAAGGGAGCAAATGTCTTCTTTATTCTCAGGGATCTTCAGACCTCCAACCTCCTTTTTGAAACTCCCAAATCCCTTTTGACCTTTATTGCTAGAAACTGGCAGGGCAAGTTCCTGTCACGACGAGGTCAGGAAATGCATGGAAAAAAATGTGTGCAGTCTCCTTAGATTCTCAGTATCCTTTAGAGTCCCCCCCACCCCAAAGAAGTAGTATGGGCAGTGACAACTGTCACTGTGACAACTGTCACATCCAACAGTAAAGTCAAAAAACACCAAGAGCAAGGGAGAAGAAAAGCTCAGAAGGCAGGGAAAACAGAAGCCTCTTACAGAAAGAAGAAAGTTGCATGATTGATTTTGGCACATATTCTTTATTTAGGAGATGTATACCCTAGTTTTGAAGAGGAGGTCAAGGCACCAAGGTCGTGCTTCCTCCTCTTTGGTAGGTTGGCTGAGAGAGAGTGACTACCACAGTCCCCCATAGAGCTCCCATGGCTGAAAGTGGGCTAGAACCTGGGTCTTTCTCCCTACTTCTAATTCAACACCCTCAGGGTTTCTCAACCTTGGCAACCTTGGCATATGCTGGCTGGGGAATTCTGGCAGTTGAAGTCCACACGTCTTCATGTTGCCAAGGTTGAGAAGCCCACTCACCCCCACCGGCTCTCAAAAGTATTAGTTTTTGTCCTCTAAAATGATAAATCAGCAAAATCCCCCAATGTTTTCTTTTTTCCTCCACCAGAGTATATTCTAAAGTTTTGATTGTTTCAGCTGGTTTCTCTGGTTCCAGAATTTGTCTGCTGACCATAATGCTCTTAGCTTCTGACCTTCTAAACAGACAGAAGCCAAATAAGGGAGGTAAATCACAGAGCTCCCAAAAGCTATTTTTTCTGGGTCCAGTTTGACAGATTTGATTTGGAAAATCTCAAGGTAAGCGCTTCTTGCAGGATCTTTAAGGACACAACTGGGACTTTATAAAGTACAACTTGGGAGGGGGGTAGGAACTGCCTCTTACCAACTGCTTGTACCATGTTGCATTGATTAGTAACTCAATATTGCATGAGAAGCAAATGAAAAGGCAAACAGAGGGAATGATATTTCAATATGATAATTGTTTCCTAGCCATAATATTTCTCCCCGTGTTAAGTAAATAAAGCTGCCATGATTTCCTGGGTCTCTCACTATGTCCCCTCCCTTCTGCTCTCAAGAGCTATGAAAGGAGGATGTTCCCAGAAGAAGAGCCAGCAACATGCGTGAACGAAAGGCAAGCCAAGGAAGAAAGTATCACAGATGCTGAGATTCCTTTGGCCATCCTTAGAGAAGTCATTCTTGGAGCAGAGATCATAGCATTGTCACAACATGACAGAGATAAGCATCCAAGATGCCTCCAGGCATTTTCCATTATGTCAATCAAGCTTCCTGCTTACCAGATTTTAATTAATTCATTCATTTTTAGGTTTATTTTATTTGTAGCAAGATGAGGAAAAGCCACAGATCATGGCTTGTGGAATTCTTTGCAGCCCTATGCTGGATAACAACTTTATGAGCTCCATCACATGGCATTTGTGAGTGCACATGTGCACCAGGAAGCACAAGGCTACACACTGTCTCACCTGATCAGGGAGGAGGAGGAGGAGGAGGAGGAGGAAGAGGAGGAGGAAGGGAGCTTAAAATGGAGGAATCAGCAGCACCCCAGGCCCATAGGGACACAGAGGGAGAATTTTTCAGGATTTTTTCTCTGCAATCTTTGGCTTGATCTGACTTAATTTTTAACTCCGTTTTTTCTTGTGCCAGCTTTTCTCTCTGCACCAGATTTGGTACCCCTTCCTTTACCCTGTTTTCAGAGACTTATGTTAATGGACAGACAGACCGACCAACAGAGTCCCAAAGCCCTTTCCATAATGTCTTTCCAACATCCCACTGAGCCAGAAAGAGTAAAAAAATGGGATATTAGCAGAGTACCTCAGAAAAGATGCATAAAGTATCCATCCATTAGAAAATAAAAACGGTGGGTAGCTGCTTCGAAGTATCGCCCCTGCTCAGAAAAAAAGGGACAAAAATAACATGGAATATTCCACGTGGGTAGAAATGGGAGGCAGAGAAGACAGAAGAACCTCATCAGTTTACCTTGTGTTAAATGTGCACTGTGGTTGGTCCCTGCCTATGAAGTTAGACATTTTCTAAACAGACAAACTTCCCCCATGTATTGTCGAAGGCTTTCACGGCCGGCATACGATGGCTGGTGTGGGCACAGAGAGAACTGCTCCTGTCTGTGCTCCTGCACTCTGAAGATGCCAGTCACAGGTGCTGGCGAAACGTTAGGAAACAAAACTTCCAGAACACGGCCACACAGCCCGGAAGACCCACACCAGCCAAACTTCCCCCACTTTGGGAGAAGTCTGGACCACAAGGCAGCCTCCACTTCTGGACTGTTGCACTGATAAAGCTTTGCTGGAATGCTTAGTGAAACATCCTGAAGCACTCATAATTCACATATCTGTGCAAATCTTCCTGAGCCCAGAGAACCCCAAAGAAAGTCTGTACCCCTGGATGTAGTCATGTACATGCCAGTAACTGATCTTGACTTGAAGGATACTTTTTTTTCCTTGGAGGTAATTTTGTTTTATAAAAAAGAGAAAAATGAAGTATGCACCATGATCCTTCCAACGAACAACCTTCAACAGGTAACCTCCCCTGAATTTGGCTAGACATTCTCCCATCAGAACATTTAGAACAGTGTTGTCCAAACTTGGCCACTTTAAGATGAGTGGACTTCAACTCCCAGAATTCCCCAGCCAGCATGGCTGGGTGGGGAATTCTGGGAGTTGAAGTCCACTCATCTTAAAGTGGCCAAGTTTGGACAACACTGATTTAGAAGATCTTATTGGAACAGGCTTGAATTCTTACCCCAACGGCCCCATTATAGCAGGAGGCGTATTTGTTTTTAATCATGTAAGCTGCCCAGTCACTTACAGTATGCACGTAAATAATATAAAGAAATAAATAAAATAAAGAATATAGCCTATGTATACTTCCTCCTGTCTGCCACAAGATGGCACATTCAGATAGCCTGAACCCAAGAGATGTTTCTCATTTCTCAGAGAAAAGTTCTTGAATGAGGATTGTAGGGCTTCTTCTGTATATAGAGATAAGCTTTAGCCCCAGGAAACAGGTTCAGCAGGGTTTTGCAGCATTTCAAACTCCACAAAACCTGTTTGACTAAAGGCACCAGTGCAAGGAAAAGCTTTTTTGTATACATAGCCTTCACTTTAAAGTATAGGGAGTGTGGCTGTTTTCAAAAAGAAATGCATTATATATTCATGTACCACCTGAAGGACCAGACTGGGGACAGATCCTCCAGGAGAAAATCTGTCTATGTGGTTGCTAAGGGTCAACATCAACTTGAAGGCACATCATCGTTGTCCTTCTCATCCTCATGCACCACAAATTACAGTATGTGTCTATAAAATACAGCAACAATTGCCAGGTTAAGATTTCTACAGTAAGAGTTGTTATTTGTTGTTGTTTAGTCGTTAAGTCGTGTCCGACTCTTCGTGACCCCATGAACCATATTGCGCCAGGCCTTCCTGTCCTTCACTGCCTCCCTGAGTTTGCTCAGTTTCATGCTCATTGCTTCAGTGATGCTATCTAACCATCTCATCCTCTGCCGTCCTCTTCTCCTTTTGCCTTCAATCTTTCCCAGCATCAGGGTCTTCTCCAAAGAGATCTCTCTTCGCATATTATTATTCAACCAAATGAATATCACAATCTAATCAACTGGGAATTCATCCCAATGATTTATGTCCTAGCCAAGGACCTAGCAGTCATGAAAGTAGTCTTTTGCAAAATGTGTGGTGTCAGGTCCAGCAAGTTTAACACTTCTAAATATTTCTGAATCCTTTGATAGTGCACCAAGAGCTCCAATTACAATTGGTATGGCAGTCAATTTTTTTTCCTCTATCATCTTTTGACCTTAATTCATAAATAGCAATTTTGTTGTTTTCTCCAGTTGTTCCTCATCAATTTGACTGTTTCCAGGTACTGCCACATCAATGAATAGATCTTTTTTTCTCTAACAGTAATGTCCAGGGTATTATGTTTTAAGGGGACATCAGCTTCAGTCCTGAAATCCCAAAACTGTCAACTCCTCATTTTGCAATTTTTTTTTTCAGGCATGTGCTCCCAATGTTTCTACAAACCGTAAAGCTGGATTTTCAACAAAAAATTCCAATGAACAATTATGTGACCCATTCATGACGTTTGTACTATGAGTGATATTACTATAGATGCTAATAAGACAATCTACAGTTCCATCTTTAATTTTACATAATCAGCATTTGGCATTGTTGAAAATATGCTCAATTTTGGCTTTGATAGCATTGATTTTCAGGGCTTGTTCTTGAGCTGCTATGACTATCTCCTCAGTTTCTTTCTTAAGTATTTCAGATTTCAACCATAACCATGTTAGATTTTGATCTGTTGGACTTTAAAGAAGCAGGATATGAAGAATATTGATGCCTTTGAACTTTGGTGTTGGAGAAGACCAAAGCTCAAAGGCATCAATATTCTTCCCATTCTTTGGTATTGGAGAAGACTCCTGAGAATACTGTTGACAGCCAAGAAAACCAACTGATGGATCATCAAACAAATCAACCCAGATTTCTCACTCAAGGCAGAAATGACCAGGTTCAAATTATCCTACTTCAGACTCATAACGCAAAGACCCAGCTCTCTGGAACAGGCTCTGATTCTGGGAAAAGTAGAAGGAAAGAGAAGAGAACAACCAGCAGCAAGGGGGATGGACTCCGTTACAGTGGCAATGGAGGCTCCATTGGAGACATGAAAGAACAGGTTAGGGATAGATCTTCATGGAGAAAATCTATCTATGTGATTGCTAGGAGTTGAAAATGACTTCCTGGCACATAATCAATCAATTTCCTTCAACTGGACATGGAGTGGCTATGTTAACTAATGTTAATATTTTAGAGCTCTGTTTGGACTTTTTGCTGAGAATTGGATGGGAGAAGAAGTTACTTATTTGATTTGCCTATTGTTAAGAGATGGGTTATGGGATGAAGAGTTGTATAATGGTTAAATAAGAAGAGGTAAAGAGATTATGGAATTGTTTATACTTGTCATGACATGGGTGGGAAGTCACTCTTTTAGCGGGTGAGGGTTTTCTTTACACCTTTTCTTTCTTTTTGCTTGTATTTTTCATTGTTCTATCTAAAACTCTTAATAAAGTTATTGGGGGAAAAAAGATAAGAGATAACTCAGTTTGCAGTGACAGACATGCAACATTTCAACACCATGGGAAAAGGATTGTGAGAAACCTGTTCTGCTCAGAGTTCGTTTCTCACTGCAGATGGTGATTCCCAATGACATCTCCTGTATGCTAATTTCCTTCACAGCTTGGAGTTTTTCTGTTTATTTTTCAGTTGTTGATATGTTCTCTTTGCCATTGCCAAAGAAATGGAGAAAGGCATTTAAAGCAAAAGCAAGAAACAAAAAAATGGGTCCACCAGAGGTACAAAGGAAACACCCATGTTGAATGGCAATACAGTATTACACAGCACAGCACAGCACATGGATCTTGGTTGGATTCATTAAGATTCAACCCAAGTTTTTAAACACAGCACATAAGAGAGAAGAAACAGGTAGGAGTGTATAACTTTTCCATTTGATGCCCTTTGCTGCATGGAAACAAAGATCTAAGGATACTACAGGTGTCTTGTGGTATTTCTACTTTTGACAAAGCAGTAAGTTATTTTCAGTATGTTCCCCAAACAACAAAAGGCTGATTCCACCTCGCTCTCCTTAAATGCTGTCTATTACCATCTGCTCTGTGGGAGGAGATAGATTACCTGTTATGCTAGCAAGCAGGTGTTTATTTTTATGTGTGTATGTGTTTGTGTGCATCTGTGTGTGTGTGTGTGTGTACATCTGTGTCTGCATGCATGCATGCATGATTATATGCTATCAAATCGGTGTCTTAGTGACTAGATCTTCTCCAGGATGATTTGTCCTCAGCTTGGCCCTTCATGGCATCTTCCATGATTTCTACAGAAATCATGTCCATTCATTGTCTTCTTTTTCTCTTTTCTTCCACCTTTCCCCAGCATTATGGACTTCTCAAGGGAGCTGGGTCTTTGTAGAATGTGTCCAAAATATAATAATTTGAGCCTGGTCATTTATGCCTCAAGGGAGAACTCTGGATTGATGTGTTCTAGGGTCCATTTTTTTGTTTTCTTGGTTATCCATGGTATTCTCAGGAGTCTTCTCCAACACCCAAAGTTCAGAGGTGTCCATACTCTTCCTATCCTACTTCTTCAACATCCAACTTTTGCTTCCATAAAATGTGACAGGGAAAATTATTGCCTGCACAATTCTGGTCTTTGGGAGCTACTTTGGTGTAGTGATTAAGGTGCTGGAGTTGGAGCAGGGAGACCCAGATTCTAGTCCCCTCTTTTACGCTGGTCTATGATTGTAATAAAGATTTGATTTGATTCGTCCTCTCTTAGGCATGGGGGGCAGCTGGGTGACTTCATGTCCATTATTCTCCCCAGATCTACCAATTTATACTAGAGCAGGGGATACATTACTGTACAGTCCTTCAAAATAAAATGAAATATCTTTACTGCAGTCAAAGACCAGTACATAGTAAAACTTAATAGTACAAAACAGATTACATATACAGTATATAAAAAGAACACATCATAAAATTAACTGAGCATATCAATCAGTCGGGTGTGCATTTTGAATATGCTGCAGCAGAATTTAGCTGCAGAGTTATGAACACCCGAAAGTAAAAATTGTAAATGAAATTAATCAGAATGACCAGGAAATTTGCTTAAATGGCTGTGTGCCAACATAAAGCGGGCAACAGAATAAAATGCATTTAAGGGCTTCAATAGCCCCCTCACTGCATGGACAAGTCCTTTGCTCAAATGGAATAGCTTTGCACCTCCCTTGTAGGATTGCAGTCTGAAGGGTCTGCAGTCTCAAGTCAAGGAGAATGGCCCCCCACATTTGGGGACTGTAATTTGACTCAGGTCTCTCTAAGGGGGGTGAACAGGTGAACAAGCTGGCCAGCATATATCTTCGGGAAGAAATGCTGGATGCCGTACACACATATGAAATAGACAGGACTTTGATCTCATGCTGTTCCTGCCGTCAAGCAAATTTTGACACATACACATGAACATCCCAGCTGCCCACATGTCAAGAATGTAGAGGGAGGAATTCCTTTCTGATGTGATTCAATGGGAGCTTAGGAAGCCAGAGAGCTGAAGACTTGTCCAATCAAAGGGTTGGCCACTAAAAGATAGAACATTCGCACGTAGCCTACGGAAACCTTGTCACCAAATAAATACAAGGACACCGCTTATGAGAATTTTCCAAAATTTTCTTCTTCTCTGCAGGTAAAGATGAAAGCAATTTCTCTTTCCTTGAACTGACAGAGAACTCCTAAGGGGAAATAATGTCAAAGAAACCCTGCACAAACACGGGGAGGAAATGTATCTGTATGCATACAAACTGCTTGACCTTTTCAATAAATAACTAATCAGGCATCTCAGACTATGAGGGCCAAGGATATTTTTCATCAACTATAAAAGCAATGGAGGAATAATTGTGTGATTAATTCTGCACGTTCTTCTGGCTGCCCAAACGCATCCTCAGCAACAGGTACCTTTCCTAGTGTAAAAAAATCCAGAAGAATCTGATAGAGAGAAAAAAAAATCCCCGGAGTTGGCCATGGTTGGATGGTGGTCATGACTCTTTGCTACTCCACATTCCAGGCAATTTTGTGCCGAGTGCTCAACAAACGGGTCAAGAAGTTATTTTTCATTCTGGGCAAAAGGTTAGACACCACACAGCAAGGAAGCTACTGAGCGAGTGGGGGTTGAAAAATTCAGAGTAGTTAGCCTAAGGATAAAGAAGACATGTTGGGGTATTTTCTTACCTAAAATCTTCACTTAGCATATGGGGAGCAGAAGCTATTGTTCTTCAGGACAATCATGGAGTAAGTGGTTTCTCCCGAATGATCTCTGGTAAAGGAAACCATTTTTCTAGGTATGAAGCCTTTGAGGGTGGTTCCAGCAAGAAATGTGACTGAAAGGAGGAAATGGAGAATTCAGCACTCAACACTTGTGAACACCAAAGGAAAGCAGGTGAGTAGCTAATATGGTCATGTTGCTTAGCAGAAAATTATTTTCTTCTGACATAGCTTTAACTGTTCTCTACCACACTCTCCCATCACTTTCCAGAAGCCAATGAAAAAGTTAAATTTCCACTTGTGGGTGGCTTGTGTTGAAAAGTTCTCCCCTCATTTTCTTCCAACACTAGATTGCTGAAAAGCAAGTCTTTGGAGTAATTTCTCTCAAGCACAAAAGTAGGATTAGACTCAAGGCAGCTGTAAGAAACTGATTTGTCCGTAGCTGTCTCTTCCAACTGGGAGAAATCTTAAAAATTCTTCAAATGAACATCTGGGTCAAATCTGTCACTGGGTGTTGGCATTGTTGGGCATTGCCAATGCTTGTACCTCAGTCTAGAGGTGTCCATCAATATGTGAAGACTCCTAGCTGTCCTGCTTCTCATCAACGCTGCTCCACACTTGCTCTCAGTGAGAAGAATGGAGATCAGAAACAGGCACCTTGGTCTGCCTTGCCCACTCTGGAAATTAGCATGGATTGGGGCAGGAAAATGAGCAAGGAAACATACAGTATAAATAGAAGCAGCTAGGCTAAGGTTGCATTGACACCAGATTGACCAACAGCCTCCCTAATCTAAAACTAGCACATCTGCCCTTTGCAGTTTTAACAGCAAATAACATGCTTCATTTATTTACTTACTTAATCACAAGATTCTCGGCCACTTGGTAGGACAAAATCCTCCCAGGTTTAATCATTTGGTGAAAGGGAAAGAGCAACCTTGTCCCACATGGCATTTAAGCACACGTGCATTTACATGGCAGGATTTGCCCATCACACTTAACCGAGTCAATCAAAGAGCTAGCAGTTCTATTTGCACAACATTCTAAACTGGGTTAGTTTTAACCTTTGTTATATTGTTTTTTGAGGGAGTGTTTTTGTTTTTTGTTGTTTTAGCTGGTGTAGCAGGTTAGGCAAACCAAGCCTGTTTAGTTAGCTAGGTTTCAGGGTATTATTACGCACCTAGAAGATGGGGGAATTCAGGAAGCAGATGAAGGGTGTCTGGGAAGGCAGCTAAGATAGTGGGGTGCAAAAATACAGAAGCAACCCCGTTTTGAAAATTAGGATAACTCTTACAAGGTGAAATTGCAAATGTAGACAAATCAAAGACGCCAATGTGTGGCCAGTATAAAATAGATAAAGCCTATTTCTTATCCCCACATGCTCCTTTTCTCTAAACAATGAAATGTGCCAGGAATTCAGCCCCTTTCCAAGCCTAGGAGGAGGACCCTGGAAGGTTATTAGCATTTTGCAATACTGGCCTTTATTTACAGTCAGCAAAAGTTTGCAACTCTTACATCAGATTTCTGTGGAGGAAACCAGAAGCCTAAGATCTTACTGCTTTCCATGAAACCTCCAGGAGCAGTTTACAATTAAACCAATCCAATAGAATGATAGATAACAGAAACGGTGTATAATTTTTTTCCAATAATTTTATTTAAAATTACATTTAATTTTTTAAAATAATTTTATTTAAAATTACATTTAATTTTATTAAACATTATACTTACGATAAAAAAAAACCTAATACAAACTGAAAAAAAATAACAATCTTGATCTTTAGTCCCTTCAAACAATGTCCTAGAACTTGATTTATTTTCATTTTTTCTTTGTCCCTTCTCACAAAATTCTTCAAAGCTTTAACAAGCCTCTTTTTTAAATCCAATATAGGAAAATTATCCAGGTCACTCTCTTGGTTTGTTATTTGTATATCCCTTTCAATTATTAAGACATCAGCTGATTTCTTTTTTTACGTCCAGTGTAGCATCTTTTTCCATATCATTCTTGTAGCCTGTCATTTTTAAATCCACTTTCAGATCAGTCTCAGTCTTGTCCGGTAAAATTTGTTAGAAATGGTGCATAAAATATTGAACAAAATAAACATTTAAACAATATAGTAACCCAACATCAAAACAATAATAAAAGGTTAGAAACCCTAAGAACACCAACATATTACTAAAAATGTCTTTGTCTGGCTCTAAAAAGCAACTGGGACAAACCTGTTGTATCTTGCTAGGAAGAGCATTTGGGTTCTGACTTAATATGTTGTATGAAACAAGCAATTGTGGCTTGTTCAACAAGCCTTGATTAAAACAAACCATGACTTAGCTCAGAGTATGAAGCGATGCCAGATCTTTGAGGTAGACCAGGTCAAGAAGGAGACACCACAGGGATTCCAGGAATGCTATTTTATTGTTGTAGGGTCTTATAACAGAATCTCAAAAACTCATCCGTTTCTCTCTGCTCCAGCTTACACCAAACAAAATCCAGGTGGAGTTATTCCCACACTTCCTACTTCCCAGGACTGAGTTGTCATTTGACTTAACAGCTTGTGTATTCCTTCTTCAAGGTTATATTCATTCGCCTCTACAAGCAGATCACATAGTGGATTTTTAGACACGCATACATACATCACATTATTGAACACAGTTGAGAGAGTAGGTGCTGGAAAGTCATAGCAAATGACATTATCCTATATTAGCTTAACTTTTCTAATTTTTTTCCTTTTTCTTCTCTTTCTAAATCTCCCCCCCCCCATCTTTTCTCTCTCTTTATCCACGTGCACTTGTCAAATGTTCATACACAGATTTTATACTAATTCCTTATCTGAAGTTCCTTATCTTTTTGAAATGGCCTTTAGCCTACAGTCACTTCTAGTTGGTAGCTTCTGGAAACAGATTTTTCATAAATGTTGAAAAATAATGGAAGAATCCAGTCTTACAAGTCAATTTTTTTGCATATTCCCCACTACGGCCTCAACTGTTTGACTAAAACAGCTTTCCTCATTTGGTGCTCTACAGATGTTTTGGACAAACAGTACCCATTATCCAATAACTATGATGTTTAAAGAATGATGGAAGTTGTAGTCCAACATATAGTCCAGATGGCTATGTTAGTAGAACCCAGTCATTAGATATATGTTTTCTATGACTGGGTTCCTAACTGCTCTACCAGCAGTCTCTTCAGATTTCCATTCTCGTTTCTTCTCATCTAAAAAAATTACATTCCTGTGACTTCAAACAAGCTATATTTAGGGGTATTACATGGCTTGCTCTCCCTATTATATGGATTTTCCTCCTCATTCTTACTTGTTTTCATGTCATTTTTCAATCATAAAACAAAATTTACATTTTTATAAATAGAAGCAAAGAAAAGAGAAGTGAAACAGAGAAGAAAGAGAATGGAAAAAATGGGAGGGGGAAGAGAGATGTTAATTAGTCATTGCAATTCACACAAACACACAAACACCTCTTAATTTGTCATCATTTGTTTATTCCTAATAGCGCCCACCTGAATTACCTTTTCATATATCACCTCTACATTTCTTACTGTACCCCCCCCCCCTTTTTCTCAATCCGTTCAATCATGTCTGATTCTTGGAGGTTGCCAGGACAAGTCCCTGCAGTTTTCTTGGCAAGGTTTTGCCACTGCCTCTTTCCTAGGGCTGAGGGAAAGTGACTGGCCCAAGGTCAACTAGCTGGCTTTGTGCCTAGGCAGATTGGAACTCATGGTCTCCCAGTTCCTAGCCTGGTGCCACAACATCCAATTGTACCCCTCAGTGAATATTATTTTATCTGTACTACATGTATGCAGCTCTTAGCCCAACAAGATAAACCAGACTAAGGAACCAACACCATTGGGTCAGGACTACTTTAATTGTGACAGTTATATTAATGAAATCTTGCAAGTCTGAATATGCTTCCCCCTTCCCTCCCTTTGTTTTCATGTGAATTAGGGAGGAGTTTGTCTGGGAGATTTTCTCAAGTTGTTTTCTTGGCCTGGGCTTAAGCGCTGCTTCCCTGATCCTTTGGTAGCAGCTCTTCCTCCTTTCCTCCAAGGCCATTCCCTACACCCTCTATAGCAGCGGAAAAAAATCCTTCCCAATAATTCAAGGCAGACTTCTCACAAATTGGCTCCCCAGATGTTTTGGGATAGTGATTCCTAGTATTTCCAGCTATGACACATCTGAAAAGTATTTATTTATTACAAAAAATTGTATCCCACCCTATCACCAAGTAGATTATAGAAGTACACAATACAATAACACACTAATAAACATAATAACCAAAGACCCACCAATTAAAATCCATGCCATAAAATTCACCCTAAAGACACTTGAGAGCCAAATTGGTGGAGTGGTTAAGGTACCAGGCTAGAACCTGGAAGACCATGAGTTCTAGTCCTGCCTTAAGGCATGAAGCCCTCTGGGTGACTTTGGGCCAACCTCTCTCTCTCGCTCAGCCCAGGAAGAAGTCAATGGCAAAACACTTCTAAAAATCTTGCCAAGAAATCTGCAAGCACCAGTCCAGACAGTCACCAAGACTGACTCAAAGATATACACAAAAGATACCAACCATTTAAAAATCCAGCAAACATCTAGCAACCCAGCAATGCTAGGAGAATTCAAACCCTCATTTAAAGTAGAACATTTTTACAGTTTTGCAGAAGCCAACAGGTTGGGAGCTAAATGTTCTTCACGGGGCAGACTATTTCATAATTCCAAGGCTGCTACTGAGAAGGTCTCCTCTAGTCCCACTGTTAGCAAAATTTGAAAGTTTCTGACTCTCTCCAATTAGGATTCAGTCTGGCAGAAGATCAGATATGAAAACACCAGCTGAGATTTTAAAGTTTTATTGAAAGCAGGCCAATAGAGTCAGCTGGGGTCTCCCCTTAAGGCAGAGAAGAACCCTGATCACACCCAAAGAAGATGAAAAAAACTGAGAGCCCTTTTTCATAAGTTTTCACCACAACCCCTTTAGCTTTCACAGGGTGCAGACCTAAAGCATGCTCTCCCAGAATGATGGATAAGCAAACCCATGTTTCCAAAGGTAACAGGGGGCTGGGTCATACCAATTATGACCAACACATTGTCCACTTTGAATTGGACTCAGAAACCTATTGGCAACTGAGGAAGCCCTGGAACACAGGTGCAATATTGTTAAAGTGGCTCTCACTCACCCCCAAGAGCCAGAAACCAAATGTGGATTCTGAGTATTCTTCAAAGCTATTCCAAGTACATAACACTGTAGTAGCTAAGTGTGAGTTGATAAGAGCATAAGGAACTCTCAATAAGGCTTCCTGATTTGAGAAGGGCTGCAGTGAAGCTGAAGTTGGGCAAAGCCATCTACTTCTCAAGTAAGAACCATGAGTCAAGGAGAGCACCCAAGTGCCAGACCTATTCCTTCAGAGGGAGTACAATCCCATCCAGAACCAACATAGGAAGTTGGGTAGAGCCAAGAAGCTTACACACAAACATCTCACTGTGTTTCAGTTTTAGCATGCTTTGTCCCACCCAACAGCATCCAAACTCCAGGTAAAGGCCTCCATTGCACCTCCAACTTGTTCTGGGATGGAGATGTCAAACAGGATATCATCAACATATTGATGGAGCCTCACCCCAAATCAACTGATGACCTCTTCCAGTAGTTTAATATAGAAGTTAAAAAACATGGGGACCATTATCAAGCTTTGCAGCATCCCACACTGGCCAACCCAGGAACTTCCAACTCCTAATTCTTGTAGACAGTCTGGAAGAATACCACAGTCCCTGGGGATGAAATGAAGACCATGTAAGAAAGACACAGCATTCAGAACAAGGGTAAGAGAACATTTTCAAGCCACAGTTAAAGGAAACATCAGGATGATGCCTTCACCATAGCCACCACAAGGCACAATTTCCCTTGACTAACCATGTCAGCCACTCGTGCCAAATTGAAGGTATTTTGAATAGTTGAAACAAGCTTGAAAATGAATACTGAAGATCCCATCCATGTAAGTAGAAGCTCACAGTAACACGGCTTATTCAAGGCTGTACTTCACACTAAGGCATAAACCATGATGCACAAACTACAACAGTAAAGTTCCTACAATGTAACAAACCAACACCAAACCACATTATTAACAGAACATGGACCTATGTTAGTTTACTCAGAAATAATTCCAGCTGAGTTCAGGGCTTACTCCAAAATATGTAGGTTTAGGATAAAGGTGGTTAAAGTTTAAAACATCTTGCAGAGAAAGAACCAAATCCAAAAGTGAATTTGAGGGAAGCAGAACTTTTAAACTGCTCAGTTATCACGATGTCTTGTTTGCTAAAAACAAGTCAGGAAAGACGGAAGGATAAGGTTGGGAACTTGATGCAACAAGATATTTGAAGATAAAGAACAAAGTTTGCAGAAGTCCAGTAAAATCTGAAATCCTTACTTCCTGTTGTTGCCTTGTGACTGAGCAAAAAAAGCTAAGTCATGTTTCCTTCAGTATGTGAAGATATGTTTATTTTATATGTTAGAAAAAAACCTGAAAATATACTGGAATATTTAAAATAGATAAATTGATTGAAGCCACACTGGAAGACACAGTAGTTGGGTTCATATTTTGTCACGTTTGGGGCAGACTTATTAAAATCAATGGAATAAGTCATGATTAAATCCAAATATTTTAAAGCAAGGTTTGGACTGTGTTTGCACTACATACCTATCCACAGTTATCTTAATCATGACTTATTCACTGTTCTAAGTTTGTCTGACACACAGAACCATAAAGTAATCACACAGCCTACAGTCACATAAAATAGGTGGGAAAAATGTGAATGGTTAGTTTATGATTCAGTATGTGATGTGAACACAGCATAAACTGAGATTCAACCCATTCAGTGGGATGTTTTATACTTCCCTAACCTACAGCTTAACCATGATTAGTTGAATAAACCATTGTGCTAAGCCTATCTATGGTTTATAGGCTACAAAGGCTCAGCCAAGACTTTCATTAAGGCTTAGCACAGTGTTGTCCAAACTTGGCCACTTTAAGATGAGTGGACTTCAACTCCCAGAATTCTGGGAGTTGAAGTCCACTCATCTTAAAGTGGCCAAGTTTGGACAACACTGGCTTAGCATGACATCTGAACCCAGCCATTGACTGCTCTTCAGATTCCAATATAAGAAGTTGTTTGAGCTGAACTTCAGATTTTTCAATGGATCCTCTGTTTTTATTACTTTGCTTATTTCAGGCTGAGAAGTGGGTTTTGAAGGTGTGGGAGATGTTCAGGAATAAAATATAATAGGCATCAATCCATAACACTATCTTCAGAAATCATAACGTGCTAAATATAATATGCCTTTCCTCCCTGATCACACTTTATGTGTGGTTTCCTTAATGATAACCTATCTGCAGCTGATGTATCGTTTTTATCTCTCAACAGTTCTAAGATAATTTTCCACTTCTTAGGTTGCAAGTACAAGAATTCAAAAAATAGATAATTCTTAACTGAACAGTCAGAAGGGTGGTTAGAGTACAGCAAATAGAGGAACGTGTTGAAAGGGTGACTTAGCTTACAGCTCTTTCTATCTCTGGCCTGTTTGTATTCATTCATTCATTCAATTTCTATGGCCGCCCATCTCACCAAGTGACTCTGGGCAGCAAACACAATTTAAAAAATAAAAACAATTATAATAATACAAAAATTAAAATGCATAGCAGCTGAGAATAATTCACCCATCATAATTGCTAAATTAATCAAGAAACAGGTTCCAGCACCCACTCAGTTTTTGGGGGGTTTTTTTGGCTTTGTCAAGAAATGGTCTTGGTCATTTCATCTAGGCAGGTAAATATAATGCAAAGAAATAACAATTGGACCTAAACTATGATCTAATCGAGACTTTGCCCTAAGCCATGATCTATACAGAGCACCTCACAGCACCTTTAGTTTGCCGGTCCAAAATGGTTGAATTTTTGCAAAATGATTATTTCCCCCACTCTTAAAGATGGAAGTGGAAGCCTCTGCAAGGTAAATTGTTCCCATTTCTATTGTGTAACTCTCTTCCCTCCAATGTCAAAAGCAGCCCAAAATCACATCGGTAAATTTTGGCCCTTTGGCTAACAAATTTCAGCCATGTAATCTTGGCCTGTTCAGGTTGGAAGATGCTTAAGGGTAGAAATTAAAGCAGATGGATTCTCATTCCTACTTCAAAAAACCCACAGACAAGGAAGGAAGGAAGGAAGGAAGGAGCCCCACACTTTCCTTTGATGTCAGTCCTCTTCCAATGATGCCACTTAAGATTCACAGAGAGTTTGGGAATACATTTCAGCCCTACCAGAATATCTTTATTTCAAGATATGTTCCATGTTTTTCAATAAGCTACATTTGGCAGAGTTCACACATGATAGGGATAAGCTGTCATTCCTAAGCTGCAATCACTGGGTCACCTGGCATGCTAAGCCTAAATCAGACAGAACATACTGGCTGTGTTCATATACAAGGTTTGCTTAGTTTTGCATGCTGTGTAGTCTGAACTCAGCCAGTTTTTGTAAACCCTGGCTTCTAGTATGGTTTATACGAACCCATCCAGGGAATGAATAAACTGCAAGTCATGCTATCAGATTTCTTGGGGGTTCAGTTTTAGATTAGCTTTTGGGGGGGGGAGATTAGGATGAAAGATGGCTTTTCAATTGTGCAGATGAAACAGAATTGCTGTTTGTCCCTTGATTCAACATGCAACGTGTTGCAAAGTGCTCTCCTTCTTGCCTAACCCCACCACCAACCTCCCTGTATTTCACCACAATTTCTAAGATCTGCTAAGGGCACGAAACGGTTCTAGTAACAAAATACTGCCAGCCACACTTGCTTTCTGCCTACACTGTTCCACACCAGCCATTTGTTCATCCTGGTTACCAGCACTCAATACTCCCAACTGTGTTATTCTTACATGGAGCAAAGTCTCTCCCCAATGGTCCAACTCTTTGACAATCCAGGTCTCAGGAAGGCAGGAGATGAGGACCTTTTTCAGTCTTGACATCCACAACTGAATTGGCTCTCCAGAACCAGAAACAGCCCCACAGGGAGCTTCGTTGATTTCCTTAATCTTGGCTTATTGAATAAACCATAATCCAGGTCAAAATACACATTAATCTATAAATCATACTTCACAAAGCACAAAAGCTGACTTTAGGTCAGTCACTCTCTCTCAGCCCAGCCTACAGGACCATTAGGTATGTTCGCTACCTTGAGATATAGATATAGATATAGATATATAGATATAGATATAAAGGTGTGATAAAATATAATAATAATAATAATCAGAGCTGGATCACACTTCCCACTAAGTACATAATAGCCAGGCTGGCACCAGATTAGCATGCAGTTGGCTAGTTTGTGGGTGAAGGTTTGGGGTGGATATCAAGTTGTTTTTGACTCCTATGTGGTGTCAAGGAGTTGAAAATGACCTGATGGCACATAATAATAATAAAAAAAATCATTTGTGCACATGCTTACCCATGCTATATTTTTTAAACATGGTTATTTCACAGCTTATAGTAAGATAAGCAAAAAAAAAAAATTGCAGCTGTAATACAATTAAAATATGTATATGCAAAATCCATATCGAAATGACCTAGAACTTTAAAAAGAAAGGGAAAGGTTCATATAGAGTTAGTTCAGGATTAATAAATACTTGGCTCAATCCTCTAACGGAAGACACTCTGCACCTTTTCCTTTTTACAGTCTAAGGACCTGCCAGAACTCGGGCCATTCACCTCCCCTGAATCTGCAGTTTGACATCTGGCAGGTGGTCGTCTTTCCAGCCACCAAACCACCGCAGCTTATCAAACTGACCCCGTTTCCTAGGTCTGCCGAGC
The DNA here is from genome assembly GCF_059951505.1 of Python bivittatus. NCBI lineage: Eukaryota > Metazoa > Chordata > Lepidosauria > Squamata > Pythonidae > Python > Python bivittatus. Next base: position 173,130 of record NW_028277110.1, read on the forward strand.
CAGGTTTCGCTCAGATCGCACCGCAGGGTGAAACCCCGTGCCTTAGTTTGCAGCTGTGCCAAAGCCTCTCTCCAGCTGTTATCAGCTGGCGCCTTGTTGTTTTGAAGCCTCAAGGTTAAAAAAAAACCCTCCGCCTGAAGGGGGCGCTCTGGCTCCTCCTTGACCTCCCCCGCCCCCTCGCCTTGTCTCCCTCCGTCCGCGTCGAGCTTCTCAGCCGAAGAGCGAGAGGCTCGAAGTGCGCCCGCGCCCGCGCCCGCCCTCCCGTTTCCTTTCCCTCCCTGGCTCGCAGGAGTCGGGGGTCGCCGACGCGATTGCCCTTCCCGCGCAGGCGCCCCCGCGCGAGCCGGGGACAAGTCCCCGGTGCGCGTGCGCATAAAGCTCACCCGCGCCCCCAACTCCCCTCCATCGCAGGCTCCGCCCACCCAGCGAGGGAGGGACCGCTGCGCAGTTACCGGAGAGGCAGCAGCGACTGCGGCGGCCGGACTCGGCGGAGGCGGCAGCAGCGGAGGCGGCCTCGCGGCGAACGAGCCTTCCCCCTCAGCAACAGCAGCCGCGCCCCCCACCGCCGCCATGGTGAAGATCGCTTTCCAGTCGCCCTTCGCCCAGAAGGACGAGCCCAAGAAGGAGGCGGCAGAGGCGCTGGTGGCCGAGCAGGTGAGGAGAGCGGCGGCGGCGGGCCGCCATTTTGTGTCGGGGGGACCGCGAAGCCCCTGCGCCGCGCTCCCCTCCCCGGGCAAAATGGCGGCGGGCCCTCCGCGTTCTCATCCCCCGCGGGGGGCTTTGTAGCCCACCGCCGGGCGAGGGGGAACCCCGGGCGCGGAAGGAGGAATGGGCCGCCCTGACTCCCCCCGACTCCAGCTGGTTCACCCGAGTGGGCGTGTGGGGTAAATAACGGGATGCATCGAATAAATGTACGCGGCTGCTCAGCGCCCCCGGGCGAGTTGGGCAAACGCCTCCCTTGCTGGCCGGGAAGGCCACCGGGGCGCATGTGAGTGTGCCCGCCTTAGACCAACATCCGTGCAACTGAGCCCTACGTGTAGAGCAGGAGGGTCAGCCCCTCTCAGCCTAGAGCTGGGTCTACGCATCAGTGGGCTTCCTCTTGGCGTAAATGTAACTTAGGCTGCGCTGGGTACGTGCAAATAATCCTCCTGTTGGGATTCATGGTTATCTAGAGAATGTTTTTTAAACCTATCACGTCCTCTTTACTGATAGTGGACCACCACCCTAACATCATCTCTGCTTAGGCATCTTTTTTCCCCGCTTCACTGAATCCCGTGCCTGGTATTGACTTTCTGAATTCTGTGTCTTGCGTGGGGGGGGGAAAGAAGTGGTATGTGGTTAGATAATACATAATACTGAAACAAATAGAGTCTGGTGTTAGTAAGACTAATAGTCTTCTAGTGCTAGTAGAGTCATGTTAGCGAGATAATGGTCATGTAGGTAAGCATAGAGAGAAAGATATACGATAGACATAAATATATTTTCATTTGTAGGGTAGCAGCGCTTCTCTGTCCAATTTGAGGATCTCTCTTAACCCATCAGGGAACCTGCCCTGGTTCGTGAGTTGACCCTTCAGATTGAGGAAGGCAGCGAGAGTCCCGTTCTCAGTCCCGTGGACAGGAAGAGACAGGCATTGCAGATAGAGTTCTCTGTTTTCTGAGGTTCCCTTCATTGCAACAGCCTGCCGACTTCGAATGCTTTCAGATTATTCTTGTTCCTGTTCCTTTGCAAAATGCTAGTTATTTGGATGAAAGGGATAAACTTATTTTACCATCAAATGTACTTTTTTTTGGCTACCCCTATATGGGAATAATGTGTGATGTTTATAATTTGCTTCAAAAGGAATTTTAGGAACTTGATCTATAAATTAAAAATCCCATTTTCTTTTTTTTAAACCTATTAATGAGAGGGTGATGGCAATGCCATAGCCCATCTTTGGTTAGGATATAATCTCACTGGAGATAATTCACCAGGTGAGAACTATTGAAATTAGTAGTTTCTTGGCTTTAGAGTGTTTAAATTTGGAGGCCTATATTAAAACTTGATTTTGCTTTGAAACCCTGATAGTGCTCAAAACAAATTTTCCTTCAGAACTGACCCACATGCGGAAAGATTTTGGGGTGCACGTAACACCATTGCTGGTAGGGATTTTTGACCAGCACTGAAAGGAAGTTTAAAAGATTAGTTGAGGTATATAACTAGTAACAGCACAAAGAATGCCAAATCTGTGCCTGTGCATGGACACAGAGTTCAGCGCTGTCTGAATTATGCATTTGGTTTGAACAGTTTAGGAGTCTAAGGGTGCTTATTTTCAGTGGGAATGCTGGTATAATCTGCAAAATTATTTGATTTCCTGTGTTTGCCTTCAAAACAACTCTGACTCATTCCAGTTTATAAAAAGTAAAAGCTGCTTTGTTGATAGCATACATGTTTGTGCCTGATTATATTTGGAAGTTACTGAAAACATTTTTTTCATGCTGCTTGTATATACAGGACAATTTCAGGCAGTTTAAAGCCTCTGCTTTGTGACAAGTATTGATGCTTTGTCCCTAATGGCTGAATTTTCCATACCTGACTGATATTACACACTGTTCTCTTTAAAATGCCATGTAAAATGCTTCTGTGGAGTTCAGAGATTGCTCTACTCTTGCAAAGAACAGTTGCTTAAATTCCTTAATCTCATGCAGAATACAGGCATAAAGCCATATAAGATGTATACATATGAAATAATTTTACCAGCTGGTGCACACTAACCACATTCCACTAACTTGTAGAGCTCTGTTTAAACTCAGGAAATTATAAAGTTTGTGTAACATCAATTTTTTAATTGTTTAAAGAGAAAAGTGTAGGACTGCAATGTGACAGCCACAACTGTGTGTTAAAATATAATCTAGTAGGCTAAAGAACAGCACAGGGAATATTTATATGTGCTATATATTTTTTATTAAGAGTTTTGAATAGAAGATAAAAGCTGACAATAACTAATGTAAAAAGAAAGGAAAAAGAAAAAAGACAAAGTGCAAAAAGAATGAAAAGAAATAGAAAATCAGAAGCTACTTTTTCTGTTTGCATGAAACAGAAAAAAATTATAGAAAAAAGAGAGCTTTCCTTTTTATAACCACAGAGTAAAAAGCAATTTTGTAATTGTGTTTATATTTGCTGGAATATTTATATGTACTCCATAGGTATTTGAATTTTGGGGAAATGGTTTTATTTTCATTGTCATATTTCAGCATATGCAAAGTAAAATCCCTAAACCTAAGAAACTGGACCTGGGTTCATGGTGGATTAGAGGATGTTGTAAAATTAAACATAATGTGCATAAAATTCACAATTAGCTTTTTTTAAAGCCCCAGTCTTCAGAAGCCCCATTCTTGTAGTGGGATTTTTGAGAAAAGAGTCCCACAACTGGATTATTGCCCTGTATTAGTTTTAATGAAAAAAATGCATTAATATCAGACTCCTAGGGAACTAGGAGTAGATCTTCAAATATGCCATGGTGTCTCACCATTATAAATAGATCCATATCTTAAGATAGGGATGCTTGGCCTTTTCCAGTTAGTGGTCCCATTGGGATTTTTTTTTTTTTTTTGAATCGCTCCTGGGTTAGCTTGCCTATTCACAAAATCCCTGCCATAGGAGACATAAATAGTTCCAAAGCACCATTTTGTCAAAATGCTGCCACTGTCTCTCTGAACACTTCTTTCTATTCCTGTTTTCTTTTGCTCTTTTTGCGGACAGCTGGGTGCTTTCCAAGCAAAGTAATGGTAGAATCCTGTTACCAGTTTTTATTTTCTGAAAGGCTGAGAGGGATTCTTGGATATGAACGTGATGCTGGAGGTTGGACCTCTGTTTTGCAGTAGGCAGACTTCCCATTTTAAAGTAATAAATTAATGCGTATAAAGTGGGGTGGGCCAGGCAGGTTGGCCGTGCCTAGAGGTGTCTGCGAGCACAGTAATGCCTTTGGGCTTTATGTTTGCAACACCAGCCTTAAGCTATGTACCTAAGCATGTTTTATATGAAGGCCAACTCTATGTACACACCCAGGATTTCCCTTAGAAGAACATGATAAAGATCAAATGTCACCTCACCCAGTGGTAGTTTGATTAGACAGTCTTAGTTTCCTTTCTGGTGGCCAGAGTAGAGGCAAAGTGGGTTATAGGGAGCCCTGTCAAACATTAGATAGGAAAGTTGCTTTGTTTGTTATTACAGATGTTTCCTGTGTCCTTAGTCTACTTTCAGTTTAAGTCAAATGACAACATGCTGAGCCAAAATGTGCACGTAGTATGTCTCTTCTCTCCCTCCCCACCCCCAAATTTCCAACAGCAATTGGGAGACTTGCTTTTCCAGTATGTTGCAAATCATCTGAAGCTTCTGCAAGCAAAAGCATTGCTGGGGATTATCTTTGCAATTCAGTAGCTGTGAATGTTCATATCAATCAGCAAGTGGCAGCAATAGATAAGGTTTCCAAAAAAGCAGAGTTGCAATAAAGTATCATGGTGTTGAATCTTCTGTTTCTGTCACTGTTCCTGAAAGTATGTTTGTGCTATACTCCCCCCGCCCCCTGGTAATTGGAACCGGCTTATTTTGGGGCCTATTACAATCACAATTTAACCTACATCACAGCAATGTTGTTGTGGGGTAAAATGAGAGAGAGTGCTGTGCATATGATGAGTTCCTGAACAAAATATAAGATATGAAGCTGGTAAATACGTACTTGAAGCCATGTCTTCCCCCTTTGCATTTAATTTGAGACATAGGATATGCAAGTAGTTTCAACAGTGTCTGGGCTACTTGAAAGTGTTGCTGTTCATATTGTAAGGAATCTCTACTGGCAGATACTTGGAAAGATGAATATACCAAGGGGTTTGGTATATTTGCAGTTTCATTTAGTACTAAATATTAAGTAGATGTATATGTCTGACTATTGATGAATGAGATTACAGATCAGAAAATTAAGCATCTGTATGGCTGATCACATTCTAATATGAATTTAGATCAGTGCAGTGTAAGAGTTCTATTGTTTTTATTGTTTTGTTGAACTGCACTTCCAGTATATGGACTTGGAACCATCTCACATTGTTCCATGAATGTTTTCAAGCAAGGGTAAAGGCAAAATAAGTGACTCCAGTTTCCTGTCCTGAGAAGGGTTTTTGTTTTGTTTGTTTTGTTTTGTGTTTGCCTTCAAGTCAGTATTGACTCCTGACGACTGCCTGGAGTTTTCTTGGCAAGATTTCAGAAGTGGCTTGCCATTGCCTGTTTCCTAGGGCTGAGAGAGAGTGACTGGCCCAAGGTTGCCCAGTTGGCTTTGTGCCTAAAACAGGACTAGAATTCACAATCTCCAGGTTTCTGGCCTGATGACTTAACCACTACAGCAACCTGGCTCTCTTGAGAATGTTTAGAAGAATGCAAGCCTTGCAGAAACTGTAAGTTAAGAAGGCATAACAATTAAAAGTATTAATCTTCAAGTGTTAATTTTGGGAATTTTGTTATGAATCTTCAAATTTACTCCTGAGAGCCTTTGTTCCATTACAGAAGTCATCAGTTGCATAGGTAAGGGAAATTCAGATTGAATGATCCAAGCAAATAGAATATTTCTGTTGGCAAGGATATTTAACTACTCTGATCTGTAAAATGCTGCATAAGCATTTGTGTCAGTTGCTGATACAAAAGTTTTTGTTGGGAATTCCTAGTGAAGTATAAAGAAATCTGTGTTTCTTGCTTACACAGGTAGTTCATTAGCTTTTGTCTTGCTTAATTCTAGCTCAGTGTAATGGCTCTAGACAAGCTGCAGCATTTTTTTTATGCCTGACTTTTGATTATCTAGGGTATTTGCATTATTTAAGTGTCACATTTAAAGCAGATTTTTTAAAAAACATTTTTTTCAGGATAGAATCAATTACCTGAGCGAAATCACCTTCATACTTTGTATTTACCAATATGGACTCTTCATGAGCTGTTGATAGTTGTGGAACAGATCCATAATTGTTCTAATAAGTAAATGTAAGTAGAATCCAAGCAATTAATTTGCTGAAGATATTCAAATAATTGGGCTATTTGTTTTGTCTTTTTTCTAGATTTTGAAGACTGGCAATTCTAGCATTGTTTATTGGGACACAAAAGTTGCTTCAGCAGCATATTTTAGGTTCTGGAGAATTCCAGCTTTTTTTTTTTTTGGTTCCATAGCATTGTGATGCTTCACTTTCTATTCTTGATTATATATAGTTCCTCTTTTAACTTACCCTGATGCAAAACCCAGAGCTGATGCAAAAGAATACACACATGAGCATATCTGAATGTCCACATAGAAATCTAGGATAAGGGATTAAGTTTATTGCTACTCTTGCTAAATAAAATAGGTAGGTAGGTAGATAATGATGGATGGATGGACAGAGACAGATGGAGAGATATATTTTGCAGTTGATTTATATGGGATGATTCTACAGAAATCTTCCAAGAGATTGCTGTTGTCCCTTCCCTCTATTATGGCATGCTTAATTCTGAACTACACCATGTTGTTGAACTGTGAGAAAACGCTTCCTCTTCAGGTCAGGCATTATGAACATGTGCTGTGGCTTAGATACCTAAAAGACCAGAATTGACAGGTGGGAACCAGATAATGATTGTAGGAAATGGAGTACCTGTTCTGGACTAGAAACAGTTTTTAATGTCTCTTGCCTCAAATCACAACCAGAATACTCTCTAACTTTCTGACTAACCCATACTGTGATTTGGTTTTGTATAAATCTGTTGATAATGTATTATGTTTTAGCTAAGCTTGTAGGGATGCCATGTTGGGAACTGCTGGGGGCAGGTAATGTCCACCTGCATTGCTCAACTTGCCTCATCTGGATTTCATTCCACTGAGACCTAAGAGAACCAAAATGTTCCAGGTTTGGGTTCTCCCAAACTGACTGGTCTGCAAGAGTTCTGCAGGACTAGAACACAAGGGTTTGGTCTGGGTTTAAAACAACACATTGTTTCTCTTTCATATACTCTCCTAATATGTTTGATTCAAATAGGGTACATTTTCAGGAAAAAGCTGTAAAGGAAATTGACATAGGAATAGTTTTATAATACTGATTTTTCTCTAGATTTAACTCAGTCCTCTTATAAGCTTGATAGTGGTGTATAGGCAGATTTCACATACTGCACTGTACTGTAACTTGATTTTGATTTGGCATGTTACGTGAATCCAGCTATTATGTACCATGGTTTGTGTCTTAATGTGTTGTGTGAACCCAGCCAATTGTGGTTTATTCAAGAAAACATTTAAGCTAATAAATGTATAGTACGACATATGAACCTAATTTTTAGCCTGGTTCACGTGTTGAACTAAGCCAAGGATTTTTTTTAGCCAAACTACTATATTTTGATTAATATAGAAGTCTTAATTTTTGCAGACTATTTAAACTTGGGCAAATCATATTAGGTACTATTCACTTGAAAAACAGTGGTGATGTATATAAAGTAGTCTGACTTTCTGAAGAAAGAATCAGGCAGAAGAACAGAACAACTGAATTGCACTATTTAATGCCTGAGTAATTTCCTGGGTTGAAGAATAGAAATTCAGCAATTTTGAGGCAATAATCTAGTTGTTCCATTCTGATTCTTGGAAGATAGCATGGTGAAAAATCTGTAGTCTCTGATGGAGAACTCAGAAGAGCACTTACAGTATGTGACTTGGCAGCTGGATTTGTGAAGGCATAATAAACATATTTTTGTAACTTGTCCTCTACCAAGAAGACCTTTACACCAATTGCTTTGGTATAAACCTTGGCACCAAGCATAGCATCTGGGCACCCCTTGAAGTAGCTTTTCAGAGTGATACGGAATGTGAGTTGAACCTTACCTTTGCATTTGGCACAAATATTGTGATCTTGGGACAAAACACTGTTGTCTTACGCATTGTTTCACTTGGGAATGTGATGTCATCCTATTGATTCAAGGAAAAGAATAATTTCTTCTCTAAGACAATAGAAAACTTAAACCTTTTCTCTGTGTTTTAAAGGATCCAGAAGTTGCAACACACAACCGTGAAAATTCCTCTGGAAGATGTCTGCTGACTCTTTTGGGACTTGCCTTCATTTTAGCTGGAGTAGTGGTTGGGGGAGCCTGCATCTACAAGTATTTCATGCCAAAGGTATTAGAAAGTTGATTATTCTCCTATCTTTACCTTCCCAACAGGAAACAGCAGTTCAGAGCTGACTGCTTTCCCCCTGATTTTTAGTTGCTTCAATCTGACTGACTCTAGGCAGCATATATTCAACAATATACACAAGTAGTCCTTGAAAGTATTCCAAAATAGTTCAGTTTTTACAATCTTCTGGAAGGAAATGAAGGAAGGGGCCACCATGATCTCAGGGAATACGTTATTCCTTAGGAGGGGGCACCAACAAAGAATGCCTCCTTTTTGGTGACCATTCCTTGATAAGAGGAGATCCTCACTGTTTATATACATTGGGCAGCAGATTCTACCCAAATAGGCAGTTTCAAAAATAGCCAGTTCTCAATCTTACAAGGCTTGGTAAGTGATAACTCATACCTTAAATGGCCAGTAACCAAAGAATTTGCCATAACAGAGGTGTAATATTGCAACATTATCCAGTGGTCAGCTGTATTCCACACCTGTTGAAATTTCTGGATCATCTTCAGGGGTAGCTCCATACAAAGCAAATTACAGTGATTGAATCAAGAAGTGACAAGGTTATCTGTGACTCTAGTTACTCTCCCCATTCTACGTCTTCTCTGCATAAAATGAATGACTTGAGAAGGGGAAGTTCCCTTCGTGTTCCTCCTTCGTGTTTTGTGTCCCAAGGACTCACTTCAGAGGTACGTTGACATACCCCAGTCCTTTTCCAGCTAATGGTCAGTGCACAACATGCAGATGCCTCTTGTGGTCTCCCAGGATCTTCAGTAGTAAGCTGGCAGCATTCTTCTCTTTTCCATGGCTGCCTTGGCAGGTCTCATTCTGTGGCACATCACAGGAATATGCAGGTCTGCCTTTGAGATGGCCTGGAATGGCCATCTTTGAAGGTGCTAGAACCAGCTTGAGTTCTAAAATAAATGCATCCTAAATAAATTACAAAAGCTGTCCAATTAAAACACACATTTTTGTTTGCCAGTATATGCAAGCATGACTTAATCCTGAGGTAGTTACATTTTAAAAGGCTGCATTCACTTTAATCTAAAATGACATCATCCTTGTTAACATTAGCAGCCCTACTTTTTGCTTTGGTGTGTTTCAGAAACATAAATCTTGCACTTGTGGATTGCCCATGGCTGCATTTTAGATAGGCATAGCTTTCCATGTTATTGACAGAATCCAGCAGATTGAAACATTGAATCAAGAGGGATTTATTAAGATGTTTCAGATCTCAGTTATCACTTTCCAGGATCATGGTACTGTTCTGCATTGCCTCTAGATATGGAAAATTATTCTTTCTAGCATGTTTGTACTAGGATTTTCCCAAGTGGATAGATACTGCTATCTAATGGCACATAGTTCTGTTTAATGTTAAATATATCTGTTACAGTATCTTAATCTATAATACATTGGTGATTCGGTATATGTTGCATAGTAATGTTTGTGTGCATTCCAGTTGTGGTATAGGAATACTGTTTTTGTAAACAGAAGGCTTCCTTGCAGCATTTCCCTTTTTTTTTAGTAATTGTTATGGGGACAAACTAGGGCAGGGGTGAGCAACTCAGTTTTATTCAGCCCTTAATCTGATTTCAAAAGCCCTTTGCAAGATCTGTCTCTTGCTTGGGAATTGCAGAAGGCTGTGTTGTTTCCAGCTCCTGCTGGCACTCAGTGCATGCCCCAGCAAATCACCTTGGTAGAGAAAGAGTTTTGTACTAGTGGCTCAGCAGGAGTAACAGAAAGCCTTAAACTGGGGGTTGGTATTCTCAGAGGAACCTTTGCTTCACTGGCCTAGTTTTGAGAGAAATGGAATGTTAAGTAGTGCTTTCTTTGCTCCTTCAGGAGTAACTGCTTGAGCAATCCCGGGACAGTTTAGTTAAATTAATTAATGTGCCTCTAAATAAATATTATAGCTGGTGACTTATGTCTTTAAAGAGCAAAATGTTCCGTGGCCAAATGTGTTACGTGGGAGAAGACAATCAGAATCAGGCAGCGGAACCATACTTCTTGCCCATCGCTGAAGAAGCTGATATCAGAGTGGCGGATAACATTGCCATCATTGATGTTCCTGTCCCAAAATTCTCTGACAGTGATCCGGCAGCTATTGTGCATGATTTTGACAGAGTGAGTTCTTTAAAAAAATATATCAAACCCCAACCCTATTGTGGGTTCTTTTCACTCTTTCTTTTGGTAACAGTTTTGATGGATGAGAACTGCTTTTTACTATGTGATTATTTGGGTTTTTATGCTTTTTCCCCTTCCAGTACTAAATTCTGGTATTCTTTTCTTTCCACCTACCCCTTGCTTTTCAAGTGCCAGTGATATGTGTATACTAAATGTAAAATAATATTTATTCTTTCTGGGAGAAATCTCAAAATAGGAACCCTATTTGCCCAACAACTTTCATTCTAGGAAATTGTATTCCCAAATAAAGGAAGAATGATTTGTTCACCAAAGTAGAGATTTTATGTACCTTAGAGGAAGCTTTCAGGAATGCTTCTTCTCTACCTGGTGTTTCCCTTCCTTCTCCAAGGTCATCTCCCTGGCTTTCTACACGTGGCACTGGCCAGCTATCCCAACTTGGCACGTTCCCGATCACAGCCAGATCTGGCAATGTTTATGGATGATGGGAGTTGCAGGCCAAATTAGTTGGAGGAGATCAGTTTAATTAAGGGCGGGGAGGTGGGGGAAAATCTTACAAAGGGATTCACACTACTCCCCTCCACCTCCCTGGAGGATAAGAGGGAGGGAAGGGAAGATAGAGAGATATGCAAGACTGTTATTCTGGCCTGTCTCAGTAAAGTATAGTTCTAGTCTTCCTGTGGAGTCTGTTTTCTGATCTGGTCTACCTTAAAGGACTAACACCACAGTCCTATACGCAGTTGACTGGGAATAAGCAATGCTTATTTCTGAAAGCATAGTTACAACTCACAAAATACCTTGGGACTGTGCCCACTCTTAGACAAACAGCATAGCCTTAATGGGGCTGCTGTCTTATTGTGCCTAAGTGGTAATCCTGTGAAATATTTACAGTTGTTTTCAGTCAGCGTTAAGAGGACAACTCTGCAAAACAACATTACTAGTTTGGAACCCCAGAAAAGAAATGATTCTCCTCTTCACTTCCTTGTTTATTTTAATTTAGTCCCTAGCATATGAAGGAGTGGGGGAACCTTTCAGTTTCAGCATTCTTCAGTGACTGAGGATGTTGCAAGTGGAAAAGATCAAGTATTATCCTCCCATTTTCCCTTTTTTACTTTTAATCTGATTCTTTCTTGATTACCTTGGATTTACCTGCCCTGCAATCTCTCATGCAACAATTGGACCTGATAATCCTACAGTAAGTGAGGCTTAAATATACCATCCCATACCCTTAATGCAGCTTGTCCCTCCTGGCACCTTCTTGATATGTTGAATCTGCAACTCTCAGATTTTCTGGCTGTTTCACATGAAAGTGCTACTAATATGACCTCTTAATTCTCTCTCTTTTAAACTTGAATTTTAAGTCACGAGATAATTCATAGAAATCAATCTTCAACATTTATCTCAGGAGTTTTATCATTTTACTGGTCACATGTGCTGGATTGCAAAAAGGAAATGTGTTCACAGATTGCTGCCATGAGAACAGCTTCCTACTTGAGAACCTCATTTCACTGAAAAAGCAATTTTTGGATGTAGCACAATGCTTTAAATTTCGTTGCATTGGCTTTTCAGATCAATTATATTAATTTCATTACAGTAATCTGTAAAGCACATAGTACTCTTTTATAAGGAGGTGATTTGAAACAATTGGCAGAAGTGAAAATCTATCATCTGTTACTGGATTTTTTCCCTTATATTCCTGTAGCTTCTGACAGCCTACCTTGATCTCCAGCTTGGTAACTGCTATGTGATCCCTCTGAACACCTCGGTGGTTATGCCGCCACGGAACCTGATAGATCTTTTTGCAAAATTAGCAGTAAGTAACACTTAGTGGATATATATGCATATTCTTACTTCAACTCATGTCTGCATGGAGAAAGTTTCGAATAACTCTCCCGCATCATTTCCAGGATTGCTGTGATCTAAGGTTGGTGAACCTATGCCCTTTCAGATCCTGTGTAAGTTGATGAGTTGGCATTTTTAACTCATAAAAGTCTAGAGCATCTGAAGTTGTAGGTGCTCACCAATTGCTGAGCGTATGTCCTTTATACTGTCCTCATTCCCCACCCATCTGTAACATTTTTAATTGCCTTCAGGTGTAACTTTAGGCATTGGTTGAAGTAACTGCAAATGTCTGAATTAAGAATGGTATTTTTTCCCCACAGACTGGTTCCTACTTGCCTCAGACTTACCTTGTTCGTGAAGAAATGGTTGTGACTGAAAAGATTGATAATGTGTCAGATCTGGGTGTATTCATTTACCAGCTCTGTGTAGGGAAGGAAACTTTCAGACTTCAGCGTAGGGAAAAGATCATTGGTGAGTATTTTAGATTTGGCATTTGTGTGACTTTCTGTCTTAAAGGGAAAAGCTGACATGGGAATGATAAAAGTTCAGTAAGCTTTTTGGTTCATTAAATGGAGGAATTTTCCACCAGGAATTACCCACTAGGAGCCAGCTATCATTCCTAGTGGGTATATATTGAGCCCCAAACTTTGAGTTAAACTCTACTAAAGCCCAAATTCTACTCTCTAGTTGCAGTTGAGCCCGGTTCTTACAGAATCAAGAACCATTTCTTTGTCTTCAGGCAGGCAGAAGAGAGCAAATGTTCTCCAGGATGTGAGACTGCCTTAAGATTTGAGTTGTGGTGCCAAGTAGATTAGCAGTGATTTCCTGACTGATCCTTTTTGTGTAGATGGGATAGGGTGTGGTGATAAGGAATGTAGTGTTGAATTGATTTCCTTAGTATTAGCTAATGAAATGAAGGGCATGTTACATAACAGTGTAGCACCCATCCTTTATATTGTCACTCATATCTTTTGCTGGGCCTACGGCTAATGTTCAGTAACCTTGAGTAGAGAAGGATACTGGAGAGTAGGACTATTTAGGCCATTCTGCATCCTCAGCTAATAGAGACTTTTAAACCAAGAGCAAAGTGCTTGGTTGTGCTTTAAATATTTTGATCTAGGAGCTTTTTTATTAGATCTGTAATCCTGCCGCTCCTATTTTAAGTACTTTTATGTATTCATACGCATTCCAAACAGCTGAGGTGACTTACACAGCCACTTTACCAGTGTCGGCACTCATATTCATGCTCCAAATGGCTTCCCTAAATCCTTTTTGCATCTTTGCTGACTACTTTAATCCATCCCTTTTTGGAAATTGGCACTTGCCTCTTGAAAGCTAATGTTTGAGAATGGACTTAGGCTTACTGCAGGGTTACTCCTGTCGGATGGAATTAGCAGGTCACAGTCAACTCATTGTGAGTACTGAATAGTAGCAACAGCATGACAAACATGGCAAATATTGTATCAGCTATATGGTCAGTCATATTTACAAGTTCATCTTCATTCTCTTATTACAAGGGCCAACAGTGGGTTCTTTTGTTTTGTTTTTTGCTACATGCTGTCCATGGCACCTTCAGGTGCAATTTAAGGATCGTAGAAATAGATACATCCCAGATCTTGTTTGTGAGGTCTAGCAAGATTTGGTGATTTATTCACCTTTTTTTTTAACGTATGGAAATGTATTTGTTTACTGGTATATTGGCTCATTTTTTGAATGTATTGCAACATTTTGTGAAAGTGTGCAGTAGTGCCTGTGGCCTGGAAGAACTGCTGACCCCTGCCTTCTTAGAATAGTCCTTTAATTGTTCTTAAGTTGTGCTAACCAATCAATCATCAATGGTATAGTAAAACAAAGTAGGGGAAATCTGCAAAGTGTGATTTCTGGAATTCTTTCTAGCCCTTTTACCAGCAGTGGTGGGGGGGGGGGTTCATTTTTTTCTTCTGCATGGTAAGTTAATGTGTCCTCTATGTGTTTTTCTGCTTTCCCATTCTATATTGCATTTGTAGGTGTGCACTGGGAAGCATGGGGCAGGCTACATAGGCTTTGCTTTTGGACATGTGACGGGGGGGTACGCTTCAATTGTCATTTGCCAAATTCTGAGCTTCTGCCCAGCTTCTTTCTTAGAACAGCATTGGAGGGATGTTTTTCTTTGCAATTCCGGGCCAGATCGCCCCTATTTTTAAACTCAGCCTTTCTTTTGCTTGGCTTGTTCCCTTACCCCAAATTTAGTCCCATTCTGTTCTGTTTTTGGAGAGTTATTCTACAGCTGGCATCCTGAGCCCCTTTATGTGACTTCTAACATCCAATTAAGTTGGAAAGAATAAAAAGGTAATGCCAGCTTGAAGAGCACATTTTGCATTCCATGTTGCAGTTTTAGCCCCATGGATGTCCAAAGAATGATGTTCATGGTAATGATTTTTTTAATAACAACTGAACATGGTTTTCCTGTTTTTTTCCTTCATTGACTTAAAGCTCCAGTATGATTTGATAAGCATTTACAGTTAGTTACTATAATTTAGTGTTTTTCAAACTTGACAACTTTTAAAATGGGTGGACTTCAAGTCCCCAGAATTCCCTAGCCAGCATGGGTGGCTAGGGAATTCTGAGAGTTGAAATCCACACATCTTAAAGTGGCCAAGTTTGAAAAACACTGCTATAACCGATCCTAAGGGGTTCATTTTGCAAAGTTGGAAACAAGTAAATTATTCTGCAATGTTTTCTTGCATATCAAAGACAGTTTAAAATTCTATATTTGTAGTATCACGTTCAATCTATCCGTTTTAACAGATAATTCCAAGAAAAATACTTTCCTGCAGAAATAAGTCTTATGTTTATGTTCTTCATGCACTTGCCTCCTCTCCCTAATGTTCTTAAAAAAAAAAAAAAATGAAACTCTAGATTCCTGTTAGCAATCAAAAGTACTGTTTCTAAGGGAAATGAAACTTTAAAACAGTTTATTATAACAATCTTTCAGTTCTTTAGCAAAATCTTGTCAATGCTGTAGCAAAACAAGTCATTCCTCTGGAAGAGCACCCTTTCAGTTCCATGCTGTGATTGGGTTTGGAGCATCATATGTAGCCTATAAAAGTTTGTTCAGGAAAGAAAATTCTGTTCTACCTGAGCTGCTCTGCTTCCCTGGGTAATTGGCATTGTGTTTTTTCTCTGTCTTTCTAGGCCTTCAAAAGCGCTCAGCTGAAAAGTGCCACATAATCCGACACTTTGAAAACTTGTTTGTTGTTGAGACCAAGATCTGTCTGCAGTGAAAAGTATAGGCTGGAAAATGACAATCACGCATCTCCATTAAAAATCCAAGCTTTACATCTTCAGTTTCAGAATTAAATGTGCAGTGATAATCAAAAGCCTTATGTTTCCTTTCTGTGGATTGCTTAGATTAAAAGAAAACCCTTTAAATTCACAATAGGCTTTTCTTTGAAACTTGTGGTGCTGCTAAATTTTTCAGCTCCTTCAATTTTGAATAGCAACATTTTAAAAACTGATTATCCTCTTAAACATCTGTATGTCTGTTTCAGACTTACGAAACAAATTGAGATCCAAATACCAATTCCTGCATAAACATATAATCTAATCATTACTTGACTCTTCACAAAAACTAATGCATTAATCTCTAGTTTGCACTTTGGTTTCTAGATCCATAAAATTGTTCTGCACTTGGTTTCCCACTAGGGAAGCAGAAAAGACACATCAAGATTTTAAGGGTTTATTTAAACTTCATTTGTGAAGCATGTAACTTTAACCTTGGTAATCATAAGCAGCTAACATTGCTTTTTTCATTCTGTGCAATTACTGTATTAAATTTGTATGTATATTTGGAACCTATCTTGAGCTGACTTTGCTACTTTAATTCCTCCCTCTTTCGTTTGTTGTGATATTTAGTTGTATAGCTGAGCACATTTATTCTTAAAAGCTTTTACATTGGTATTTTGGGTTGCTGGGCCTACTTCTTAACATCTTAAATGCAAGTGTATGTAATAAACATTTTTATTAGGTCCAGTTATCAGCGTTTCCATAGCTGTAAATTCCTATCTTGTGAAACTTCTAGAGCAGACCTTATAAGCAAGTTACCACTATTACTGCAGAGATCTTATCCTTGCTTAGGATTGTGGTCTGAGATGGCAAAGGGATTCCTAGAGAGCTGCAAACTGAGTATTTTATAAGGGACTTTATATTTCACGCAGATTCTGCAACCCTCTAATAAATGTTTCTCTTAAGATTGTGGTGGTGGCTTCCATTATTTTCTGGCTGCAAAAGTAATTGGGGAAAGCACATTTTACAGGGTTTTGAACTCAATAGCATTGGTGCAGTTCTCAGTTTTCTTTCAGGATGTTCTCATGTGCATTGACGTGTCAAATTGTCAATTTTAGTGTGAGTCCAGAGGCTCCTGAACAGGATGTGAACGATACTGTCCACGTCTTGAAGCCTGTATGCAAGGTGTTGTGCTCGGAAAGGTTCTGGCGCACACAGCTGTAGTGGAATATTGTGTTCATTCTGAAATTATTGCTTAGTTCTTGGATGACAAGGGAATGACTGAGTAACACTTCTAGTTATTAAGTATCAGATTTACTTGCCTTTTCAGTTGATTACAAAAAAAGTTACTAGTAGATAGTTCGAGAAAAAAGTATGCCTTTGTGATTTATATAATGTTTCAGAATTCAGTTTGTTGTTGGGAAGAACTGTGATTTATTTGTTAGCCATAAATCCTCTCCAGTAGATTTGCGTCATTGTCTCCTTTCTTGAATACAAATGCAAAATCCTCTAGGTCAGCTTAGCCACAACAGAGCATGCAAGTTTCGTAAGCTTCGGGCTTTCCTTTGGTCCTTTAAAAGATGTTCCAGATTTCACTACTGTTTTGGGAGTGTGCAGCCTTGGTAGTGAGGGAATTAAAGGTGGTAACTGCTTTGCTCCACAGTGCCTGTTCTATTGTGTAGAGACAGTAAACAACTTCTGTTAACCAGTTTGGAACTTCCTGATCTGTTCCAGGGAAGGGGGCAAGGCAGAACTTAATTTAGTTTGGTTTACTATTAATTTGATTAATCGTTTACATAGTTTCCCGAGCGCACAGTAATTCTGCCTCCTGTTGAATTAATCATAATTTGATGGCAACTTTTGGAGGGGCAGCAGCCAGCGCTTTCCAAGAAGTAGTTGTGCGTTATGAGCTGTTGCATTTACTTTTTCTGCTAACAATAATTCTGGTGGGGTGGAATTAAAATTGGATTTTCCTTTACCATTCCAGGGTAATTTTCAAGGGAATTTTTTGGGCCATGGGTATAAGGAGACAATGACCTTGTGCCACAGGTGACGGTTTGTGGATCAATTATATTATTTTTCATAGGACTAACAACTGCAGATCTGGGCAGTCATCTTGCTGGAACTTGTTTGCTCAGCATGTCATACACTTTGCAAACTACTAGTAACTTAAGTATAATTTTCCTCCAGTCCTTCCATTGAAGTAGGGGAAAAAAATCCTGTGTGCCCACTAGATGGTGGCATTGGCAAGCAAAAGGAAATCAATTCCCTATTCCATGAACATAGGTGGCTTGTGTTCACCAACGGGAGGGCCAGTAGTCTGGAATGTGGCTGGGTGTAAATGCAATAAACAGTTTGAGTGAAGGCAGAGTTATCTTGAGAAGGTAGGAATAGCAGATGTCCATTTCCACATGATAGTTCCTTCCACACTTTAGGGCCCTGTAGATCCACACCACCATCACCAATTCTTGGGGCTGCGCCCCTTGGATTCAACAAAAAGTTTAATCCAACACTTTTTTGGATAGAGGGCACTGAGCAATAAGCTGCTCAAATGGCCCAAAACTCTGGCCACAGCTGTTGGTGATGTAATTCACTGGAAGGCCTCTGAAAGGTTGAGCAGCGGAATTGCAGCTCCAGCACTTCAGAGGAAATTTGGCCCAATCAAATTTCCAATTTGATCCAAAAGGGAAGGGGGGAAAAAAGCAGATACAGGTCTCGGTAGCCACTTTGTCAGAGCCCAAAAGCAGCTGGTGCTAGAAGAGCTGAGAGGAAGGCTTCTCTGCCTCACTCGTCCTTCAGATGCAGCCAGTGAAAGAGTGCAGAAATAGCTTGTTTGCCAGTTCCAAAATCTGTTGTTTCTTTGATAGGAGATGCATAAAAGAAATTAAGTAATCCCTCATGGACCCAAAGCCCAACCTGCATATACTTTGTGCAAGATGGGCGGCTATATAAATACAATAAATAAATAAAAATAGCAACCCTGATTTGCATGTTGGTTATTGAAGCACATCACTTGTAAGCAATGTAAAATTAACTAATTCCCGCCTGGTCCACTTTCTCATTTTTGTGCCCATTCTAGATTTGCCAACTGGCAAGAATAGGAGTTGTAGTTCAGCATAGCTAGAGGACACCACTTGCCCCATCTTGACATTGACAATCACATTATCTTTCAAAATGCAAACTAACAGACTTCCTTCCATGAGAAGTGCATCCCTGCATTCAAGAAGTGTCAAATCCAGGGGTTAATTAAATCCTGACATACATTGCCTGATAATTCAATTCTGATTGACACACATTCCCCTTGATATTCCCCTAAATCAGGATTTTCCAAAATGGTCAATATTCACCCCCATCCCCACCCCAGGGCTCATATTATTTGTAGTACTATTCAAGTATTAATTTCTTTTCATATAATAAATGTTTGGGGGTCAATGAACAATCTGAAACTACATGAAGAGGTCAATGAGCTGAAGAGTTTGGGGTCCCCTGTCCTAAATGCTTTTAAAAACCCTACATTTATGCAGCACCTTACATCTCATCAAATGTAACTTCATTACTTTGACAATTGTAACAGTAAACAACCTCGAGCAATAGTACTGCAGGGCCCAATAATAACTCAAACTGGTTTTAGATACATATTGTCATTGATCATCAATGGCCCTCTGCATTCTACCTAGATGTCCAGTCCTTTGCAAAATAAGATACAAATTGCCTTGGATGCGGTGACACCCCATTCTTTTGCATTCTGATGGGGAAACGCCTTTTCTCAGGCGCAGTTGGCCTTCCACCCAGAAAACTACATAAACAAGCCAAAACAAGCCTGTTTTTTTTCATGGATGCTTTTGCAAAGGGGAAAAAAAGACAAAATTGTGCATGAAAGATTCTGCTGTAGCAGTCTGGTGCGTATTTTAGTGGCAAGCAACAACCTTCTCAGTTGTTTACACACACACACACCCCAAATGGCTCCTGTGCCCCTTAAAAACTGAAATTAGAATAACCTGTATCTTATAGTATAGCCAAATCTTGTATATGGGCACCTCATGTAAGATCTCCAATGAGTGAAATTGCTACAACTTTGCAAAATTTGGGACTAGAGTGGGGATTAAACCTCCTGTAAAAATAGCCCCCGTCCATCTGACACTTTATTGTAAACCATTTTACTTTGACAGAATTTAGTTTCAACATGAATTTCCTAAGTCAGAAAAATAAGCGCTTCTGTTCCACTTCCTCTGAAAAGCGAGGGTTGAACACTCACATCTTTCTCACCACTCGAAGGAAACTTTTTGGGTGTTGTGGGGTGTTAGGGGATATTGTGCAGCTGTATGGGTAGTAAATAGTGTTGGTTACTCAGCTTTCAGCCCTCCCAGGTAAACCAGACAGGAAACATG
Organism: Python bivittatus; assembly: GCF_059951505.1. Classification (NCBI taxonomy): domain Eukaryota; kingdom Metazoa; phylum Chordata; class Lepidosauria; order Squamata; family Pythonidae; genus Python; species Python bivittatus. The sequence continues at coordinate 192,909 of NW_028277110.1, forward strand.
ACCAGATGAGCTAATTCTATTTTATAGTTAGGCTACGTTAACAGAATCTTGCAAGTCTGAAAGTACGATTCTCCCGCTGTCCCTGTTTCCCGCCTGATCAATTACAGTGGGTCCTTTCTAGGTTTCTTTCTCTGCCCGTTTCTCAGTTGTGGGCTTTCCCCCCCTTTATCTGATTGCTCCCTGGGCAGCATCTCTTCCCGCCCCCCCATCTTCCAAAGTCATTCTCACATTCCATTCTATGGGCATATATAACACCACTGCTTTGTGAGCTTCACTGGCTGCCAGGATGTTTCCGGGTGTAGTTCAAGAGTGCTGGTTGTCACCTTTAAAGTCTTTCATGGATTGGGACCAGGTTACCTGAGGGCCCATCTTCTCCCAGTTGTTTCTACCTGTCCAATCTGGTCTGACAGGATGGGCATCCTTCTCAAAGTCTTTTAGGAATGTCAGCTGGTGGGGACCAGGAGGTGTATTTTTCTGCCATAGTGCCTGCCCTCTGGAACATCTTTCTTCTGGAGATTAGGATGGCCCCATCTCTGTTGGCCTTTCATAAGGCCTTGAAGACTTGGTTATGTGCCCAGGCCTGGGGTCCCGAGTGTATGAAAGGCCCGTTTCCTGGTTAAGTTGACATCTATGGATTGTAGTTTTTTCTTGGCTGCTGTATGTATTTAATTGTTAGCATTGTGATTGTAATTTGGTTTTTAATTGATTTTATGATTGTTCACCGCCCAGAGTCACTTGTTTGAGATGGGTGGCCATAGAAATTGAATGGAATAGATAGATTAGATAGATAGATAGATAGATAGATAGATAGATAGATAGATAGATAGATAGATAGATAGGGGGGATGTTGCATTGAAGAATTCTTCTTAGCTATATCTCTCAGCAGGTCAACGTTAATGAGTTAATGAGGATCAAAGGGTGAAATCTGTTGCACGCTTTTGTGCTCTGGGTGATCTCCATAATATTGCCAACCAGTTTGCCAGGGAGGGCAACCTACAGTTTTATGGGGCACCAAAACTTCTTTTACAGTAGTACCCCAAGCTTAAGCTGCTGGATTTCTCCAGCAAAGTGGCCCCTTTTCAGCAAATTACTTTTGCTTGGTTTGGAGGACAGGATTCTTTTAAGGGTAGAAACAGAAGTGTAAATCACTGTAAGGTAAAATGTTCCTATTTCCTCTCTTTAACCTTCAAACCAAGTAAAAACAGACCCACCAAATGGGGCATCCCTTCTGAGGCCCCCTGGTAGTTGTAGTCCCTAAACCAGAAGGCACTCATCACTGCCCTGTGCCAACCCTACCAAGAGAAGTCATTTTGCTGCTTGTATTTTGGCTGGGGCAATCAAAAGACAGTTCTGAACACAGTGGCACTGTAGGCTTGTCTGTCTGCTTTGTAGAGTGAGTCACTGCACCAGCTACACATGTCAAGACAGTGGAAAGTGTGTGTTCTGAATTGGGGTGCTGCACTAAAAATGAATTAAAACATTTCACTGTCTGCCATTGGGGTGGGTGGCAATGTACTGAAAAATCACAGATTTCAAGTTCAGCTTAGAGTTGAGTGAGTAGCAGTCAACGTTGATTGATCTGGGAAGCTAAACAAACTTAGCCTTGGTTAGTAAATGGATGACAGACCTCCAGGGAATTTGGGGCTGAAAAGGAAATGCCAGAAGAAGGCAATGGGAAATAACTTCTGTATCATGCCACAAAAACTGTATGGTTGTAGTCTCTCAGGGTCCAAATTTGACTTGATGGCATCTTTGCCTTTTTGAGCGAAATACAGGGGTAAGAGAGGGAAGGGGTTGGGGTGCAGAAGTTCCAATGTGAAAGTGGCACCTAGACACATTTGGATGGGGAACGTCCATAGTAGGATGTTAGCCTTCTGAAGCACCAGTGGTTCATCAGCCTATCCTCCAAATTATGGTGATTAGAGCAGTGCTGTTCACCTTTCAAAGCACTCTTTTGTTTGGACCATGGAGTGGCATACAAGATTAGAGCTTGTGAGCAATTTGAGAGATGTGGCACAGCTGGCTTTAGGCTCCCTAGGATACATGGGCAGGAGTTGGCAATGTGGCATTTGTAAGAGTCAGGGCCCCTAGTGAACTCCCATGAGGCACTCCTGTCTGCTCCAGTCCTCGATTTTCTGTGCGATCTCGGTCTCTTGTGGGAATAGCCAAGGATCTGTGAGTCTTGTGAAATCTGATGTAAAAATGCCAACATTGCATGAGATCTCAGTGACTTTGGGGAGTGGGGGAGAGAATTGGGTACCAGAATCATTGGGTGAGAAAATGCAATGGGTGCCTGAAAAGATGGCTGACTCTTGAGCATAGGATTTGTCTGGAATGTCCTCCCTTACTCCCCTGGGTAATGTACTACCAGAGTCTGTTTTACCTTGATGGTTAGGTTGGGCATTTTGGGTTCCAGTTACTCTGCCCAAAAACATCCTGCTGTTCCAGCTCCCTTCATCTTCTGCCAGAAAGGGATCTGTCTGGCTTGAAAGGGCTACCGGACCTTTTGTAGAGTTGAGCCCCTGGGCTTGCAGTTCCTGCATCATGCCAGGAGAGTTGAAGCCACCAGATTGGCATTGACTATAGAATCACACACAGCAGACAACATCTGGGTCCGGTTCATTTAATTGCTCTTTTTTTCTCTGGCAAAAATAGGCTTGGCTGCTTGATTTGCAACTTCCACCATCAAAGAACATGTCTGTAGTGTGTGCCAGCTGCATGAACCACAGAGATCCTACAGCTGAGAAAGAAATGCCAGTGCTCTGTTTGGAGGGGGAATCCATAATGGACATGGGATCACTTGGAAAGTTTCAGGAGGAGTCAGATTAATGCTGAAAATATTTGGAAGGAGAACTATTTAGCTTTTTCAGACATAGCAGGCATCTGGTGCTGCAGATTCAGAATTGTTCTGAATCCAGGGTTCACTTCTATCCTAAACCATCTTTCCCACTTGCTTTGGGGTAGACGTCTCTTCATTTCTACAGCTCTTTCTAACGTACTTAACATCAGAGCAGCAGTAGCATTACTTAGGTGAATTTAAAACCTGAATTCAGTTTTGGCCAACTGTTTTTAGTTTGTTGTAGATCATAGATCTATGAGGAAGCATGAAGTTAATTTACTTATGTAGCTTGTGACTAATGCAGACAGCCACGGGAAGCTGCCCAGCCTCATTTGCTAGAAGATGACCGTATGATTTATTATCATTTAAAAGCAGAAACACAACATTCTTCCTCAGACCCAAGAAAATACGGACTATTTTGGTCCACTAAAGACAGGCTAGAGCCCTGCTCCCTTTTAACATTATTATTTCACTTCCTGTGACCCTTACTCTGTTCAAATTGCTAACTGTAATCCTCAGCCACCAAAATGTGGTCCATTACTGATTTAAAAGGATAGGCCCACCTGGGAGCCAGGTAGTGGTTCTTATGATTATAAGGGCATAAGACCTTCAGGGGCAGATTGCATCAGATCACATCCAGGTCTGGCATTTTGTGTCACACAAAGGCCAACTGAATGCCTTCAGGAAGCTCACAATTATGGACCAGGAAGGTAGTAGCATTTTCTCACTGTTCAGCCACTGGTATTCAAAGCATGCTGCCCAGAGACCTGGAGGTGGGAATCTGTCAAAGATTGCTTGATCTTCCAGGAGGAACCCTCCTTTGAGACCATCTAAGCTGATGGCCATCCCCATTTCTAATGGCAGCAGATTCCATAATTTGGGCTAGGCTTTGGAATGATCAGATATGCCTCTGCTACGATTACAGTGAATTTATGCTGCCATAACATTGTTAGACTTTTTAAGGTTAATCTTTCCTCTTTTTGCTGCAAGAGCTGACCTTTGGAAAACAGGTAAATAACTCATTTTCTTTGTCCTGGCCTCCTTTTTGCAGCATGGCCCATGTCACATCAGTAGAAAGCTCTTGGCCTGAAAATGGTTGCACACTCCTAAAAAGTGTTGCAATTTTAACATGCTTGTGGGTGTGTATTTAATTAAATGGGAAAACTGCTAATAAATAATACAGTCATTGACAACAACAGAATGGTTGGCATTTCATGTATCACTATGAGATTCTCCCAGAAGATGGAATCCTGGTTGGATTCACCCAACACATTAATTTCTGCACCTGGTTAACGAAACACAATCACCATCACACTTTAGACAAATGTTTTCATAAGCCACATCTAAATTTCCAACACACATTAAAAGATGTGTTGTGTGTGCAGTGCAAAGTACTATGGCACACAGATGAATAACTCTGAGACAACCATCAAGTTAAGCTTAAGTATGTATGTAACCATAAGTTGGGGCATGCCAGTAACAATTTAAATGATGTCTTGCTTCACACAGAATATTAAACCAGTGGCCATGTTCCCCAACATAAAGATATCCCAGACTACTGTACCTGATCCCTCTGTCATAGTTTAATGTGCTGGGCAAACTCAGCCAATGAGTATGAAAAGACTGAGAAAAGTGAGAACTCAATTGGCTCCCCATAAGGAATCCTGCCAAGTGGAGTCCTTGGGGTTCTCTGAGCTTGGTGGTTTTCTTGCAGACGTTTCATTACCCGGCTAGGTAACATCTTCAGTGCTTCAGTGTTTCAGCTGAAGATGTTACCTAGCCGGGTAACGAAATGTTTGCAAGAAAACAACCAAGCTCAGAGAACCCCAAGGACTCCGCAGTTCAACCCTGAGCTACACATATTTGCTTCTATTGAATCCTGCCATATTACTTGGGCAAATAAAAGCAGGTTCTCAGAAAGGCCTCTACTAGTTGCACTGAGATCTTTGATATTCTCTCTTCCTCTCACCAAATGGCCAAGAAATGCAGAATCCAGCAAGTGAGGACAGATCGGTAGGCATCTCGCTGGGGAAATCACCTTCTTTTCAGACACACGGCCTATCTCACATGTCTACATTGTAAAACGTGCTCCGTCTTATCTTGTTTCCTGCCTTCAGATTCAGCCATGGCGCGTTTGATCTCTGTTTCCTATTGCGATATTACTTTTCACCATTCCCCTGAGCTGTGGTTTCCATTCACTTGACATCGTGGTGACAAAGACAGACTAATTGTTAGCAGAATGAAGTAAGAATTATCTGTCACATTGTCTTGGTGGGCTAGAACTGGTGGGAGGTGGGTTTTTTTTTAGTTCTATCCAAAAATAATATTGGCAAGTGGGGGTGGAGTAAATGTGTAAGGAGAGCTTTGCTGGTTCTGAATTAGTTTTATAATGATTCAACAGTGTTATTTCTCTGAAGATGCAGCCCATAATAAGGTAGAATGAAGCAGCTGATTCAAATCGAAAACGCTGGGTGTGGGACCAGTGAAGTGGTTGGAAGACAGGGCTCTCCTTGACATGGAAGTAAAATCTAGTTGTAAGTTGACTTCTGCTTGCTGAAAGAGATCAGGGCACCATCTGTAGACCCAGACAGCAGAAAAAGAGTGAGTTGCTTTCCACTTTTAAAGAATGCAGCTGGTTCTTGCTGCTTTCCACAATTTAAGTGCTTTCCAGATGTTTGCATGAATTTCCCAGCCAGCATAGCTGTTGCTGAGAATTCTGGGAGTTGAAGTCCATACGTTTGGAGAGCGTTTGGGTAGTATTTTAAGTTTCCCATCTTCATTTCACTGCATCATTTTAAACATTTCTAAACTGCTTTGCCAGTGCAAAGGAAATGAAACCATGTTCAGAACATGGTACAATGAAGAATATGTATATAATTTAACCACAAAACGGAAAAGGGAGGTTTTAAGAAGCAAAACAGTCTTAAAATAGCATCAAGTCAATAAATCCTGTTATGCGTGTCACTATCACATTAAGCCATCTTGTTTGGGCATATCATGTTATGCAAATACAGCCTTTAAGTTTTATTAACCTGGGTTTAAGATTGAGCATGTTGTGTGAATCCATCTGGGAGTTTCATGGTCTTAGTGCAGCCACCAGGAAAGATTCTCCCTTCTGCCAGTGCTGCACCTCCATCACTGATGGCATTCACAACAGCAGATATCAAAGACCAAGTGGGCTTTTATGGAGAAAAGTTGGGAAAGCAATGGATAGATTTAACAGTGCTTAATCAGAACCCTGACCGGAAATTCCAAGGTAATATAGCTGTTGTAAAATAAACACAATCTTTTCCAAATGGCCTCTACCAGTCTGTGACTTGCTGCCACTTTCAGAACCATCAGAGGGTCTCCAGAAACTTTTGAAATGCACTGTCATGCAAAGCACATTGGGATTATCTGGTATGGATGGAACTGTCTCCAGGTTAGACCATGCTAGAATATCTCCCAAATATTTACACTGGCAGTGAATGCTGGAATAAGTATGAAAGAGCAGGAGAGCACCATGTTTGGAGAGACCATCAAAGAGATTCTGAATTGGAATCTACATTCAGCCATGAAACCCATCATGACCGGTGGCCTTGCGCTAGTCACACACTTGTTCAAGAGTTAGGAATAGATGAATAGGTAGCAGGGAAGAAGTCTGTGGTCTGAGTTCTTCAAGTGAAAGTTAAAGGTGGCCAAAACAGTTAAGGACATGTACGCAACCCTTACATACAGTTCACCTCAATTCTCCAAGGTGACATTTAGCAAAAGGGATGAGGTATCAGCTGACTCAGGAAAGCTCTGGTGTTTACAGAGTTGCACCATTTTTTAGCAAAATAATTAAATGAGGGCAGAGCATGCTCAGGGACTGCAGAACGCTGACCAATAGCTGGGGACAAGAGATAGAAGAAGGGGAATGGAAAGAGTGGCTGGAATTCTGAGCAGGGAGCTTTGGTGCTCCATGTTGTGATCCCACTTCATTCTATGCCTGCTAAGGAAAGAGACTTTTACCACATTGCACTAGTAATCTCTGATTCCTCCTCTTCTTCCAAAAAGATTGCATAGATCAGTGTTTCTTGCATAGACCCCAAGACCTTCTCAGCAAATTATTTGCCAGCTATTGAAGATATTTGCAAAAATTGAAAACAATGACACTCTTCTCCTTATTTTTTATTTGTGAAAAGAAAATTGGGATTTTTCCATGAAAAATATTTTATTTATGTTAATATCTAAAGGGTTTAATGTTGTTTTTACATGATTCAGTAAATAAATATTCTACAAATGCATGAGTTTTAATTTTTAATACGGTAAATATCAATAAATATAATCCATACAAACCAAAGCTCTTTTGGGGTCCTCCATAATTTTTAAAAGTGGGAAGGGACCCAGAGAATAAAAAACTCAAGCACTGGCACAGATCATCTTTTCAGTCTGGAAGAGTAGACAATTAATGGCTTTTTAGATCCTACCCTTTAAAGGTGTGTGTATGTGTGTCCATGTATGCATATGTGTATCTATGTGTGTGTATATATTTTACAAGGCAGCTAACAAACATTAAAACAAAACATCAAAGCCTAAAAAGGTATGAAAGACAAAATAGATAGCATCAGGAAAGAGGAGAGTGCACACGTTCTCCTGGGGTGAAACCATTGTTTTTCTACGAATTATTTCATCTATTATTCCATTATCCACAAACTGTATTTCACAAAGACTTTACATACACATACAACACCACATACACCAAATTTATTAAAGTACAAAAAAATGGAATTTATAAATTATTTCTTTCAGACACATTAAATTAACAGTTCACAGTACTTTGGGTATGTACAAAATAAAATTAAAATTCTAGAAAAACAGTGTGCATTATTTCATACCCCGATCAGGGGAGACATCAGAAGAAGCATATATTTTCTGTCTTTTCGTCTCAATCTCTTTTCCATCCCATGTGGGACTATCCTTCAAGAGGATTTATCCTTCCAATAATATTTTGAATGATTTGTTGTTATAAATGAGGTATAAAGTATGAGAGAGTTGTTTAAAGGGGGAAGGAAGGAGTGAGCTGTTAAGGAGGGACTTGAACTAGGGTTTACACAGGCCAGAAGTAGAAGGTAGCATGAGAAAGGAATTCAAAATAACTCCATCTTGATTTTCTTTAGTATAAAATGGGATAGAGAGAAACTTGGACAGTCTCTTAAGACTGATGTGAACCCTTTATGGTAAATAGACTAGGTCAAGAAACAGACACAGCAGTGATTCTTGGAATACTACTTTATTGTTGTAGGTTATAATAAAAGAATGTTTGAAAGACTGTCCACATTTCTCTTTATCCCATCTTAAATGTTGCTTTGCAGTTTTCCCCCATGCTTTCTTCTATCCCTGGATTGTGTGATCCCTTGTCCAAGTTCCTTCTCAACGGCTCGCTTCTTCCTTCCCCCCTAAACAGCTTCCCCAAGGCCAGCTCTAAATTACTTGACGTGAGCAACGGTCAATATCTATGTCAAAGATTAGAAATGGAGATCCCAGGGCTGCTTGCAGCTTCCCCAACAATTTAGATGTATTCTCTAGAATTCCCGATGATTTGCAACTTATAATCTGAACAAAGGTTAACATTATTTATTAAATAGGGAGTGTTGGTATTAAATATATTCATGTTAACTGTATTCAGGATTATAATGACTCAGGGGGCACCTGGCTGATCTTGGGTAGGTTCAAAAGTTATGCATAGTTGGGGCAGGTTAGTATTTAGATGGGTCACTAGGATGCCAAAAAACTACCATTCAGGGTCCTCATTTCGAAAAAAAAGTTATGCTTTCTTGGTGTGGTTATGATTCTACAAATATAATCAAAAGGCTTTAATATCTGATATAGGATTATCATGATGGCTTCATCACTGCCTCCATCATTCCTTTCCCTGGTTAATTTTAGTGCTATGCTTTTAATTTAGTTATACCGGAGAATAACTCTCCTTTGAGGAATAGGGCACTTTGGATGGGCTATTTGGTTTCCAAGTGACATTCAGTAATATGTCTAAGGATATGTTTGCATAGAGAATACCTTCTTGGAACTGGGATCTCCAGAGTAACTACAGTTACTGAGTCTTGGTGATTTTGATTGATACAACCATGGAAACACCAGTTACCACTGCAATGGTTGCAGGACTTGCTTTCCAAGAAGCACCAATTGTATCTGAATCTGCAACAGTTTCACCTCCACATGTCCTTGGCTAAAGATGTGAAGAAGTAGATTCAAGGAACTTCATGACTGGCACTTTGTCAGTTTTGGATAATCTTTTTTTTTTTTATCCGCACTCAATCACAACCGATTCTGTGGCGACTGCCTGGATGAGTCCCTGGAGTTTTCAAGGCAAGGTGTTTCAGAAGTGGTTTGCCATTGGCTCCTTCCTAGAGCAGAGCCTAGCTGGCAAGCGCAGGAGGCGGGGTTTCCATTGCTTTGCGCCTTTTTTGGGCGTGTGCAGTTTACGCGTTACTGGCAACTGCTCCTGTCTCCCATGCAAGCGCCGTCAGCATTTTTCCTCCCACCGGGGTGAGAGTCCCCATTTATCTACTCACGTAAGTTTTCGAGCTGCTGGGTTGGCAGGAGCTGGGGAGGAAGCAGGAGCTCGCTCTGCTGCGCGGAGCTGGGCTCGAACCGCTGAAGTGTCAACCATTTCTGGCCAGCAACTTTCAGCGTCATTAAGCCACTGCGCCACTGCGTCCCCTTGGATAATCTACTATGGCTTATTTATCCAGCTATAATATTTCAGGTTACAATTGGTTGCAGTTGACAATAAATGTTGAAAAGTATTTAAAATTAGTAGTATTGATAGATGTGCAAGGAAAAGTTGACATCCAAAGTCAACGTCCTCTAGTCAAATGTTTAAAATAAGCTGTAAATCTGTGCTTTTCCCAAGTTGCCAGGGCATCAGATGAAGGTGTTATAAAAAAGCATAATATGGGTTTCCTACCAATCACCCAATTATACTTATTTGGGATGGACTATCTGTATTTCCATAATGCATGTTATTAAGCTGAATACTGTCCTGTAAATCTTGTCTCGAAAGCCGCCTTCGGAACTCATCTGTAGTAAAGTAATAAATTACAGGGTCAACACATGAGTTTAAACTGGCAAGGCACAAGGCAAATGCGTGGAAGAACAAAATAACCTTTCGGGCATAAGTATCTTCTATCTTTTGGGACTTGACCAAGTAATTCAAAGGGAAGCTGATGTGATAAGGACCAAAGCAAATCAGGAAGACAATGGCACAAGTCAGGATCATCTTTAAGGCTTTCTGTTTCTCCCCAAGGTCCTGGGAAACAGAATTCTTTTCTTGGAGAGATAAGATAGTCTTCCACGAACAATACAAGATGATGAACAGAGGGGTTATAAAGCCAACCAGCTCACCTAGGGACATCATTGCTATTGAGATGGGGTCATCCGCAGTCTTCAAGGGAAGATCCACAAAGCATTTATCGCTGGCCCAAGTCTCGTTGGAGGTAAGACGTAGAAGGGGGAAAGGTAGGCAGCCAATGCAGACAACAATCCATCCAGCAATGCAGATGTACATGTCATAGATGCGCTTGCAGTCACTGAACTTCAGAGGGTGCATGAGAAACTGAAATCTCCGCACACTGATGCAAACCAGAAAGTAGATGCTTGCATACATGTTGACATACTTGAGGTAGAAGCAAAACATGCAGAATCCCTTCCCCAGGTGCCAACTTTTAGACAGGTAATAGAAAATCCTTAGTGGCAAAGATAAAACTTGTGCCAGGTCTGCAACTGCAAGATTGATCATAAAAATCACTGCTCGTTTAGTTTCTTTCCTATAGTCATAAAAGATCCAGAGAGCCAAAATATTCCCAATCAGCCCAGGAATCAAGATGATTGTGTACATGATGGCATAGAAATGTTTCAAAAACTCATCATCATTGAAATTCGAGTTATTGGCTGCCATGTTTTTTCTTGTGAAGCGTGGAGTGGCTGGGTAAAGCGTAAGGGGATTGACTAAAGTTCTAGGTATCTTGAACTCTCAGGGGAAGGATGTGAAAAGCCTATTACGTGATCTGAGGCACTGCAGATGTGAAACCTGAATATTGTCTGTTTTTGTTGCATCATCTCTTCTTGGAAGCTTGCAAAAACAGATATTGTTGCTGCAGTATCTTTGTAAGGGGATAAATTTTAAAAAATCAAAATCTGCATTTAGGGTCTTTTTGCTTCTCTAAATCTTAGATGCTTATATTTGAATCCTCCTTCAGCTTTCTTCATTGTGTTGTTGAGTTTTGCCTAAAATAACCTCATTTGATTACAGCATCCATTCGATTTTTGAAGAAGCTTTATTGCAGATTAGAAGCCTTGAGTCCTCTTTCTTAAATAGGTTTTCTCTTGAGTAAAGGGAAGACAGATAAACCCCAAATGTACATTGTGAACAAGAGACAAGGAGAACCAAATATCATCTGAGACATCACAGCTACCACCAGTGCAAAGATCTTCTATTCCTTTTCAACTGTCATACCAAAAAGGACCTTCACAGCTGTTATTCTGCAGTACAGGAGAGTTGAACACCTGCAATTGAAGAAAATACAAATAAGAGTTTGTGTAGTTCCTATTCAAGGCGTTCTGATCAAAGATGGCTCGATTATAAGTTCAACCAACTCATCTCGCCTCTGATGGATCATCAGAGAAAGAGTTGGAACCTCAAGGTCCTCTCCACTGACAGAGTTTACACCAGTGGCTACTTGGCTCCTCCCCTTCCAAGCTTGCCTCCGTCAGTTGACATTCCATCTGCCTGCATCAGAGAGAAAGGTGAGAAAATAAGGCTGCTTCTATTCAGCTTGGGATCAGATTCGATGTCTCCCCTTTGAAAAGCATCCCATACAAGCCATGCTGATATCAGGTGCATCATGACTGCCACAGATCATGTAATACTTGCTGTTTCAATGATGACACATGGTGTTCCTTACCCCCCAGGAGATACTCATGTACCCTTCTCAAACTGTCTCCTGCAGCTTCCATTCCTCTTGGTCAAAATACATCATCATCATGTAATAGTATGAGGGGGGGGGGGGTGGCAGCTGAATAGTTAAATCCTTTTAGATTTGAGATGTAACAGGCAGTCTTACAGGCAGGTGGGTCTTATTTCACTATCTTTCAAGCGTGATAAGCCAGCCCAGCTATATTTCGAGAGGCTCCAGTTATACGTCTCAAAGCAGACAATTTCCCTCCCTGAGTCTACTTCTCTAGGCCCCTGATGGCACATAGACAAATTGATTTATCAGATGTGCAGAAGATGCACTTCTCTGTTTTCTTTAAGTCTCTTGTAGTAGAATGAACTCTCTTGTAGTAAAATCACTATTTCTTAACTGTTTTGTGCATCTTATCTAGTTGGATTATTTTTCTTCTATCCATTGGAAGGCTATTATACATCTACCTTAATAGACAACAGATTTGTTAGAGGAGAAGTAGAATCATTTCACCATGTTGTTTTAGGATTCCCCCTCCCCAGTAATGATATTAGACATCACTATATTTGATTTGGAGCAGGCTGTTCCCTCTGCACTAATGAGGACGTTTGCTTACAAATTTGCTGGAGGAGATCAACTAGAGACATACTGAAAGTACTCTAAAAATGGTGGTGACCTTTTAGAAAATCATCATCACCATCATCTCTGTTACCTAGTTCTTGTTATATTGTGTGCTTGTATCTTGTGTTTGTGCTGTATTGCCCTGGGCTCTGGACATTATTTACTGTACTTCTTCCTTTGCAAGAAGTACAGATAATAATAATAATAATAATAATAATAATAATAATAATAATAATAATAATACCATCTAGTTAGCTGCTGCAAGAAGATCAAACAGCAGCATGACAAAGTAGCAACAATGGTGCATTGGAATATCTGCAAGAAATACATTTGCCTGCAAGCAAGAACTGGTGGGACCACAAAACAGACAAAGTCATAGAAAATGAAGAAGCTCAAGTGCTCTGGGACTTTAGAATTCCAACAGACAAGCACCTGCCACATAACACCCCAGGCTTAACAATTGTTTATAAGAAAGACAAAAAAAGTCTGGATAGTGGATATTGCAATACCTGGAGACAGCAGAATAGAAGAGAAAGAGTTGGAGAAAATCACAAAATATAAAGACCTGCAAATAGAAGTAAAGCAAAAGAAAGCAAAGATAGCACCAATAGTAATAGCACATTGGGTGCAATCCCAAAACATCTGGAGCACCACTTGAACACCTTCAGCATTGACAAAATCACCATCTGTCCATTGCAAAAGGCAGCTTTACTTGGTCTAGCTTACATCCTGTGATGACACTTTTAACACCTTCAAACAGCAACGTCTGCCTACTCCAGGTCCTTGGGGAGGACTCAATAGGTGGACAAAAATGCCAAATCCAATCTAAACATCTGGCTGACTGTGCGACCAACCATAATAATAATAATGACAAATGTCATTTTGAATTGCAATAAACGTATGCACATGCATACCATTAAAGCTATCAGATGCCTTTTCTCAAGTATCCAAGCAGTTCTCAGCTGCACTTTCTTGCTGATTAGTACGGACCATTAAAAAATCACCACTTTCTGGGTGCTGCTTGGAAACAGCTGCCTGTCAGCCCTTTAAGATAGACCAGACTTGACTACCAAAATTATGTATACTAAAACTACTTTTATTATAGGGTTACAGTAACAGAATTTTGCCACTCTGAATGTGCCTCTCCTCTCCTGCGTTTACGTTCAAAAGAACTAGGGAAGGTCAAGTCTGAGATGCTTTCTCAAGTTACATTCCTGCTTTGGACTCTGGTTTCTCTTATCTGACCATTGCCTTGGCTGAGGTTCTTCCTGTTCCTCAATGTTATTCTCACAGCCCATTACATCACCTTACTATTAAATTTTTGTGAAAGTGCAGTGGAACCATGTAATACCAATCTTTAAATCCTTGTACTGGCTGTCAGTGAACCACCAGACCAGTTTAAAAAATCAGTCCAGTTTGAAATGACATCTCCAAACATTTGCCAACTTGTATTACACCATGAATAAAATTTTCCTAAGACAGATGTATGTTGTATTACCTAGTCTTTTTTTGTTAATCTCATGGCAAGACTTTTTAAAATTGCTGTACAACTACTGTTGTGCTTTATAATATTACTGTTTTGTGTTAGGTCTACCCTTTCTGGCCCACAACAATCTGGATGACTGCTAGATGGTAGCCAAGGAGCACAGAAATGTTGCTGCCACAAGGTCTTCCAGATTTCTGCAGCCCAGATATACTAGTCCTGGTTTGGTATACTTCTCTAGGCTTCTACCGGTGGATGGGTGGTAAGCTTCAGAACATGTCCAGTTTGATCAAGCAATGCTATGAGGTCTGGCATGAGAAGAGTTGAATTAAAGTACAACTTCCATAAAAGAAACGTATCTTTTGAATTCATGATGGAACTTCAGACAAACGTCTCCATCTAACTCGTCAATCAATCATGTGCAGGGTAAATATAATCTTGCTGTATTTCTTATTCTGCTTTATTGCATGAGTCAGAATACATGATCTATCAAGACTTTAGCAGCATGTTCCAGTGCCATTAGTAACAAAAGCTTCTGCATGTATGCCCTTCAGGTGGCTTTGGTTGTGATAAATAAAGCCCATTACTTAACGTTCAATGGTTTGAGAGAAAACATTAAGAACAGCAGAAAATGACCCTTCCAATTCCTGAAATATAGTTAGCCGAGCCGTAGTAAAGTCCTCTGTTATATAAATGGGTAAAATCTGATTCCCCCGCTGAATTTTTTTCATCTATGATAAATTAAAGTGCAAAGATGCTGTATCTCATATTACCCTACTAAAATCACTTCTCCCAATAGGGTGCCCTTCAAACACGCTCTTAGCACCTGGCTGAGGAGACTGGGAATTATAGTCTCACCCACTTGGAGGGATCCAGCATGAGGAAAGTTAGCATAAACAGCGTCTCCTAGATCTCGATTATAAGGAACAATGTAAAGCAGCAGAAAGATTATACTCCATTGCATTATACTCTGCATCTATGAGCCTATAATTCTAAGTATAAAGAAATGGGGTATAATTTTTCTGCTACTTTGTCGCCATCACCCCCACCAAGCACACACTGTCATACACATAAGTTATATTCACATCATTTGCAAAACACTAAACCCAGATTAAGAAAATAGAGCTGCTGTTGTCACATGATATGTAACACCCAAAACAATAACAATAAATCATATGATGGCTTATCATGATGGTTTGATTCACAGAAGATGCTAAGATGATGGTTGTATTCTCACAATGTATGGAAACACATACTATCCAAATCCTTTTTAGCTTCTCCTAGCACAAAATCACCCATGAAATTCTCTAGAAATAGGGAGAAGAAGAAATGTAAGAGCTTGTGCTGACAAAGTAGATGATACAGTAAGGCTTACTCATACTTTCCACTGGTCCAAGACTTGGTCATCCAGCATCCTATAGCTACTACTGGAATCCCAGCTAGGTAAACCTGCTTCAGGTAGCTGAACTGCTGGGAACTGCTATTTGCATTTTCCAAAATGTCCTGGACTTTGCCTGTGTTCATACAACACCCTTAACCTATTCACTGAGTTTTCACAATATGTAGAACCACAGATCAACCAAATATTTGCCATTTCCACAACATTCAAGACATACATGCACACATATACCTGTAAACTAATCAACTTTAAAACTAAGCAAGCTTATCATGTTGTAATTGACCTGGTTAAGCATATTCTGAGAACAGAGTCATTGTGCTGCTCTCTCAGTTGCACAAATTAGCAATCTTTTTCAATGTCAGGCATCATCATATGTAGGGCTACCAGATCTGAGGTGCAGCAATCAAGATGATCACAAGGTCACAGGCTCCATATCAACTCTTTTTAATCCCACCCCCCAGTAGACACCTTTGTTTAGTACACACACACTGTTTTTGCTCTCAAGAGGTCTAGTCAGAATACAAATGTCTTCTGCACTCTCTCCATCATTGCATCCTCATAACAAGCCTGCAAGCAAGCTAGGTTAAGCTAGTGACTAGACTAACATCACCAAGTGTAAAAGGAATGTGGATGAAGGGATGGATGAGTTATTAAGGGAAAAATGACAACTCAGTAAAAAAAGGCATAGGCAAGAAAATCAAAATCATCTAGCCTTGATTCTGTTTGGTATAGAAACTGTAGCAGGCTTCCAAGATCATGTCATTATACCCTATAACCATAAAGCAGCATTCTTGTAATCCTTGTGGTGTCTGTTTCCTGGCCTGGCCTACTTTGAAGGGTGATACTAAGTAAGCTTCCGGGTTTCATATAGATCTGAATGTGAGACTTCCCAGAATGCTTAATCAGGGAAATTACCAAACCAGCAGCTGATTTCCATAGCATGTTCAGTGGGCTTGTTCTGAACTTGCTCACTTTTTCACGGTTTGGTGTTTGTGTGAGCCCAGCTTGTTTGGTTCACTGAGTCTACTGTGAACCCCCAAAATGGGTTAAGGGCTCGTCATGTTAATCCCCCTTCTCTCTAGAACACTGGCAAGATTGAAGAGCTGTTGGTTAGAAAGAATTTAACCTTCCAGCTAACATGGGTGACCTAGTCTGAACACTTCATGACCTCAGAGTAACTAAATGCTAAACTGAACAAAATGGTATGGTTAACCTACCAAGCTTGAAATCTCAATACTGCCTTAAGTTAAAAATAGATGTGTGCATTTCAGATCCAGAGCAACGGAAAATCCAGCAGTGATTACAAAAAGCATCATTTTTGTTTATTTGATGTTATACACATTCTATGGCTTTCCTCCAATATTGAATTTATTCCTCCTACTCTACTCCCGTTTTTCTCCTATTTAAAGGGCAGTAATTGAACTTTCACATGCTTGCCATTGGGAATTACAGGCCTTTTACCGTAAAACACATTTTGTCGAAGCCCTCTTGCCAAATGGGTATCGATATTTGCTCATTATAATAACAGCAGGGAGATAAGAAGAGTTTGGCAGGGAAAGAAATAAAGGGGGGGAAAAAAAGAAGGTTTAGCTGTTACTATACAGCAGTAACTTCAAAATGGCCTTGTTACACTTTTAAGAGAGATCAAGCTGAATCCAAGGGCAATGTGGACAGACTTGGGTTGCCTTTAACAGATGCACAACAATCTAAAATTCAAGAAAGGTGTTTTCTCCTAACTTGACAGCTGGGCCAAGAATGAGCTGGTGGAACATTGGCAAATGTGAGGTAAAAGACTCAATAAACTGACACTACTTTGTCTTTTGGGGGCTGATAGATACATTTTGAATGTTGAGAACATGCTGTAGGTTCCATTGGCTAGGACTGGTTCATCCATAAAATGAATTTTCAAGCAGCAAAGTCCTAGGTTTATTTATTCATTTCTTAGTGTCTGTACATCACTGAGCTCCAGCACAACTCCCACTGGTTTTCACCAATACAATTGAAAACCAGACAAATGACACACTCCCTACTGGTAATTATTCTATGACTTGATCTCATTCCAAAAGCTCTATTAAGCAACATTATTTTGATCCCCTTTCTTAAAGGCAAGAGGGCAGAAACAAGTTCGACCTCTGGGGAAAAGCAATTCTAGAGGGAAAGAGAAAGACAGAGAAACATTTCTCTACCTCTGCCCCATATCTTGAATGGAGCGGACCTTAAGTTCTCTTTTCTGGGATGAAGGGACAACCACATGGGCCAATTGTACCTGAGATGATACATGGAGATACCTGTGGCCCAAGTCATAGAGGGCTTCACAGTTTAAAGCCAGCACTTTGAACTATATCCAGAAGGCTTTCAGTAGTCAATACAGTACCCACAGAATCACTGTTATATGCCTAAAGCAACTCTTTCACATGAGAAGGTGCACAACCACATTTTCACATTAATTGCAGCTTCTCAGAGTCTTCAAAGGCAGCCCCATTTAAAACTGTAGTTGTCTAACCTTAAGTTGATGCAATAGTATATGGGAAAGGCCTTGGGAGACTGGGCAAAGAGATGTTGCCTAGGGAACAGTCAGATAAGAGATAGCATATCCCACAGCTGGATAGTGGATGGAGCAAGAGGCTCAGAAAGGACCCTCCCTAGTTTCTCAGGCTGTAAAGGAGATGGGGAGAATTGTACTTTCATACGTGCAAGATTGATTTTGGCCTCGTAGGGTAAACCAGAAAGGAATCACAACCAGATGAGCTAATTTTACTTTATTGTAAAGCTACATGGACAGAATCTTGCAAGAATGAAAGTACAATCCTCCCCACCCACCCCCACCCCGCCTCCTCTAAGGTTCTCTGTGGCTGTATTTTTTGCTCTTTTTATATTTTTCATAATCTCTGAGAACTCATGCAAGAGCACCTTGATGAGGCAAGGATTCTGGCGACAGCCTGATAAAGCTGCAGTTTCCACAGCTGCTCATGCAATACAGGTATTCCTTTTTTAGCAACTGCCTCATTTATCAGCCATTGCAATTATGACAGTGATGAAAAAGTCACTTTATGACCAACCCTTGCATTTATGACCTTTGCAGATCTGTAAAGCAAAGGAAAGCTGAAGCAAGATCATAAGTACAGTCACAGTTTCACTTAGAGACCACTTTGCTTAACAACCAAGTTGCCGGTCCCAGTTGTGGTTGCTAAACAAGGACTATCTGTACCCTATAATGTCTTATGCACTTCTTGGTCAGGGGTGGGCATCATTTTGTCCATTCCATCTTGACTTTGGTGACACCAAGTGCCAGGTTGATGACTGACACACATGTAAAAACAACAATTGTGTGATTCTGGATGTCCACTCTACCCCATGTTTTCTATGGTTACTGTTCACTGGTTACTTCTGGATGCTGCTGGCCAGAAGGTCAGAACTGGACCTGTTGGTCATTTGCTGTTAGCACAACAGGATGGCTCCTTCCTGTGTCATCCACCCTCCTCCTCCACTGCACGCATTACCTGTCTACTGGGCTACTTCTACACACAGATTAGGTGCAGTTTTCCAACAGCTGTATACCTAGGTTCAGAAATAGCCCAGCTCATAGGTCATGGTTACAAAGAAGGCGGTGTGAGGAACATTGGAAGAGCTTCCTCCCACTTCTCCCTGCATCTTCTGCTCGGGACCCTAAACCCACCTTGCTAAAGGTCTGTCTAACCCAGTGTTTCTCAAACCTGGCAACTTTAAGACGCGTAGAGTTCAACTCCCAGAATTCCCCAGCCAGCATGTCAGGTTTGAGAAACCCTGGTCTAACCCTTGGTATGGAGTGGGATTGGTGGTGGTGTTCCTGCCACCCCCTTTCCTTAACTTGATCTACCAAAACTAAATCAAGCAACACTATTTGTTAGTCTTGTTACTAGGGCAATAGAGCAGTGGGAATAACAGCCAGTTATGCCAGTACCTTATTCTGCAGACTCATGCAGAGTAACTCAGCGGTAAGAAAGGGCCCTTGGTTATCGGGTCATGCAGGGCCAGATCCTACTTCTCAAGCTAATTTACCTCACTTGATTGTTGCGGTGGTAAAAATCGGGCTGATTTCTACAGTTGACACCTAGACTACTGTCTAAGAAGCAATTTTACATATCATGAATGCATTTTTTTCACTTATGACAACTACGTGGAGGTTCTAGTGATTAAATGCATCCCAAATGCTTGCTTAAATTTAAAGAGTCCTCTATCCATTTTTTTCCTTTGTTAAATGTGTGGCTCCTAACCGCACTGGTATTGTGGCAACAGTAATGTTATTGAAAGAAAGTGGGCTATGAAACTGTGGAGAGATGGAATTCTCTTCTGCTATGCTTCTATGGCAAAATTACAAACAAGTATAACAAAAAGAAGCTACTGTGAGTCAACCTTTTTCCAAGTGCGCAATGTCTTCTCCAAAGTTCCTTTATCAAGTGGGAAAGCCTTGAGTTTAACCCAGATTTAATCATGGCTTACAGCATATTCATTAATTTCATAAAACTTCAGGTAACTGACTTGTCATTTCGACTTAGACAGACCTACTCTAAGCATAGCTCAATCTGCAGGGAACTCATTACAGCTATTTTTAAAGGAAAGTATATCTATATTAACGGGATGAAGAAAGCAAATAGCAACTATTAAGCAATGTTACTTCAAACATTTCCTGCCCTCCAACACAAAATTAATTTTTGATCCCTCCAGAAAGAAAGAATCCAACTCAAAATGTCTGCAGCATTTTAGAAACAGAACATGGCATAGGAAATATGCTACTATACTTACACATAGGTTTGCTTTCTTTTCCAAAAAGATGTGCGTCCATAGATACTTGAGGCGTTGAAATGTATCACAGTCTATGGATCTTTGCAGTTGGATCTTTGCAACTGGGGGTTGTGAAATCTTAGAATTTCCCAGGTTGGGTTCCCTCTACCCTTTCCTGATGAACTGTTCCCAGGTCTTCTTCCCACCCCCACCAATTTTTATTCCATTCACAAATATAAATGCTTTGAAGAAAACCCAGTGGAGTTCGAGCAAATGGATCACCAACTCCTTACAAGAAATACCGGCGTGCTAGATAACCACTGCATAAAATGGAAGAGCACAGATCCTACCTTTACCATTTCTCTCCTGGCTTCAGATGCATTCTTGAAGTCCTCAGTAAGACCAAAAGTTTGTTGCTACCGTACTTCCTCCTCCTCTACTTATTATAGAATGCAAAACTGCAACTCCTGAAGGCTTTTGATGTGTGGCTGAAAGAGCAGACGAAGAAGCACTGATGTTAAAACTGTCAGAGCGAGACACTCACGAACCTCTCACAGTAGCTGCATGGCAGATGTACTTTTTCCAGGGGGCAATGTGCGCCTTGTGATTAATACTGGGGGATGACCATTTTCAGAAAGCAGTGTGAGGCAGAGCACACCCAAGGTTTACAGTTCTGCTCCTGCGGCGTGTCTGAGGTGGAACGTGGTTGATTCTATATATAGGCCACTGTTTTCCTATTTGCTGGTGATCTCATATAGGGGGAGAGCAATGGGTCCCTGACTGATGCGGTGCATAAGCCACAAAGATGGGCCAATTCATGTCAGAGCACCTTTTTAGAATCACCCCTGAATAGCATCTGGGAAGCCCTTAGGTTCAACCTTCTGACCAAGAGCTGACCTCAAGTCTTCTTCTCACTTTTACTAGAATAAACAATGTGGGGATATATTCACCTCAACCTAATATGCTTGGGGAAAAGAAAGAAAGCGGGAAACCTCTACCATACTGGGAGGCAGCTGAGCGATTAAAGTCTTCCTTAATGGCTGGATTTGCACAGAATGCTAGGCGATGGTAAAATGGGATTGCATCATTTGTGGCTCAAGTATAATACGGCTTATTTGTCCCTGCACCCCATCACCCCATACTATGTGAACCCAGAAAATGGGCTTTGGGAACCTAAGTTTACAGTTTAACTTGGTACTGTATGTGCATTTTGCCACTAAGCTGAAGGTGTTCTCCTGTCCTTTTAGGATCTTATTTTTTTTTAAAAAAAACCCCATCACACCAAATATTCTTGTGCCTCAGTTCTCTCTCTGATGGTCTGATAGTAATACCTCACTGTTTAATATTTATCATTCCGATTAAAGGTTTTGTTTTATTTTTGTCTCTTCCACTTGATAGACTTCATTACTTTATGTCATGTTCATTTATTTACTTTATAGGAAAACGTTAGGTGCTGCTCTGTGTGGCTTACAAAATGCCGTGTGTGTGTGTCTGTGTATGTGTGTGCAGTATGTGTGGTGTACACCTCCAGAAAGAGAAAACTTACAGAGAGCACTAACGTATTCAAATGTTATGCAAATCAACCCTGTGCTGGGTTGTGGGTAATCCTTGCTTTGCTTCTTAGAAGTGCATCGGTGTCCAGCTTCTCGATACAGCAATTCTTTTACTGTAAGCTGCACGTTCTAAATCTATTTTAAAAAGTCAATTCCAGGGAAAAGGTCAAGACTTTATTGCTTTGAGATGGACTCAGAGGCCCTCTAGATGCTCAGCTAGCTGACCCTGCTAGGGCTTTTCTTCATTCTTTGTGGCTGGTGCCTGGTGATTACTTAATGCATCTTAATTAGGATCCTCAGACTGAAAGCAGCTTGGGCTTTTAACATGCTTGATGATGAGACTTCTTTCTATCCACTTGCAAAAGGTGTCCTTGCAACCATGAAATGCTCAAAGGCTGGTTTTGTTCCTCCTCTCTAAATTGTCTCATATCAGGGCTGGGCAATTCCCCAGCCTGTAGGCCAACAGGGGCCTTGGATTTAACACTGTGGAAATTCAGGGGCAAAACGAAGTTGGGTGGCTCACTTTAACAACAGATGCCAACAACTTAAGCAATAAAAGAGGTGCACTCATTGATTTCTCTGCAGTCTTGCAACCACTAAACGTGTAAAAAGGAAGGAATTGAAGACCTGGCTCTGCCAACTCACGTGGGGTGAAAAGAGAGGCAACCAACTCTGGGGATGGCTGGCGCCTTGAAGATGCTCTCTGAGTCTAATAACTCCTAATTAACATCAGTCTCTTGGAAGCATTATATAGGAATCTTGTTGTAGTGTATTTTAATTAATTTTTATTCTATTTTAATTAATATTTATTCTTTTTTACTGTAAACTACCCAGAGTCGCTCTGCAGTGAGATGGGCGGTGACAAATTTGAAATATAAATAAAAAATAAATTAATTAAAAAGAACAGAAAACGATGTCACCGTGTCACAAGTCATTCTGTCCCTGTGAAGCCAGGGGGAAAAAGGTAGGACCCCCAGAAGAATAACATTTCTCAGCTCTAGTTTAATCATTGAGGGTATGGATTCTCCACTATAAGCCCCCCTGGGATGGATTTGCCACAAAGTCTTGCATTTTTGCCCCAATAAATGCATGTATATGTGGGCATTGTCTGAGGTAGTAGCTACAGGCAGTTTCAGGAAGGTATCTGGCTAAAACAGATCCCTTGCAATTTTGCAGTTGTTGTGAGTTAGTTGTTGCCTAATACACAAGCATCCTGTTAGTCAAGTTGAACTTCCTCTCCTTCAACCTGATGTAGGTGATAATGTTGTGAGTTGTAGTCCCAACATATCTGGAAGGCACAAAATTTACAAAATTCAGGTGAATTAAAAAAAACCCAAAACTTACCTCTCCTTGTTAGCCCAATGCAGTACATGTCATTATTGCTACCATCCTGGTAGTAGCGTGGCAGGATATATCCACTTGCTATGATGCAGTGAATGAAGAGGAGACTCTTAGGGAAAAAAAGAAATGGGCACCCTGCCTCAGCACCAGAAACATGGCTGAATACCAGGAATTCAACACCAGACTCCGAAGAAATGAAAATCCTCCGCCTTGACTGATGAATCTGCTAGTTTCACTCTCTCCCACGCATTGAAATCTCAAGCTTTTTTGCTCCCATTCATGAAAGAATTTGCAAAGGTTACCCAGTTCTGATCAAAGAGTAAGGACAATGACATGCTCGTCCATCTCTAACTCCAAAACATACTTCTGGGGATGGCTATAGTTCAGCTGTAGAACATCTGTTTCCATGCAGAAGGCCACAGCTTCAGAACTGCCACTTAAAGGATCAGAAAACAGAGTTGGACTTGGAATGCTCTCAGTCATTGTTGACCCAAGAATTTATGTAAAGTTTGCATGGAGCCCTCCAAAGTCTTGGGGGTGCAATTCTCCAGGGCCATGCCCAAAGTTGCTGCCAAATTGAATCTTTTTATATGACCAACAGGGAAATGATTTAGGAGAAATCATATTCATTTGTTTAAATAATTATTTTAAACTCAAGTAGAATTGTAATTTCATTTTAAAAACTGAAATGCAAGCAGACATTAAATTATGTTGAAGCTTTTGTTCCAGCACTGCCCATTATTTGGATTCGGTCTCATAGCATGTCTCTCAAGGAACAAGTATTGCCTTCCTTCAAAACAAATAGTAGACAAGCTAAAATAGGTTCACAAGTAACTTATTCTTTGTTAGATTTCTATCCCGTTTTTTATTCAAGAGCTCAATTTCTTGCCTTGCTTCTCATAAATACAGTATTACATCAGAGCAAAAGAGCCAATTAACCTCTAGTGCCTAAAAGATCTTATCCAGCCCTATATATCTAGGTCAGGATCAACCTTCTCTACAACCAAACGTTGCTTCTAGGCATGTCTGGGTTGGAACTGTGGAACTAGGGAGCAACATTTCCAAGATGTCACGTGATGCTTTTATTGATTCCTGAGACTCAAAGCAGAGATGGTGAGAATAAGATATTAAGCATTCACATTAAAAGGAATTTTGTTTGCATTCCAGATGGCCCCAATCCTGTTAGCCTTTTGCAAGGTGTTGAAAACTTCGCTGTTTCTCCATGAGTTTGGGTTAGGAGGTGTCAGCATTCCCAGGTAGACCAGGCAGGAAACACAATCAAATGTGCCAATGCTACTTTATTGTAAGGCTACATTAACAGAAACTTGCAAGTCTGAAAGTACAAATCTCCCACCCTCTCCTTTATAGTGTGATAAGTTAGGGAGGGTCCCGTCTGACCCTCTTTTTCCTTCCATTATGCAGCTGTGGGCTATGCTGCCTCTTATCTGACCATTCCCTAGGTAGCATCTCTTCCCCCCTGTCTCCCAAGGACATTCCCACATACCATTACAAGAGGTTAGGGAGGCTCTGCTGCTGTTGCTGTATTTGTGCACGTGTGAGGTTGGAATCATTGCTTTATCCTCGGGTGCCACGGGTTGTATGCTGTGGTCTGTATATTTTAATTCTTGTATGCCGCCCAGAATCACTGTTGTGAGATGGGTGGCTGTAGAAATCATTTCAATAAATAAGTTCATGAATGCATTTGGTTTCTCTTAAAATGAAGAGCACCGTGGCAGACTTAACATTAGCTGCTTTTACTGTGGCAATGATAAATGAAAATACATGATCAAAAAAAAAAAAAAAGACGAATGCATTTGTCATCCTGTTTTGCTTTACATGGTTTCTCTTAGATGGAGGCCTTCATTGAACCTCCCAAAACATTAGCATTTGGTTGATCAGTGGGACTAACCCAAGCACATCCTTCTCTTCCTAACATCACATCAGGCACAGATCTGTAGTTTTGCTGGATGGAAGAGTCTGCAGCCCCCAAGGCACTTTTCATCAGAATGGATTTCAATAAAACTTTGTAGAAAATATAGGTAGCATAACAGCTCAGATGATGGCTGGCTTCACCCATTGCATCCAAATGTGATCTGTTTTGCTTTGGGCTTAATGTGTTGGATAAATCCATAGACTGTAGTTTGTAAACCATGGATATTATACATTATGCAAGCCCAACCAACTGCAGTTTATTCAATAAACCATGGCTCAAAAAAACCACTATTGCTTAGCATGATATGAGGGCCATCTAGGAGTGCTGGATCAATCTTGTTCAGATAAAATATTGCATGTTAAGGTTGTATGAAAATGTAACATTCATGCATCCTACTGTCAGACTTCTCAGACCATGTTTTGGCAGTAAATCTCCAATCCCCTGCTTCTTACGGCTCAATTTTTCTGCTAATATGGCACACAGCTAAATTTTCTCAGCATTTAACAGGAGACATCTCTTGTTTAAACAGTGATGGATCATACTACTTGCAGTAGAACCCAAGACCTGAAACTGTGTTTCGCAAAGAACAAAATACATGATTTTCAAGATATGTGATTCTCCTCTACAGCAGCAACGGGCAACCATTACAGGCCTCATCCAACCACACTGGAGTATTGGTGTGACCTCGGAAGCTACATAAAACATCGGCAGTGGTGCTGATGGCTGGGGGATTTCCATAGTAAACAGTCTGTCAGCAAATTTTGTTAAGAAACTGCTTGGAAACAATCTTCTATATAAAGTTAAAAGCTAGCAAAAAGAAGTTGCTATATGAAAAATTACCTGGAATGGTATGAATGTGAGACTTAGGGGTGAACTTTTGAGTTAAACTTAATAACATGCTGGAAGTGATCCATGCAGTGTGTAGACAATATCCTACATAAGATTAGAAATGTAACAGATTTTATTCCAAAGAAACTGATAAACACCTCCACTTGCCATTGTTGTTGTTGTTTAGTCGTTAAGTCGTGTCCGACTCTTCGTGACCCCATGAACCATATTGCGCCAGGCCTTCCTGTCCTTCACTGCCTCCCTTACTTCACTTACTTCACTTGCTTCACTTGCCATTAACTATCATCAATGAAAAACTGACACCCAGTTGGCTTGTAGCTGGATTCCATATACATGCCGAGCAAGGTAAGGTGCAGAGCTTCAACCAATAGTTGTGGTCACCATCTTGACTCTTGACTAACCCCGTGGGAAATTTTGATGTGACATGTGAAGCGGGAGAAGGATATGTGTCAGAACTGCATCAACCAACAATTGTTAATTCACAAAGCATAGCAGTCAATCGGAGTTGATTGACATATGGGCAATGAGGCTGGACCTGATTGTAGGCAAGGCCAGTGGGGGGCCTGATGGCCGGGAAGGAGCTATGGATCCGTGGAAGGAAGGAAAGAGGCACCACCAGGTGAAAAGGAATTGAGGTGCCAGGGCAACAAGGGGAGGGGGGATAAATAGAGGGAAGTTTACCCAGGCTTTAGTTTTAGCAATGTTTTGTTTCAAGCTGCATGTACCACACAATAAAGGAGCATTTATCTGAACCAGGCCTGGTTTCATGAGAATTCTTCTGAATTGGGGTTTGGACTTTGTGGACTTGACAATATGATCAAAAATCCTTTCTTCCATGAAAAATTCACTCTGAGTTCTCCCCACAATTTCTTCATTTCATCAGCATAACTTTAGAGCCGTTGTGATGGCAAAGGGACCTATTGATTATTCTGGCATCAAATATGGTTGGGGATCTATAACCAAATCACTCAGAGTTCTTTGGGGGTAGATGAAGTTAATGGCTGCCCTGAAAATGAGTTTATTATAGTATCCACAGTCTCAGGATCTCTTCAATTTCCAATCCCCAAGTCTTCCCTTTTGCCTCCCTTACCTTAGCCTGGAAAAACATTGGCAATAAATGGAGATTTTTTTCATCCAGTGAAATAGTTTCAGTAGAGACATGCAAGAACCTCTGTGATAATACATTTGTTAGGGTTTGCTGCTCTTGTTGAAAGTGTTTGAACCTCTAGAAACCTTTTCATTTCTTCCGGTGACAAGATGAACTGCAGCTTGCATTGTCAGGAAAGAAGTTCATCAAGTTCACTTAACTCCATATGTTCACACCACTGCCATCAAGTGGAAATTTTTATTTTCTCACCACCTCCATTATGACAAGACCAGCACCGCCAGTCGTTGACTTACTAAAGCCACCAATGTATCACACCAGATGGAAAATGAAGGCCATAGACGACTGTTTCCTTCAACACCAAATGTCTATTTTATTATAGGTTTTGTAAAACGGTCATTCACGACACATCTCCTAGCAATAATTTTTTAAAGTCCAGTTTTCCTTTTTTTTTTTTCCTCCTCCAAACTGATTTGGCCGTAAATCATAAAGGCCATTTCAAAATGATGTAAGAAAAACCATCCATCTAAATTTAGGTTCACTGGACAAATGTTTCCATTATATTTTCCCCCCAAAGGACACTTGTAAATTCATATACATTTTGTAACTACAGTGGTACCTCTACTTACGAACGCCCCTACTTAAGAAATTTTCGAGATACGACCAGCTCCGGCCCCAAAAATTTACCTCTACTTACGAACTCGCCTCTACTTACAAACCGGATCTGCGGCCATTTTCCCTGCTGCCATGCGGTCGCGGCTTCCTGTGGGCGAGATCGCGGTAGCAAGGAGACATTCGGTGAGGCTTGTGGCGTGCTTTGTGGCGTTTGGAAGGTTTTTGTGGCGTTTGGAAGGTTTTTGAGGTTTAAAAATAAAATGCATATGTTTCAGAACTGTTTAGCCGTATTTACCTTGAACCTTATGGGGGAAATTTACCTCGGGGTGCGACCAAATTCGGAGGGCGGATTAGCCGTATTTACATTGAACCTTATGGGGAAATTTGCCTCGTAGTGCGACCAAATTCGGAGGGTGGAACTGATTAACCGTATTTACATTGAACCTTATGGGAAAATTTACCTCGACTTGAGACCGACTCGAGTTGCAACCAGACTCACGGAACGGATTAAGTTCGTAACTAGAGGTACCACTGTACTTTGAATGCAGGCTTGCTTAACACATGCATGTTTGTAAGTAAGTTTTAAGCACCTCTCCCACCTTTTTCCTAATATACATGTTTAGGTATGCACTGCATTGCAAAATTCTGGGAAGTGTAGACGCTGAAGACCGTGTTCCATTTCACAGACGGATCTGAGAAATTTGAATCTATTCTTACCATAAGGTATATTAAATAATCTCCCCCACCATCACCACCAATTTTGATGTAAATCCATACTTAGTGGCCAGCCTTCTCCAAAATTTGGGGAAAATGTAGTCCTAACAGATCTGTAGAGTAACAGATTGGAATGGCTGGATTTATCCATTGGCCAGTTAAATTAGTCTCTCCTTTTTCTGGCATCCAGCTTGCCTGTAACGCCTTCTTTCCAATTCCTTTCTTTTTCCAAGAATTCCACCCAAACCTGCTGTGGCTTTCCACTTACATTTGTATATATGAAAAGAAAATTCCTCCCAACATCTTAATCAAGAGGATAACAGAATTTTGATAGGTTTCTGTTTCTCATAACAACACAATTTCCGTTCTCATAACAAATTGTGTTGTTATGAGAAACAGAAACTTTGCATTCCCACTTTGCATTTTCAGTTTTCTACACTAATCTTTTCAACTTCCTGGCATCTCAGAGCTAAGAACAAAATACAGGGTATTATAATAGTGCAGTTCTGTCTCATCACAATTAAAAGGGACGATTAATTCAGGATTGAAGAATGAAATAAATGGTTTGGTTTGGGCTCTTCATTTGTTACCATTGATTCCCTAGACTGGAACATGGTAGTGAGAAATTTTTGCTAGCCGTAGTAGTAAAAATAGGAGGGGCCAATTTCATTTCTCCTAAGTTTCTCACCATAGTGACCATTTACAGATTTGCAGGAAAAGTTTGCACAAGGATATATTTGTGTTTTGTGCACACTTCCCTGATATAGTTCTGTATGCTTGAATGCATGTGGTAATTTGGTAAGCATTTCTTTCTTCAGCTCTTACCTTTGCATATGTGTGTGCATTTCCCTGGATTAATTTTTTTTTCCGAGTTGCAGACTGCATCACAAGTTCTGAAAAGATACAAATAATCTCCCTTCTGTTTTGATCTCTCTACCTGCCTGATGGATCTGAAGCCATTATATTTATGTAAGCAATTTGACAGAACCTGTTTCTTATCTGTCCATATTAGAGGGTGCTGTTCTTTTAGTTCTAAATGCATTTGCCCAGTAAAACCTGACTGGAAACCTTTTCTTGGGGTTCAAGGAAATTAACATTGCCCATGTGACGTCTGTGGATCTGAACGTGCTTATGGATTCCCCTTTAGGATCTCACAGATTCCCTGACCTACCTGATATATTTTAAAGCCTTGTAGTAAAGCAAACCCCCAGTCTCTTACATTATCTGGGGCTGCAGAGCACACATCATGAACCAGGTTCCTACTTCAAGAATCAGAAGTTGGTTCCAAAACTTCATTCCCTAGTTGTTATATCAAGCAATGACCACTTTGAACCATCTGCTGTGAACCATTCTGAATGGAACTTGCACCTCACACATCAACAAACCAAACACAGTAGTTTTCAGTAGATCCAAGTCCATATATCCAGCTGAGAATCATCAAGGCTTGAGTAGTCAAATGATGGGAGATCATCTGATATGGATCTCCATGAATCATCTATTAGCTAAGAAGACAAAGGGGTCTCCATGCTATCACTTTCAAGTCTTTGAGGCCGAAGGGACCGGAAATAGGCCATTAAAACATTTTCGTTTCTCTCCTCCTCCTCCTCCTGCTCCTTGGCAGTGGGCCCTGCAGTCCTGCTGCTGTCAAAATGGGTGAAGCGGTGCAGGATGGCAGCCCTGCTGTGTCGGAATAGCCTTTGCTGAAACTCTGATGTCATGAAATAGTAGAGAATGGGATCCAAGCAGCAATTAAGGCTTGCGAGGCACAGCGCAATGGAGTGGAAATACATAATGTGGTGATGGACCAAGCAGCTTCCAAAGACCCCTTGCTTGACCATCATGAAGATGGGGAAGTTCACATGATAGGGGGTGAAGCAGATGAAGAACACGGCTGCACACCCCAAGATCAGGCGCCAAGCTTTCTGCTTCTGGTTGGCCTGTTGCACAGGGGCTTGTGGATCCCGCAGGGACTGTCTCATTTTCCACGTGCAATAAATGATTATTGCGAGAGGGAGAAGAAACCCAGAGAGCTCAGCTACTACCATCAGTGCTATGGCGGCTCCCCTCGTTAACTGTTTTACTTCCAGGTCAGCAAAGCAGGTATTGGCGCTAGGACGCCTTAGGATTGGAAGGGAGAGACAAGCTGCTCCCACCACTATCCAGATGGCAGCACTGATGGCGACCTCATGCCTGCATTTCCAGCTGTTGGCTCGGAAGGGGTGAAGCAGAAAGAGATACCTTTGGACGCTGATGCAGGTGAGGAAGCAGATGCTCGCGTACATGTTGAGGTATTTCAGGTAGAAGCAGAACTGACAGAGGAATCCCCCAAAAGGCCAGTTGTGGTTGACATAGTAATACATCCTCAAAGGCAATGAGAGGACATGAGCCAGATCAGCAGCGGCCAAATTCATCATGAAAACGACCGCTTTGCTTTCCTTCTTGATGAAGCAACACAAAACCCAGAGAGCAAGGCTGTTTCCCACCAGGCCAGGGATAAAGATAATAGCATAAGTAGAGGCATATAAGGAGGCCTGGAAGCCCATCGAAGGATCAGAACAATTCTCAGAAGAATTGTCACCTGGCATCTTGATCAGGTCAGTGGGCTTCCTGAACACAGCGGTGGCTGAGAAGATCCCTGTGAAGAACAGAAGAAGCAGGAGCAAATATTTATTTCCTTCTACGGAAAGACAGAAGGCTGTAGCCTTGAACGCACATACTAAGTTCATTGATCAAACCATGTTGTCACTTAAAAAGAAAACCCTGCTCAGCTAGACATACCTTACTTCAACCTTTCCCAAGCTGGCTGGGAAGTCCATATGCGACTTAAGTCCAACACATCTGGAGGTTGAGAAAGCTGCTATCCATGTTCCTATTCACAATTTTTTTTTAAAGACACAGTTTTCTTGCTTGTTTGTTTCTGCAAGCTCCATGGATTAAATCACAAGAGGGAAGGGAAAGAGTGACCACTGTAGGAAAAGGAACCTAAGTTATAATTATTTTTAACCAGGGAGCTAAAATCTTGTTATATGTCAACGGGTGGAGTATGAATGGCAGGCATGTTCATTCATTTCCAGATGAGCCAGCCTTAAATAAGTTCTCTTCCTTCCTGTCTGCTGATTCTAAGATGCTGTAATGATTTTTCCTCCTGAGGATGCTGTATGAGTAATATAGCAGAAGTCTCAAACTCTCATCAGAAGAATCAGCACAATAGAGACGATGGCCCCTATCAGAAAAATACATGGAGCAAAACGCACACAGTCAATCAAATTGTCTTTTTTTGGTGGGGTGGGGGGGAGAGGGGAACATTTCAACTCTCTACTCTGCTCTTCCTCTTTGGAACAACATTTTCAAATCCAAATAAGCAGGACTGATAGTAGTCTTCTAGTTACTGTCAAATTAAAATTCTCAACAGCTTTAGCCATCAAATTCAAGGCTGATGGATGTTGAGGGCTGTGGTAAGCCCTACAATAACATTTACAGAGTTTAGAAAATAGACACCCCCCTCCCCAAGTTATCTGGGAAAAAAACCCAGAAAATCCTTGCCCTACCCAAGCATGTAATGCAGCCCCACTCACATTAAATTGCTTATTATGGAGTTATTTATGTACTCAATTTATATGCTACCAAATCCATTTCAACTTATGGCAGCTTTTGGGATCCCAGTTAAACTATCTTTAGTAGAAGCATCATTTTTATCACTTTTTTATGATAAAAATATACCATAAGGTAAAATGTCCATGGTAAACCTATTCACTATAATATCCATATACCATTTACCGTTAAAGTATCCAGGGTAAAATGAGTGCATCCACATTAATTTAAGAATAAAAGAATTAACTATTTCAGCATTCACAAGAACGTTGCTCCAGCCATTGAGAATCTTGCTCCCTCCACCTAGTGTGCTATGACTCCTGATCACTTGAAGAATTTTTACCCTTGTTCTAATGGAACAATTAGGTCTGAATGAGTGGGCTGAAATCAAAAAAGAAAGATTTTAGAAAAAGGGAGTGGGACTTTGGCATAGGAATTGGCTGGAAGGCTAAGAACTCAGGGAGGGTCAGAAGCCAGCAAAAAGAAACCTCTCAAGCCCTCATATCCCACTGATAAGCTCAAATCTCTTCCATCTTTCCTGTTTCAATGAGAAAAAAATTACAAAAGCAGAAAACGAGTGCTGATAACCATCCCGTATGACTCATCCGTTTCCATTCCTCTCCTCCTACCCTGGGCTACAATAAATTGCATTTTTTCTTTCCTTTTCTTCTTGAAACCCATTAAAAAGCAAAAGCAATACCGTTACCAGCCTTTCTGAATCCTCTTGAAGCGGGGAAACTTTCACAGAATGTCAGCAAAGCTCTGATTCAGATGCTTACATAAGGTTCTCTCAAGTGGCCTGGTTTGGATCAGGACACACATCTGGGGCCAGCCAACTATTAAACCAGTGTTTCTCAACCTTGGCAGCTTGAAGATGTGTGGACTTCAACTCCCAGAATTCCCCAGCCAGCATAAGCAAAATAATATAAATGGCTTGGTAGATATTGGACATGGGAAGTTGTGGCTGGTGGTTAAGGTGGTGGACTAGAAGCTGGAAGACTGCAAGTTCCTTCCTCACTTAAATATGGAAGCCATCTGGGTACCTGTGCCAGTTATTCTCTCTCTCAGCCCAATCCAGTTTTAAAAGGGGATTGTTGTGGGGGAAATAGGAGGAAGGAGCATTATCTACACTGCTTTGAGTTGTATAAAATAAGGTGGGGTATTAAACAAAGCATCCAGACACATTATGTGAAGACCTACCTCTCTGGAAAAGGCTCTATGCTGGGAATGGTGGAAGGAAAGAGAAGAAGAGGATGGCCAGTAGCAAGGGGACCGAGCAAGGACTGAGCAAGGATTCCATTACAGTGCACTGTTGGAAGACCTGAAAGACCAGGCTGGGGACAGATCATCATGGAGAAAACCTTTGTGGTCGCTAGGAGTTGAAAATCAATCATTAAACCAATGAACCAACCAGCCAACCAACCAGTAAAATGGCTCTTCTTCACTGTTGGAGGCAAGAGTTGTGGTGATGGAATGTATCTACAAGGACAAGAGTGATGTGGGAGATCAAGGCTATCAGGAAGGAGGGGTGCATTCCAGGAGGGGGAAGGAGGCAAGAGGCAGCAGAGTCCACAGGGGGAGCGCGGGAAGCGAAAGAGGTTCAGGATAGCCACTCTGTAGAAACTCCCAGGGTATATCCACTAGTTGCCGTAGTATAGATTTAGTCTGGCAAGATTCTTTCTCTAGGGTGTAAGCTGATAAAGGAACTGGACTGGACTGGACCATTTCATCGTTGTTCTTGGGCTGGGCCTGACAGTTGTTCTCAACCACCTAATCCATGGAGGTTAAGGCAATGGATGGCTATAGGTTAATCAGCCTACATTTCATCTCCTCTATAAAAGTCAGGCATTCTCTGTGATGCTGGGCCTGAATGATGATATTACCCTTGTGTCCTCTCTATATGTTTCCCAAAAGACATCTGGTTGGCCAGTGTGGGAGCAAAATGCTGGACAAGATCAGCCTCTAATCTGATCTAGCCTTGCTCTCCTTATTCTCTTATTATACTGGAGTTTCTCTAAGCTAGCCTGCACTCTCAGCTGTGGTGAAGGATCTCTTTCTGTTCTGTCTATTGATGGCTGAAAACTTCATTTACTGTTTGAAGGATAGAGATTGCAGAATGTGGAGCCACATTCTACACATGGGTAGAAGTGGTCTTTTCCTTTTTCTAGTTTTTTGGGGAACAAGTGTAGATATTTTTGAACCCTGAATTACACTTTGGCTTTTGGGTGCTGCTCATCTCAACTTTGCAAGGACGTTTGCCATGAAGTGTCAATCATCATGGTCAAGGGGAGGGGGGTTCAGAAGCCACAAAAAGGGGTCTCATGTGGTCCTGGGGCTGAAGCTTATCCATCCCTACTTGAAGTTGTTCTGGAAAAAGTATAATAATATGGCATGGGGCCAGGTTATTTGAGAGTTCACCTCTCCCCAATTACAACTACCGATCCCATCAGGTCTGGCAGAAGAGGCAAGTGGTGGGTCCCATCAGCCAAAGACTTTCATTTGGCGGGATCCAGAAAGAGAGCCTTTTCTGCCATGGCACCTGCCCTCTGGAACATCATTCCCCCCAAGATGAGATTGGCACCAACCTTCCGGAAGGCCCTCAAAACTCGGATGTGCCATCGGGCTTGGGGATCCCAAGAGTGGAGACTGTTAAATAGTTATATTGTATATAGTTAAAGTGGACTCTCCTCTGTTTTTTATTATTGTGTTTTTAAATGTAGCTTTTAATTTTATTTTTTTTTTAATGGTAGACAATTATGATTTTATTTGTGTTTGTTTTAACTATGTACACTGCCCAGAATCACATGCAAGTGATATGGGTGGTCATATAAATGTAATAAATATATAAAATCTGTGTAGATGGGTTTGTCTTTTTATAAATTTTAATGATGTATTTATTGTTTTAACTTGATGTAAACCACCCAGAGTCCCCCATTGTGGGGAGATGGGCAGGGATAAGTCTATGTATAAATAAATAAAAATAAATAAAAATGCCTTTAGAAGCAGAGGTCCTTTGTATTTGCAGGGATCATCCAAGTCAACCCATTTCCATTTGGGTCTGTTTACAGACTATATTTATACCTTCGTATCTCAGTGCTGTGTGCATGTGAGTCTAAAGGTTCAGCATTGCTTGAAACTTTCTACCTCTGTTCCTTCTCTTTCTGTTGCTGTTGATTCATTCAAACCCTTCAAGAGCAAAGAAGCCACAGTTGGGGGTTGGCTTAACCTTGAAGGGTCCTCCCATCTCTTTTCTGGTAAATAGCCCAATGCTCTGACATTTCTAAGCTGCTATTTTCACTTTTAGATTTCTATGGATGGTTTTAATTTGTTTATATTTTTCGTAGCGGCATGTTTTTCACTGTACTGTTTGTAGAGATGTTTTCCCCCACTTGCCTGATCAGCAACCGCTCTGGGAGATAGCTTCTCTTCTGCAATGTGGGGTTATGATCTTTTCCAAAAGTGTGTAAATAAACAGTCGTATACCCCTTCCTCCAAAAAGATGATGACTCAGATAATGACAAAGATTCAGGAAAACTATGGGAACTTGATGAACCTTGACCTAAACTCAGGGCTCATGAAACTCAGTATGATTTCAACCTAAGCAAGCAGGCAGGACGAGATCCTCGAGAAAGAGGTGAGTCTAAAGCTACTTTTACTGGAACAGCTATAGTAGCAAAGTCTTGTAAGTCTGAATGTGCTTTCCTTTCTCTCTCCTTCATCTTTATGAGAATTAAGGGGAGGGGGGTGCTGTCTGAGGCATTTTCATTAACCACTTTCTTGGTCTGGACTCAAGCCACATTTATCTGATCGTTGCCTTGGAAATGGATCTTCCCTCTGTCCTTCTACACTCTCTACAGCTCATTACGGAGGCTGAATGGGGATTAGCAATGAAGGTGCCGCAAATCAAACCAGCAGAGTTTTCTGCTGGCTCACAGGAGAAAAGCACTAATACAGCTGTATGGCTGTGTCTCCGGGTACTTTCAGACCTCCTTGACCACCACATAGCAAAAGAAACTCAAAAGAAGAAATGGACGTGTGCCGAAGTGCCATTTTGCACGCATGAGGAAGGATCAAGCCGTAGGAGCCATTCCAAGCATAGTTCCTGGATCCTTTGAATTAAGAAGATCACAGCAGTAAGGACTGTGATAGCTTCTAGTCATGGCCATTATCCTCAAGGATCAACCCTGCATGAATCAGACATTTTAGGACAGGGCTACCACATCTGGACTACAAAAATCCAGAGCCACTAAACAGGGAGAAGAGAATTAGTATAATTTCTTTCTTTCTACTGCTGTCTAATATTTCCTTCTGCATTTTTGCACCCCAAATCTGGTAGACCTTAGAAGCTCAGTGAGACACAGTTTAAATTAACATTAACTGCCACGAAAATAATAAACCAGAATCGTTTCTAGCCAAATGCCACTTTTCCTCTGATGCTCAATAAACAGAAGTCACAATTAACTATTTATTCCAACAAGGATGGGACAGAACTCTTTCTAAAGGTTTGGTAAAGATTCCTCTTTTATTTTGTAAAGTGCTGTTTTCCACCAGATTAAAAAAAAACAACAACTGAAGAAAATCATAACGATTATAGTAATCTAAAACAGGACATTTTTAAGTGAAAGAGTGACATGTGGCAGTCTCTGCTAATGGGCAATCTTTTTGAAGAAAAGAAACAACCTTGCTGCTCAGCTGATTTCCTTGGCAGGAAAACTTTGTTTTCCATTTTAAAGCTATGATATGGATTTAATTAATTGAGGGTGGGGCTTGCCTTTGATTTGTAGTGTATTCAGAAATGCTGTATCACATTTCTGTGTATCCAGGAACAGAATTCCTTCCTGCTTGCAGTCCTGCACACTCACTTTGAAATCAGGACCTTTGATACCAGAGGAAGCCCATTCTAGATTCGGGGAGAACAACCTTACCTCATAGCAGTTTCCATTCTTTGAAAGGTTGATGACCGCAGAAAGGAATGAGAAACAAAAAGAAGAAAGACGCTTCCTCTGAGCTTGGCTGTTTTACTTGTTTCAGTTGCGAGATTTCTCATGCAGTTTCAACCTCAGGCAGAACATCATCCTGAAAATTCTTCAGAAAGGCGAGTGGTGCTCCACACAGAGCTGAGACTCTGTGAAAGGATATCCTGGTTCTCGTTTCTCTGCTCCACTTAAAATACGGCCACAGCTTTCTGGAAAGGAGACAAAATAACAGATGACATCACCAGCCTTGAGAAGCTGCCTGCTTCTTCACGCAATGTCCAAGTTTACAGTTTCTGCCTATTTTCTCATTAGAAGCGGGTTGTGCTGTAGAGCCCGCCCAAGAGAGAGGAACTGTGTTTACGAATGGCACATCTCATTTCAAACACAGGCCCATCTGGCCACCTTCAGCCACTCATCTTCCAGACTTGCTCTCTGAGGTTGTGCAATTTTGTTGGGAGACTTGGAGACAGGGGCTGTCTCTCAATCTAATTTGCAACACAGGTTGGCGATGCTACAGGAAAGCAGGAGAGAGAGAGAGAGA
Source organism: Python bivittatus (assembly GCF_059951505.1). NCBI lineage: Eukaryota > Metazoa > Chordata > Lepidosauria > Squamata > Pythonidae > Python > Python bivittatus. The sequence goes on from NW_028277110.1 coordinate 230,175, forward strand.
GAGAGAGAGAGAGAATCACGCCTGCCATTGTGAGCTCTTTGGAGGAAGAGAAATAGAAATCTGGTCTATGAATGCAGGTGGAACTTGTAGGGCTGTTGTATAAGGATGGATAACATTTTAGGGCCTGAGAGCTGCCGTTGAATTCCTTGGGGAAGCTAGGACTTTCTCTGGTTGGGTTTTGTTTTGTTCTGGATGTGGCATTTTTTCTTTTTTATTTAATTAATTAGAAAAATTAAGTCATCGTTTGGCCTTGATAGCTTATACAGACACATTCCTGCAGGTTTCTTGGCATGAATCAGAAATGGTTTGAAATTCAGGGATTATTTCTTTGACTGCCCAGATTGGCTTACATTACTGGGATTTCTGCTGGTCTAAGGACAAGTACTCACCAGATCACGCTTTGTTATCAAAATCCCTCAGGGTTGGTTAAGCGTTGCCAACCAGCTGGGCTTTTAAACCTAGTTGAGAACTTTTGGGGGTGTTTCCCACCAATGTTCAGCATTCTTGTTGCCAAGTTTCATCAGTGTAGTTGGAAGAGGGCCTTCAGAAGCTACAGAAATGAAGTTCATAATTGCGTGCAGCCCTGAGATCACGGGTTGCCCACTCCAGTTGTGAAAACCACTGAAAAGTTATCCATGGAATGAGTAACACATCTGGGAAATGTTAGAGCAGATTTTCCCAACCTTATGCCCTTCAGATATGTTGGACTTACTCCTATCATCTCTTAACTAGGATGGTCTAACATTTGAGAATGTTGGGTTGAAGAAGGCTGTATTATATACTGGCTTGGTTCACACATAGACTTAAGTTATCCTTTATTTTAGCCATAGTTTAAAACCACAAACACTGGGCAGATTCTGGATTACTGTGAGGAAAAGTAAGCAATGGCAATAATTTTTTTAAATGTAATTGCTTCTCATCAAGAAACAATTATAATGTAATATTTGTTATTTTAATAATGTGATTAATTTAATTAATGTCATCTCAAAACTATAGGAGAAACAATAGGGCTCTACTCTCTTCTGCATGAACAGCACCATTTTGGCAACATAAAAGTCTATATCAGTGAAACAAGTTTATTATATTACTATATTCATGTATAGGATAACAGCAGAAACTGTAGTAACAAAGAAATGGAAACCTAATTTAGGAATAAATACAGAAGGTGTCCCAAACATTTTCTGGAATATTTCAGATAGTCAGTGTTACATATCTAGTTGGATTCCAGGAAACGAGAGAAGGAAAAGTAAAATAAGACATTGTTTTGAAAGCTGGAACTGTTTCTCAGCCTGTTGAAATGACTATTTTAATCAGGACGTCCAAACAGAAATCTTAGCATCCTGTAAGATTTGTTTTGATTCTGGGCTTGCTGTAAGTAGTTAGAAGATTTTTTTTTTTTAAGAGATATGCTTCTAAATGTTTGCTTTTGCTAATACTGTCATAATGAAATTAACTGATTCCTGAAGAAAATCTATTTATGTATTTGCTAAGAGTTGACACTGACTTAATGGCACATAACCAATGAATCAATCAATGCTTAATTTATATCTATATGTTTCTTGTAACTGCAGAATAGAAAGGAAAATATCACCAATATTTTAAAGCCTTCCCAAACTTCTTTCTCCTCCACATCCCCATCCTGAATAAATAAAAAGCATCGAAGTATCACTGGGAGGAAAAAGCAGAAGTCCGTAAAAATTATTTTCCCCTGGTTTGGGCTTTTATTTTCAGTGAAGACCAAGAAGGGGGGAAATCAGAGATACTGGGATTTTTTTTCAATAGGGTAGAGATAAACTTCCACTAACAAGGTCATACAGGGAGTTTAAAATATTTCTTAAGTACGTACCTGCATAGAACAGAACTCCAGAAGAATTCTCTGTCATCAGGACCGGCGTAGGGTGGGGGGTGTTTAAAAAAAGTCAGAAGACTAGTCTCTTTAGCTTTAGAAAGAAAAGCCCAACACGGCTTTCCAGGCATTTTTCTGATCTCTAGCGCACAAAGACATGCACCAAGGACAGAGCATGGATAAAGGTTGAAAAATGTCACATCCCCTATGTTTTGCTTGTGTGTGTGTCTTCACGTTAGTCTTGGCTCCTGGCAACTGCCTGGACAAGTCCCTACAGTTTTCTTGGTAAGCTTTTCAGAGGTGGCTTGTCACGTCCTTCTCCTGAGGGCTGAGAGAGAAGGACTGGCCCAAGGTCACCCAGTTGGCTTTGTGCCTAAAGGGGGACTAGAACCCACGGCCTCCTGGTTTCTGCCTTTAACCACTACACCAAACTGGCATTCTTGTTTTGCTTGGTGGACAGCAATAATTCCACTTTATATCTTAACTCCAGGTCCCTCTGTAAGTAATGGGACCCAAAGAGAATGTGAATGAAGGGGACAGTCTTCTCCAAGGACAGGATCAATACTTTTCACCACAGCAGAGAACTGGGTATGCATCTGGGTCTGTGGTCCTTTCCCCACTGCTGAATCGGTGCTCAGCTTGCCTCCACAAGGCATGACATTTGTGGTCCCCATCACTACTCCTCTCCTGCCTCAGTTTCCTCTGTTCCTAGTCAATGCCAGTCAATGGATGATGAAACCTAACATTTGGCACCAGTGGTGTCTGAAAGGGGAGGGTGGGAGGGCATGAACAGCATTTGGCCCACCCAGTAAGAAACCCCACCCTTTTTGGATGTGCATCGCAATGTTGCACACACCTCTAAAAGGGGCAGAATTTGCAGTGCAAGATGCCTTTCATTGTTTTGATGAACGAAGGAGACTTCTCCAGACCCCCATATTTTATAAATCTTGTGGTCGCCCTTGGATGGAATCAGAAGAATGGCAATATGAAAGGTGGGTAAGGTTGAGTTAAGGCTATCTTACTCATGGGCTGGGGATCATATGGAGGTCATCTAATTCAGCTGAAAAAGGATGCAGCCAGGTGTTTGGGTCAAACACTAGTGGGAAAAAGCTTAAGGTGTGTAATCAATCTATCAATCAATCGATCAGGATTTATGTCCAAGTAAAACGTATTTGTCTAAATAGGTTCCCCATAAGTCAGTAGTTCAGAGTCTAAGTTATCTAAAGGAATAAAGTCCTTGTATGATCTTTTACTTCCCCTGTATAGGCATGATGTAGGTTTGTGGCATCATTCAGAGCAGTGTTTCTCAACCTTGGCAGCTTGAAGATGTGTGGACCAACTCCCAGAATTCCCCAGCCAGCCATGCTAGCTGAGGAATTCTGGGAGTTGAAGTCCACACATCTTCAAGCTGCCAAGGTTGAGAAACACTGGTTCAGAGTATTCTCCATGATTTGCTAATTTTGGTACAGATAACAATCAGGTTTTCTTAAAATATTGACATTGGAATTTCAGTTTTTCTCACCTATTGGTGTATATTCATAATATTAAACCATTGTCACTGATTGGATTTGCTTTTTAAAAGTTCTGGCTATGGATAAGCAGTGGGATGCAAAAAATGTGACTTTTTTTCTTTGTAAAAGCAAGATGGCAAGTATTTCCTGCCAACAGTCGGCTATGAAAAGATAAAAATAGCCAACAGGATGCACCTGAATGGAAAAAAAAAGACAACCCCCTACCCACCCACACACAGACACACAAATGCAAACATACAGAAATCAGAATGCATCTCTATATTTGAAAGTGCATTGTTATCCAGATCACGTTATTAAGAGAGGGATGAATTGTTGCAACGTGGACTAGATTGTCAGCTTATGCAAACTTTCCTAGTCATGGGAGTTTTGCATCTCCTATATTTTTAACGTTTTCTTTCTCTCTCTCTTCAATCTGAAAGACTCACAGAGTCTTCACAATCACTTTCACCAGTGATGGCGAACCTATGACATGCGTGTCAAAGGTGACATGCCACGACATTTGGGGTGACACACCGGCGTTCACCAACACCCAACAACTATTCTCCCTGTTTGAGTTATCAAAGAAACTGAGTTTGTTTTACTGGTATTTCATTTTTATAATTATTTTGATGTTTCTTTATATAACATATAGCACCACGCATGATTGGCCTGTATTTTTTTTTAAATAAATGAATATGTAAAGAATTGTTTCTCTTTTGTTCAAGGGTGGGGGTGGCCTGCCAGCAGAGTCAATTTAGGCATTTTCCGAATTTTTGACACGCCGAGCCCAAAAGGTTCGCCATCACTGGCTTACCCCATCACGTTAAGTCAGACTGTGCTAGAACTAGAACTAGAACCTCCATAGGCATGAGGACAGGGGCACCAGTTCTTATACTGGACACTAATTATTCAAGTGTCCAGCTGTGGTTTCACTGAACAGAGTTTCAGTCTCTTTCTGGATTACTGAACAATTTGCAAACGTCGAGAAAAAGAAGGCATTTATTTATTTATTTATTTATTTATTTATTTATTTATTTGAATTTGTTGTAAGCACCCAACGACCTCATAAACAACGGCAATCAAACAAAATCGGCTCTCCCAGAAATACAATGGTACATTAATATGTCAACCCCAGGCCTGGGGCCGAAGGCAGGTTTTCAGAGCTTTCTGGAACCCTAGGAGAGAGGGTGCAGTCCTTACCTCTGAGGGGATGCCGTTCCAGGGGGCAGGGGCTGCAACAGAGAAGGCACATGTCCTTGGTCCCCAAGACAACAATATTTAATGCAGGAGTGCACCCACTCTGCTAGAACATTCTGGGTAGGCAGAAATGATTGGAGACAAAGGTTCCCTCAGTTATCCAGGCCCTGTGCCATGCAGGGCTTTATAGGTAATAACCAGCACCTTGATTGGCAACCAGTGCAGCTCACGTAGCAGTGGTGATCCATGAGCCTACCAAAAGGTGCCTGTTACTGCTTATGTCGCTGGATTTTGAACCAGCTGCCTCTTCTGGGTGGTCTTCAAGGGCAGCCCCATGTAGAGCTCATTGCAATAATCCTATTGTGAGGAGACCAGGGCATGTCTGAAGGGCCTCCTGATCAAAGAAAGGGTACAACTGGCACACAAGATGAACCTGGGCAAAGGCCCTCCTGGCCACAGCTGCCACCTGGTCTTTGAGAGTAGTTGCAGGCAAGGGAGATTCTTCAAGAACATTGAATCAGTTCCGATGCACATCTGCACATAACTCTGCACACTTAGTTTAATATAGGTTTGCACTAAATGAGCCTTTGGAAATAGGCAGCATGCAAATAAAGTAAATAAATACTTGAATAGGAATCTTCTTCCTTGAAAAGCAGTGAACATAACTGAAAGCAGAATCCTTGTTTCATTTCCCTTTCAGAACAGTTACTTTACTTATAGGGTATGTACATATTTATAAAGATGTGATCAGTTAATTCATTGATTAAATTATCCTTTTTAATGGAACCACCCCCCCCCATGCAATTAATTCATATGACCCATAAGCTGAAAGTTGCAGATCAAGAGAAGTCCAGAGAACTTCTATTTATAACTGTGGAATTTATTCCAATTTATTCCAATTTTCTTTTGCAAGTTTTCAGTATGCTAAATCTATCTGAAGGCTTAATGCAAGTTACACCTTTGATTCTAGCTAGAAATCAGTCAGAAATTGCACCCCCAAAGCAATGTCCTATTGCGCATTAGTAGGAGCAGCAAAAAGTGTTAGTGCTTCCAAAGGATGTGATAAAGCAAAATAAAACAGATTCAGCCATTGTCTACCTCAGACAGGTCTGGGAAAAAGAAACTCCTGTCTCTGAAGAGCTGTTTTTGGTTTGGGTAGCTTAACACTTGATGATCCCCACCCAGTTTGGAATTGCTGGTTGGGAACGATGAGTGTCAGACTGAGTTCATAGAAAAAATGAAAACAAAACAGATCATGTTATGACTTAGCTGTGCGAATCCCACCCTTGTGATTTGTAAAACATGGTCACTGAAAGCTTTTGAAGACCACCACATTAGCTAAGGGCCAGCAATGTAGCACATATGGCTACTTTGGTTCATGGAACTTCCCATAAGATGGCATCCATGAGACCCCCGAATTAAATAGTTGCAAGCTCAGAAGATCATCATATCTTACAAGTCGTTGATGTTGTTGCCTGCAATCTTGAATGATTTGTAAACAGCAGTTGGAGATTTCAAGTGAGAATACCAATATCTTGCAAGATTTCAAGTTAGAACCCCTAAATCCTGTAAGGTTTAGCAGTATAATGAGATGCTTATCACTTGAATATATTTATATTAATTTAGGGCACTTGTACCAGGACCATTTGCAGAACAGTCAAGGTTCACCAGTAGTCCCCAGACCACAGATTAGGAACCACTGATTTATCATTTTGTATGAACCCAACCAACTATTGTATAATCAACCAACCAGAACAAAGCAAACTTTTCCTTAGTATGGTATGTGAGCCCACTCCTGTGCTACAGGAGATCTGGAGACATAAGAGAATTCAGCTCTGAACTATAGGAGCCTAAGGAAGCTCCTGTAGATCTTCCAATCTTTTGTCCAACTTGAAGCCCAACTAATTTATTCCTTCATAGAAGAAGCACTTTCCTTGCTTAACAAACGACTTCTGAAGGACAAGCTACTGTATGTTGATATCCGATCACGGAATTCTGATGTCACAAAAAAATATAGGAATGGATCCAAGCAGCAGTTAAAGCTTGCAAGGCTTAAAAAAAAGGGGTGAAGATACAAGATACTTTGCTTTACAGCACAGCTGCTCAGAACACCTTCTTTTACCAACATAAAGAAGAAAAACATGATGTGATAAGGGGCAAAACACACACAAAACACAACAGCACACATGGCCACCATCCGTAACGCCTTCTGTTTCTCACTAGTGTTTTGTAAAGGCATTTGGTTTTCCTGAAGGGAGGCTCTAATCTTGCAAGTGCAGTAGACAATGATGCCAAGAGGGCACAGAAACCCAACCAATTCAGCGACCACCAGCATCCCAACCAAAGCTGATTGGCTCTGGAATTTTGCAATGCTGAGATCGGAGAAGCAAGCCTCGGAATGGTGGGTCTTTCTCAGCAATGGAAATATCAGGCAGGCGACTCCAGCGACCAGCCAGATGGCAGCAGAGATGGCGACATCATAGCTCTTTTTCCAGTCTTTGGCTTTGAATGGGTGGAGCAGAAAAAGGTACCTTTGTAGGCTGATACAGGTGAGGAAACAAATGCTGGCATACATGTTGAGATACTTCAGGTAGAAGCAAAGCTGGCAAAGGAAGAACCCGAAGGGCCACTTGTAGTTGATGTAATAATAAATCCGCAGAGGGAGGGAGAGGACATGGATGAAGTCGGCGGTGGCCAGATTCAACAGGAATACGATGGTTTTGTTTTGCTTTCGGATGACGAGCCATATCATCCAGAGAGCTATGCTGTTGGATAGGAGGCCCGGGATGAAAATGATGGAGTACGCGGCGGCATAAAAAGTGTGTTGGAAATTTATCCCAGGTTCAGAGCAATTCTTCTCAGTTGCATTGAAATCAGGAGGACCTGGAAAGGTCACTCCCGTTGAGTAATTCTGTACCCTGCAATGAAAAGATGGCATATTATTTGGTAGCATTATTAAATTGCAAAATGCTTTGTAAATGAAATTTGTGTTTGGGTAACACAGTTACAACCTGCCTTCCTGCCCTTTCACTGGAGGAGCCAAAACTGTTTCAAGGAGAATGAAGAAGAGGAAGCAGCAGCAGCAAAGAGGAGACAATGCCAATAGGAGGAGGAAGGAGTATTAGGTTTGTTCTCCACCTTGAGTTATTTATAAAACTAATAAAGACAGGATTAAAAAAAATCTAAAAAAAAAAAAGTTTTAGTCTTTGGCTTCTTTTCAAACTTGGTCATCAAGGAAGCATATTTCCTAGAGGATGGGTTAATCCATGGTCTGTGCGCAAGATCGGAGAGACTGTCATAAAAATCACTGCCCAAAGTTGGGCACTTCACTAACACAACTTCCTGGGAGATCAAACACGTTCATGAAATTGTCAGTGACCATTCTGAGATGAAGCTTCCAAATTTGGGCAAAAAGAAAAAAAAAGTCCCTTAGGAACTCTTCTTGCCATTCAGTTCTGCAAGAAAACCCCTTTGCTGCTTGAGAATGGGGAGTTATTTTGCCCAGCCTGTGAACCGTGGCAACCCTCCTTTCTGTTGCACTGCCTGGTTCATACATTTCCTATTTACTTAACTGCTCTTGCACAGGGCAAATCCAGAAGCTCCTTCATCCTGCTCAATGGTTTCCTGTCCTAGCATCCTTTGCCAATTAATTCCTATTAAGTCGGCAGTTCATCTCCTTCACTCAAGCAGAAAGTCAGTAAAATCAGATTTTCAGCTTCTGCTCTACATAAAGACATCTCTGGGGAAAATGACTCTTAGTGCATTTTGGTGAAAGGGCTTCTGTGGTTTCTCCACCCCTGGAGCATTAAATTATAATGAATACTTTCAATGTCGTCAAAGCCTACCCTGGGGATTGACCGCAAATGTCTCCTGCTTGAGTTTATTTCTAAGCTGGTTTTACCAATAGCCGAGCTACAGTGTCAGCACGATCATGTGCTTCAGAGTTTCTACTGTACAAAGGCTCAGCCAGCAGAAGTGAGAAAGAAATGGAGTCATGCCTCCTTGAATAGCAAGTAGGCACAGATGGCCTTACCTCAAGCATCAACCCACAGAGATTTTCTGTAAGATGTAAGTTACAGGCAGGATATGTGCCCAAGGCACGCTTATTTTCTAAAACAGGAACTAACTGAAGTTGCAGTTTAATTTCAAAATCTCTCTTCCAGGAATCAGTTCATGCCTCAAAGTGAGAAGTGGAGGAGCAATGAAACTGGGGATGCAGGCAACTTTTGCAGACCTCTCATTTGGAATACAGCAAGGTCTGCATGTAGCTTTTGGACAGAAAGAGCCAATTTTGTGCCACATACTATAAGCCTTCCTCTGGTGTGCTTTTCTGCCCATAGAAATGCAAAGCACAGTCCTGGTGAGCATCTATTCCAAAGAACTGGACTTCTCGTGGGTGTGCTCCAGATCTCTTCCCTTAAAGTCATCTAGTAGGACTTATGAATCATGCCTTTTCCATAACAGCCCCTGCCCAGTGGGTTTGGCAGGCCCCCCATCCTTTTTTTTTTTTTTTTTTGTGCCTTCAAGTCAGTGTTGTCTCCTGGTAAAATCCCTGCAGTTTTCTTAGCAAGATTTCAAAAGTGGTTTGCCATTGCCTCCTTTCTAGGGCTGAGAAGAAGTGACTGGCCCAAGGTCACCCAGCTGGTTTTGTTCCTCAGGCAGGACTAGAACTCATGGTCTCCCAGGTTCTAGCCTTAAATGCTACACCCAATTGGCTCTCCCCATCCTTTTAGCCTTCCAGAAAGCTATAAAGGGTTGACTTTTCCCCCAGGTGCTGAGATGGGGTGAGGTTGGAGGCTGAGGATTGTATGATCTGATGGATTAGTGATTGTGGGTCAGGCACCTGCTTTTCTTCTTTCTGGTTTTATTATTGTTGTGAGCTGCCCAAAGTTGTGTCTTCCAAGATGTGCAGCCATATAAATCTTGAAAATAACTAACTAAATAAATCAGAACCGGTGAGAAAAACTCCTGAAGGTGATATGGCTGTGCAGTAGAACCAGATGAGTTTGACCCAGGGATTCATTAGGACTTTTGTGGGGCCTAGGCATTCTTGCCTTCATGGGCCCCTCCCTCCATAAAACAAAAGTATTAAACACTTTATTTCATATGATTTTCCATACTCTCTTTGTATTTTTACAGAGAAATGGGGAATAATAAATAATATACTACCTGTGTTATTTTAGAATAATAATCAGTTGTGTGCTAATTAATCAGGAGGTCCGTTGTGTATCATCACAGTTATTTTATATTTTATTTATTTCAAATTTAGATACCGCCCATCTCACGAAAAAGTGACTCTGGGCGGTTCACAATAAAACATGATTAAAATTACCATTCATGGTATACCTACGAGTTACAAATAAGATTGTCAGTTTGATGTTCAAATGTGGCGTGTTTCTTGCCTGTTTTTTTTTTAAATTAAAAGGCATGAAAATAAGTATTTATTAAAAGCCATGAAAGTAAATAACGTCTTCATTTTTATTCTTCCTGTTTTGTTTTGTTTTTAAACGTTTTCGTGGGCCCTTAGTGTGGAGAGTAAGGAAGATGGCCATGATGGAAATAAACAGCTGCTGTTGCCTAGGCAACAGAACCTGCATATCTCCATCAAGGTGCTGTTGCCTAGGCAACAGAACCTGCATATCTCCATCAAGGACGTCTTCTTTACTATCCACACTTAGGCACTACTGTGCCTAATGGTTAAGTTGTTCCTGTTCTGCCCTGATAATCAGGTCCTGTCAGCCCCACTAGGTAGACCAGGCCATGAAATCAACTCCACAGGACAGCTAAAATTATTTTTATTGAGATTGGCTATAACAACAGACTCTTGCAAGTTTGATTGTGCTGGACCTCCTCCTCCATCTTAGAGTTCCGTGAATTAGTGTCTGTCGGGGGCCACTTCCAAATGTTTTCTCTGGACTTAAAAATGCTTTAGCTCATTTGCCTAGGAATGAAGCCTGGGTATCTCTGTCAAGGTTGTCTTCCTTACTCTCTAGAGCCACCAAGATCTTTCAAAAAGCTGGGGGGCACCAAGACACCTCTTTCATTGTGGCTTTCTAGAGTGGAAGGACTCTGGGTGTTTATGCGGTCCTACCAAGGCAGGAAATGCAGCTGAGATCCACCTGCTGAATGGCTAACCAACGTTTGCTTTAGAAAACTTCTAGCCATGGAAGCCTTCCTCATGTTCCAGGAAAACCCTTTTCCTCATTATGTAATCTCCTTGGTTTATACCCACCCTTCCAAAATAGGGGTACCCTGCCTTTTTGGGATCTCACGGACCTTAGAAGGGTATACTGGAGGCACACAACCCCAGAAGGGGGAGAGAGGACAAATATAGATTTGATTTGATTTCAGTGTAATTAACACTAAATCAAATACTGCAATTGATATGCTTATGGCCCAGGTACTGATGATTTGCTCCTCTTAACACATTGCCAATTATAGTCCAGTAATAACTTCAGGAAGGAACCGAGAAGTTGCTCCTGCCTACAGTGACACTGAGTAAATTCTCTCTGCCATATTTTTATCCTTTGTACCTCAACCAAACAACCATTTCACTCATTTAGTTAACCTGTTGACAGTCTCTCAAAATTTTCAGGAGAGGCATAAATTGGCATATTTGCTCTTTCCAATTTTCACAGGAGCAGTCCTCTGGCACAGCCCAAAGGATCACAGAAAACAAGATCTTTACTGCAATTTTTTTTTTTTTTTGCTAAAATGTTTCTTGCCTGGTATCCCACACTTCAAATTCTGAAAGCCTTACCTCATTTCGAACATCAGCAAAAGCGGGGTGTGCAGAAAAGTCAGCCTTGGATAGCAAACTCTCACCTTGTTCTCTTTCAGAGTGTGATTCAGAGAGGAAAAGAAAGGCAGTTGATTGGATATTGTTATTGCTACTGGGCAGGTCCCATTCTCGTCATAGGAAGTTCAAAAGAAGAAAACAAGTTTGCATTTGACTGGTACACCTAACCACAGAAACATGGGTTATGGGCAAGTATTCTGTCAAACTGTGATGTGTTGTGGTGCCTTGAGATGCTACAAAAACGGACTGGGCCACCTGCTAACAGTCATTTTCACAGACAGAGCCGCCACAGAACACTGCAGTCTGAGTTGGGAAGGTTTACCCAGACCATGGAGTAAGAAGTTTCTCCTGGCAGCAGAAACTCACTCAAGAAATCAGACTGAGAAGACAAGTGGTGAAAAGAGAGGAAAATGCTTTTGCTCCCATTAACTGCCTCAATTTCAATGTATTGTCGAAGGCTTTCACGGCCGGCATACGATGGCTGGTGTGGGTCTTCCGGGCTGTGTGCTCCTGCTCCTGCTGTGCTCCTGCACTCTGAAGATGCCGGTCACAGGTGCTGGCGAAACGTTAGGAAACAAAACTTCCAGAACACGGCCACACAGCCCGGAAGACCCACACCTGCCTCAATTTCAGATTGCACATTTTGTTGCAAATCTTTTACCTGACAAGATGCCAGAAATTATCCAAGTTTTCCAGCTTAATTGACTTTGTACTCTTGTAGTACCTCATTCTAGAAGTTAGACTGGCCCCTTGGTGATGGCTTTTCAGAAGCTGGCAGAACTCTTTCAGAAGACTTTTGGGATGCAAAGCTTTGCCATCTCAGTTTGTTTTTCATTATTCCCTCTTATGGAACTTCTTCCCTATTGAGTTTTGGTAAACTACTATAAATTTGGCTCTGGGAAAGAACATTTAGGAAATGTTAGATTTTGGTATCTGCCTCTGTTGATTAGTGGCATTATAATAGATATTGTTAATTATTATTTATTACCTGATTTTTTTTTTTTTTGCATGTGTAAGCTACTTTGAGCTTTTGGGAGTGGCATAGAAATGTTATTAATAACTTTTAGATGTTTTTGTGACTTCATTTTTCTATTGTTACTGTTGGTTTTGATCTTTTTTTAAGTTGCTTTGGCCTCTGTTGTAAAATTTAATTCCCTGCTGTTTTGTTTTTTTTCTTTTCTTATTCTGTAATATTTCTGTTTTTGTATTTCTTACAGTGGATATTTTTAGTGTATTTGTTGTAAGCCACTGGGAGTTGGAATGATTCAGCAGCAAATCATTTAATAAAATTTAATACATGGTAATATTATATCTATCATGGAGAAAATCTGTCTAGGTAGTTGCTAAGCATCAGCCACAACTTGATAGCACATAATCCAATCAAGAGTCACCTAAATTTCCAGCTTAGTAATATTTATTCTCAGAATGTTTGTGAAGCTCCACAGAATGCAACTTGCCAAGGGAAGAAGGGGGTCAAAGTATAACCATTTTTGCTGCTTCAAACCCCATAATTGCATCTTCAGATTCTGTCCAGCTTTGCCAGTGACTCTTTGACTTCCATCACAGGGCAGGGGAGTAATTTGTGGGCATCCCACCATTACCTTAGAATGTTCTCATGTTGTCGATTTCAGGTTTCATCACAAGATAGCCAACTGTTCGTTCCCATTCCTTACCTCATCCTTGTATTTTTACTGTCAGGATATCAACGCATGACGCCTTTTCCCCAGCTGCTGTGACAATGAAGCCACTTGGCTTATAGAAGACATGTGAGAGGAGAATAATTCCTTTTTTTACTTGGATGGCCTTGAAATTGTGTGGGTGGAGAAAAGGTCAAGGAGACTAACTCCTAGGTTGTTATTGTTGTTATGATTTGTGCAATTTATCCACCACCTATCGTGCAATTTATCCACCACCCTTCCTACTTTTTCATGCGTTGCACATGTGATACAATGAAAAAGGAGTGAGACTTCAATTGCATAGTCATAGCTGCCATCTTGACTTTTTTGACACCCCTTCCTGAAGTTCCTCTTGGGCCTCTCATAATGAAATAAAAGCAGGAAATCACACTCTGGCTATGAGAATTTCTCCAAAATGATCTTCTCCTTTGCAAGAAAATTTGAAAGCAACATCCCTTTTATCACATTGAATGGAACCTCCTAGAAAATAAAGCTGGAGACTTAACCCAACACTAGTGACCATGTAATAGTCAACATGTAGATAGAACTCTTTATTTTCAAATAACTTCCAAGGAGAAAAGGCATTCATGCGTTAGGGACAAATGAATCAAATCCTCTTTGAACATTGGAATTGGTCTGGAAAATTAGATTTGGATGTCTGAATCAATTTGGACTGATTCTTCAAACTGGACCTCATTCGATTCAGACAGATTTAAGATGTGAAGCAGCCTGAATAAATCTGAAGCTACAAATCAGTTTGAATGGAGTAGGAAGACTGAATATTCCACAGGACTAGTACTCACAAAGGCTATTATCTCCAGCACTAAAAACAAAATATACTTCTTGATATCAGCTACTAAGGGTGATGGGTTCAGCTTAATCTAAAGAGTCTCATCAGAGTTTGTTGAAAATCTGTTTGTTCAGATTTGTTCAGACCAGAATCTAAGGAGTCTCATCAACTTTTGTTAGGACTGTTTGCAAGTTTCCATCCAGTAATGTCAGCCCTTTGAGGTTGTCTGGACCAGGAAACTGACTCCACAAGAAGAGTAGAGCTAAGCTTGATTGAGATCAGCTGTATTAACAGGATCCTACAAGTCTGATTGTATTATTGCTCCTACCTTCTGAGTCAGGGAGGAGTCAGCTGAGTTTCTTCATAATACTATCTCCTTTCCCAGGATTCAAACAATGCTTCTGCGTTGCCCCCCCCCCCCCTTTCTTGGAGGGGAGGATAATGACTTCTGAATATTTCCCCTTAAAGCCATCTCATGGCCCTCTCGAGATAAATCTGAGGGCATAAGCTTGTGGGTATGTCCATTTCTGGCAAGAAATCAGCAAGAACAGGAAGTTTTGATCAACATTATCAGGAAGAACCAAGTGTTACATAATGCACTTCTGGTTGCCTTTTGCCTAATTAAAAACAGCATATTAAGTCACCCGTTGGGGGAGATGGGCGGCATACAAGTTTAATAATAAATAAATCATAATTTTTATATGAAGTTCCTGAAATGAATACAATATGAATACAACATTCAATTCCATTTTTGATCTGGAAATCAGGTTAGCAAGCAAGTGTAGAATTCTTGCTGTGGTGGAGAGATATGTTGATGAAATATTGCAGAAGGAAACAGTAACTACTCATTGTATTATTATTAATAATAATAATTACTTATTTTAATTTCATTACCAAGACCGTTATATGGACATGCCCAGTGATGTGTGCTGGAGAAGACTTTCACGAGCCCAATGTAAAATTTGGGGGAAAGGGTCATTATCCAAGCCCCTTGTTCAAAAATTTATTTCAATAGACTGTATGCAGGAATTACCAAATGTTTGGACATCACATTCCCTTTTTAAATTTTTTAGCAGCCTGCACAGTCCGGTCCCATTAAATCCACCCAACGTTTTGTACACAGTGGGTCCCCACCTGTGCACCAGTCATTTCCATCAGCCTGTTCTTGCCCCCCGCCCCATTACATTATTTTGTGAGCAAGCCCCTTCATAACACATGAGTAATAGCATAGCCCAGGATGTGAAAGTTGGTGGGGGCCAAATTTGACTTGGAGATTATTTTACCAAACTCACCTAAACTCTCAGTGTACCTCCTATTTTTGGCCACAAGAGGGTGGCCTACACCTTTAACAATTGTCCTCTTTTTGCTCCCACCAAAAATGAAAATCAGATGTCAATCAAGGGGAAAGAACAGAGTACAATCTCTTGTGGAACTTTCAGGTTCAGAGAATTGCTTTATTCTATTTTCTTTGGGAATGGTCTTCAGAATGAAGCATTTATTTACAGTACATATATTTAAAACATTTATACCCTGTACTCCACCCTGAAAGGTTTCCGCCCTGGATTCCAGAGTCATAAAAACAAGAAAGCCCTTGAAATTTGCAACCTAGTTATCCTTTTCTTTTTTTCTTTCTTTATCTGTATTGTCTCCCACACTTTTTCTTTTATCTTTTTCCCAGCTTTCCTTTATATATCTTTTCATGTTTATCTTTTACTCATGTAAAAATCTTATACAACGTGAGAGAAAAAGATAAAGGAGCAGGAGTGTCCACAGGGTATGATCCCTAAAGTCAAGATGATGGCCACGTCAGTGTGACTGTAGTTCTACCTGTTTTTTATGTGCTTCCCATATAAAACAAGAGGTGGAACTTCAATCACACCATTGTGGTCACCATCTTGACTTCTTTTTTTAAATCACACTCTGCAGACACCCTTGTGTCTGTGGGGGGTGGGGGAGGAAAATGATGGCGAATAAGACTCAATATGAAGTTAGGAGAGTAAATCTGCCCTCACTTTTCATTTCCACTGGGCAGGGCTGCTTTTCTCCATATTAACAACGGCGGGTCTTTAGCAAAAGGTTGATCAAATATCTTTCCCTCTTTGAATCCAGGACCTGTCCCATCTGTTAAGCAATGCAGAATTTGACACCATCAGCCTGGAAAAATCCCAACTAATAGCAGGAGAACTTTTTCCTCCTCTGCTGCTTAGAACCTTCTTCCAGACAAAGGAAGGGATATTTTGAGTATCTTCGCACCTCTACCTCCTGTTTCTGTGAGACAGTGTTAATAAGAGAAGGTGTTTATTAGTCCTGCACAGAATTTTTTCCATTCTTAAACCCACCAACAATTTGCTCTCCGTCTGAAATGTCGTATGAGCAATTGGGGTGTCCACTTCCCTTCCATCTGCAAAAGAAGGCGCTCATTCTTTCAGAAGATTCACTCCTTGTTCAGGCTTCCAAAGACATGCAATTCTGTATTCAACCATCTCGTCTTCTTGTGGACTTACCACTCACTTCCTTAGTGCAAACAATTGTTTCCAACGATTGAGTGGGAACTTCCTTTCTGTTCCTAGTGACTGGAAATAAATGGGTCACGCATGTACAGCACCAGGGAGATCAGACAATATTTGTGTTAAGGAGACATTCATTTCCCCAGGAAGAATTTGGTATTTGGGGCTTGTAGACAAAGGATGCTGAAGTGGTTTGTATGGAGGTGTGGACTATAGATATCCTTCTTGTGCAGAACTCCCCTTTGGGACAAAGACATGGAATAACACAGACTTATTAGAGTCTACCCTGGTGTGATTTCTACTTAGGCATTTTCTCTCAAGCAATGAACAATGGTGTACCATCTCTGCTGGGCCCGATGCTCCTGCCACGGAGTCTGCTCTATTTTTTATTTATTTGCCCCAAATATTTTTTCACCCACTTTTCTACTGGAAAAGGTATCTAAGCATCTAACAAAGATAATTAAAAATAGGATCAAACTATTAGAGTGTTAATAATATTTACTCCATACTGTACAAATATCTCTGGATTACATAATGTATTGTGTAAGTTTCACAATATAATAAAAATATTATCATTAAAATGGATTAAAAATGTATTCTACACTTAAAACTATGCATTTTTCAAACATACCTTTGAACCAGAATAACCCAGACCTCTACTTGGTATTTCTGCCCAGGTAGACATTTGTATAGATCAGTGCTTCCCAAACCTGGGTAAATTACCCAAAATTGGGTAAAAGTGGTTTTTCTTTGGGTAATGGGACACAAACCCATTACCCAATCACAACAGGAACATTTAAATAGACTTAAAACGATTGCCACGTGTACTAAAATATATTTGAAAATCTCCCAAAGTATTCCTATTAAGACGAAAATCAATGAAATTACACACAACAATTTATTGAAATGATATAAAGAATATTCAATGATATTGTTTTTATAATACAGGTAGTCCTCGAGTTACAACCATTTGTTCAATGACCATTCGAAGTTAGGGTTTTGGGTAATGAAGGAAAAAGTTTGGGAAACACTGGTATAGATGAACAGAATCTGTTTGGAAATAATATAAACAAGTATATGGATATAAATTGAGGACTCAATCTGAATTTAGAATTGAAGGGTTTTACAAGACTATTTTTGCTTTTGTTTTAATATGAAGTGCACATTTAAAATAATCATTAATTGGAAGGATGAGAACCAATTAGAAAATCAGTGAAATAAAACAAGCATCAGCTTGGGAAAATGCATATTCACCTTATTCCTGGAAATGCAGACTTCAAGCTAGGTGTGTCTCAAGTGGTTAAGAATTCCATGGAAGGAGAGTGGGAACCAAAAACAAACTATCTTGGTCCCAAACCTTCAGTTTCTACCAACTGTAGCTTCTAAACTCTAGATACAGTAAAAGGAGATATTTCTTTAAGCGCTGCTGGAGAGAGATCATGAGAGGAAGACACCTATTTTATAGATTTTTAAAACTATGGATGGGGTAGAAAGAGTTGGAAGAATGGAAAGAAGTCCATCTGGTTTCTTAATGAGGATCAAATCAAATTCTCCAGCATCTCTGTCCAGCAGGAAAATCACTGGAAATAAAGTCCATCTTAAAACAAAAACAAATCCCCCATTTTATCTATTTATTTTATCTATTTATCTGTACATGGGATTCTGCAAATAAGGTACAGATGACACAATGTTGAGATTACACCCAAGGTCCAGGATTCCTGACATTGGTTTCTCTATCAGAATATTATCATTCTGGCCTTCATAGAAGCTTGTATTTCCCTTTACATGATTAATCTCTGCATTTCCAGCAGACTGAAAAACAAACAAAGGAAAGGAAAGGAAGGAAGGAAGGAGATGGCAATTAAAACACGTTACCCTGAAATGACTCCACTGGTGCAGGAAAAGTCTGTCTCTTGTCCCCTGTTCACCCATTTTGTTTTATGCATGTTTCTTCCTCAAACAGGATCTTCTGGCTTCCTTAGCTACGAAGAAGATTTCTTCATCTAGCACCAGATCAAGCCAAATTAAAAAAAAAAAAAACCTTTAGGATCACAGGTATGCCCAGACAAAAGTTGCAAGTTTTTGCATGAACTTACAGTATAGTGGTCTGGGCGCATTTAAACAGGGCTTTCAGGAATAGATGGGACATAGATAGAATGTCAATAGCATGGTCAGTTTGGGCATTGAGGACCATCTAGGAAGACTATGTGCCACATCCAGAATTTATGGGTGTCAGCCAATGCCTTGGTAAATCTGACTATGGAGGCTTCCAGTTTCTGGAAGAATATCAGTAATAGTTTCTGGAGGACATCAAGCTCCTGTTTATTTGCATTCCAATCACCTTGGTCTAGACTAGAGTCAATCATTTTAATCTCTTACAGTATCCTGGTACGATGCAATGTTAGCCACTGCAGGAAATGTACTCTTAATTTACTTTCAGGCTACTCTTAAATGCCTGTCAGTTTATCTGCTACGGCTCTCAAGAAAGCTCACCAGAAGGATATGAATGGAGGAGGAGAGCGCTATGGGAAGCCACTTTCCCAGGGACCCCCTCAAACCTAGAACCAGTTTTGAGCATGCACATTTTTTTTCATTGGTCTAAATTTGATTCTGGATGAACAAGAATTGAACTTGTGACAAGACCACTGAAAAATACTGTGCTTCATAGGTATGTCAAACAATTGGGTCATTTCATCTGTGGTGTTAGATGGCCAGTCACCCATTTATTCTTGCAGCCTTCAAGGGATGGCTGTAGATGACCCGCTATTGATCTCTTAAGCATCTTGATTAACAATTCTTCATTCTTGTCACATTTCATCTCTTTCATTAGAAAAGCTGGGTCTTTGTGTGTATGTGTGTGTGTATACCTCTGTGTGTCAACAGATGGCAGTACCAGCCAATTTTGTCAGAACCTAAGTAAGATTGGAACTGATTAGTAAATTAATTAGGAAGTTCATAAGTTGGAAAGTTGAAAAAAAATAATACTAGAAGGCAATGGGAAAGCACTTCCAAATGTTTGCCAAGAAAATTACATGTATCCACATAGTCACCAGGAGTGACAAAGATATTGTGGAAGAATGCAATGGGCACCACTTCTCTACTCTTGCTTTGGTGCCAGAATTGCAAATGTCAGGGCAGTCAGGGTCTCCTTTGATAATCTGGAGTTGAACAGACATCTTTCAGCATGTCTAATATTATATTAATATTATTCCCTAATATTATTCCTTCCAGCTGTGCTGGGACTACAATTTCTGGAGGACATCAAGCTACAGAAGGCTGGTTTAGAGCATCCAGAGGTTGCTGGGTGTGATGTTGTAACAAGCAGTAGCTAGCATGATCCATAAAACAAATCAGGTGGGGAGAGAATGGGCAACCTTGAACAAAAGAATATGGTCCAACTTGGAGTTAAGTTTTGTTTTGTTTTTTAATAACCAGGCTTATTATTTGCTTGGGTTTTTTTTTTAAATGCTCCTATGTATAACAAAAAGGCTATATTTATTCTCCCCTTTGTGAAGCAATAAAAAAAGAGCACTGTTTAAGTACAACTTGAAGATGGGTGAGAACTTCTAGTACTGTTTTTTTTTTAAATAACCCTGAGACTTGGCATACATTTTCAAAATGTTCAGCAGAAATTTTACTGAAAACCAAACTGAGAATGAAAGAAGCAGCCACCGATCTAAAATACATTTCCAGACATTTGTTGGATGAATATCAAAGCTACCATCTGACGGTTATGGTCTCATGATACCAGAGATTAATCAGAAATTGCCTACAACATCAGAATAACTTCAGATTATTATTAGTATTAGGAGATCCTGGGATCTTCTGGTGTGAGGTTGATGATACTTTGCAAAAGAAAGAAAGAAACAGGGGGGAGAGTAGAAGGAAGCTAAGAACTGCTGGATAAAACATATACTGGCTTTTCAGAAAATGTTAAGTCATGCAAACTGGGGAAGACATTTTTCATGCCCATTTATGAATGTGTAAAGCTACTGTTTTGGGAAGCAGTCAACAGAACAATGTCATGTGTTTCTAAAAAAATATAGTGACTGATCACATCTCCACATTTCTTTTTTCAAGGATGTTGCTGGACTTCATTAAATGCTCACTTTTGAACATCTAAGTAGCTATGGCTACAATGCTATGGCCCTTGGAAAGTTGTCCCAGGATGCTTCAGATCTCCTCCTTCAAGTTCAGAGGGAGGATTCTAGGCATGGAGGAGAGAAAATTTCTCCAACATCAGAAGTCCTTTTTCTCTACAGTCTCTCCAGGGACATCTGCAGGGGGATCAAAAAAAGCAAGATGGCAGTCACGACCATGTGCTGAAGCCCTACCCTTTTTACACGCATTGCAAAGGGAAACAACTTCTGCTATGTAGCTGCAGCTGTTATCTACTTTTTTTTTTTTTTACACACACACACGCACGCTTATATCCCTCAGCTTCTGAAGCCAGCAATTTTTCTAACTTGGGGAAAGTGAGTTTGCTAGGAAAGGCGTCTCCATCACAACAATCTTTGTCCAAGAAGCTTGGGGTCAGCTTTTATGCAGTGGTGCTCCTCCTTCTTTTCCCAAAAGCGCTGTAAGGAGATTAGGGGACTGAATTCCCCAAATGAGTTTATTGCCAAAAGCATTCTCAGTTGCTCTACTAAATCCATTTTTCTCCACTTCTGAGTGAAGTTCTATTCAGGCAATGAGAACAGCATCTGAAAGGAACAACCCAGCCCTCTGGCCATGAATGCTAATTGATTATGTGTAGGCATATAAAACACACATTTATATAGGCATTCTTCTTTATTTCCACTAATAATAAAACAAAGAGGGGGGGGGAAAGAACCCACCCTGTCTTGCTATTTGCAATCCTCAGCACCCCAGTAAGATCTCCGGATAAATTTATTTAAGGCGTTAAATGACAAAATAATGAATCTTTTCAGTTACACTTTTGGCAGATGACAAGAGCCTGGGATTTTACGTGAGAAAACCAACCACAGCTCTTGGCTTGTAAAACTGAAAAAAAAGGGACATTGTAAGCTTTGGCAGAAACCTGAATTTAAAAAAGAAAGCAAAATAAAAAAGAGCCGGCATTATACTAGGATTAGAGTCCCTTTATGTATGGGTTAACCTGGAGTCCATCCAGTCCCTTTCTAGCTTTCAACTTTCCATTAGGGAGACTAGACCGTGGTCTGCTCAAAGTCTTCAAAGAAGTCGCTCCTGTTCCTGCCCCCCCCCATTAAAAATTAAGTAAACTTGTCAAAAGTTCTGCTAGAAGGAACAATGTTAAAAGCTCTCCAGAGATTGCGTGAGAGACACCGGGCCCCCTCCTACGCTGCTTTCAACTTTGGCCCACTAAACTCTCTTCTCGTTTTTACACTGAGAGCAGCTTTGCTGTTTTCATTTTAACTCAGAATGAGGTTTTGGCACAGAAGATGGTGGCCATGGAAGCCTGGAACTCCTACATCCCATCTGGGTGAAAGAGAAGGGAAAAAGCCACTTTCACAGAGGGAGGGGGGACGACATGAGATGTGACTTGGGGGAGTATTCTTATGTCCTCCCCTTTAAATTAATTTTTAAATTATATAAATATATTCGGGATTTTCTGGTGATTCAAGCAAACACAGCATCGGTAAGCTCTAACTTATTTTCTCCTTAAATAAACCTTCAGCTTAGTGATTGATTCTGGAGCACCAGAGGTAGAAGACTTAGCACATATATTATTTGATTGTAATTTGTACAAGAAGGAGAGAGATATGTACCTTGGATCATACATTAACTGAATGATCCATCGGGAACCACATATTAAAACAACCTATCTTGTGTGGTCAGAACTTGAAAATAACATATAATACAGCTCAGTATCTGAGTAAAACAATACAGTTGAGATCTGCATACGTGGGGTTGATTGGAGTAAATTGTAGGGGTGACACGGAAATATGATCTGTACTCTCACTTATCTGTATACCTAACTGTTGCATTTTATTTCCATTTTACCTAATTTGTTATTATATTGGGTTTTATTAACACTGTGTGTTTGAAATTTTGAATTTTGATATGGCCTAAGGGCTAATCAATATACCTTGATTTAATTTGATTCTTCCAGATGTTGACCTGAAAACACAACACACCAAACTTGGCATTGATGTAACCCATGTTCTAGATTTGCCCAATGCCTTAAACTAATCCTTCTTAAAGTGTGATCCGAGGGCCTTGGGAGTCCCTCAAGATCCTCTTAGAGGTCCACGAAATCAACATGATTTGCCAGATATTGAAGATATTTGCAAAAATTTAAAACCATGCCACTCTTCTCATGATTTTTTAAAATTTGTTTTAAAAAATAGGGTTTTTTCAAATGAAAAAAAGTTATGTTAATATCGATTGGGTTTAATATTGTTATTTTTACATGACTCAATAAATAGTCTATGAATGCATCCATTTTAATTTTAAATATGGTAAACATTGAGAAATAAAACCCATACAAACGAACCTTCTTTTGGGGTCCTCCATAAATTTTAAAAGTAGGAAGGGGTCCTGAGAACAAAAAACAAATACTGCCTTAAAGCATAAACTAACCAAACTGGCTATTTTTGTGCCATATGTTAAGGCAAATCCCCCACCCCCACCCTCCTAAATTAATACTAGCCAAATTTAGAAGCTCAGTGTCTAAGGCAGTGTTTCTCAACCTTGGCAACTTTAAGATATGTGGACTTCAACTCCCAGAATTCCCCAGCCAGCATAGCTGGCTGGGGAATTCTGGGAGTTGAAGTCCACATATCTTAAAGTTGCCAAGGTTGAGAAACACTGGTCTAAAACATACATACCAATTGGGTCTATCCTGACCTGATTAAGCTGTTGAGACTTAGGGCCAACTCCCGGGATGGGATCACCCATCATGCTAAAACACTTGTGTTTTTTGGATTCTGGATCATGCTGGGCAAACCCAGCCAACTGCATTTGGTTCCGTTAAAAAAAAAAAGGCTTAAAATACTGTGTGAATTTGAATTGAATATCTCAGACCCCACAAATCCTCCATGAAGCAAACAACAGGAGAGGAAAAGGAGGGCAATCTACAGCCTCAATTATTTATAGAGTAAATGCCAAAGAAAGGTGAAGATTTTTGCAACAGCTCAGATTATATTTAATCTCAAAATATTTACAGGGTGGCCTATAATTGTATAAAAAAGAAAAATAATGTATTCATTATTATGCAGGACCCAGTGTTAGGGTAGCAGATGTCCATACAATACAGAGAATGTTCTTCTGCTACGGGCAGTGGGAAAGACTGCATTTCTGCCAAATAAAATTGGCTCAGGAAAAAAGTATCATGTGATAGTCAAATTCCAAACATCTTGCCATTGATGCAACAGGTATAACTCAGTGGATAAACCCTAACAGTCTTGTCACCCTACAGGCAGTGTTTCTCAACCCTAACGTGTGGATTTCAACTCCCAGAATTCCCCCACCAGCATGCTGTCTGGGGAATTCTGGGAGTTGAAGTCCACACATCTTAAAGTTGCCAAGGTTGAGAAACACTGCCCTATAGCCAATGAAAGATCATCTTTGTTAGGATTTGCTCCATTCTCATCTGCCTTCCATCAGTTATTCCATCTAGCTATAGCAACTGGTGGAAGGAGACTCAACAGCTCAACTACGTTTTTTTTTTTTTACTCCAAGTTTGCACTTATGTCACCCTTGGGTTTGCTTAACTATGATTTATCAAATTAGTTACAATTGGCCAGGTTGACAGAACATGCTAAGCTATAACCAAACCAAACCTATTATGACTTAGTGTGATGCAAGACCAAGTCATCTTTTTGAACTGAATCCGCTCCAGTTGAACATGATAAAACAATCAAGTCCATCTGAGTAGTAACAAAAAGACTTGGTGCCTGAGTTTTGGTTTTATTCAATTTTTTGATGCCACCCAACTCCAACTGATTCTGGAGCTTGTATGCTTTTCTTTTTTGTCCACAATTCTCTCTCTGCTGAGTCTTTTTAAATTCTGCTCCTGAACACTGGGATTGATTTTCTCTCTCTGTAAATGTCCATGGGAGCTAGAGTAGAAATGTTTTAATTATCGATTAATTCAAACACACAGAACTTCAGATCCACAGCAGAGGTGGGTACTTCTGGCTATGGAGAACGTTGACGATCAACGAGACGGATGAAACAATATCCCTATTCAATAAAAGTGATACGGGTATGTTTCTTGACTTAGGAAGGTGGAAATGTTTGCCTAAGATATGTTTGCTTTTTAATCGGTTCTTGCAAACATTTTTTTAAAAAACAGACATTATAATTATGCCAAGGAAAGGGGGGAAAAAGTGGGAGGGAGGGACTAGTCAAACATGCAAGCAAGAATAGATATGGCTTTTTTTCTTCTTCCAGAAGACTGTTCAAGTAGCTTGACTCTAGTGGGTACAATCTAGTGAACATTCAGACAATTTAGCTGAAAGAAATTTATATACATTCCCAATTGTGAAAGGAACAGGACTTAACGTTGACTAGATCCTTCCTCTTGGAAAAAAAATCAATGCCAGACTGAAATAGATAGTTAGAGAGAGAGAAAGAGAGATGGTTGATTCTACCCACATACAAAAGTGGTAGGAAGCCAGCCACATATAGCAATTAAGTGTTGGACTACAACCATAAAGAGAATTCCATGCTCAGCTACAGAAGTTGAGTGATGTTTGGTCTGTTGTTTCTTTTGAGTCCCTCCAACCTCTCCCTCCCCCCCTCCCCCCCCCTGCCAGGAAGAAACTGGAGGGTGTACTATGTATCCCACCTTGAGCTTCTGCAGGAAAATTAGGACATAAATCTAAGAAACGTGTTGGATATAAATTCATACAAACTTGAAGAATTTGAGAATTCAGATTCAAGGATGTCATTCAATGCCTGATCCTTAGGAAGAACCATTTCATGCCCAGTTCACATCCCCCTACACTCACTAGATGATGTTTTAGCAGGTCTCTTCCAACTTGATTTTCATGGTATTGCCAAATCTAGGGATAAAATAATGACTTACATAGTAAGAATAAGCTCATATAAATGACTCCCATGAAAATGCTGTATGAATACGTTTGTTTTCTCCCCATGAGTGAAAGCATTAGTGCAGATCTTCCATCATGATGAACAACAGTATAATTTGACCCCATAACTGCAATGTTCAGGAGAACATTCCTTTATTCACCACCTCCCCCTCCTCACTTTTTCTCAACAAATTTCTTTTCCCCATCCTTGTAATTCCTCTGCAAACATTTCAAAAGACAATCCCTTACATTGGACAGCCAAGCTTGAAATTTCAGAGTTACTTGCAAATGTGAGTGGAAATTTATCTTACCTGCATTTGCATTGTTGTCAGCTATAACTGTTCGCTTGTATTCAGAACCAGAAATAGAGGTAAGTGGAGAAGGATGACTACATGTTAAGCCAAAATGATAGTATATCCTGCTTCTCAGACCCTTCTAAATACATGCTGATGCTAAGCGTCTGACAAGTATCTCTAATATCACTAACATTCTCCTCCTCATTCAGATATTTATAAATTCATACTCTACCCATAAAGGAAGTCCTATGTTTATTTCAGAGGGGAAATGGGGGGGAAGTTCACATGGGAGGGAGGAACTGCATCCTCCCCCTTGGAGGAAGAGAATTGAGAGACCAAAATTACTTCTACCTCATTTGGGGAAATAGGCCATTGCTCAATAATCAGCAGTGGAGGGAAGAAATAAAGACAAGATGAAATATTTTATTATTCTGTAGTTTCAAAAGCAAAATGTACATATGGGCAACATTACTTGAGTTAAAACATGAGGGTGAGTTTTCAGAAGGAAGAGCATCTGCTTGACTTTTCATTCATGTATAATCTACATACTTCCCATCTACTGGGTTAATACCAAGTTCTCTGCAGTCTGATGCCTATCCTACTGTTAGTGCAGAAAGCTTCAGAATTAAAAATTGGATTCACAGGTCAAGTCTCCCCCATTTGTAATGGTTTGGTCACTCATCTCCTCCTGTATTGGTGGCAGAGGAACTTTTGTTAGAGGGGTTTCAGTTTTGAAAAGGGAATCACTTTTGAGATGAGGAATTACATAGAAAGATTTCTGGAAAGATTCTGATGTGAAGTAGTAGACAAAAGGATCAAAGCAACAGTTGAGAGTGGCAATACACAGTGTGATTGGGTACAAGGTCTTGGCAAACCTCTCCAGAGAACAGTTGGCTACAGCCTGAGAACGAACAAGGGCATACAGAAAAAGGATGGAATTGTAGGGGACAAAGCACACCACAAAGATAGTGATGTGCACAATTATCATCTTGAGCACTTTTTCTTTGTTTGTGCCAATTTGGGAGAGGGTGGCTGGCTTCCTGAGAGTCCTCAGAAGCAGCGATGAACATGTTAGGTTGAGCATAAGGGGAATGATGAAGCCAACCACTTCAATAAATATTGTAATCTTGGATAAGTAGGTCTTCCATACATCTTTGGGAAACCCTTCGAAACATGTTGTTTTGCCATCGGTGGTGTTAGTTGTGGAAAACAAGGAGGCCAGGATCCCCCCGCTGAGAACTAAAATCCATACTCCTGCACACACAATTGCTGAATTACGTCTTGTCCTAACCAAACGAGACCGGAATGGGTAGACAATAGCGAGGAAGCGGTCCACACTGATGCAGGTGAGGAACAGCATACTTCCGTAGATATTGGTCAGGAAAGCTGTTCCTGAGATCTTGCACAACGGGTCCCCAAATGGCCAGTTCCTGTTGAAGTTGTAGAAGATCTTGAATGGGAGAGTGAACACAAAGAGCAAGTCTGAGACTGCCAGGTTGGTCATAAAAATGGTGGTCTCGCTCCGCATTTTGATCCGGAACCAGAAGACAAACAGAGAGGCACAGTTGGTGATTAAGCCAAGGATGAACACCACACTGTAGACAGCTCCATAGAGGTTGTACTTGAAGGAATCATCGGTCACACAGGTATGATTGTTGCTGTGGTTTCCCATTCCAGCACTGCACTTTGGGGCATCCATGCACTGAAATTAAGTGGCATCCATGCACTGGAATTCAGGAAGCTCCGAGTGCCTCAAGAAGCATGTTCTGCTGGTTGAAAGCTTGCGGCCACAGAGTCATGATGCGAGCCTTTCTCCTGAAGAAAACAAGAAGGTTGGGGAAGCAATTAGGTCTCAGAGACTCTATTTAGTCCTACGCAACTGAAAGAAAACACACTCTATGGTGTTCATTTACAAGGTTCAGATTAAATGAAAATTATTTTTTCTCCTATCTCTTTCTGCATACAAGGAACAGACTTTTGAGTTGATGTAGTGGGAGTATCCAGACTCTCATTCACATTTTCTTTCTGCTATGAGAGTAACTCTCAGTTAGTACTTCTTTCAGACATGTTTCATAAGTTAAAGTTAAGTCCACATAACATACTAAGCTAGGTTAAAATATGGTGGACTAAAATGTGTTGGTTCAATTGATATGAGAAGCCAGCTATGGTCTAAGCATGCTGTGTGAACAGACCATCATCTTAACCCATAGTATAGTTTACTGGTTACGTGAACAGAGCAATTCTGTTTTATTAACCCAGATCTAGTTTGTTATGTGAACTCAGTCAAAGGGTCAGGTTCGCCTACCCCTTGACTGCACCCAGACTGCAGTCTGTTCATGTTTGTTTTACAGGATGTATATGGAGATCTTGAAAATATTTGAATAGATCCACCCCACACTTTTGCACAGCACTGCTCTGGGCTCAGTTTCTTTGGCCTTATAACAATAGGACAAAAAGAGTTATCTAACTATAAGGGAACAGCCCTGTCTTGATGGCAGAAAACGTTGGCTACCAGTTTGCTTCTGGGTTCAATTCAAGGGGCTGGTGATGACCTATAAAGCCCTATGTGGCATGGGGCTGGGATATTTGAGGGACCGCCTCACCCCAATCATACCTACCTGTCCCATCAGATCTGACAGAACGGGTGTGCTGAGGGTCCTGTCCATGAAGGAACGTCATCTGATGGGACCCAGGAGGAGAGCCTTGTCTGCTGCTATACCTGACTTTTGAACCATCATCCCTCCAAGGTGAGATTGTCCCTGACCTTGTTGGCCTTCCAGAAGAGCCTGAAGACATGGCTTTGCCATCTGACCTGAAGATGGTGGTGGAGAGCCTGCTAAGTGGTTGTACTTTCAAGAAAATGAATGTGGCTCGCCTGCTGATTGTTTTTTTAATGGTTTTATTGTTTTTAATGATTTCTGTGGTTATTTTTTGGTTGGGTTTGTAGTATTTTCTGGATGTTTAACTTTTTTTTTTACATTTAAAAATTTTACTGGTGAAATATAACAACCAGAAGGTATGAAGAAGTACAACCAAAAATATAATATTGCTAATATAATAAGAAAAGAATATGCAACATAGTAATTAAATGAGTGACATTTGAGCAAACTAAGGATATATCCATAAAGTGTCAATATGGAGCTGGCTCAGTTCTTTAACCTATTATTAAATCTAGCCACATAGACCATCTACTGCTTCATCTTCTCAGTTTTAATGCAATAGATTATTTCAAAACAATGGTATTTATATAATATACTTTGATTCTTAATATTCTATTATTCAGGCACCTTAGAGTAATGAATACAGATAAGAGAAAAAAGTGGATCAATATTATTTACAGTTTCCGATATTAGCGTTACAAGCATCATTATTTGACTTTTTCTTCAAAATTAATATAACATCAATTTAAAAAAATAATTTAAAAAATTAAAAATAGCATTGGAAATGAAATGAAAAAATAAAGGGAGAGCATCCATCAAGGTATTGGTTTATAGTAATAATATCAAGTTTTATAAGTCAGCTGGGTGACTTTGGGCCAGTCCCTCTCTCTCAGCCCAACTCACCCCACAGGGTTGTCGTTGTGGGGAAAATAGGAGGAGGAAGGAGTATGAGGTATGTTCGCCGCCTTGAGTTATTCATAAAAATAAGAAAGACGGGATAAAAAGAAAATCTAAAAAAAAAAAGGGTTGGAGTCTTAATTTAAATTACTTGATATTAAAGTCTCCATCGTGTTATTACTTGGTGCATGTATATATGTATGTAGAGTTATGACAGTGAGATGGGTGGCTATATACTTGTAAGCAAGCAAGCTTTGGTCTTTCATCTAGAAAAGAACAAGGACCATCTGATCAATCTTTCTGTCTAAATAGGTGAGCCATCTCAATTCAGATAAGATAGCTTCCCACGTTCTTATCGTATTGCTAGATAATAGTTTGGATCATAACTGAAGCAAGCAGCCACATTTCTTCTGGGGGAACAGACCCCCTCCCCTCCCTCCAAAGACTGCAGAATTGGAGGGGGCAGATAACTTCCATGTCGATGACAAAGATGCTTAAAACATCTGAAGGCAACTAGCAGAGGCGTTGTGAGAATAGCAGAAGGGAAAGAAACATCTGCCGTGCAACAGAAGAACAGACGTTCCAGCTACTTGTTTCCTGTTGTAATACAAGATCTAACATTTGACCCAGTATGTAAAGCAGCAGAAGGAAAACTGGAACCACATCAGTTGCTGTCTGTAGGGATTTGAGTAGCAAACGTTACCAATGCAGGGCACAGAACTTCTCCAAAAGAATCGGAACCCTGAAGAGCTTGTTTGCAGTATTTAAGCCCGGGAAGAAGCAAACGATCAAAACTAAGATTTATTCCGTTACATTTGACGTGCAGGGCATCATTTTAATTTTACCGAAAAGTGTTATTAGAATCCGTGCATCTCGAAGGCAAGATTTTTAAAAAAACGTTGTAGCCTTTCACCATTCCCTCTTTTATATGTCTATGGTTCTACTCAAGATCACAGTGTTTCGATTTTTATGGGTATCGCTTTTTAAAAATGTGCCAAATGTTTTAGCTGGTATGCTTTTTGGGGTATACAAAGTGATAGGGGTGAGCCTTACCCTATCTTGTATCTATAATCATCATCGCAAAAAGGAGACTCGATAGATGCTAGAACAAGGGTAAACCATTTTGATCCCAAACCACACGGAGCTCCCAAACTCTTTTTTTGTAAACCAAGCATGTTCTCTGGCTGTAGTGGCAGCATTGAGTCTCCAGAGAAACATACAAAAAATTATACTGTATGCTCGAAATAGGCTGAATTTAATCTTGCCCAGGGAAAAAACCAAGGAGAACATCACTGAATTTTTTTTTTCCTCTGAAGTACATCTTGCTCCCACTTTTGGGCTCTGAACAAATGGTAAATCTCTTTAACTTGTCTTTGGAATTATTTCCTGTGTCCATTGTTCTGTTATTTGAGCAGCGTAAACGTTCATAGCTTACTGTTGTATTTTTTTTAGAATGTAAAAATATACCATAAAAACATTAATAACGAATGATCATGAACTCAAAAGCTCACCCACGCCTTTGTGATCTATTGCTCTTGTTATGATTACACTTATATCCCACTTTTCTGCTTATACAAGCATTCAAATCAGCTTACAAAAACAAAACATAAAAACAATGATAAATGCAACTAAAATCACTTTCAGATAGTCTCTGTAAAAGCAGAGATATTCCCAATGGTCCAGTACAGCTCCCTATTTTTATGTTAGGTCAGGTTTTAAAAAATGCTTCTCAACTTGGCTGCCTGTGCATCTAAATCTGGGCTGACTCTTAAAACTTCTTTCTTCCCTTTTTATTATGCTGTTATTCATCTTGATATACTGCATTATTTCAATATAGTGATGTTTATACGATTTGATATGATTTACCTTCTATTATTTAGATAGCTTAAAGTATTGAAAATAGAGAAAGAAAAGTAAAAATTGTATCAATATTAATTACAATTTTCGATGTCGATATTAGAAACCTATTACTTGGCCTTTTCATCCAAAGTTAAATATAACATTAAAAAGAGAACTGCTGCAACTCACATCAAAGTACTGGTTATATGATAATGGTTTCAATCTTAAGCTAATGACTTAATATTAAAGTCTCCATTGTATTGGTACGATAGATAGATGATAGATAGATAGATAGATAAATAGATAGATAAATAGATAGATATAGATAGATACGTAGATAGATAGATGAAAACAAGATAGATGAAGGAAATTTAACAAAATACTTTAAAAGATTTTTTTTAAAAAAAAAGAACAAGGAAAAGATGGAGGAGGAGGAAGATGAGGAGGATTGATTTCTGACTCCCCCCTTTTGATACATTTGCTAATTTGCGGTATTTGTGGGCATTCAGGCCTTCTTAAAAGCCAGGCTATAAGTAATTACATTTATCATGCTGCGTGATGTGTTGTATGTATGGGACCTGTTCTTGCTTAAATTTAGTTAAACTTCTATTGGGCAAGTATACTGTTAGTTTTTCCATTGCTGCAGATTCTCCAAGTTTAAGTTCCCAATCAAGATATTGTTGGGATTCTGTCTTTCTTCCAGCGTGGAGCAAAATTTATTCTCACTACTATAAGCACATACCTCATTAAATTATGATATTTTCTGTCGAGCATTAACACACTTCCAAATCAACATTACATGTACCCCAGTGAATAAATATGTGCCTTAATTACCTATAGCATACCATGCTGAACCCACAGGGCTGATCCTTCTGGTTTCCATACATCCAAACCAGATGGATGCAAATAAAAATGCTGGTTAGCAAATTCTGCCTGTTTACAGATCACTTTTATATTTGTCACCTAAAGGCATACAAAGGCCTATTATTTCATTTCTGTTCCTTCTGTTAAGGAGCTACCCAATAATTACCCCTTGTGTGTGTGTACGGGTCCGTTTTTCTCTGTTGCCCCAGCAACCGAAAACATTCACAAAGAAATTTAGCGGATATGTTAAAGCAGTACATGCAGCCTATCAGAACTAAATTCACCACTCCGTATATAGTTCAGTTTGGTGACTTTCTGGGGTCTTGACAAGGTTGGTGCTTTGTATTTAATCTCAGGAAAAGAACCTATATATGGAATGTTTTTGGTTTCTGGCTACACATCCACAATTCTGTTTTTTGATGCACAAAAGTGGACCTATGGTCCAGGACTTTCCAGAACTGAAAATCTCTTTTTCCGACAGCCTCTTCCAATTGCCATGGACACATGCACGAAGCCACCAAGAGTTGAGTTGTCTTGAAGATTTTTCCTTTCCCTTCCAATTGCCCTGGTCTTGGGGAGGCTGACCAAAGAAAGTATTTTGGAAGTGGTGGTCCCATGACCAAACTCAAAATCTTGCTCATGCAGCACTTTTATAATGTCGATGACTTTGGTATTCTCTAAAAGCAACTGCTGCAGTTACTGCTCTGATTTGAAATATAATTTGAAATTTAATTTCAAGGCCTTACTGTCCGTGCTTTTGTACTGCTATTGTTGCTGATTTTCTTGTAAACTGATTTGGATATTTTAACCAAGAGAGAGGTGGTCTCCATAATCAGGTATCACTCAGCTTACAGTAAATGGCCATTTCTCCAAAGATTTGCTGTAGGCGAAAGGGTTACCTATCTCTGCACTAAACCAAACCCAAACAAACTACATGATGGTTTAAGGTAATGTGTGAACCCAGTGCTCACTGGTAATACACAGTCCTTGCATTCTCTCATACACATGTCATCCAGTTACAACACATACATCCACTGCAACACAGACATGTTTCTAGCATGTATGTTTCATATTAAATCAAAGGTGCACAGGCTTCTGATCTCCATGGGCTCCTGAAAAGCCTTGGGAATGGTCCCCAGACGCCCAGAAAAATACAATTCCTCATGCAACCAAAGGGGGAAATCATTAACTGTATGGAGAATGATCACATTAATGCTATTTAATTTTAATTCCACAGGAATGTAATTAAATCAAATTGAGTTCACTTTTAGTCTTGGAACCATTTGTAACCTTTCAGAAATTCAAGTGTTGAATTTCTGGAACTGTGATACACTAGGGTCCATGGGAGTGAGAGCAAACGAAAAGATGGGTTGGGACATCACAATGAAACCCCAAACTTTCCAAGATTTCCCCCCCAGAAATAAACTACTGAACAAGCTGGAACTTTACATATTCAAAAGAGTAAATCATTCCTAAACCTACAAGCTGTAGATGTCCCGGTTCCGAGCCTGTGTGATGGCAGACATATTTAAAGTAGGAATGTTTCACAAAGGAATAGAAATAAGAGGGTGAGGAGAAAAAATCAGTAGGCTACATTGCACTCCTTGCACCTTTTTAATTCAGGGCTGACATATATATGAAATATATGTACCCTAAATGTGAGAAGGAAGCCATATGTCAGTGGTTTTCAAGACTGAGATGTCAGTTATGGCCACAACCCAAAACCACGCAAGTTCAAGGCCACTGAAGCCCAGTGCAAAGTATCTGCTGAAACAAGAAAGGGGAAGAAGCAATGGGTTTAAACTGCCATGTGTATGAGGGAGCCCTGCAGTCTCCTTCTGGCCAAGAGCAATCAACTCTTAAACACGGCTTGAGTCTAGTTGGCAACAGAGTTGTGTCTAGCTATGCTGCGTTCAGTGCTTATGAGACTTCAGCCATAGCCAGGTTATGCTCTGTGAATTGAGAATAAAGATTTACTGCCAGTTCTGGTCCAGGAACCCTGATCCTAAATATGAAATGTTTGGGGATTGAGAAAACATTTCTTATAAAGTTTGCTTTCCACGTTGGCTGGGTTCATCTATTGTGCTGAGGCATGGTTTGTTCAAAAAATTAGAACTGGCTGAGTCAAATCATGGCTTAGCCATCCCAATGGCTTCATGTGCTGGGTAACTGGGACAGTCCTAATCTGTTTGCAAAATGTTAAGTCAAAAACAAATGAAAGCAACATTATTGCATAGCATAACAAACACATCCAGCATCTGCCTTTTTCCTGAACAGACGGGATTTATTTGCAAGAGACATCACTGCAAGCCGTGCTGAAAAAGGAACTTTGATCAGTTCTATTCTAGGATCCGATTCTTCTCCATGTCGCACAGAAATCAACAGAACTGGGAAATCAAGCGGAAAAAATGAAGCACTTTCTGATACAGTCAGTTTCAAATTTAAAAAAAGGATTAAAAGATTGCATTGATTTTCAAATGACTTGCGTATATGGACATGTGAGCTGGTGCTTCTCCATCTGTGCATTAATTGATTCGTTCTGTGCCCTCAAGTCATTTTTGACTCCTAGCGACCACATAGATAAATAGATTGTGCATTAAACATGGTATTAAAACACTGGATTTGGGCCTTATGCCAATAATTTCATAACTATTGTAACAATATTATAAAGGCTGTATTAATTTTAATCTGGGTTTAGATGTATATATATAATATAATATAATATAATATAATATAATATAATATAATATAATATAATATAATATAATATAATATGAGTTGGATTTATATCATCTACTGTCCTGTCTAAAGAAGGAAAAGATAGGTAGATAATAGACAGCCAGACAGATAGATTAATAATCTTGTAAAGGTGTCTTGCATGCTCTTGAAACAACACGCAGCCCTGAATTGTGAAAACAGCAACCTTCTCATTTACGTAATGTAAGAGCTCACCCTGACATACATTAGCTTGAATAATCAACGTATCAGGCTGGAGACTCTGTTAGTGCCAATTTCTCTCCAGAGACAATGTTTGCACAAATGGGTCTACCCCCTGTGCAACAGGGGAGAGTTTTGCACAAGTTTGATTGATCGTGCCTAAGCCATCATAAACAGGCTCCTTCCCCATCATACAAGGAAATTAACCATTTCTTCTTTATTAAAATACTGAAAGTAGTATAAACAATTGCAAAGCCTTATTTTTTTCCTTAAAGAGAACTGTTAAAAATTAAAATACACGGTTTGTTTTGAGTTAAAAGTTATTACAGTCACAGGCTGGCATCTGGTTTGTTCTGAAGCACAAGGAGAGCAACGAGGAAGATGCAGAAGAAAGGGAAACTGGTGGGGCTACAGCAAAAGTCAGACCCGGTGTGCAGATGATCCCAGATTCATTCCCTGGCTTTCCGACATAGCTGGAAAACCCAGGACAGGAAACTCTTGAACTCCACTACTCTGAATCAACAACACTGGGCTAGAAGGACCATGACTTCATGGACGTCCAGAGTTTTCCTGGAAAAAATATGGAAATGGTTTGCTATTGCTTTCTTTTAGAATGTCTTTCT
This sequence comes from Python bivittatus, assembly GCF_059951505.1. Taxonomy (NCBI): domain Eukaryota; kingdom Metazoa; phylum Chordata; class Lepidosauria; order Squamata; family Pythonidae; genus Python; species Python bivittatus. The sequence goes on from NW_028277110.1 coordinate 265,637, forward strand.
GACTTCCCAGTTTAGCCTACAGCTGTGCGATTTCCTGATAACCTCCCATCCAAGTGCTACTCAGGTCCGACCCTGCTTAGCTTTCTGAGATCAGCCAGGATTGGGTGGGTGCTGTCATCTAGCTGGGCTAACAAAGATGTATCGTCTATATCAGAGTTTCTCAGCCTTGACAAGTTGAAGTTAGGTAGACTTCAATGCCCAGAATTCCCCAGCCAGCATGCTGGCTGGGGAATTCTGGGCATTGAAGTCCACCCATCTTCAACTTGTCACAGTTGAAAAACACTGGTCTATATTCTATAGATTTACGATAGTGTTATGGAACCTACCCATTGGACAGAGTGCATAATGTTTAACTATTGATGGGGCTGATAAGTATGAGAGCACCCAGGTTCAAAAACACTTTAATCCAGCCCTGCCAATCCACTTATTTTATTTAAAAGATTTGTACAGTCACCCATCTTAGGAACACAACTCCGGGCGGTTCACAACAACAACAAAAACCAGAAAACCGTTACAACTACAAAACCAAAACCAAAACCCTGTGCCATAACCAACCTCTTAGATGTGTCCTACAGAACCATCCACAGGTGCCCACCTCACTCTATCCCAGGGGGAAGAACCAGCTCTCTACGGATGGCTAAAAGGGTTGGGGACCTGCTGGATCCCAGGATAAGGCTGTTCCACATGGCAGGGGCTGCAATAGAAAAAGTTCTGTTCCTCCTCCAGCACCAGATGTGGTGGCCACTGTTGGTTTTTTTCTTTCTAGGACTCAGGACAACACTCCTGTGTAGTAGGAAAGCAAGTGCTATCACAATCAAATGCCCTGGGAATGTTATGTGTTGAAATCAATGTAATCTAAAATTCAACACTGCCCCAAACAGCTAATTTTATGTCTTTAAACTCTTCTGAATAAATGACTATAAGAGAGCAGGATTATCTTATCTGCCAGCTAGACTTACAAAGTTGGCCCTTTTCATGAAAGTTCTTCCTCTCATGCAGTCTACCAAAAAAGGAGATATTATATACACACACACACACACACACATACGAGTATCTTACCACTTGCATGAGAACATCCACTCCTCCTTTTTTTCTTACACAACAGCCTCCAATCTCCCATCTGAAAAGCATGTAGGTGAATTGATCACATGACAATAAAATACAAAAGGCTCAAGCTTAAAGCATGTCCCAATGCCCATTTCGGCATCACGGTGGTTAGGAATGGACCCCTATGCTCAGGACCAAAAGTCACACCGTGGAGTCCTTGGAGTTCTCTGGGCTTGGTTGTTTTCTTGGAGATGTTTCATTACCCAGTTAGGTAACATCTTCAGTGGTAGATTTTGTTAACCTCCTTCCCTTCTAGCATTGAAGATGTTATCTAGCTGGGTAATGAAACGCCTGTAAGAAAACAACCAACCTCAGAGAATCCCAAGGACTCCACAGTTCAACTCAGAGCTACATACACTCTTTTCTAAAAGTCACACTGTCAGTGTGATAACAGCTAGATACACACCATAGCTTGATCGTGCTCTGAATTAGGACTTCTCAGATGGAATAATGGATTCTTCTACTCTTCCTTTACCATGGATGAGGCACTACCGGTTGAGGATCAAGCACTTTCTTTCAGAGAGTCAGGGATGGCCTATGCCAGGGGTCCCCAACCCCCGGGCTGCGGACCAGTACCGGTCCGTGGCCTGTTAGGAACTGGGCCACACAGCAGGAGGTGAGCATCAGGTGAGCAAGCAAAGCTTCATCTGTATTTACAGCCGCTCTCCATCGCTCACATTACCGCCTGAGCTCCGCCTCCTGTCAGATCAGCGGCGGCATTAGATTCTCATAGAAGCGCAAACCCTACTGTGAACTGCGCATGTGAGGGATCAAGGTTGCACACTCCTTATGAGAATCTAATGCTTGATGATCTGAGGTGGAGCTGAGGCGGTGATGCATTGGGGAGCGGCTGCAAATTCAGATCATCATTAGCCTCTGCTAATGAGGTTTGACTGCACAGAGACCATAATAAATCAACTGCTTGCAGACTCATATCAAAACCCTATCATGTAATGCACTTGAATCAACCTGAAACCATTCCCCCCCCCCCCCCCGGTCTGTGGAAAAAGTGTCTTCCACGAAACTGGTCCCTGGTGCCAAAAAGGTTGGGGACCGCTGGTCTATGCCAAATGTGAATAGAATCTAACAGATTCCTGAATTCATTATGACTTTTACCTGAGAAACATGCTCTCCTTTGACCAGTCTCATTGCTAGCTTGGATACAAACTTAACTTGAGTACGGTAGTACATTCATTCTTTTTCACTAGCCAGGCCACAGTTTTTGTTCTACTCTAACTTTTATTATAATGAAACATGGGGTGCTGTTTTATGTCCTTTTTCATGCATTACCACACTGCAGAATCCCTTGGATTCCAGCTGCTAGAGCACCCCTCCAAAATTTTATGCCCAGTAAGTTTAATGCTCCCATAAAATTTTAAGAAACCCTAAATCTGGAAAAGTTGGAAGTAGACCCTTAGTGATTTGCCAGCTCGGGCCCTTGGCAGGCTGATGATAGTAATATCAGTAACAATAGAGAGTGTGGTCCCCTAAAAACATTTACATGAATACAAGTTTCCTGAAAGACAAATGCCAAAAATCAGTAAATAAATCAAAATAGTCAGGATCTAGCTAGACTGAAGCATTTGAGGCTGTAATCCTAAACACAGTCATTAGGAGCCAAGTCTCATAGATTAATGGGAATTAATTGTGAGCAAAACTTTAATAAATATTCAGGTTTCTCCAGCTGAAATGCAAAATTTTATTTTAAAAGTTTTAAATCCATGGCCTACCTTCTATATTTCAATGGAAAAATTGACTAAAAAAGAACACTGCTTACTTTTAACTTGATTGTGACCCAGTATTATATTTCAAAACATCTGGAACCTGGATCCAATTTTACTCTACACTTATTTTATTTGACCGTTAAAAATGACAGAAGATCAGTAGCTTTTACATATATACAACTCACGGTGAAAATACTAATAGTACTAATAATGACAAAATAGCAACAATGGTGCACTGGAAGATCTGTAAGAAATACCATTTGCCTGCAAACAAGAACTGGTGGGACCACAAAACAGACAAATTAACAAAAAATGAAGAAGCTCAAGTGCTCTGGGACTTTAGAATTCCAACAGACAAGCACCTGCCACACAACACCCCAGACTTAACAGTTGTTGATAAGAAAGACAAAAAAGTCTGGATAGTGGACACTGCAATACCTGGAGACAGCAGAAGAGAAGAGAAAGAACCGGAGAAAAACACAAAATAGAAAGACCTGCAAATAGAAGTAGAATGACTGTGGCAAAAGAAAGCAAAGATAGCACCAATAGTAATAGGCACTTTGGGTGCAATCCCAAAACATCTGGAGCACCCCTTGAACTCCATCGACACTGACAAAATCACCACCAGTCAATTGCAAAGGCAGCTTTACTTGGACCAGCTTACATCCTGCAACGATACTCCAGTTTAAACGAAAATCCAGTTTAAACATCTGCCTGACTGTGCAACCAACCATAATCCCCCAGTGAGGCACTACCTTGGCATGGCTGTGGGGCTTGAGTGCTCCAAGGAGGGTGAGAGCTATGCCAGAGGTTCAACCATACTGGACAGGTCTCATCAGAGGAGCCAGACAAAGAACGTTTCTCCCATAAACAATATGGTGAGACATAATTTACAGAAACCTATAACAGATCGGTCGTCACTCGAGTCAACAAGGACCGCACTAGGAGTTCTAGTTCCTGGACATCTGGTGACATGTGGGCTATAGGACTCAGGACTGTTGGCTGAGCAACCAGGGCCAGCAGCTGCAGGATTACTGGAAGAAAAGTTGTTTACCCGTCGTCAATATACGAAGATTGAAAACAAAGAAATAATGATCTGCTATTACAAATCAAGTCCAACGAGAAGAGGATATCTGAAAAGAATGTACCAGTTCTGGAAATAACAACATCCAGAATCAGAAATAACAGAACAGAGGCTAGCAGATCAGTGGTGATTTATAATATGAATTAAAGTATTCACAGAAGTAGAATTGGAAGAACTACAAAGGTCTACCCAGGGCAAAGAAACGGAAGTCTTGCCAGAAGTAGCTCAGACTGTAGAGGCAAACCAGGGGGAGTTGGCAGTAGAGGAAGCCAGCATAGCTATTGAATCATTTTCTTTCCCAAACCAGGCATCCTCTCCTCTGCCTTCTCCCCAGAAAGAACAAAACCCTCTAACTAAAAAACAAGAGGAATTAAAACAAAGAATGACTGAGCATCTAGAACAGCACAAAAACAACAGAATAAGATTGCCTGCATCGAAACTTGTTACAAAGAAACAGCTAGCACAAGAATTAAAAAATGCTGATACCATAATATCAAATATAAGCACCAGCTCACTGCAAGAAACAAACCAATTGATGTACAGCACGGCTGCAGTTATAACTGAATAGCTTGGATGCAAAATCAACAAATAAGAAAAAAAGCCAAACAGTGCACCACCAAAATGGAAGATCAGGCTGGAAAATAAGATCAGCGTGCTAAGATCAGATGCAAGCAAGCTAGAACAGATGAAAGAAAAGAAGCTGAAAAACAAGAAGACCAAAGAATAGCTGATCAAGAAATATCATCTAGAAACAAGGAAGATCAAAGAAGCACTGGAAATAATAAAGCAGCAAATAACAGCCATAGCCAAGAAGATCAGCAGACATGAAGCTCAAATTGCACACTATAGGCAGAATCTCCAATTTCAGTCGAATCAGAAATGTTTCTACCAATCCATCAATGGAGAGACTGCAATGAACCAGTCAACACCTGACAAAAAAGAAACAATGCAGTTCTGGGTGCAGCTATGGGACAACCCAAAAAAATACAACAAGAATACAGCTTGGATAAAGGAGGTGGATAAGAATAAAAGAGAAGCTGAAATGAAAGAACTTGTAATAACAGGTGGAGAAAAGGGCAAGGAAGTTTAAGAATTGGCCAGCACTGGGTGAAGGTGAACTGTATGGTTTTTGGTTGAAACATCTGACTGCTTTGCACCCACTCATTGTCAAGCTGTTTAACAACATACTGCAAGGAACTGAAATTGAAGATTAGCTAACATCTGGCAAAACCTACCTGATAATGAAAGATCCAACAAAAGGGGCAGCACCAGGCAACTACAGGCCGATTACCTGCTTACCAACAACCTTCAAATTACTAACTGGTGTGGTAGCTGATGCAGTCCAGCAGCATCTAGCTGAAAACAAGCTCTTTCCACCTGAGCAGAAAGGAAACTGCCCAAACAGCAGAGGAACAAAAGATCAGCTCCTAACTGACAAGATGATTTTGGAAAACTGCAAGAGAAGGAAGACCAACCTAAATGTAGCTTGAATTGATTACAAGAAGGCATTCAACTCCCTGCCACATGATTGGATAATCAAGTGCCTAGAAATAACAGGAGTCAGTAGAAACATCAGAAACGTTATGCAAAGATCAATGGCACAGTTGCTGGTCAATGGCGATAGACTAAGGGAGGTCAACATCAAAAGAGGAATCTTTCAAGGAGACTCACTATCACCACTACTGATTGTCATTGCATTGATTCCTCTGTCAACAATACTGAACAAGTCAGGCCATGGCTATCAAACATCAAAAATATCTGCCACCTCCTTTCCATGGACGATCTGAAGCTGTATGGAAAAACACCATCTGAAATAGAATTGCTGCTCAACACTGTCTGATCATACAGCAAGATATGGCAATGGAGTTTGGACTGGACAAATGTGCCACCCTTACCATTAAACAGGGGGAAAATAATGACAACAGAAAGAATCAAGATGCCCTATGGAATAACATCAAGAGTCTGGATGAAGAGGATCACTACAAATACCTGGGTATCCTTCAAGCTGATAACATCAAGCACACTGAAATTAAGAAGGAGGTTAGGAGTGAATACATCATGAAAGTGAAGAAGATCTTAAAGTCAAAACTCAGTGGAGGAAATACCATTAAGGCAATTAACCCCTAAGCAATTGCAGTCATTAGATACACAGCGAATAGTGGACTGGACTCAAGCAGAAGTAGAAGCCCTGGATAGGAAGACCATAAAAATAATGACAATGAATCATGCTCTTCATCCAGGCAACGATGTTGACAGACTCTACTTGCCAGGGAGCATTGGTGCAATATCTGGAGATAGCAGAAGAGAAGAGAAAGATCTGGAGAAAATCACAAAATATAAAGACCTGCAAACAGAAATAGATTGACTGTGGCAAAAGAAAGCAAAGTTAATACCAACAGTAATAGGCACCTTGGGTGCAATCCCAAACCATCTGGAGCACCCCTTGAAGACCATCAGCATTGACAAAATCACCACCAGTCAATTGCAAAGGCAGCTTGACTTGGAACAGCTTCCATCCTGCAACAATACCTTTAACGCCATCAAACAACAAGATCTGCCTATCCCAGGTCCTTGGGAAGGACTCGATGGGTGGATAAAAATGCCAGATCCAGTTTCAACAACTGACTGGGCAACCAACCCTAATAATAATAACAACGACCAAGAAGTGTTTAGTTTGTTTCAGCAAAATGAAACAGACTCATGAAGACAGAAAGGGGCTATTTACGAAAAACAAAAATATGTTTTGCACAACATTGTTTCTTTTTTCTAGCTTCTTTTAAAAATATTGTTTTATTATAAAGCATGAGTAGTACATTCTATTGCACAATGTCATTTCTATGCTGCAAACCCCCTGTAGTGTTCTTACGCAGCTAGGGACTTAAATGTTGCATTTAGAAACTTTGGGAGGGGGCATTTCAACTGAAGAGAGGATGGCCATGGCAAGGCCTTCTGCAAATGTGATCCTGCCACCCCTTGGACTTCCAGGGGTAAATAGGAAGAAGGAAAGTACCAGTGTTAGACGACAGTTGATCCTTATTGAAATGGATTGAAAGAGCAAGACAATAAGGACCCATCCCATCCTGTGAGTTGAGTTAACCAGGTTCGGAAATGAATTGGAATATACTTTTTCGGGGGGAAAAGGCTCTCTTGCAGGACGCTTGGGGGATTGAGAGCACAAAAGGGAGACAACCGTTTAGCTTGGCTGCTTCCTTCGGCTAACGCGATCCCTCTTTTCCCCCACTCGCCCCCACCCCCCGCTCTGCAAACGCGTTCGGACCACGACTCTCACCCTTCTCCAGCAGGATGGGCACAGGGCTCCTGTAGTCCATCAGAGGGCGCGGGGTTAGGAAAGCCTGGCTGAGGTTTATGCAGAGATCTCTGCAAGAGGGGGAGAGGCAGAAAGGTTCTCTCTCCCCCCCGCCCCGGGTTTTCGAAAGAAGAGCCCTTCTGTAAGGCAGCCCCGCCGCCTGCAAGGAGGCTTCTCGACTCCCGGGGAAGGGCGCTAAGGCGAGGAAGGGAGGCGCGCGCCAGGCCAGCGACTCTAACCACGAAAACGCCTCCAGCCGGCGGCGCGCAGAGCAGATCGCGCGATCCCCTCACCCAACAAAGGGAAGCCGCTCCAGACGGGATCGCCGGACCCCCGCGGTAGCCAGCCGCCCCGGATGCGCTGCACAGACGCCTCGCGCCGGGCGGCGCGGTCCATCGATCCGCCCCGGCGCCCCGCTCGGAACTCCAGCCACGCAGCCGGTTCTCCGCCCCCTCGCGGGCGGCCAGGGCGGGGGGGGGGAGTGCACGCGCCGTCCGCGGTCGCTAGCAAGGGCTGAGCTGCATCCTGCGCGCGGACGGGGACGAAGCAAGCCCGGCCTCGGCTCCTTTGTTCCGGCCGGGTGGAAGGCGCCGCCGCGGACGCCCCGCAGCCCAACGCCGCGCTGGAGCCGCGTGTGCGCCGCGCCGCGCCGGGACGGAGGCGAGGGAGCGGAGGTCCTGGGGCTCGGCGGGGCGGGGGGCTCGGCGGTCGACGGGAAAGGGCCGCGATTGGGCGGCGAGCGGGTCGCGGGATCCGGGGGACTGCCCAGTCCTGTGGATTTTCCCTTCTCCCCGCCCTCATCCACGGTTGAGAGGGGGAGGTTTCACGGACGAGGAAGGAGGAGGACCGGCCCCCTCCCCGGGTGATTTACTCCGAGAGGGAGCTGCGGGGAGATGTTCGTCCGATTGGGAACTCAAATGGGAAAAGGCAGACAAAAGATCGATTGCTAGGTAGTAAAACCGGGAGGGCGCTCGGGCTGATTGTGCTCCGATTGTGTTATTAAGACAAACTGATTATTCATGATCAGTCTATCCACTGGGGCAGGTTTATATATATTCCCGGGCTTCTTTCCATGATCTTCGTTCCTTCAGTGAAAACCACCAGCTGAACCCCCAAAGCAAGTGTCCTCCTTTCCTGCCGGGAAGTGGGTTAGGAGCACCAGGTGGGTTGGGGTGCCTGGCATGGCCCAGGGCTTTCATGGCAGAATGGCCATTTATCCCTCCCCCCTGAACATTCAGGGTGGTGGTGAAGGGTGTATTTCCCCTCCCCCTCCCCAGGAGAGTCAGTCCCACCCATCTCAGGGGTGCTGAGGGTGTGCAGAAGACCTGCCCAACTCCACTGGCCATCTTCAGGTTGCCCAATGCCATGCAGTGTCCTCTCTCCTACTAGACCTGTTGGCTGAGTTTGCATCACAACACCCTAAGTCCTAAACCATGGTTTACAATCCAGGTTGGTTGGGTTCAGTCATCGCACTAAGCCATTCTAATCCAAAGCTGGATCTCCTCTAGAGTCAATAGCATCAGTAGATGAATCAACCAAAGCTTTGGTTGATTAATCTACTCATGCCATTGGCTCTAAGAAAAGTTTCCGTCAAGTAGCCAAAAGGAGCAAATTTTGACCCACAGTGTTAATCATCAATTGAAAAGGGACCCTTTTTCTGTTCTCTATTCCCTTCAGCTGTAAACAACCTACTGGAGCTCTCTGTGTGTGCATGTGTGTGTCTGGGAGGGAGAGCAAAAGACTCCGGAGTAGTAGCAAACAAACACTCCTTTCTGCTCGTCCTCCACAGCCTTTGTGTGTCCTTTCCTCAAGAGGTTTCCAGTTGCCTCACTAGGCTGTTCTCCAACAGCCTCAAGTAATTTCCTGATCCTGGTTTACAGGAATAGCTTCACTCTTTCCTGCACCTCCCCGTCCTGTAAGGTCAGCTTCTTAAATGGGGGTGAATTGTTGACTGATTGTTTGTAGAGAAAGATCCCTCAAGCCCAAGAGTTTTAAGAGACTTCTGAAGGACATTGGAGTAGTGGGGTGACAGGCACATCGGGAGAGCTGGGTTAATGTGCACTTGCTCAATGCAAATCTTGCCATGAAAAGGTCTCCTAATCGCAGGACCATTTTTCTTCTCACCCTTTCTATTTAGCTTCGGCATCATTTGTAAGCCACTCCAATCTTTGTGGAATTGGGTGGGATCTATGCTGCAGAAATAAAGACCTCCTGAGTTTGGGTCAGCCATCACATGTGCATTTCCCTGTCAAATTAGTGAATAAACTAGTTTTGGCAATACAGGAGAATATATGTAGCTCAGGGTTGAACTGTGAAATCGATGCTTTCTGAACTTGGTTGTTTGCTTGCAGATATTTCATTACCCAGCTAGGTAACGTCATCATGCAGGTAATGAGATGTCTGCAAGCAAACAGCCAAGCTCAGAGAGCACCAAGGACACCACAAACGAGTCTTGTTCACATTAAGGTGGTGTGGATCTACCTGTACAGAGCAAGCTCAAAATAGGACTGTATCACGGATGATCCACAAGGGAGAGATCATTTGGTTTGTTTGTTGGTTCCCTCTTGACATTCAGTCATGTGTCATTGAGTCCAACCAACTCAAGGAGGAAGACCCAATAAAAGCCACTCAGATACTCTGCATGGAAAAGCCAGAGAGGGACAGAAAGCAAAGCTGCTTCTTTCCAACTTCTACAAATCCAGGCTGGAGGGTTGAAGGGGAGTATTATTTTCTGCAGGGTAGATTAATTAGCGCCCCCCGCAAAATGCAATATGGAAAGGTCTTGTCAGACTTCTTGTTCCTAAGAACATGAAAAAGGTGCCTTCTGAGCCAATATTCACACAGTGCATTTAACCTGGGTGCTGAAAGGTAGCAGGTTGTATAACCCTTTAATTATTACATGCCCATCCCAACAGTGTAGCCATGTATTTCTGATGATGGGATACACCCATTGCAGAATAAGAAAAATATTAGTATTGCTTGACTCTTAGGAGCATTTCTTTTTATGTAGCCAACAGCTGGCAGCTGATTTCAGTTCAAAATGGTTTTGTTTTCGGCATGTCTCCTTAAAGCACAGTTTGCCAGGATACTATGCTGGGTGGCAATAACCCTTTGTTTTATTGATCATACATTTTTATAGGGTTTATTTTAGAGACTTCAGATGTTTTCCATAAACAGCCCTGGCAGAGACGTTTTGTGTGAAATCGCTAGTCCTACCGATGGAACCAGGAGGGTGTCGGTCAAAAAAAATATGTCTCCAGCACAGTTGCATTTATTAAACATGGTGCTCCACAGAGATGTTGCAAGTTCCTTGCTTTGTAATGGAAACAAAAAAAGGTTTTCTTTAAAAATGGACAAACAAATGGCAGAACTTTTCCCCGTTGTTCCCTACTTCTCGCTGTAGCTTTCATCTGGGACCTTTGTCACAGAGCTGGGCAAAATTGGAAACTTGTGGACCTCATTAGTTCTTCAAATGTTAGTTGTACTCCTTCGGAAAACAAGGAGGAAAAACATGAGACTAAATTTGCTTAGCCAGGAAGTTTTCAAGGCCAAGAATACAGCTGCCGTCCCAATTTTTTTAAAGTGCTACAGCCTGTGATGGCAACCCCAAATCCAGAATTTCTTGAATTATACCAGGAATGTGGATCCTTATGGGTTCAAGAATGATTTTTTTTTTTTTTTAAATTAGAACAGCTTCTAGGTTGAGTAGTTTGTGAACACCAGGTGCATATGCCATACACAGCTTCCCACCACTTTGCTGAAATTTGGCAATGTGATTGCCCCAAATTGCAGGCAGTTTCCTGTTATTTTGTTATGCATTATTTATGATTAAGAGTTTTATCCTGTTCCATTCCAGACTGTCTGAGCAGTAAGGTGGGACTCCACAAAATCTATATACAAAGCCTAACCTAAACTTGATTTTGAAAAAAACCAACCAGGATCAGACATGGTTAGTACCAGAAAGGGAGATCAAGAAACCTCAGCTCTGGTGGCTAAGTTGGGAAACTGAAAATAATTCCAGAAGAAGGCAATTCAATCTACTTCTATATTGTTGCTAAGAAAACTGCATGGCTCTATCTGTGAATTCATCAGGAACAGAAATTCAATGAAGCTTGAAGTGGTTTAAAGAAGTTCCCACTTCTTTTTTATTTATGTTATTTATTTATATATCACATTTATATAGCCACCCATCTCACACAAAGCGACTTTTTAGCATCTTCCTGAAATCTGTGGGAGAACTCATCCAGGGTTCTAGGACTGATTGCCATCAATATGTTAACGGCATCCGAATTTATCTTTTCTTTCAAATGATACCAAGGAAACTAAATGTTCCTTGCTTGAAAACAATGACAAGGCAGGAACACGGAGGCTCAGTAAACAAGTAAATATGAATTGAATATGCAGTGTGTTCTACATAGCGTTGCATTCTTCCTCTGAGGAAACAGATGAAGTACTTCTGGATCCAATGTTGCTTCTAAAATGCCAGATGGTGGTTGTGACTAAGCCCAGATATAGCTAGTGCGTTAGCTGTGTCTCTTCTTGGAAAAGACAGATCCAACAGCATGTATTATCTGGCCCTACTCACACAACCAACCTGACTCAGCTATTTCCTGCTCTTGTTAACACAGGGTTCCTCAACCTTGGCAACTTTAAGATGGGTGGACTTGCTGGGGAATTCTGGGAGTTGAAGTCCACCCATCTTAAAGTTGCCAAGGTTGAGGAACTCTCTGTTAATGCACTCAGAGTCTATAGGACACAACCCAAACTGACTAGGTCAGACAGCCAATGGCCAGAATTTAGGTCCTCTACTTCCTTCCCCTTGTGTTGCCTTTTAAATTATTTGGAGATGAATTTTAAAAAATGCATAGAGGCCGAGTTGGAGTTGGCCACCCAAAGACAACTTTGCGGCTACCCCAAACATTTCTGCCTACTCCTATGGCTACAGGTGGAGTGAAATGAAAATGGGATAGAAATGGAATTTTCAAAAGTTCCTCTGGGACTTTGTCTTGCTTGTACATATTACCTGACCAAAGAATTTCACCCCAGTCAAGACTGAGTTCATTAAGCTATCAATGGCTCTTCAAGGCTTGTGGCCAATATGTGAAATTCTCCTATGGTCTGGCCTTCTCCATTGGGTTATTTCTTTATTTTTTTAATCCATTCAATCATGTCCAATTCTCAGAGACTGCCTGGACAAGTCCTTGCAGTTTTCTTGCCAAGGTTTTTCAGGAGTGGTTTGCCTTTGCGTCCTTCCTAGGGCTGAGAGAGAATGGCTGGCCCAAGGTCACCCAGCTGGCTTCGTGCCTAGGCGGGACTAGAACTGACGATCTCCCGGTTTCTAGCCTGATGGCTTAACCATGACACCAAACTGGTTATCAGTGGTTATAACTGTATTCATTGGGTGGGAAATGTAACCCAGGACCTTATCAGTGGCAGCACTGAATCATTTCCCCCCAACTTCCATCCTTGGTGGTATGGATCCATCTGTCCTTCAATAGGCTTGAATTGTTACACTACTGCCTTTCCTTGTGCTAAAACTTGTGTACTGATTTCATTTGTTTAAATAGTTTGGTAAATTGCTTTGGTGTACTTGTTTGGAAAAAGCTGACCTAGAAATATCTTTACAAAGCAAACACACCCATGTGTTTGAATAAAGATGCCTACAGCTTCAGAACGGACACCCTTCCCCAGGTACAATTTGCACGACAAAACAAAGGAAGAAATGCTGCTGTTCATCGGGTGCCTTCATGCTCAGCTTGTGGATCTCTCATACTCAGTGATGGGGCAAAGAGCAGTCCCTCCCTAGAAGTATTTGCTTTCCCTTCCCCAAAACAAACCAGGAGTGGAGCCAATCACTCTGTTTAGGTCGAAAGACCAAGGATCCCCCGCCCCCATCTTGTTCTTCCCACAGTGATTTCAATCTCGGCTAGACTTCAGCTGAATCTGTTCTGCAAATAGATTTCAAAGACAATTCTGGCCATTTTGCTGGTCTTTGGCCAATTCTGCCCACCCCACCCCATCCCATGTCCAACCCATTGCAAGGGGTTGCAATCTGTGGTATTTTTCTCACAATTTAAAGTGTCATAGAGAAAGTCAGGAGCTTGAATCAGATTCAAAAATGAATCAGTGGTCAACATAACTGACAGCTGTGCAGAAAATGTTAAGTTCATTTGACATTTGATGATGGTGGTAATGATGATCTCTTAACATTATACTGTAATGCATTACAATAGAATTTATATTGTTATATGATGCCATTTACGTTTTCCATACCTCTTAATGAGTATTCATTTTGCCATTTCTGAAACAGAAAAATTCCTGCCAATGTCAATGGAATAATGGTTTCCTATTTTGTTTTTTAAGCAGAGACATTCTCAAGCAAGGTAATAGACCTACTGTCTATTGTAAATGGAAGATGATGATGCCTGATCAGCTATCATATCTGCCCCTAGGGTCAGCAGCTGCAAAAATAAGTAATTGCTTTTTAAAACCCTCACAAAATGACAGTGTAGAAAAAAGGTCCAGAAGTCGTGGCTAATGCTGGTATCCAAGAATGGGGCAGCTGGAACACACTTTTAAGAATGATTATTCTTAAATGCTAAGGTCCACAGGGGGTACGACCATAAATGTTTCACCAACATCATAGGGGTGGGTGGGGTTGGGATTTTCAGCTGGTATATTTGGAGGGACCAAGGGAGGGGGTTGCACAAAAATTGCTCTCTATTTTTAGAGAGTGATTCATTGAAAAAGTCTACTGAAAGTTGTACATTGAAAATCCCATTTCAGAGTCATAAAATAGTCCCATGTTGGGTGTTCTTCCTACAACCCTTTAATCTCCAAAGTTCTCTTACGCCTAGATAGTCTATAGATGATACACAATCTTTTCCCAGAACAGCTTCAGGATTTCATCTCTAGGTCCCTCCTCAAAATAGATTTACCCGCATGAAACTTTGGACACAACCTTAGCCTGGAAGTGGGGCACTGCAAGGCTTTTCCATCTGGGACTGGGGTAATATGTGTGCCTATTTCACACTTCTTGAAAGCAAATCTCCATAAAAGATCACACCACTAAGGTTTGACAGTTTTGCCCCAGATTTCCTTATCCTCTCTGTCATAATATATTTCTTCTTTTCTTCTGCCATCTCTGCTGCCATTCTTGTTTTCCTTCCCCCTCCTTAGGACTCAATTTCAAAAAAGTTAACGCTTTGCAGGGTGTGCAAAGATTCTCCTCTTGTTTGTTGAAACGTATCCTGCAAACTGATAGCCTTAGTTTAATTGCGGTATCAACACTATATCAGTGGGTTCATTTCAGGATGGGTGGAACTTCTCAAAAGCTACTGTAGGCTTAGTCAGATGACAAGCTTAGTCCCACTGCGGTGCCACATCTCCTTCCAAACCACTTTTTCCACAGCAGAAACTATCGTCAGTGGTTTGTTGAACACATGTATAGATAATGCTGCTATTAGAGACAGTAAAAGATGGTTAGAAGCTAGGAAATCAAAGTAAGTGAGGGGGAGAGAAGGAAAGACTAGAGCTAGTGTTTAACCCTTGTCTATACTAGATTATGTTCTTAGCTGTAGGGAATGAAGGCGATGTGATCAGATTAGAATAGAAGTTGCATCAGGGGATCTCTGAAGTTTATTGAGAAAAATAAACAAGCAAATAATTATTCTCTGTAAATATGCATATTCCAGCTCAAAATCACTTCCATTCTTTGTGGAGGTATGGGAAAACAGAAGAAACATCAGCTAGGCTGGCACGCTTTCTAGTTGAAGACACCAGCTCAACAAAGCCAAGTCAGTGGCCAACTCTACACAATCTTGACTTTCTTTACTCCCCAATGTAGACGCTTCTGTTGATATTATTGTTAATATACTATATGTTGGGCTAATTCATATCTTACTAAATAGCAAACGTCACTCAAAAACAAATTAGATAGGTTTACTTCATAAAGGTAAGGAAGATGCCCTCAAACGTTACAACCATGGTATAAATCAGGCACAGATGACTTTTTTCCCCCAGCCCTTGCTTCACTTTATTTTATTTTTATTTTCTGGTTTCTGAGGGGGCGTGCTTCTGTTGTGATGTCAGTAGAGAGGGCAAAGGCAACATTTTCAGCCTTTCATTTTATGGTGGGAGGGAGGAGGGAGAGATCGAATAGATGGTTTGAAGAAACAGAAGACTTCACATACTCTTCCAATGTTTTTTTCTTTTTAAAACAGCCAACAGTGGATGCCAGATTTTCATGATGATGTGGGGAAACTGCAAAGTCTGGAAACCACATGTGATTCACAACCCTGGTTTATCCACCCAAGCACTAAACCTTTTCTTGGCTTCAAAACAAGTATTGCCTCTATGGATTTTGGATCCCCGCCCCCCATGGAACAGTGCAGTGATTTTTGTTATTGACGTGAAATATAAAAGAATGCCTCTTTCCAGGGAAAAAGCTGTTGTAAAGCAGAGCATCATGTTGCATTATAATGCAGAATTCTGTTCTTGCCCCTCTCTTATTTAAAGCGGCCCCCCATTAACATCGTAATAATATAATGGACCTAGCCCGCTGAATAAATGGTGCAGGTGTTTCCCTGCAAAGTGTGTTTGGGGATTGTTGTCACTGTTGGCAAATTCACAGTCTGATCTTAATATTCACTGCTGGTGATGCATCATTTGGCTTGAATACACACACTTTCCATGCACCTAGGAGATGCTAAAATAGCATCCATTGTTCTCTGCAAAGGAGAAGCCCATTTGCTAAAGACGTGCCAGGTCCCAACGAGATTTCAACTGCTTCTTTGTGCCAAGCTTACTCATAATATATTCTACAAAATGAGTTAACCTCCTGAACGCTTTTCTGTTCCTTTTAAGGAAGAAGAGTTGCTTCACGTTATTATGGGGCAATGTATGTTTCTTTCTTCCTTTGTTTCTGTGTTTTTCAGAGCCTGCAATTGTTTGTTGCTGTTGTTTTAATTTTGGGGCAAAACAATTGAGTTTAAAATTATCCTTGAAACGATTAAAGTTTGAGACCATCGCTTATTAATCTCCCAAATTTCGTTTTTAAGGGAGCAAACACAGATTATTGGCTGCAAAGCACACTTAACCAGGCCAGATGAAATCCTGCAAGTGGGATTTAGTTCTAATTATGGTTAATGTTTTGCGGGTTTGGATTCATATGAACTGAGCCTTTTCATTAGTATACGATGCCATGTATTTTCCAAACCCAGAAAACAGGTTGGCTTAGATACCAGGAAAAGCATATTGTCTGAATGCAGTCTGTGGTCCCCCACTGCTGAGTTGAAGAAATCTGCATCTTTTCTTGAGTCAACAGAAAACTAGGCTGGTGTGGCTTTCGTGATCCCCATTGCTGATCCTTCTTTTTCCTCTATTGCAGTGTCTTTCAGACTTGGCAACTTTAAGATGTGTGGACTTCAACTCCCAGAATTCCCCAACCATTATATACTTGAGGCTGCCCGTGGAAAATTCTACTTTAAAACTGGTATCGCTCAGGGAAATGTAAGCCTCCCCCATTCAGGAATTGGGGACAATATGCAGGCAATGTCATGAGGGCAGAGCAGACTTTTGAAGTTGCCCCAAAGTTGGTCATTGCAAGTGAGGAAAAGCACTTGAGTGAAGGGGAAAGGGCTATTTAAATCAGGACCGTAGCATAAGGAGGGATGGGTAAATCTTCTCTTGTGTCTTTTCTAAGAGTATCATGTGTTCCTTTCATGAGCACCAAGTCAGATGATGTGAAGGTTATGGTCTTGGACTTGGTTAGGAGAGATTTAGCTTCAAATTTTCTCTTCTTCATCTGACTCTTGGCTGACCTTGATCAGCCCCTGGCTTTCAACCAAATCTGTCCTGAAAGATGGTTATGAAAATAATTTGGTGAGAGGAATATGCGTAATCTCCATTAACTGTTTGGTTTACACTGTAGGGACAGAATCACAATTCAAAAAGATGTGTGAGTAGGTGAAGTTGGTGATTATAATCGGATTGTATAATAATTATGGCTCTTAATCTATTCACCCCCCCTTAAGTTCTGCTATGCTGCCTCATTGGGGTGGGGTAGGGGTGTTCCTGGCAGGAATGAGCAAAGAATGTTGGGAGGGTATGCCAAGACTGTATATTCCCAGCAGGGTCACCCAAGGCATGAATATTTTCTCAACTGTTCAGCTAAAGGAAGCAGGCATCTGTATAGGGCAGCAGCTATGTAGGAAGATGCTGGAAGTGGATGATCACTTTAGTGACAATAGTGAAGCCATCATTTCATGCTGCATGGAAGAAGGCAATGGTAAACTATTCCTGGATTTTACCAATAAAGCCAAATGGATAGATAATATAATGTGATTGATTATATAGTGCTCGATGATGGGCTCCTCAGGTCAGATGGCATTCAACATGCTACTGAGGAAGAGCTGAGGACCTTTTGGAATACCGATGGTGTTCATGATGCAGCTAGATTAAGGCCTTCAGGATATCTTGTTACTGATGTTGCTGTGTATGAAAAGGAAATCCAAAACTGCAAAGACAGGATTATGGGAGCATGGAATGTAAGAAGCCTGAATATGGGAACACTCAACACAGTGAAAGAGGAAATGAACTGACTACACGTTAACATCTTAGACATCAGCAAATTGAAATGAACTGGAATTGGGCGTTCTCAATCAGAGGATTATACTGTTTATTACTCAGGACATGAAAAACAGAGAAGGAACAGCATTGCTTTGATAGGAAGGATATAGCCAAGGCAGTACGTAGGTACAGTCTAGTCAATGACGATAATATCAACCAAACTTTATGGACAACCATTTAATATGATGGTTATCCAAGTTTATGCTGCAATCCTAAAGCAGAAAAAGAAGAGGGTGGCAAGTTTTGTTGTCAAGTCAAATCTAAAACTGACAGAATGTGCAAGCAAGATACGCTACATTTGCCTGGAGTCTGGAATGTCAAAGTTGGAAATCAGAAGAAAAACCTTGTTGGACTATATGGCCGAAGAAACAAAAATGTAGCAAGAGAACATCTTATCTGTTTCTCCAGTCCAATTATTTCTTATATGCCACCCAGTGTCACTGATGTGAGATGGGAAGTCATATTAAATAAATAAATAGATAGATAAATAAATAAAATGATTTCATTTAATTAAAATTAGTTGTGTCAACCATGTCAAGCTGTGGAACGTCCTTAGGAAAATGGGAATCATAGAACGTCTCATTATCCTTATGCAAAACCTATATCCGTGACAAGAATTGCCTTTAGATTTCCTCAGTGAGGACAGGTTTGCACTGTTTGAATTAATCTTGACTGACATCTGTATTTAATCCTACATTTTGCCGAATTGTTTATATACCATGGTTCCTGCTCAAGAAAAATGGACAATCTAAATCAGTGTTTCTCAACCTTGGGAACTTCAAGCTGTGTGGACTTCAACTCCCAGAATTCCCCAGCCAGCATGGCTGGCTGGGGAATTCTGGGAGTTGAAGTCCACACAGCTTGAAGTTCCCAAGGTTGAGAAACACTGATCTAAATCTTTCTAAATTTCATTCCAATCTGACACCATACAATCTGCATGGGCTGAAGTTATACATGCAAGCTTCCTTTAACTCCATGAAGGAAAGGTGAATTAGCCAATTAATAAATAAATGAATATGGTGGTCTATGATGCAAGATACCCTTTTAATTCTGTGGATATAAATAATCAACATTACCGGAATGTTTAAACTTTCATGAAAGGTCATCATGATATTCTCAGTATCTTAAGACACGAAGGTGGTTTTAACAGCTTCGTTTGTGGAGGACACTTGAGGGTTAAAAAAAAGCAGCAAGAATATTGATACTACAGTATGAAGAAAATAAGTACATAATTAGAGAAATGGAATTGTAGTCTGCCTGATGACAGCATATCAGAGGAAGGGAATAGAAAGAAAAACCTTGATGCATGGAATAAAGATTGCAGTGGTTGCAAAATATCAGCTGCTGCATTTTGGCATTTGTATTATAAGTGAACATCAGTGGGAAGCAGGGAGTTAAGGGACTAGGAAACCTAGTGGCAGGGAGCTTTTTAGAACTTAAGCAGGGCCCCCAGGAGCAATTAAAAAGGATTAACTTAAGCAATGACTACACTAAGTAATTGACCATATGTTTCAGACGGTAATTGCAAATCCGTGGGTGGCAATATGGCCCCGATACCAACAATATCTGTCTAATAATAGGACGTCCAATGGTTGCTCAAAGCCTCACTGTCCTCCAAGACATCGCAGCGCTTTGGAGGTAGACTCTAGAAGCCTTAACTTACAGTTTACAATATTGTAGCATTTGGTCTATGGACAGAGTTGAATTTGCATTTTGCTTCTTATGCATTAACACACGCTCTTTTGTCTCTTTTCTATTTTTATTACTTTTTGCACTTTTGACTTTGTTCTCTTTTTTCCTTTTCAATCTTTTTCTCCTCTTTCAATATTAGTTTCTGTTAGTTTTTATTGTTCTTTCTTATTTTAAAACCTAATACAGTGGTACCTCGGGTCACGAACTTAATTTGTTCTGTGACTCTGGTCACAACCCGAATTGGTTGCGACCCGAATCAAATTTTCCCATAAGGTTCAATGTAATTACGGTTAATCCGTTCTGAACCATATGTTGTTGTTTTTTTAAACCACAAAAATATGACACAAAGTACAGCACGAAGAGAGAGAACGCTAACTTTGCTCGATGCGACTTCTGGCATGGAGGACAGGAAGGCGGGTGGGGAGGCAGTTATTGCTTGGAGGGAGAGTCCCCCTCCCTACAGGAAGCCGCGACCACGTGTCACGGCAGGGAAAATGGCCGCGGATCCTGATCGTCACCCGATCCGGCGTTCGCGAATGGAAGCAAAATTTTGCGAACGGTGCTGTTTGTGACCTGAATTGGTCATGAACAGAAGCGTTCGTGACCCGAGGTACCACTGTAATGTTATTGTATATAACAAAAGACAGTAGGTTATCAGGATACAATCAATCCAAGTTGTACAACACCCTGAACATGGACAATCTTTGGCAGGAATTGATGGTCATATCTCCTTCAGCGGAAAGTACTATTCCTGTAGTTCAATTGAACCATAACAAGTATTTAAATAAGCTTCATTCTTATTTGACATTTATTGGTGGGATTCATTTGTCACATTCTTCTAAACTGAAATGTGACTAATTTAATTTGACATGGAAATATGGATCCAACTATTGTACCTGCCTTTCAGTTAGGGTCAAATTAGGACTTTTTCTCCCTGAAACTGCTGCATTTGCTAGCAAGTTGCTAAGCGAAGTAAGGCATTCTTCATCCCATTAGTGGAATTCACTCTAAATCCAGTTGGCACTTAAGCTTTTAATGTATTCATTTATTGTAATGTGTTTGGGTTGTTGCCTGCTTTGGCAACTATTTTTGTAACATGGAAAAGCAAGTTTAACATGTTATAAACCAGCAAACAAAAAAGGCAAATAAATTATTATAAACCACCGTTAATGGTATGGTGCAATGTCTTAACCAGGCTTATCCAAGAAATCATCATTAAACAAATTATAGCATAGCCATGTTTTTCAATGCCTATCATAGCTCGCTCCTTCCTTCCTTCCTTCCTTCCTTCCTTCCTTCCTTCCTTCCTTCCTTCCTTCCTTCCTTCCTTCCTTCCTTCCTTCCTTCCTTCCTTCCTTCCTTCCTTCCTTCCTTCCTTCCTTCCTGTAAACCTAATATGGCTTTGTTGAAATAAACTGAGATCAAGTAACGAATTCTCCTGATTTATCAAAATCCATTATTTTCCTTCTTTAATGTTAACTTTCCTTCAGATGCAGAAATAGATTTCATGTTAAACATGTTGCTGGTAATTCATTTATTCCTTGATCAGAACAGAACGGAAGGCAGGGAAATGCAAACTCTTATCAAGACAGCTGCAAAATGCTGTAGCTGCCAAACAAGGCCATTCAAGGAATCATGGGAAGTTGCTGGCTTAATGATAGTAATTTAAGCAAATTTAGAATTCTCAAGATAGGAAGTTGTTTTATAGGGGAGGGATGGGTGAGTCATTTGATCATAACTTAACAGATGTTACAAATATTTTCATAAAGTGGAGAGAAAGAACTTGGGATATAAGGAACATGAATGCAGGAAGAAAGAGAAGCCAAGGCATAGCAGATGTTTTGGAGCATATAGAAGTGTGAGTTGCAATCTCTATACTTTTGACCATGTTTATAGTGCTAGATTAAGACAACAACCTTTCCCCCCCACTTCTGAAGGCCTCCTTGTCCTTAACAGCTTCTGACAGGCAAGTACAAAACAGTTGGCTGGGAATAATACCTGTGATCTTGCAATACTGAATCATAGAAACATCAAATGCTAGAATTGGACAGGTGAATGGAGGGTGGGGAATATGAAAGAAGAAACTGCTACTTAATGAATTCAAGATCTGGGAAGTGGGGCCAGCCAGAATCTCCTCCAATGGGAACACAGATCACCCCTTGGGGCTCAAGAGAACAAGACACTGCCTTATTTGAAGCAGTTTTTGTGGGGCTTTGACAGAATCTCCACATTCAGGAATGATATGGTACTGACTCAAGCATATCATGGCTGCAGTGATAATGTCATGAGATTGGGGGGGGGGGGTCATGGCACCCCAGTGTCTAGACTGGGAGTCCTATTTGTTTCCAGTTCCCTGATCCTTCCTCTGGTTCTGTTCTAAACTTCAAGAATGATGCCCAGAGCCCTGTACTTGAAGAGAGGCCTGACCAGTACAGGATAAACTGAATACTTCCCATGATTTGGAAGCTATAGATTCGTTGACACAACCTAGAATAGTGTTGTCTCTAGCTATGTTCTGCTCTTGACTTAAATTCAACTTACAAGCCACTATACAACCATGTTATATGGAGCTATTGGGAGACAATTAAAAAAAAATGATAAAAGTACTTGTGGTTTTAAGACATGCTATAGTACTTTTGCTAGCGGATGCTAAATTTGCTAAAGCAATAAATGTTTTGTGTGGTATGGCTTTCACAGCCGTGGTTTATTGAAAACCTCTCCTGGAGGAGGCTGCATTGTAACCCAATTGGGAAAAACAAATGTCAAAAGCCTTTCTGAAATGGTTGTTTGATCCCATTGAATGCTTTCTGGAACAAACATGTAACTAAGGAGTTGAGCTGCAGCTTTTGACAACTACTTTTCTCCATCCCTCAACCTCTCTTTGGCACTTTGGTTGCTTTTCAATTATGGATAGGCTGCTGGTTGCCAAGCCTCTTCTGACGCCATTCCCAAAACAATTTGAGCCCTGACCTCCATTACACCCTCCCTATCACACCCAACTGACTTGCCCCGAAACCCACCTTCTTGTTCAGAATGTGTGTTTACCCATCAGCTCTGGTAGGAAAACCACTAAGGGACAATTTATGCTATAAAACCTTGGCCAGCCCCACTCACATTTTCTTTGTTAAAAATCTTGCATAACCTGTGTGTGGTATACTCATTAAAGGAGGGGTCTCCAAAGTAAAATAATTCTCAGAGTCACTCTTCTGATTTATGATCTGGATATCTCCTTTAATTATTAAAACGTCAACCAGGAAAGTTTGTATATCCATTACAACTTCTTTGTCCTTGTAGTCAAGCATTTTTAAATCTATTTTCACATCCACAGCATCCTTTTGCATATCTTCTCTTTTATTGTCTGGCAATTTTTTAAAGTCCATTTTTAAATCCTTATTCAAATCATCATCAGCTTCTGTTTTGTCCAGTGGAATCTTTTCTTCTTCTATAACCTCTGTTAGATCCAGTTTTAGGAATAAGTCCTGAATCCATTGTTCCCAAACAGATTTAAATTCTTCTGTAGTAAGACAATATTCCTCCATTATGTTAACAGGTATCTTTTCCTTTAATTGCTCTCTGGTTCCCTCTAGTTAACCTTCAAAGTCCAGTCTTACCTTTTGTTTATTTTCAGAATGGAAACTTTCCCACCATAAAATTTCTTACAGCTAATTCCAAAATCATCAACTATATTTTTATAAAATTCAGAACTGTCCATAGAAACTATTCTTTCAGATCCATCTGCCCCTTAACTGTCCACAGTCAATATTCTTAGCTCACTTTTGCTGTTTTCTAGAAGTTAAAGTTTTTCTTTTTAATTTTAAGACTTACTTAAATCTTCTTTCTTAGGATAGAAAGAAATTCAACAACTTGAATTTGAAGTGCAACAACTTGCCTTTCAGAAGGTTTTTAATTTCCAAGTAAAGCACAAATGAACAGTTTCTGATAGTAATTTATCTCCAATTTTGGGGAGGTCACTGGTCATGTTTGAGACCAGGGCTGCAAAAACTCCATCCATAAAGTTCATTTCCTTGGAATATTCTCTCTTGATCCTTTTCTTGGTACTTGGGGCTATGTGGGAAATTAAAATGGGAGCCTTGCTGCAATTCCAATGGAATTGGAAACCTTGCTGTAATTCTAATTGAAAGCGGCTGCAGCCTTCATTAGAATGCTAAAAAAAGGTCCTCCATCTCACAGCTCTCCAAGGGCATTCAAAAGACAGCCATTAAATGTAAGGAGACACCTGCATGATAACGGTAGCAACCACCTAGTTAGTTTCCTATAACTATCATGACTTTTCCAGTGAAAATAATGATAGGAGGAATAAGAAGAAAAATAGCTACTATGGCTATTGTTGGCCATACTCTGCCTCACTGAGTAGCTTTGTCTCGTGGAGGTGAGTAGCTCTTATGCAGTCCAGTGAAGAGCCTTGTGAAAGCAAATCAGTCCATCTTGGAATAACATCGTCGCGGTTATCCACATCAATTGACACCTTCAGTCTGCATGTATGGTTGTCCCTCCTGGTGGTCAAAACAGAACGGGATGGTCACTCTGGAGTAGTAAACAGAGCAGGAAGCCATTCTGCAGTGTAGCTTGAATGAGACTCTTCAATCAAACCATCCATAAAGGAAAGCCTCCCTTTGATGATCTGCACAGCTACAGTCGTTGCAATTCTTAAATGAAAGGACCTACAGTATTTCTCCCCCCCCTTTTTTTTTTTGTCCTTCCGTTGTGGGCATGATTCATCCCTCATCCTTTGCCACCAGATTGCAGGAATCCACAGACAGAAGAACCAGCAGAAGTCTCACCGGCATGACTTTTCAAAAGGATTGGAGCCTGTCCCTCACCAATGTCTCCTAGAAATACTTAGTTATCATAGACCAGAACAATAGGAATGTTTGGGGTGCTGTCAATCCAGTCTACTTTACAGCTTTGGCTGTTATGGCATTACAGTGAGGCTATCAAACGTTAGAATAGCTAGAATGATGTCCACTGGAAATAGATGTCCAGAGAATGAAATTATGATCCTTCCACGGGCTTTCCATAGCATTTGGTGGGCCTTGGTGGGAAATAAATAATGGTTGACACAGTAGAGAAAAAAAAATGATCCATTTTATAACTGGGTGTTCACTAGAGAAATTTAATTACTTAAAGATTTTGCTTGTTTTCTGTTATCCTTACATAAGGAAAAGATAAAATACAGAGAAATTAACACAAGACATAAGGACAATTATGGAGAATTTATGGTAATAACTAGATTGCCTGGACCTGCCCGAGATTTGTTCCCATGCTGAATTCTACCCTACTGCCCTCCCACAACGATTTATTTATTTATTTATTTATTTATTTATTTATTTATTTTTCAGATGTGTCACTGCACATCTCACTGTGGAGTGACAAACGTAAGCGTAAAACTAGCTTAACGCTGGAATTTATTGCTTGAGAATTTAAAGATTGCATTTAAGTGTTGTAGTTTAGTATTTTTCATTACCATCCCAGCCTATCCTCCTAGCCTTTCCTCCAGTGTGTCTGACCCAGTGTCACAATAAACAAGGGAGACCAACAGTCCTGCTCTTGACCTCCTGCCTATTGATCCCGTTGCAGTTAAGCATTCCAAACAGAAAATCATTTCTCACTTAGCTTTCAAATTACTAGTGTCCCTTGTGTATCCAGTTCTGTACATTTCTTTCCCTCCCCTTCCTCAAGCTTGTTTATTTCATTTGGCCGAATTTTTGTTCCAAGTACATGTGTACAACAATAGCCCAAATGCTGCTTTTCCTCAATAAAATAATGTTTCTCCAGGTCAAAGTATTTCCCCTTTTAACCCAATCTTTACTCCAATCTTCCCTACTCTAATCTTTACTAACTTGGGGCTCTCCAGATGTGTTAGTAGCTCAACTCCCAGAATTATGTGTGGAATTTTGGAGGGCACCAATTTGGGGAGTTTGATCTGGGCACCAAACGATGGATGATCTCTATATGGTAGCAAAGAGATACATAAACTCAAACTCTGGGCTGGTCCCTCGTGTTTGCCTGCATTTTTGCAACATGTAAGTTGGTGATCCCAATGGATTCTGGCTGGCAGATGTCTTTCCCATCATGCATTATGTTCTTAAGAACATAAGAACAACAATGTGGGATCAGCCAAAACCTCTCTTAATCCAGCAGTGGTCAACCGGAGGCCTCTGGGTACTATCAGACAGGAGGCCCTTTTATCACCATTATTCCTCTGCAACTGCTATTTGAAGGCATGTCACAGAGATGGGACATTGTGTCTTCAAGGCCAAGAGTTCTTGCTAGACCTGTCCTCTGTGAATTTATCCAGCCTCTTTGAAACCATCACAGTTAGTGGTCCTGATCCGTTTAAAAAGGGATGCCAGAT
Organism: Python bivittatus; assembly: GCF_059951505.1. NCBI lineage: Eukaryota > Metazoa > Chordata > Lepidosauria > Squamata > Pythonidae > Python > Python bivittatus. The sequence continues at coordinate 291,556 of NW_028277110.1, forward strand.
TCAAAACTAGAACTTTCTGAATGTATATCAAATGGTATATTTAGTGATGTGTGGTATGCATTTCAAAAAAGAACCAATCTGATCTTCCTCCTGTGGAGTAACTTTAGGAATGCCAAATGACCACTAGATGGGAGCAAAGTAGAGTTTTATGCATCTCTTTGGTGCCATCTGATGGTTATCCAGATGGTTCCATCCCAAATATGGTAGATTTACTCATGAGCATATCAGAATGCAATTTACCATCAAAATCAGCCCTTCTTTGAATTTTGCAAAGTAATATTTTGCTCAAAAATGTATACACGTAGTCCTCACTTAACAACCATTTGCTTAGTGACTGTTTGAAGTTATGACGGTGCTGAAAAAAGTAACTTATGACTGGTCCTTGCACTTAACGACCCACGGTTGTTAAGCAAGGCATCATGTGATCACCGTTTGGGACCTTCCCAGCTGGCTTCCAACAAGCAAAGTCAATGGGGAAGCTGGCAGGAGGTTGTAAGTCGTGGTCATGTGATGCCTTGCTTAACAACTGTGGGTGATTCACTTAACAACCACAACCAGGGCTGCCAGAACTGCTGTCGCTAAGCAATGCGGTCACATGATGTTTCACTTAACAACTGCTTTGCTTAGCAATGGAGTCGCTGGTCCCAATTAGGGTTGTTAAGTGAGGACTACTTGTAGAGCAATTTTTACTTTTAGGATAAACAGTTTGGATATATGTACTTTAGGAGAAAATACACATGGAAGTTTTGTGTGTGTGTGTTTGTGTATGAGGCATATTTTGAATAGATGCATTCATATCCTTCATGTTATTCCCTTTCAAGATAAGCAACATTAAACAAAGCTCAGAAAAGGGATAAGAAGTAGTAAGTCAAAGGAATTTTGTGTTTAAATGCTAGTTTTCTTTGTTTTAAAATAGAGATTAATATTGAAATGGGATGGAATAGATTTCCAAAGGAACATATACAAAACTAATATGGACTGTCTCATCTGGGCTAGATGAGACAGTCCATATTAGTTTTGTATATATGCTAAATTACATCCTTTTATCTTTTGTTACTTCTCTGTTCTGAATCATACAGTTCATCCTAACTGTTATTCAGTTTACTGGAATCCATAGCTGGGTTTATTGCACATGCTAACCCCTAACCCGGGATTAAGGGATTACATAGGGATTAAGAACAGAGTTGCTATGTTCACACAGCAGGCTAGTGATGACCTAGTTCACACAACATATTAAGAAAATGGCTAGGTTTCTTCCAATTACTTCATTTTAGCCTATCTAGCAGGTTGCAGAAGCGAACACATATTTGCAAAAATTAACCCATGGGTAAAACCTGGGCTGAATACCACTCAGAGGAGGAAGTTTATTGCAGAGAGGTGACAGAGGAAAACGAAAAGCACGACTCAGATTCACTACTCAGTTTCTCCTCTTAGACATTCTATCTAATCTTGCCTACAGTTTCGCTTCTTTGCTGCCTCTCCTCTTCTTCCCCAGGTTCACCTTCTCCATATTTGCAAGGGACACATGGTTTCACTTAACGTTGGGTAAAAGAATTGCAAGTGGCAAGGCTTGCATTTCTGCCTGCCAGAATAAGTAACCTCTGCTGCGAACATTAACACTCAAAGCCCACAGTTCTATTTGTTTTCCTGGGCATCAGTTTTCCAGCCGCTGGTTTCCAATGTTGATGTTTCCTCTCCGGTAATTAAGAAATTATTGCCTTGTTTAACCTGTCATTCTGCTTCTCTGCTGGGAGGGCTTAACTCTATGTTATTCCAATTGATAACTACTTTCATACTGTACTTAATGGGTCATGGCAAGAATATCATGACACCCATAGCAATCAACCACTAAGAAGGTTTCCTAATGCGTTTTCTTACTATATTTGAATTCTTGGCTTTGGAGCCAGACAAGCTCATTATATTTCCCATGCAGAAACTACTACATGGCTCCTCTACTACCAAGCTTACCATATAATGTTCTCCTGATGTCATGTTTATGGATCTGAAATTCTGTACTTAAAAGTCTAGCGTGGGAGCACAAATTAGGCCTTCATGTGTGACTCTGGAAATCCAGACAACGTCCAAATCATTCATGCAAATTCTAGTGTCACATCTGGTTCAAAACCACCATTAGGTTAAGGGTGCTTCTCTCTCCACTGTTCCCAAGGGTTTCTGAAGTTCAGCCTTAGAAATGGGTTCAGAATGTGCACATAAATGGAAAGACTTTGAAATACCCTCAACGGAGGAATGGTTGGTGAAGATGATGGAACTAGCAGAGAGGGCCAAATTAACTTGTTTGCTTAGAGAAAGATCACCTATTACATTTATTAGTGGAAACCCCTTATGGACTTTCTGCTGAAAAAATAAAAAAAAATTGAACTGGTGATTTATGGATTTGATGATTAGAAAGGGTAGATTATGGAAAGAACTAAATTATGATGTAACCTTAGAGAGAGACGGAAAATATAAATGCATTTATAACTGCGGTTAAGAAGATCGGAAGCCACTTCTTTGTAACTTTTTCTTGTTTTCCTTTGTCTTTCTTGTCTAATTCTCTCTTTTTATTTATTTCCCACTTACTTTTTATTTTTCTTTAATCTTTTTTACTTTCAACTTAAAATTTGTACTGTTTTTATTCTGTTGAAAACCTCTTTATTAAAAATGATTAAAAAAGAAAAGAAATGTGCATATCTCTGTCTATCATATCTTTACATTAGAATTTACGTTAGAATTAGAATTAGAATTTACGTTAGAATGTAAAGATATGATAGACAGTGATCTGCACATAGGCTGGGTTTGCTCAGAATGCTAATTTGTGGCTCAACATTTTTTAAATTGATTTATTTATTAAATTTGAATGCTGCCCAACTCCCAATAACTCTGGGCAGCTCACAAGTAAAACCGTTAAAAATAAGGGAAAAAATAGAGCAATAGACAAAAATTACTCCTGGAATTTTTGAGTTCCTGGAAGTTGGGCAGCTGTATTTTGTGCAGTGGGTAGTGTCATAATATGGTTTGGTCAATAGGTGACAATGAACTTTATTGTATCTGGGTGGTACCAGGAATTTCGTGTTCTTTCTGTCTTATTTGAGAGAAGGACAGGCAAAATGTCATGCTGGGCTTCCTGATTTCTAAGCTTTCCACAATAGTTTTACCATTCTTCTATGATTGTTTCTGACTTTTATCAACACTGGGGATTTGGACATGTGGAAGTAGAACAGCTGGAAGGCTTCAGAGCTGCTTATGACTCAAAACAAGGAGTTTCCATAAACCCTACACTTAAGAATGATAAATGTTTTCTGTAGTAAAATATTAAAATTACAGTTGTAGTTTGTTGGCAGGAGCTTCACACGAAAGGTTAAATGATCAGGCAAAAAAACAATTTGAATGTCAAATTGTCACACTGCTACTGGATCATCCAAAATGAAAGTGATATTTATGCTGAAATCTCATTCATGCAAATGGCCTGTAGGAAACATGCAAAGCCAGATCAGTTTGAGCGTGGGGGGAGATCACGCAACATTAAGCTTGAATAGCTAGGAATTGTTGACCTTGTATACTAAATAGCAAGGTTTTTGCCAAATGAAACAGTTGTTTGTAAATTAGTTGCTGAAACTTGGACTGGCCCACTCTAAAAAGGAAGAATTTAGCCACGTGCATGCTAAGTTACTAATTCAGAGGATGGAAATAGCACAAAGTTATGGAGAGAGCACCCATTTTTTAAGTTGATCCTCTCTCTTATTTAACTTTGCTATCCAAAGAAATATCAGAAGCTAAGTCAAACCAGATCAGATGGTTTGGCCATTTAGGTCAGTATTTTTGACAGAGTTAATTTGTTAGGGTTTCAGAGAGAGATCTTTCCCACCAACGTCTACTCATGGTTTTGGGAGGGGGGAGAGAGGAAAAGAACAATCTGCCTGTCCCAACAAATTTGGAGTCTTCTAAATGAAAAGCATACTATCTCCCAGGAAAAGTCAACACGGCATCCATGAGTACCGGGTTGCATACCATTAGTGCCAGCTCAAGGATATATGGCTTCCTTAGCCCACATTGGCTGATGGCGCCACCTCCTGTCAAGGCAAAGATTTGCATTTTTAGAATGATCGGCAGGAGGGGTGGCATTGATGCCCCCTAAGCTTTGGCTCCCAGGCCAGTGCCTCCTTGTCCTTAGCCTAAAGCCATCCCCAAATACGGTCACTTCCTAGGATGTCTACCATCTTCCTGATATATCTGACTTGAAAATTATTAATTAATTAAAATGCCAGCTTCCAATATCATGTTTACTAAGAATGGAAGGGATGATAGGGAAGATTTGAGAGGACTAGAAGGAATAGCAATGAACAAGTTCAGAGTTCACCTTCTGGTAAATAAATCCATCACAACTCTTTTGGTCCCATCATGTAATTATAGTAGCTCTTTGGGGAACAATCACACTATCCATGGCAGCCATTTTGGGTGAACAGCTGCTATGGTTCTCAAATTTCCAGATGCTCCAAGCAATCAAAAAGTGTTTTCTGGTTTTTCAGTAATCAAATAATAAATCCATCCTTTCAGTGTGAATTCTTATGTAGTCATTATGGTTTCATACCCGCATTAGAAGAGAAATAGCCAATATCTGGGGAGAAGGAAATCTATCCCCTCTCTCTTCAAAACCAAAACAGTAAGGACTGAGTGTTGGAAGGGTGAGAATGAAAAACTGGGAAGAGGAATGGAATAACAACAGAATTACAGATTAATGTAGTAGTATAATCTAATGTAGCCCTGCTCAAAAGTAAGCAAATTAAATTAATATGGCTTTATGCCAAGGTAAGGTTAGATAGGATTCCATCCAAGGGTTACAATCTGGTTCTAAGAGGAAGATCCAATAAATCTAGACTGGATTTCCTTCAAGCCAACATGTAAATGGAAACCTGCATCTTGGGTTGATGCAGTTCTGCTCTCTGTTGGTTTTGGCCCAGTGAAAGATAAAATGGAATGTGAAGAAACCCAAAATTTTGAAATGGCTTTCAAGATTGTAATTTAGTAGGTTTAACTGTCCTGAACGGTGCCCCCTATTGACTCCCCCAAAGCTCTGGCAAGAAGGGACTTTTCCAGGTGTCACACCTCCATCTAGAATGCATTGGAATTGAGATTTAGGATTCAGGTAGACACGCCCCATCTTCCTTTCTTCTCAGTCAATCCAACCAACAGTAGTACAAACCTGCAGTCTCAATTTTCTGGCCAACAGAATGATCAGGAATATTCACTTTGGCCCTTGTATGAGTTCATGTTCTTCGTAATACATATGGAAGTTTCTTCCTGAACACAATTTACTTTGCACACTGGGCATTCCAGATGGAAGCTACTATATTAAGAACTGAGAGTCGCTTCAGGTCCATTTGGCCTTACATCTGTATGTTGACTCAATGTCAACAGTCCCCCATTTGAGTAGAGTAAACTAACTAGGTAGGACATTTTACAAATGACAGTATTTCATACGATGGAGCCAGAACCATGCAAGCAACTCACAGAGAAGGAACTTACGCGGAAACAGCATTTGTAAAAGATGAAAAGGACTTGGTTGTCTATTAATACATCATTTGGCCTAGAAACAGCTTTGCCAATTACCTTGCTGTGAGTGAATCACTTCATGAGAAAATGTCTTGCAATGAAAGATCTCTTTTGAGCACAAACACCAAACACCCATGTTTCCTGCCTTGTCCCCACTCCCCCTTCCTTCTCTTCCCACCAGACTCAGCTTATAAAAGGAAAGATAGTTTAGAACTGTAGGCTAGACTGGAAAGTCCCAAAAAAAAGGAAGAAAGAAAAAGATCTTGGAAGGACACAGTGATCAACCACTTCAATAATGGTGTCGAGAAAGTTTCCAGAGCGAGAGCTCTGCTTGAAAGACTTTATTTTTTAGTGTGATGTAAAAGTCTGCCACAAACTGAATAGTCCCATCAAACTTTGCTGTGAGGCAAGTATTCTGATTAAACAATGCTCGCTGCCATTCATCTTTCTCTGATTCCCCCAAAATGTATCTGAAAAGGAAGTATAACCCGGAAGGTTGCGTGCAAACACTGGTAGCTTTCTTTAAAACAAAAACAAAAAAACCAAGCTTACTGTGGGAGAATTTGTGTTTCTGCACTGAGTTTTATGTACCAGAGAATAGAAACAGGGTGATTGCATTAAAAATATCAGGCAGCATATGCTAATAGTTATGTAAATGAAAGGAAGATGTACAGAAAGTGTCCATATGTTATGAGATGGTGGAAATGTAAACAGTTTCTAACATTTCCACATTTAAAAAAAAAAAAACACTGTAGGAAAAAAGTACCAGACTTCAGCTTGACTAAGTAAAAGAATAGAATAGACAGATTTTTTTAAAAATCCATTTGCATTTTTTAGCTCTAAATATAGCAAAAACACAGCAGTTGATTCTGGGGGAAACAGATTACACTGCATTGTGACCATTTCAGTTTTCAGTGAAGGAGGAAGGGGAAGGAAATCTCTTGCCTAAAGGCTATAAAAACTGGTTTGAAGAATATGTATGCTTGTGCATGAAATTTCAAAAATGAGAGCTTGGGGTCTGGGCGAGACCAGCTTCCTAGCTTAAAACTCAACAGTGCACAGAAGTTGTCTGGGAAAAAGAAGAGAAACTCAAGTGAATCTGAGATCCTAATAAATTCACCATGTACAACTAAGCTTGCTTTGTGCAGAATTTGGGGAAAGAGTAACCCAGATTTGTATTTTACTGTCTTTCAGCAGAGATCATTTTATGTTCTTGAGACTGAAAGTTAGCAAACACTCAGTATAATGAGCTGGAAAGTGGGCTAGTAGATAGCCCCTGGAAGTAAGTCACGTTACCAGGGGCTATTTAAAGCATGAACTCAAGAGAGAGGTGTATATGACAGCATTTGAAGCTAGTACCATCTGAAGATGGTACAGATAATCCAATTAATTGATAATCTTACTGTGTAATTGCTGTCCTTGACCTGGTACAGTTAAAGGGTTAATAACATAATTCATGTGCATTGATTACAAAGATCTAGAAGGGGGATTAACTTGAGTGAGTTTATCCATTCAAATCATGTCAAGATATGTAGCCACTTGAGGCTGATTAGAAGATGCAGCTCAGGTCAGGCAAGCGAATACACCCTTGATTTGCTTGAACCCTGGCCTAGACTTCCTATCTTCCCTGCTCTTCCTGCCCTATGTCTCCCCTTGGCTGACAGCAAGCCAAACTTCTCCTCATGGTGACCACGTGCCTGTAGTTACTGGTCTGCCACTACCCAACAGTACTTTTAATCCTGACTCCAACCTTCCCTTTTGGAGAAAGGTTGTGGAGAAGGTAGTCAGCTACAGCTTCAGAGAGCATTGGAGGGAGTGGACCCCTTTTAGTCATTTTTCAGACCTGGGTATAGTACTAAAATGGCATTGATCACACTTGTGGATGATCCCTAGCAGGTTTTGGATGGGTGTGGTACAGTTATCCTGGTCTTCCTCTCAGCAGCTTCTGATATCATAAATCATGGTTTCCTTCTGATCCAGTTTTGGGGGGGGTCAGGAAGTAGGGGCATGGTGTGGGGTTCTCCTCCTCCCTTTGGGATTGATTCCAGTTGGTGCTGGGAAAAAGAGGACTAGCCATAAGACCCTGCTTTGCAAGGTCTCTAGTGGGCTCTACTGTGTCTCCCTCCACCCTCATTTAGCATCTACATGAAGCTTCTGGGTGAGGTCATCTAACAGCAATAGGTCAGGTTGTGTATCTCAACCTAATGCCGTTAAGATTATGTCTCAGGGTCTGGAAGCTGGGGGGGTGTGGATGTGAAGAAACAAGCTTAGGCTCAACCCTAGCAAGATCAAATGGTTGTGCATTTAGGTCTCTTCAGATTTGGGGATTTCCCCACCATTGGTTCTGGAAGGAGCTGCATTGTCCCAGACAGAACTGGTGCACAATTCAGAGGTTCTACCAGACTCTAAGCTCCTACTTAAAGAGCAGGTCACAGCTGTGACTAGGATGACCTTTGTACAAATACATCTTACGTGCTATCTATCATCTCTCTCTCACACACATCATAGTGTGGGGGAAGACAAACTTTTACCAAAGTTTAGGGCTGCCATACTGAGGCTATAAAAAACCAGATGATTACTAAATGCAGCAAAAAATTACAGAATGTTCTAACTGGAAAAGGGAGAAGCTGAACCATTTTTTAATCTGTGGGTTGCAAGAAATGGACGTTTTCTTGCAACCCACAGATTCCATTCCTCCTTTACAGCTGTTGTTTGCTTTATTTATTTACAAAGTGATACAAATTTACTCAGATATTGTCCCTTTCTGGGAAACACTTCAGTTCTTCAATAATACTTTCATTTCTGGAGGGAAGTCATCTGCCTCTGTGAAGATGCAAAATCGTGGAAATCCCAGATGAAGGGTTTCTTTGTTGTTTAGTCGTTAAGTCGTGTCCGACTCTTCGTGACCCCCTGAACCATATTGCGCCAGGCCTTCCTGTCCTTCACTGCCTCCCTGAGTTTGCTCAGTTTCATGCTCATTGCTTCAGTGATGCTATCTAACCATCTCATCCTCTGCCGTCCTCTTCTCCTTTTGCCTTCAATCTTTCCCAGCATCAGGGTCTTCTCCAAAGAGATCTCTCTTCGCATTAGGTGACCAAAATATCTGAGCTTGAGCTTCATTATCGATCCTTCCAATGAGCAATCAGGGTTGATTTCCTTTAAGATTGACTGGTTTGACCTCCTAGCAGTCCAGGGGACTCTCAAGAGTCTTCTCCAGCACCACAGTTCAAAGGCATCAATTCTTCGGCGCTCGGCCTTTTTTATGGTCCAGCTCTCACAGCCATACATTACTACTGGAAAAACCATAGCTTTGACTATGCGGATCTTTGTCGGCAAGGGTTTCTTATAAGCCCTTTTATAAACACATCCAGCCTTTTCTTTACAAAGCCCAGTAAATAATGATACTTAAAGGAAAAAATGTGGTCATTTCCTACTAAGATGTAGAAGGCATGGGAATGTCTTCTGAAATGTGGAAAAAGGTCCCCTTTCTGATCTACAGAAGGAAGCTGAATCCTCCCCAGCTTACAATGATCTAAGTAGAAGTTTGAAAATATCATGGTCAATGCCATAGAATAAAAGTTGTCAAAAGGAATATAATTTCATGATTAGCATGTATTTTAAGAAGGATCTCTATGTTACTTCCACTCGTATACTTACACATTGACATGTTAGTGCTTACATTTTTTATGGAATAGTTAAACTCCAAGATTCTTTCTCTTCAAGTTCTGACTCCTTTATGAATCTGGGGGCTTTAATTTTCCAGATTTTCAATATCATTGAATTTACATATTAACATGCGGGGGCGGGGGGTGAGGTATAGAATTTTTATTTATTTGGTTAATAGCTGAATTCTCAAGAACAACTTAGGGCAGCACACAATTACAATAAGAACACACTAAAAAGCAAACCATCATAAAATATAATAGAACATAAAACATGTTCTGCCAAAGGCAAGTTAACAATAGGAACAATCATGGTGGATAGGTTCACAAATCCTTTGGACCCAGTGCCTGGTGGGGAAATCTTCTGAGGATGAGAACTGTGGTTGCCTATATGACCTGTCATTGGCCCAGTTGCAACTTTCTATTCACTATATTTGTTTTGCACCTGTGGGTTTTGAGATGTTCTTCTCAAGGGCAAAGACAACACAGAATAATTCTGCCTAGCAATTCTCTGGTTTTAGTGTGAAAAAGTCCAAGTCCACAAAATAAATTTATTTATTTGTTTGTTTGTTTGGTTGGTTGGTTGGTTGGTTTTCATGCTACCCTACTTCAAATGACTGTGGGAGTTTCACAGAGTAAAGAACATTAAAATAACAAAATACAATAAATTGGACCAAAATAAATGACAAAATAATTACAAAATGGCATATTGAAAATTTTAAAACATCACAAATAGGGGAATCCCATCCACCCTACCCCAAGGCCTGGGAGAACAGCCAGGTTTTCAAGGTCTTCTGGAAGGCCATTAGGTGGAAGCTGTATGAACCTCAGGGGGATCTCATTCCAGAGGGCAGGAGCTACTACAGAGAAGGTATACTTCCTGGTCCCCCAAATTATCCATTTGGAATGTTGAAACATGAAAGAAGAAGAGGGTAATGGGTGGAATTGTCTCTCAGAAAAGCACCTGAGTTGGCAGAAGTGATTTTTGCACCATGTTCTAAACTGGATCTAATACTCTTGGACATTCCAGATCTGTTGCAGCTTTCAAGTGGCAGTCAATAATCAGTTTAAAAACTGCAACATATATCTCCAGGTTCTTATGTTGAGTCCTCTTGCAAGGGAATGGAAACACAAATGTTTAGTTACAGTTGGGTAGCCAAACATACAACTGCATTCCTGGAAGATTTTCAGCTGTAGAAATCCTTTGGGATGCTACTTTTCATTTCAGAGAATGGGCCAGGTACAGTAGCTACATTGGTTTCTTAAAATGTTTTCTGCTAATCAACTTTGCTGGATTCTTGTTTGTGTATAATTTGGAATAGAGGTAGCGAGATGGAGATGGAAATGGAAATGGAGATGGAAAGGCAGAGGGAGGGAGGGACTTGAATATATAGGAACATATATAGTGAGATTTCATCTGTTTTTAATATGTTGACTTCTGGGTACCTGTATCCAAGGTTATGTGACCAAAGTCTGCTCCAATCTATTCCATATCTCCATTGATACCCAATGTCCTCTAGTACTTAGTGCTTATTGAGGAATCCTGAAACCTTATTTCTCCACCCTCACCACCATTTTTTTTTCTTCCTTCAACAAACCTTAGACTTCTCCTAATCCTAGTGATTCTTCTCTCAGGAGTTTGAATGGTGCTATTTTGCAAAGCAAACATTTGCTGTTATTCCACTTGAAAGGTGATGTAGGGATGAGTGTCAGTCAGATCCCATGTTCACGAGAATCTGAGTAGCCAACCTTAAGGAGGTTGCCATTTCTCAGCCTAATCTATCACGCAGTGTTGTTATGAGACTGAAATGTGGGTTGAGGAGTACTCCTGTATGCCAGTTTGACTTGCTTAGAGAAAAAACATGATACAAAGGAAATAATAAGTGATAAAGAATCCTGCAAGATGTTGGGTACCAATGTTCCAATGTTTAAGATGTATGAGAAAGAAGGAATATTTTTCAAATCATATTTGAAAAGGTTTTCTTCTTATCTCTAAAATTATTCTCCCTTGTTCTACTTTGCCCACTGATTCGATTATGAGCTCCATTTCAACAGAAGTTGTAGGAAGTTCTGAGGAAGAAGAGGGAGAGGGAGAGGGAGAAGAGGAAGTGTGATGTGATTCCTGGTGACTTCACAGACACATCTATGCCATCTAGTTGGCAAAGATATGGAAAGGAAGTAGCTTGTCATTGCTTTCTTCCAGCATGTTTGGAGGTGTCCTAGTCTAGCCTACAGCTCTGGCATGGTTAGGATTCTAGCCTTGTAGGAGGGGGGTGTAACTTTCATCCCACCCTGCTCTATATCTGCACTGCCTTATACCCAGTTGTAGTTTGGCTCCAATGAAAATGTGCCCTCTAAACATTGCAAAAGCATTGGAGAGAGAATGAAATTAGAAGGCCATGATCAGCAATGGATTATTCCCTCTTCATCTCCCTGGAAGAAACTCCTAGTGTAGTTTGAGGTCCTTCCATATCTCTGAAGCTCAAACTGAGTTTAACTCCTGCTGATTATATTGATATATCTATATAATTTATTTGGCAATAATATAGAAATGGGTTTGCCATTGCCTTTCTCTGGGACTTTTTAAAATTGACTTCCCAATCAAATCTGTAACCTTGGCATTCTTTGGTAGTCTTCTATCTAAATACTAACAAGGTATGATTCTGCTTAGTTTTCTGGGAGTCAGCCAAGGTTGGTTAGGTGTGTCACATGCTATGAGACTATATAAAATTCCCCGCTCACCCCTATGGGTGGTCTGTGTCTTCCTCAATCTCGGGTCCTCTACCAGAGGCCTGGGAGTTTGAGGGTTCTGCACAGTATCTTAGCTGTTCCTAGCACTGCACTCTTCTGCACTCTTCTGGACAGAGAGCTCTGATGTTGTTCCTGGGATCTGTTGGAGCCACTCTACCAGCTTAGGAGTCACTGCCCCGAGTGTTCCTGCCACCACTGGCCTTCACCTTCCATATCCTCTCTAGTTCCTCCTTCAGGCCCTGGTACTTCTCCAGCTTCTCATGCTCCTTCTTCCTGATGTTGCTGTCACTTGGCACTGCTACATCTATCACCACTGCTGTCTTCTGGTCCTTGTCTACTACCATGATGTCTGGTTGACTGGCCAGTACCTGCCTCTCCATCTGGATCTGGAAGTCCCACAGGATCTTAGCTCTGTTATTCTCCACGACTTTCTGTGGAATCTCCCATCTGGACTTGGAGGGGTCTAGCCCATACACTGTGCAGCTGTTCCTATACACAATGCCAGCTACTTGGCTGTGCCATTCAGTGTATGCTGTTCCTGCCTGCATCTTACACCCTGCCACTATGTGTTGGACTGTCTCTGAGGCCTCTTTGCACAATCTGCACCTTGAGTTCTGTCTAGTGTGGTAGACCCCTGCTTCTATAGATCTGGTGCTTAGTGCCTGTTCTTGTGCTGCTGTGATCAGTGCCTCAGTCCAGGCCTTTCCAGCCACTGATAGGATTTCCCAATGTCAGCCACCTCAGCTATCTGTCAATGGTACATCCCATGCTTGTCTTGCCATGGTACTTCCTCCACTTGAACTTCCTCCCATGTCTGCTGCTGCCTGAGGCATTCTCTCAGCAGTTCATCTTTGGGTGCCATCTTAATGATGTACTCCTGGATACTCCGGGTTTCATCCAGGACAGTGGCTTTGACACTCATCAGACCCCGCCCGCCCTCTTTGTGGCTGGTGTACAATCTCTTGGTGTTGGACTTGGGGTGGAAGCCTCCATACATTGTGAGGAGCTTCCGGGTCTTCACATTGGCAGCCTCCGTGTCTTCCTTTGGCCAGCTCACTATACCGGCAGGGTATCTGATGACTGGTAGGGCGTATGTGTTGATGGCGTGGATCTTGTTCTTCCCATTGAGCTAGCTCTTCAGGACCTGTCTTATCCTTTGGTGGTACTTGGATGTTGCTGTCTTCCTTGCATCCTTATCATGGTTCCCATGTGATTGTGGGACACCAAGGTATTTGTAGCTGGTCTCTATGTCTGCTATGTGGCCCACTGGTAGTTCCAACCCATCAGTTTTAACTATCTTCCCTCTCTTTACTATCATTTGTCCACACTTTTCCAGTCCAGATGACATCCCAATGTCCTCACTGTAGATCCGTGTCAGGTGGATCAGTGAGTCGATGTCTCGTTCACTCTTGATGTCATCCATGTAGAGGAGGTGGCTGATGGTGATTCCACTCGTGAACCTGTACCCATATCCAATCCTTGTGATTTTATGGCTGAGGGGGTCTAAGACTGTGCAGAACAGCAGTGGGGACAGTGCATCACCTTGGTATATGCCGCCTTTGATGGCCACTTGTGTGAGCTGTCTTGAGTTGATCTCCAGTGTTGTCTTCCACAGTCCCATTGAGTTGTTGAGGAAGGTCCTTAGTGTCCTGTTGACTTTGTATAGCGCCAGGCATTCACAGGTCCATGTGTGTGGCATTGAGTCATAGGCTCTCCTGTAGTCAATCCAGGCTGTGCTCAGGTTGATCTGCCTAGACCTTGAGTCTCGGGTGCCTGCTCTGTCTATGAGCAACTGGTGTTTTGAACCTCTGGTGTTGTTTCCAATGCCCTTCTGAGCTGTGCTTATGTACTGACCCATATGGTCTTGTAGCTTGGCGGCTATGATGCCTGATAGGACCTTCCATGTTGTGGGGAGGCAGGTTATTGGCCAGTAGTTGGATGGTGCTGTTCCCTTGTGAGGGTCTTTCATGATAAGCACTGTCCTTCCTTGTGTTAGCCAGTCTGGGTGTTGTCTTGCATAGGTGGCATATATATAGTTAAAATGTGTGTGTGTGTGTGTGTGTGTGTGTATAAAATTATATGGGCATGCCTTGTTATGTCCATGTAGTATCTCTGTTTTGTGAGCTACACTGGTTGCCAGTTTGCTTCCTGATGCAATTCAAGGTATTGATGGTTACCTATAAAGCCCTATATGGCATAGGGTCTGGTTACTTGAGGGACTGCTTGTGTCCCATAGTACCTGCCTGGCTGATTCAATCTTGCAGAGTTGATATGCTCCAGGTTTCTTTGATTAAACAATGATATCTATTGGGACCTGGAAGCATGCCTTCTCTGTAGCAGCATCTGTCCTCTGGAATGAGATTCTGCAAAGAAGCTGAAGAAACAGTGGACCACCTAGTTAGTTGCTGCAAGAAGATCACACAGACTGACTACAAACAATGGCATGATAAAGTAGCAACAATGGTCCATTGGAAGATCTGCAAGAAATACATTTGCCTGCAAGCAAGAACTGGTGGGACCATAAAACAGACAAAGTCATAGAAAATGAAGAAGCTCAAGTGCTCTGGGACTTTAGAATTCAAACAGACAAGCATCTGCCACACAACACCCCAGACTTAACAACTGTTGATAAGAAAGACAAAAAAGTCTGGATAGTGGACATTGCAATACCTGGAGACAGCAGAAGAGAAGAGAAAGAACTGGAGAAAATCATAAAATACAAAGACCTGCAAATAGAAATAGAACGACTGTGGCAAAAGAAAGCAAAGATAGCATCAATAGCAATAGGGCTTTGGGTGCAATCCCAAAACATTAATAATTTTTAGGTCCTTGATTAGGACTTGGATTATTAAGTTTCCACCAGTCTTAGACTGTAAATCTAATTGTAGATTAAATAATAATAATAACAATAATAATAATAATTTAGCCAAAGAAAAGGAAAATCCATGAATAATATCTGGTGTGGTGAAAACATTATTTTATGTTTCAATCTAAACATTTGGGGGGAATTCCTGATCAAGTGCTCCCATTGCAAATTGCAACATACTTCCCCATTTAGGTCAAGGTGAAGTTGAGACAGTAAATCCAGACTAAATGTTTGTGCAAACCATCACCTGGGCCAGGAAGAAAGAGCACCACAGACAATTTCAGGATTGCATCAATAGGGTGATCTTTTACACCCCCTCCCCCCCCTTTTTAAAGGAATTAAATTCTCATGAGAAAAGATCACATTTTGTTCATGTTGAAGTATTATAGAACCCTCATATAGTAAGGAGGAAAATACCCATTTTTTCTTTGCCAAGCTTGACTGTCTTCACGAAACCCTAAGCTGGGCTGGAGCATGAAGAAATCCCAGAACTATAAACTAGACTCCATAGTGCTCTTTCGAAATTCTCCACCTACTTTGCAGCCAGACAAATGGGATGGGTAATTCTCCATTTTTCCAAAGGAAGGAGAAATTCTCTAATAATTTCACAAGGGTAAGATATTATCTTCTCAGTGACAGGGGCATCCATGGGCAGGGATTAAAAAAATGTCAAGATGTTAGCTATAACTGCATGAACAAAGTCCTATCCTTTAGGGCTGGAGCTTCAATCGCGTAGTTGCAACTGCCATCTTGACTAGTTTGACCCCCCCCCCCTTTCCAATGTTGAGCCACCTTGTAGCACTGTTCTTGAAAAGTCCTGGGGAGAACTTCCTCCTCCCAGGGTTTCTTTTGGGATTTAATGGACGTGAGGACAGATAGAGAGAGGAATTTCACACACTCCATCCCAAAAGGACGTCACATTCCACCAGGGAGGGATCCTCTAAAATTCTTTTCTTGAAAGAATTTTAAAAGAAAAAATATATAGATTTCACTGAATGAGATTTTCACTTAGCAGAAGAAATGCAGGCCATTTTTTTTCCTTAAGGCACCAGGGAGATTTGTCTATAAAACTTCTTCTCTTTGGATGGTTCTAGCCCCAAGAAGCCCTTTGGCATTACAACATACAACAATCTGATGTTCCTCATTTGGGCTGGCTTTTACTACATGTTTTTGAACTAGAAGATGATACAAGACAATCGCTGGGAAAATGTCACTGTCTTGGGCACCAGACTTCTCAGCTGACTCTGGAATGAGGAAGTGCTTTCAATTACACAATGGAAATATCTTTAATGGTTTTTTTCAAAAGTCACCTTTATGGTCTAATATTAGGTCACCTTTATGAATCATTTTGACTTCATTTATTGGAATTCTGGAAGTGGAACCTGCAAGAAAAGTTTGCAGTAGACAAAGCTCTTTATGATGCCATCTGGCTGAGTCCTTCTCCCGAATGCTTCATTCTGTTACTGAATGGTTGACGTGCCATTTCTGTTTTGTTCTGGGGTGACATCAACAGAATCTCTCCTGCTTCTACGAAGAGCTTCTTTGCATGGTTGGGCGCACAAATTCCAGGAATTCTGAGGCCATATTTGTTCCCTGGAACTTCTGCTCATAGATAGTGAACCTGCTATTCTCTGTATTTCTGGCTTAAATCAGCTGGAAATTGCATTGAATGCATGCTATAGATTCATATGTTTCCTAGCTATGTCGTTGCTTTCAGATAGCTTGATGCTCTAACAGAAATCAGTCCTTCCTTTTCTTCAGAGGAAAGCTGCTTCATTTAAACTTCATTATCTCAAACTGCACTTCTGATGAAATTATCTGCAGCCGTTTCTAATTGCATCTTCCGTAGCTGTTCACCAAAGGTTGGTTTGGATGTGATATACGTTGCTGCACGTTGTTCTTAGAAACACAGTAGCTGTATCTGGACCACAAACCCATTGTTGTCTTAATAATCCAATTTCCGTGGACTGCATGACAAAGCACAGTGTGAGCTAACCACATGGGCTGAATCTGCACATTAAACTAGGCTGAAGTACAGTAAGCCTGCTTGTCACTCCATAGTTGGGTTCATGCAACATGTTAGCCCAAAAACGTGGTTGAGTAGTTTCAGGTTTAGCGTGTTGTAGGAATCCAGCCATTACTTTAACCCGTTGTATGAATCTGGCCTATACCTTAAGCCATAATATGTCAGTCAAGGGTCAATGAATGGGTATCATTTAATGGAGTGGGGGAAAAATGTTCAGATGTTGTTCTTCTGCAACCACATTGCTTGCTCTGTTCCAGATGTATGAGTCCCTGTTCCTAATCTGAGGATTCTTTTAATGGATTTTTGTTCCCCTTGCATCTAAGGGGGGAAATAAATATCCTTATATCATCTAGCACAATAACGCTCAAGAGAAAAAGAACATGGAACGAATCAAACAGAAGCCCAAAGGCATATCAGAAATGGGGGGCAGCGAGAAGAACTCTTGAGATGTAATTAAACTAAATTAGGAGAAATCTACATCTATATCCCCACCAGACATGAAGTTCAGTGGATGACTGGGAACTGGTCACTGATCCAATGACCATGATAATTCATAATGTGTCTGAGTTTTCCTAACCCTTGTGTTTGTAAATCTTAGTTTATAGCTCTGCAGGGATGGGAAGCTCAAAGCCTACAGGATGTATGAGGTACTGCAGCCCCATTTCATAGCCACGATGGCAGACTCTAGATTGTGCTACCAAAATTGGATGACAAACTCTCCAGTTTTTAGCACCTCCATGTTCTACTTGCTTTGCAAGTTTAAAAGATGCAAAATAGACCCAGGCCTCCAGAAGGCTTGTCCATCCACCAAAAGCAGAAACAGCAGCAGTGGGCTTACTGTGCTGCATCCTGGCTTACTGTGCTGCACAAACCATCCAATTGTGGTTTATTAAATAAACCATAGAAAATCAAACTATAACATAGTTATGAAGGTGGAGCCAATCAACAGTCTCTCAACCGAACTCAAAGATGGCTATGCTAATAATGGCAGGGAGGAGAACCCTGAGGTCCCAGAGGAAAAATAGGGTTTTAAAATGTGCATTTATAGGCCTGCAGGAAACACACATTTGCCACCATAGGAAATGAGTGGAGTTTCATCTCTTGTATTCTTGAACATTTGAGATTTACAGTCAAAAGGAAGCCCACAAAATGTGTGTCTGAGTTGCTGAAAAGTTCCACGCAACTTTTGCAAAGGCTAAATCGAGCTGAGCAGAACCCACTGGAATCACAAACCCTCTCTGTTGAAGAACCCGGAGCCAGCAGGGAAGGAATGAGTTCAGCAAAACCAGTGATGTCACTTTGGGTTATTTTTGCTGTTCAGTTTAGAAAAATAAAAGCAACTACTGTAGTGCTCACAGGCTTATTCATTCCATTTCTGATTGCAAGCCTCTGTCATGTTTCAGCTTCAGTCCAAGATCTTCTGAATGGAAGCTTTTTCCCCCATCCCTGGAACCTAGTCTATAATAATATAATTAGAGTTACAGCACACAGATTCCCTAGAACAAGGTTGGCTGGTGGTTTTGAGATTGAAAGTTAAAGACCTCATCTCTCTGGGCTCCTGGGAGTTTCCTCAACTCTCCTCTTCTGCATCTCACCTTGGTCTGGGGTGAGGTTTTTCTTTCCTTTCACAGGAACCACCTGGCTAATTGAGAAGGCTTCCTACAGTCCGACAAGCAAATTGCATTTTTCTCTCTCTCTCTTTTGAAAAAATCCTTGAAAAAAATGGGTAGCATTAAGAAACATTCTAGATCTTCAGTAACCAACCATGCTGGAGTCATATGTTGTATTAAGCCATGGTTTGCTTAACAACAGTTTATTGTAGCTAAAGATATAGATTCTTTCACATTAGTCAAGTCAACTATAGATTACAGGACACATCCATGCAATTTTCTTGGCAACAACCACAATTAGTTGGGTTTACATTAAACATTATGTTATAAATCTTATTTACCAACCCAATGCCTCATGCTGTACTTCAGAATCAACCAAACCACCTCATTGTTTAAGCTTGGCATGTTGTACGAGCCAGGCCATTGCTCAGTTATGGATAAATAGCAAGGACGTCATGGAAAATCAATGAAGCCGAAGAGTAAAAAAATTTCTTGTTTCCTTTCTGAAAAGAACCTTAAATTCATCGTCTAAGAATTGAATAACTAGTTATATTAGAAGCTGGTGGAACTGTCACTGCCAAAGAGCAACATGTTTATGAATTCAAGACCACATCCGGATAATTATATTTTTGGATGATTCATCCCCAACCTATAGAGGAGTGCATTACTCACAAAAAGAATGTTATGAACATTTCGAATGAAGACAGATGTACCTCTTGTCAAGACAGCCATGGGCTCTTCTGCAGTTTAATGAGCTCTGCCACCAAAGTTGGAGTCAGAGCCTTTGTGTGCACCATATGGGACACACTTTTGCACATTTCTTTTAATCACACTAATTCAATTTGATAACGATGTTTTAATCATTTAAAAATCATTTCTTCAAATGAGGACCACCTTCTGGTGAAAACCTCTTGGCTGTGATGCAAAGTTCTTGCAATTTTTATTTGTATAATTTATTTTTCGCTGGGTAATCTTCCAGAATCCACACACTCCCTGGCTTCTTCATGCTTATATTATATTCCAAAGGAACAGTGTTTAGGAGACCATTCTTCCCGTGAGCCTTTCTCAGCCTCAAGGCCAGCCAAGAAGGTTGTAGAGTGAAGGATCAATTTGTAATAAGAATATACAAACATACACACACACACACCCCAACAGCATCAACTTTGTCATGAAATAAATAATGTAATAAAAAACCTTGAAAATGTCCTAAAAAACTTGGAAATCACAAGTCTGTTATATAGAAGAAGAAACCTTTCAAGGTAGGTTTTAGCACAGTGTTTTCAACTAGTTCTTGCCTTGGGCAAGTACTTTTTAACATTCAGCAAAAGTCTTCTTATTTGCAATTGCCACCCATTGGTGGCTACAGCTCCTTCAAGTCTACCATTTTCTGCGTGACAGCCCTTCAGATACTAAAATGGGGCTATCATTAATCTCTTCTTCTGGCTAAGTATAGTCACTTCTTTTAATTATTCTTCAGTCAACTTGTACAATACAAATTTTTACTGTGCTCTAAGACCAGAATCAGATAAAACGATCATTACACATAATGATAGACATCTGTATAAATTGACTCATGTATATCAAAGTTAATCTGTCCCATCCCACAGTGATGTTTTTGTGGTGCACCCAAAACTTTGCAACCTGGTATGTGACACTCTGATCTCTATCTGCTGGCAGATAATTTACATAAACTCCATCTGAACACCCACAGCAACTGTCTCTTACTGGAGTGAAATTCACAGTTAAAAGGGTGTATGTTCAATGGAGACCAGGTTAGGGATAGATCGTCATGGAGAAAATCTATCTCTGTGGTTGCTAAAAGTTGACAATGATTTGATGGTGCATAATCAATCAAGAAATGTCCAATAGACTCAATTTCATCTATCCCACATGGGCATAAACTTTGTAATATTGGTTTCTGTATGAAATCTGTCCTCTAAATTTGCTGAGGGCAAGCCATTAAAATTGGGGGGCCACCAATTTGTTGAATATGTAAATAAGCATAAAGCATTTTGCAAGGAAGGGGCTCTGTGACTTCTGGAAGAATTAGAGTTTGGCTCAACTCATTCTTAAACTTGGTATCTTCTATCTGTTGTCTGATGGCACCCTTAACTTAGTCCAGCCCTAAAAGTTACAGAAACGGAGGCGACTGACTACCTGAGCACAATTTATCAATTTGTAATATTCAGCCACCACTTTGATGTCCTGTTCCTTAAAATGAATGGTAGCAGTCGCCATGGGGGCTAGGTCTTAGCCAGACAAATATGATTTTGATCATTTGGTTTTTAGAGTCTCCTCTATCAAAGTGGCTTGCTTTCCTTAGCCATGATCCAGTGTGTCACCCCTTCCAAAGCAAATGTTCATTTGGAACCTTCTTTTTATAAAGTCAACAGGTGAAATAGTCTTTGATCGGAGCAAAGCTAAAGGTCTCCTTGTTCTTGCAAGGAAGGCCAACTCTCTGCATTGCTGGATGAGCAAGTAAGGAGGTCATAGCTTTCCAATCGTTACAAGGCCTAATCAGCACAAGGAGCTTCACAACCAGCTTTTCCTGGAAGCAGAAACAACTTGTTTGTTCTTGGGCTCTTGGAGCTTCCCATAACCATTTGAACCTTTAGCCTGCTTCAAGGGATTGTTCCAGCAGTGAAATGTTCACTGAGGTATAGCCAAAATCCATGCACTTAAGGAAGGAGACCTGGCTGTTCTTTCCCATCCTCATAGTCCAAATATCATTAGGAAAAGAGAAAAGTGTAAGGTTGCTGTTTCTCTTCTTTTCACTCTGTTCCAAGACAAGCCCATCCTCAACAATCCAGCATCAGGAGATCTATTTCATCTGTGCAAAATTGGTCTGATCTCGGCTACCTACGTGCAGAATTCTTAAATTCTTGACTCGTTATTTTTATTTGGCATTCCTTAACGTGCAAGAGGATGTGTTGCCTTGCCCATAATTTTGACATTAGGGGAACACCTTAAACAGTCCTGTGAAAATAGAAAGCATGTGGCATTCTTTTATTATCCCCCCTTTCGCGCAACTAATGTTTGCTTTTCACAGCTGCATTCAGCATCTGTTTTTCATCTCATCCCATTACTGTATCCACCCAGAGGTATCACAAATATTACTCTCTCCATGGTTCAGCCTCCTTCTTCTGTCTTCTTTTTCTAAGGAGGCTTTCAAGTTTCATCCAGCTGATTTTCAAATAACCTCCTCTGTTGGTGCCTTCAAATTATTAAATGATGCCCTAATGTACTTGGGTGTGGATGGAAGTATAGGGGATAGGGTCATCTTTAAATCCTACTGTACTGCACGTAAAAATGCTTAAACACTACAGAAAGCTAGGTTAGTATAGTATAGGAATAGATAGTTTTTGAATTTCCAGCTGTTCCTAAATTACATCCTCTAGTATCTGTCACCATTAGGCATGGTGGCTAGGAATTTCATAGAGCGATTGTTAGTGTAGGAATTAGAGAGAGGTTAATTTGGATTTTAGTGCAAATGTGTGTAATTCAAACTTTCCAAACCTAAATGCAATCCTGGATATAATTATAGGCCAAAATCCCCATTTTCTGTTTGCAGCTCCATAAAACATATAGAAAGATTCATATGTTAGGAGAGAATGCATACAAACATGGTAAAAAATGCAAAAATACATTCATTAACCAAAGCATATAGAAATATGTGCATGTTGGCAGAAAAGGCACAGAAAAATGAGTGCAAATTTTCATGTAGACTTTTCAGAAGACATTTGGAGACCAGGACAAAACAGGAAGGACAGTACTTCAGGTTGAGAGCTAGAGTGAAATTAACTCGACTGGTTTGCTCATCCACATCGGATGGGGATGGAATATTGGAGGGGGAAGACATCTGTTATTATCTAATTTATTTAATTTATAGAGATCGCTTCACTGGAGAACTCAGAGTAGTTCACAAAGATTCAGAATTCAAAAGGTATCCCTTCCATGCCTTTCAACCCACTTAGAATCACTCCACTTCTGAAAACTGCAACAGCTGATACGTCGGATAGTTGCCGAAGCATAGGTGAGGGTGTGGTGTGCATCTTAAAACAATTGAATGAAACAAAATCCAGGGATGACCAATTCTATAAGGATGTTTTCATATGCCAGCATCACAAGCAAGGCCTCATTCTGCGAGAGGCCTCGAATCAAGTCTGCTGATATTTCCCCAAAGCAGCAGGATACACTCTTTTGCTGGCTAGGGTCCCCCACTTATCTTGGATGGGGTAAGGACTGGAGTGGGCAATTTTTTTTAGTTGTTCTTGCATTTATTTTCTGGAGGTTTTTTCCCCCTTTGGTTTTAGAATGCATCAAGCTGACTTTAGAGCTCACATTAACGTCTCCAGGTGTCTTCCTTCCTCACCCCCAAATGAGTGGAAACCAGACCATCATTCATTTTGGATGATTTTCCACTTGGTGCCAGGGAATTTGGGGCAGGGCCTAGGAGCCCAAAGAGAAGGATTTGGGGCCTGCAGATTGCACCACTGGTGCCCTATGGTTAAACCTAGAGAAATACCAGTAGCTCTGCATTTGTGTGTGTATTTAACTCACTGAAAAACTCCAAGCAACCGATCCACTTTCTTCCACCCTGTTTCATGACCACAATTGAAGGCACAATTCTACAACCAGTAACGACAACCACGAGGAGGACTCAAACCCTCTAAAGACACAGATTTCCTATCTGAAAACATCCAACCTGGAGCTGCACAGGTCCTACAGCATTAGAAGCAGAGCATAGGCAACTATCAGTACTCACCATGACATCCTGGGTATTACGACATCCTAACCTCCCAATACAACTTACGACATTTGCATCATTTGTGCAAAGGATGTCATGGTGCCTATGAAATCCCTGGCCTCTCTCCCCTTCCACCCTAGACACCCATGAAGTGGGATTTGCCAGGGAGGCCACTTGATTGAAGGCACTTTGCTGAAGAAAGTTCTGCTGGGTGAGAACCAAAGGGAACAGGTGGACACTAAATCAGATCGCTTTAAAAATCTTAGGGTTGCAGTTGTATGGTACGTTCGGCTTCCCTTGCTTCTTTTTATGGCTTAGTTCCCAGTGTGAACCTAGCCTGCTTGGCTACTTCATAGTTAAATGTACTGTGAGAATCCCCAGCATGGATTAATTCAATAACTGAGCTTAGCGGGTTGTGTGTCTGTAGCAATCACCTTTCTTACTGCCCTACCTTGGAATAGGCAATAGTTGGGGTCAAATGCCCCATATGCCAGTGAGACCACTAGATGGCGCTCTTAACCCAGAAATGCATGCAGGTGAAGTACAAGATGTTCTTCTGCTTCCTGAAACCCCATTTTTCTCCCATCCTTTTCACAAAGCTTGTAAGGTCTAAGTTTCCTTTTACCAAGGGAAAAGCCGTTTCAAGGCTACTGGGTGGTTCACAATAGCACCCATGTGCAACGCAGTCAGGAAGCAAGAGGGCAGCAGCCGAACATTATCAGAAGAATGTAATCTACAACATATAAACAAAGTTTATGTCCATTTGAATTTGCGAAATTTTGCTCAGCCGTCAGATTTTGGCACAGATGGTAGATTATTTCCACACCAGCTTTGGCCATGTGTGTGCAAAACACAGAACTAGGGAACTTCCAGGTAAGTCACAGTTTGGAAATTGGAAGTGTGGATGGTGTAACAGTGATAAACCTTGCATCATCACTTAGTTTTCTATTTTCCCCCTTACCTTTGCTTTGAAAGATCATGCTGGGAAATCTTTTCCGAGTGATTTAAAATGAATGCTTTGAAACATTATTCCCTGAAAGATATATGGCTCCCTCTTGTGGTGCTTTCTCCAGATCTAGCTGACTTCCATGTTCAGACTAATAGTTTTTCTGGAAGCTCCTCTTAATACGGAGCAGTATCTATGCTTGTGAAGTCAAGAAGTGCAGCTGTGCTTTATTTGAGAGGCTGGAAGAAGTTTTGCCATTTGTTGAGTATGTTTTATGATTTATGTTTAGAGTGCAAGCATATGCTACAATTGTGGAAGACAATTGCCTTGCCCTGCCCTGCCCTGCCCTGCCCTGCCCTGCCCTGCCCTGCCCTGCCCTGCCCTGCCCTGCCCTGCCCTGCCCTCCTCCCTCCTTCCCCTTCCCTTCCCTTCCCTTCCCTTCCCTTCCCTTCCCTTCCCTTCCCTTCCCTTCCCTTCCCTTCCCTTCCCTTCCCTTCCCTTCCCTTCCTTCTTCAACATCCTAGAAGAACATTCCTTAAGAAGGCAATCTTCTTATGTGATGAAGAGGACAACTGAGGACAATTCCTGTCCTTCCAAACAAGCATGTATTGATATAGTCCAACCCGTCTGGAAGTTGCTGAACTGGCAATTGCTGCCCAGAATAAACCTATTGATTATACTGATCGGATTCACACAGAACTGCATCGGTGTTTTGTATTTTTCTTTTGATTTACAAATGACTCCAAATGATTTGTTGTTCTTCCAGGACCCATAAAGGCGTTGATCAGCCTATAAAATGGCATAACTTCAGAACCTTGGAATTGTTTGACATGACTGAAGTCCAAAACATTTGAAGGACTCAGCATGCAAAGGGACATACAGGGTTATCAATGATTTGGAGTTCAACAAGCTTGTTCAGAGTTGTCATTTCATGACCGGGCTGAATTGGCCATTGAAAAGAGCCATTATTTGGTCACTATATGCTGAAATTTTAAATGGCAAGCTATCTGGAAAAAGAGATCCAGAGCCGTTTTCAGTAAATGTTAACGAAAATATGATTATCTCACCACAGTGGTGAGATATATCTAGAGCAAAAAGAAAAATCTCTACTTTTCATTGGGATCAAGTATCTCTAATCTGCGTCAAGGATAATGCCTTCTTACCCTTGCTGATGCCAAGCAGAGATATTTGGTAACCATGTTAAAAAAAAAAGTCTTTATGTTGTAAATAGCCGTAGGTTCCTCAGAAATAACAGAAATATCACAAGAGGCCAGAGATTTTATTTTCATTTCTAGGGAAGTTAAAAATATAGTTAATGAGAAAAAAAGATGACATATTTGTTGGGAATTATTTATTCCTATCTCCCCCCTCCCCTCCCAAAAAATATCTGCAAGTAGCTGGAAGGAATTTGCTCCATAAAATGACCATGGAACTTGGCAACGGGCACTGTTTGCACATTAGCACATTATGAACTTTGAGAAGCATTGTCTGTGCATTAACCCACAAATGTTCCAGTGATTCAAATAATGTTTATTAAGTTATGATAAATATATCAAGGACACTTGCAGGCATTCGCAGAGAGGGAGAAGGTTATACACTACCGCATGGTGTGGCATGCTAAATATCTGAGTGGAGGCAGCTAAAAAATGAGAAGTCGGTGCTAACCAAATATAGCAAACTTATTCTGAGAGAGGGAAATGTACTTTTGCAGGAGGGAGAACAGGACCATCGAGTGATGGTCAACTGATGGTAGGAAAACCTGGAGGTGGAACCCAGAGAGAAGAAATAGAGAGTTAGTTCAGAAGATGTTCTGAAGTCTGTCATACAGCTGCCTGTTGTACTTCCAAGCACTCGTATGTTAATCTTAAAGCACCTTTCCCCATGTTCAAAGCCTCATTAACAAATGGGGTGGGGGCATGGCAGGCAATGGCTCCTCCCTTTAAAAACCAAACCATGGGATTAGGGTGCTGGAGTTGTGGCTGGACATCAACAAGCATCGCTGGGAGTCCTTTCCTCTTCTTGTTTGAAGATATTCTATTGCTATTATGGGATGGGGCTCTTCTCATAGCAAAAGCAGAGGCTGAAATTTGTCAGGAAACAACCCCAAGGGTGTGAGAGACAGTTGTGAATATTTCTTTCCAGGGGTTTCTTGGACTATCCTGGAATGCGCTAAGTTCAATTTTTCAGAAATAGAACCTGTGCAGGATTCTGTCATGTTCCCTACAGGAGAATTTGGAGTTTCCGCAACCAACAGAGGCTTTAGCTTTTGAACTTATCTCAGCAGATCTATTGTTACGGTTGGTCGCACAGTCAGCCAGATGTTTAGACTGGATTTGGCATTTTTATACACCTATCGAGTCCTTCCCAAGGACCTGGGATAGGCAAATGTTGCTGTTTGATGGGGTTAAAGGTCTCGTTGCAGGATGGAAGCTTTTCCAAGCAAAGCTGCCTTTTGTGATGGGCTGATGGCCATTTTGTCAATGCCGATGGTCTTCAAGGGGTGCTCCAGATGTTTTGGGATTGCACCCAAGGCACCTATTACCATTGGTGCTATCTTTGCTTTCTTTTACCACAGTCATTCTACTTCTATTTGCAGATCTTGGTAGTTTGTGATTTTCTCCAGTTTTTTCTCTTCTATTCTGGTGTCTCCAGGTGTTGCAATGTCCACTATCCAGACTTTTTTTGTCTTTCTTATCTATTATTATTATAATGATGATGATGATTATATCCCCCCTTTTTTACATGTAACTCAAGGCGTCAACGTACCTAACCTTCCTTCCTCCTCCTCTTTTCCCCACCAAAACAACTCTGTAAGTTAGGTTGGGCTGAGAGAGAAAGTCACCCACCCAGCTTTCATTATTATTTTTTTGTATTAATATTATTATTTTATTTATTATTTTATTTCATTATTATTTTGTTCTCTTATTCAGCTCAAGGTCCTGGCCTGGGCAGACTTGCTCTTGTTTTCAGTCTCAGAGCTTAGACGTGGAACACAAAGGGAGGTTTGTGTTGTGGTTGTGTCCAAACCAGGATAAAAACCAACGGTTTTTGTGCAATTTTATATCTTACACTACCTAAGACTAAATCAGGGCATGCCCAGGATGTTCCCGGACAGAGAGGACGATAAGCATTTGTGTATTATTTATTTTTGTCTGGATAGGGAAACCCTCATTTGTTGTTATTCTTTCCTATGGTGAAAGGGAGTTCCAAGAACTTTTCTCTGGAAATGGGAGCATACAGTGAAGGAAGAACCTTTCTGATTCAGTTGTTTGGTACTCTGAATAACCAAACCACATCCGGTCCCTTTTCACAGCTCCCCCGCCTACAAGGCGCCGCTGAAATTCAGCAGGGATAGTACCATTTTTCATTTTTCATTTTTTTTTTCATTTGCTTTCTTTTATAAACCAAGTAGTAAAATGAGGGCATTTATGCCTGTTTTATTTAAACACCTCCCAAAAAGTTTGAATCTTTGGGCCATGTCCCACCCAATTATACTCTGCTTCCTTGTGGTTCTGGGAGGCATAAGCGGTAACATCCATCAGCCCTCACATTATTACCCTCTCCTGTTATCAGATGTAGAGTAAATAAGTCAATTGTGGATCCCCTTCGTTTCCTTGTTTTATTCAATCCAGTTCAGTTTGTCCCATTTCTGTATTAGGGTTGTTGTTTTTTTTTTGATGCTGTATAAAAAAAAAAAGGATGCATTTTTAGTACCTATTTCTTCTTACTTTTGTCCTGTGGTGTTGCCAAAGAGAAACTGTTTTTGCCAGCAATTTCCCTGCCATACTACATTTTATGCCCGGTTTCTCTACGACACACACTTGGTACAAGTTTGCCTCAAGTCTTCACTCAAGGAAAAAAAAAGGGGGGGAGGGGGAAGGAGCATCTAAACTACATTGCAAAATGCAAAAAAGTAGTAAAGGTTTTAGGATAACTGGGAATCAGTCTGCGTATCTGAAGATTGTCTACCTTACAAAAATTTGCAGAACAACATTGTAGCTCGCGTCTCGTTCATAATTCCGTTATAACCAGGGGATGAAATTTCTGAACCGAGTAAGTAAAATTATGTACAGTGTGCTTATTATTTAATTATTTAAGAGGGTACTTAGTCTATGCAATCAGCCTGTCAGAACCTGCACCAATCAAATGTCATTTTAAAAGTTATAGCAGTCAATGGGTGTTTGCTTGATTTGATTCTGCCATTTGTATCTTGGCGGGGGGCGGGGAATGGTAGTTTATAGTTGTGTTTGAGTTATTGCTATGAGATGGAGAGGCGCTCAAACTGATATGGGAATTTACAGCAAGACCTGAATGCAAACAAAACTGGTGGTAGTCTGAAGGCTGGGAAGAACTGTGTTATCGATGGGAGGAAGGCACAAGGCCATCAGTCTGTGAGAAAGGAGTTTGGCGCCAATGTAGGTGGGGGGGGAATAAGTAAAGGGAACTTTACACAGGCTTTAGTTTTAGCAATGCTTTGCTTCAAGCTGCATGTACCAACCCATAAAGGAGCATTTATGTGAACCAGGCCTGGTTTCACGAGAATTCTTCTAAATTGGGGTTTGGGCTTTGTGGACTCGACACAGCCCTTCATTGCACTTCCTTAATTTCTTTTTCTTCTGCTCCTTCAAAGACAAAAAACGAAGCCAAAGTGAAAAAGCTGAGCCAAAGTTTCTGGGTCGTTTTTTCTATTTTGACTGGTCATGGAAAATACTCATGTCCAGAAATATTTATCTCCAAATGTACAGTCTTTTCGGCAACAGTTGCCATACCAAATATTTGCTCTGCATGTTTTCAACTATTCTTACTCAGTTTTGCCTATTACTTCCAAGATACTAATCAAATGATGATGATGATGATGAAGAAGAAGATGATGATGATGATGCACTCTTGCCATGGAATGGGAGGGGCTTGTGTGTCCAGTGATGTCGAGAGCTATGCTGGTGTTAATCTATCACCGTGTTTCTCAACCTCAGCAACTTGAAGAAGCGTGGAACCAAAGATCAGTCATTTGCTGATAAAATTCACAACAAAGGAATGTGAATCTCTGTACGACTTGGATGGATTACAAGAAAGCATTTATCTCCCTCCACCTAGCTGGATCATGAAAAGTATGGACATTTGGGGGATTAGTCAATATTTCCAAGGTTTTATAAAAGCAGCAATGCAAGCATAGAAGACAAAGTTAGTTGCTGGAGATCTTTCAAGGTGTTTTCAGTATCACCTTTCTTATTCAAGTTGGTGATGATTCCATTGACAAGGATGCTAAAGAAGGAAAAAACACGCCTACCAATTTCTGAAGCAAGGTAAAAATATCTCCCAGCTTTTTTATTCAAAGGGCCTAAAATGAGCCGCCTAATCAAAAGGTGGAGTCATTCATAAACACCGTTCAGATATTTAGTAGTGATGTTGCAATCCACTTAGAATAATTGGCATGAAGAAAGGGAAAATCATTAATTTACCAGAAAGTATTCAACTCACAAATGAAACAGCAAGTTCTAGGGCCTGAACAGTATTATAAGTATTTGGGAATCTTGGAAATATCAGGTACACAACCAAATAAAGAGTGAAATAAGTACAGAATATTGCAAGGGATTAAGGAAAATCCTAAAGTCTAGCATACATGAAGGAAATACAGTTTGAGCCATCAACTCATGGGCAGTACCAATAATTTGACTCACTGTAAGAAAAGTTGTTTGGACTCAGATGGACTCTGATAACTTTGACTGGCAAACCAGGAAATTCATGCCAAGGAATAACGTCCTATGCCTTCGTAGTGATGCTGATAGACTATATTTTCCAAGAAAGACAGA
The DNA here is from genome assembly GCF_059951505.1 of Python bivittatus. Classification (NCBI taxonomy): domain Eukaryota; kingdom Metazoa; phylum Chordata; class Lepidosauria; order Squamata; family Pythonidae; genus Python; species Python bivittatus. The sequence continues at coordinate 321,524 of NW_028277110.1, forward strand.
AGGAGAGGTAAAACAAGTGGTAGAGGAGGAAAAACTAGGGCTTAATGATTACACCATGACAAATAAACTGTATTGAAAGAATCTTAGAAAGAAGAGCTATTTGCAGAAATGGGATCTAAGTGTGGCTATAAAGAGTATATAAACAGCTTGAAATGAAATTACAAAACCAGGGGCATGTTTTGAAAGATGATGCAGGAAAACTGGACAGCACCAGAACATGGCAGTGGCTTAAGAACATCACATTAAAAAAGGAAACAGAAAGAATGTTTTTGTTGCCCTTGTAAAAAAGGCAAAAATAGAAAAGCCAGTAAATGCTGATTGTGCTGAGATAAGGATGAAACAGCTGATCGTATAAAAACTGGAGGCGACAAAATTGCACAGTCTGGTTACAAAAAAAGGCACTGGAAATGTGAAACCACAGCTAAAGTCATTGAAAATGACAAAGCAACACTTTTATAGGGTTTTAAAATTCAGATTGATCAACCTGGAACATAACACACCAGATGTTTTGATTGATTGATTACGTACCATACAGTCATTTTGGACTCCTAGTGACCATATAGATAGATTTTCTCCATGACTATCTGTCCCAATCTGGTCTTTCAAGTCTTCCAATGGTGCAACCTTTGCCACTGTAACTGAGTCCATTCCCCTTGCTGCTGGTCATCCTCTTCTTCTCTTCCTTCCACCTTGCCCAGCATTACAGCCTTCTCCAGAGAGCTAGGTCTTTGCATAATGTCTCCAAAATAGGATAGTGTCCTATCACTGAAAACAACCATGTTTGGTTGATTGATGCATCCATTCCAAAAGATGACAGTGTCAAAAACAGTGAATAAGGAAAAGATGACAAATACCAAGATTTACAAATGGAGATTGCAAAAATTTGGAAGAAGTTGAGAGTGGTACCAACTGTTATTGGGGCACTAGATGCATTACCATGAGAACTTAGAAAGAATTTGGATTCTCTGAATTTGGAACAACTTACATTACCCCAGCTATAGCACTGTTGGACACCTCATATAATTAGCTGCTACTTTTGCAAACCCCAAGACCTTGAGAATCATGAAGAACTGGCCAACGTTGGTTGTGAAACACAATTATTATTATTATTATTATTTACAATAATAATTGTATAATAATTATTTACAATAGTAATTAATTATTATAATAAATTAATTATTTCTCAATCAATTTTAGATTGTAATTCTTAAGAAAACAAGAAATTATATTTCAAGGACATTCCCTGTTGCACAGTTTTTTGTCATCCTGTGATCTGAAATTACACTTTGCAGTGGTAGTTTGTATTTGCGTCATTTTATATTCTGGTACTGAACTGCAATAGTAGGTAGGTATTGACAAATACAGAATGACTCCAAAATCCCAATTTAAATGAAATTCTGAAAAAATTGCACTTATTAAGAGGGTCAGAAAGCCAAGCAGAATATGATATTGTCCTTTCAGACCAGGGTGTATAAAGACCAGGATGAAATAAAACATTTCCAGATGCCTACAAATAAGATTGTGGGGATATGTCCTTTTCGTCAATGAATTTCTAACCAGTTTAGTCTTACAAAGTATGTACAAGGGCTTCTTAAGCAATTTTTTTTATTGGAAAGGTGGTGTTTCCAGGTTAGCTCTGAACGAAAACAATTTTTGTTCACCAAAAAAATCACCCATTCGCATCTGTAACTCATAAATAAGCCAGCATTGCATGCTACTCAATCAGTATGGTGCAGTTGTAAGCGCCAGTACTGGATTCAGGTTTTACAGGGGTCTTGAACAAACCACTTTTGTTCCTGCAACTCATTTGCCTTATTCCTCTGAGTTGAGTCTGCACTGATCCCTAGAGATGGAAATGAAGGGAAAACAAGTTTTTTCCTCTCCTTTTTCCTCTTACTTATTTTAATTTATTTACTGGGCTTATATATGGGCACATTTATGTGAAGACCTACAGGCTGTAATGCTGGGAAAGATGGAAGGAAGGTGAAGAAGAGGATGACCAGCAGCAAGGGGGATGGACTCAGTTGTCTCAGAGTCAATTACAGTCAGAGCAACATATAAGCCCAGTTTTGATTGATTTGATTGATTGACTGATTTTGTACAGTCAAACCATTGTTGACTCCTAGCGATCACATAGATAATTTTTTTTCTATGGACTCATCGCCATTGTGACTGAGTCCATCCAGCTTGCCGCTGGTGATGACTTCACTGTTGGAGGAGCTGAAGGACCAGGTTAGGGATAGATTGTCATGGAAAAAATCTATCTATGTGATCGCTAGGAGTCATTGTTGATTTGACTGTACAAAATCAGCCAATCAATCAAATCAATCAAAACTGGGTTTATATGTTGCTCTGACTGTAATTGACTCTGAGAGAAGCACATACCTAAAATTGTAAGACAATATACAAAGAGAATATATGTATAAATATATGTTTAAATAACAACTAGTCCCATATAATATTCCCTCTTGCAAGAAGCATGAAAAATAGCATCTCAGGCCCCAAAGGGATGCAGAAAAGCCTGGCCTTTATAGCTTCTTGAAAACTCAGGAGGGTAGGAGCCAATCCAGAGAAATGCCATTCCAGAGAAGGAGGGAAGGGGGCTAGTCTCACTTCTTGTTTGACATCACTTGACTTCTCCAGTGGAAAAAGCCGGCCTTCTCAAAACTGGGATTCCTCCCAATATGTGGAGTTCAACTTTCTGAATTCTCAGCAATGGCCGTAAGAACCTGAAGAGCTGAAGTCCATACAGATGGAGGCTGAAATAAACAGCGACAAGGGTGATGTTGCATACCAGTTATATTCCCTTACGGTGAACTTCATTTTCAAACTCACATAACTCAAATGGCATCAGAAGTAACAATAGCAAATTCTACCTCCAGTTTCAACCATTGGTAGGGCTCAAAAATGCTCCAAGAGAAATTCAAGAAAAAGTCTCAAGCATCTGAGAATCAGGTAGAAAAACATCTCTAGGTGGCAAAACTCTGAATGGCCAGGAGAGGCAGCAAAGAGAAACAGGATCTCTTAATGTTTTGCTCCTACCTAGTGGTCATCCAGACTTTTGCAGCTCAGATATGATAGCTGTAGAAAAACAAAAGCTTCTTTCGTGGGAAGAAGGCTTAGGAGAAGTGACAAGGCAGATTTCTGTACATCTTTAACAAAAACAGCTTGTGGGAAATATGGAAAAGGGGGGAGTATGCAAAAGAGGGCATTGATAACTGAGCATACTAAGTGTCATGAAACAGCTCGGTCTTTCGAGGTGAGTGGACAGAATGGAGTTATTTTGGGAAAAGGTATGTGTGGGCGGCTGAAACCCTGAACCAGAGTATTCATGCTCCATCCTTTCATTGTAGGTCCCATTTATAAATGAATTAATTTTAAAAATCCCAAGAGGTAAGAGAAGTGATATAATGACATTAGGTTTCTGCTGTCTGGAATAGACTCTGCTCTATGGCGGCATAATCAAGATTACATTCATTGTTTGTCTGACCTTGTTCCATCTCCTTATATGGGTGTGCTTCTCCTGGAAATGTGGTTGTCTAACGAGCCTCCAGATTTCTTACCACTTGGCAGGAACAGAAGTGTGGTTCAAATGCCAACATTTTTAACAGACTGTAGATCAAGCTCAGATATTCAAATATGTCAGCTTCTACCTGCTCCAACACGATGTTCAAAAGAGTGTGAAGGAACAGCAGTAAAAATGCCATATATGCTATGTATGATAGAGATGTTGATAGATTTGTAGAAATCACCCAGGGACAAATGTAGTATGAATTACTACATTTTGAAGATTTTCTGTTCCTGAGTGAACTTCTCTGAGGTCATCTTGAAAGATAATGAATAAGATGGAGGACCCTCTGCTATGGAACAGCCCCTCACTAAAAATCACATAGGTCCCATACTGTTGGCTTTTTAATAAGCTTTTGAAAACGGGATTGTTTCAGAGAGGCCACAGAGGATGAAATGATGCCATCAGTTTATTATTCTTGTTACTATTGCTGAATTTATGTTATTTTACTCTTTAAATTTATATTATGGATGCCTGGTTTATTTTTACTGTGATTTTATTGTATTGTTGATTGCCATGCAGTGCCCAGTGTCTGTGAGTTGTGGTGGTTATAAATCTAATAAATGAATGATTGCATTTGCAATGCTGTCTGGCAGACCTTTCTGAAGTAACCCAACCCCTTTTAGAGAAAGATGGGCCGGAAGAGTAATCAGCAGGCTGCAGGGAGTTGTTTGCAAAACACTTTGCAGATTAAATGATTTGCATTTGCTTGGAGTTAGATGCCCACTGAAGAATTACCTGGGAAGAGACTGAACCCCTGGACCCTGCAGAAGTGGGCAGAGTCTTTCAAGAGATACTGTAAGCTGTGCCATCTGTGGGCTTGATCCCAGCTTCTCCCTGCTGCCAAGGAAAGGACAGGAAGCTGGGTTTGGCCTCATTGCAGGAGGAGGAAAGGCCAGTGTTCTTGAATAGGGCATTGGTGAGGCCTCTCCAGGGGCTGATCCTGGTCCCAGTTATATCTCTGGTCTGCTGTTTTGGGGAAAGGTTATTAAGAAGAAGGTGGGCCATCAATTGCAAAGAACTGTGGAATAAGTGGATATCTGGTCCCTGTTTGCTCAGGGTTGACTGCATGAGTCACTCTTGATGACCTATGGGAAGGTTTAGATGGGGGTAGTGTGACCCTACTAGACATATTAGATATTTGGAGATCTTCAATACCATCATCCATGCTGTCTTTCTGGACAGGCTACAAGGTTTAGAGACTGTTGTTCAGTGGTTCAGTTCTTTCCTAAATGGGATGTTCCAGTCAGTAGTCAGTAGTCAATGGGGGACAAGAAGTCAAGCTGTACGCCACTCTAGTATGGGTGCCTCAGGATTCAATCCCCTCTCCCATCTTATTTAACATCTATAAGAAGCCACTGGAGGAGTGGAGGTCATCCAACAATTTGGGGTTCAGTTTCATCAATATACTAATGGTATCAGATATATATTCCTGCCCCAATCTGTCCAGGATATCCAGGAGAAGTCTTGTCCTCTGGAAACCATAAAGATTGGGATGAGTAGAAACAGGTTAAGAATCAACTGTGGTTGAGCAGTTACAGATTTGGAAACCAATTGATTCTGGAGCAATACCAATGTTCAGCTCTGGGTGGAGCTGTGGTCTCCCAAAGAGACCTAAAGTACTCCCAGATTCTCAGTACCTCTTGCAATAGCAGATGGAAGCTATTAAACCCTGCAGACACCCCTGATATTCAGGATGAATATTAACTTTGCGGGGGGGATGCTTGTAACTCCAAAGCAAAGCTCCTTTGTCCACCCAGCTCTTCCCCTCCCCACATCTCCCCCTGGTTTCTTCCCCATCTTCTATCTTTCCCAATGCAACTCTCTCTTCCCCCTAATCCATCCCCATCCTATATTCCTTTCAGCTGGAAAGAGGGAAGGAAATGTGTGTGCACACTATATGTGCCGTTAGACTTGTGCCTTCCTATGCGTGAGTCCTGGGTATGCATATGAGAAAGAATGGTTGGCAGGGATCCATATGGTTAATCGGGTATTTCATTTTACAGGATCGGAACTCTAACACCAGGAAATGTCAGAGGTGTAGACTCGGCTGGGAAACCAGAAAGTTTTCCCAGAAAAAGGCAATAGCAAAACATTTCAGTAATTATTGCCATGAAAATATAGATGTGTCAGACTTGCATTTACGGGAGAGAAGGAATTCTCCCGGATTGGTTTCAGGTAGTGTTGGGAAGTTGAGCGTTGCTACAAGATTGCTATCTCTGCCTGCTCTTCCTGAGGGGTATGGTTGATTAAATTCAGACTCGCCCGGGGTTGCCTTAAATTCAGGCTCGCCATACACACCTTTCTTCTGCAGCTGGTGGCATATTTTGAACGCTGGAGGCCACAACAATTTTTCCCTTTGTGTTTGTAGCAAGGAAATGTTTGAAGATTAATAAGGCAGAATCATGTCACAGTCCTGGCATGTAAGGTCTTTGTTATCTCTTTTAGTGTGAGAGGGGAGGAAAGAAGAGTGTTTGACATGATTATACTGAACAGCACTCAGGTCTTCTAGACCACACAGAAGCTTTAAATCAGTGTTTCTCAGCCTTGGCAACTTCAAGGTGGGTGGACTTCAACTCCCAGAATTCCCCAGCCAGCAAGGCTGGCTGGGGAATTCTGGGAGTTGAAGTCCACACCTCTTCAAGTGGCTGAGGTTGAGAAACACTGCTTTAAATGAATCTACAATGAACTTTGCTTTCGTTTTGGGTGCCAGTTTATTTAAAACACTGCTCCCAAGCACTAAATGCATTCCTTTTTATCTTCTCACCTTTGCAGGATTAGGTGGGTCACACAGCACAGAAAAGCTCTCCCAACTTTCGGCAAGTTAGTTAGGATCCTGCCATGCAGACAATACAGAATATTCTTCCTTCAACTCAGCTTGCTGGCCAGATGCGCAGGTGTGTAGACCACAGGTAGATGGGCACCTGTCCTGCCTTTTGGAGAATCAAGGAAGCATAACAGATCTTCAAGCGTGATGAAGATCCATCATACTTGGCTGAAGGAGTCTTCTTCACCTTTCCTATCTAACATGAAACTGCTGGGCAAGGTCATTCAGTGGCATGGGCTGCAATATCCTCAGTATTCAGGTGATACTCAGTTATACATCTCTACCCCAGCCTATGAAGCTCAAGCTCAGATACTTTGGTCACCTAATGCGAAGAGAGATCTCTTTGGAGAAGACCCTGATGCTGGGAAAGATGGAAGGCAAAAGGAGAAGAGGACGGCAGAGGATAAGATGGTTAGATAGCATCACTGAAACAATGAGCATGAAACTGAGCAAACTCAGGGAGGCAGTGAAGGACAGGAAGGCCTGGCACAATATGGTTCATGGGGTCACGAAGAGTCGGACACGACTTAACGACTAAACAACAAAACAACAACAACCCCAGCCTAGGCAGGTGATGCCATTTAGGTGCTTGCCAGGCCCAGAGGCTGGAAAGGCCTAGGTGGGGAGGAACTAGCAGCAACTCAACCCTAGCAAGATAGAGTGGCTTTGGATTTTTGCCCCTCATCAGGGTCCAGTGAGTTGACATCTTTGACTCTGGATGGGGTAGCACTTCCCTGGACGGAGTTGGTGTGCAATTTGGGGGTCCTCGTAGACTCACAGCTGTGGCTCAAGGTCCTTTGCACAAATTCATCTTGTGCTCCAATGGTGCCCATTCCTGGACTGTGAGGTCTCGCTCGCAGTCACTCACACCTTAGTCAGCAGATGCTGGGTTATTACCTTTAAAGCCCTGAATGGCACAGAACCAGGTTATTTGTGGAATTGCCTTTCCCTGAGAGCATCTTCCCATCCCACCAGGTTGGATAGGGTGGGCATGCTCCAAGTCCCTACTCTTAAATGTCATCTCATGGGACCTTGGAGGCACACCTTCTCTGTAGCTGACCTTTGGAACAACCTCCCCACTTTGATCTGGAAGGCCCTTACAGTACCTTCCTAGCCTTCTGGAAGGCTGTGACAACCTGGCTCTTCCCCCAGGCCCTGGGCTAGGAATGGAAGGAGCCCAGCAAATGTGGAGTCGATGGGGCTGTGCTGGGAAGTATAGTTTTACCTTTCTGTTTTTATTGGTTGTTGTGATCCTCCCAGTATCGTTGTGTAGATAGATAGATGATAGATTGATAGATGATAGATAGATTGATAGATGACAGACAGACAGACAGACAGACAGACAGATAGATAGATAGATAGATAGATAAAATAAGTCAATGACTGTAATAATGTTTATTCCAGGCTATTGGTCAGAGTGGCTGTGAATAAGATACTCACAGTCCAGAGACTTGGAGAAATGAGCTAAGGCAGAAGTGCATGACCTCAGGCTACAGAGCTCCAGGAGGGTCCCTGAAACTCAGTGGCCTCCTGTAATTTTTGATGTAACCAAAGAAGGATTACACATTTCATCATAATCATAGTACCAATATATGTTTTTGCTTAAATTTCAATAGAAATAAAAAGCAATCACATTGAGATGTCCTGGCTCCGCTCGCTGCATTTTGGAAAAGTGGTGTGCTTCCTCATCACTTCTTTACACAATTTACACATCACTTCTTTACACACTACTTGACTTCTTTAAAACACTTCTTTACATACTACATGACTTCTTTGCACACTTTTCCCTCTGGGGTAGGGAGTACAAAAAACAACGCCCAGGCTCTAGGGATCTTTTAACTGCCACGGATTTTCAATAAAGAAATTGATATTAAACATCTAAAGACCTTGGAATCAAGTCATTGGGGCAAGGAAGAGGATTTAAGAGTTTGCCAAAAAGTTATTGAATGATTTTTGTTTTTAATTATTTGTTTCTCTGTAGCTCTTCATTTCTTTTCAAAATCATATATTACATGTTAGATTGCAAGTTAGATTGTAAGGTTTAGTACTATTTGAAAGGTCCTGAAACTTGCCATTTATTTTGTTATATTCTGGAGCATTTAAGAAAGCAAAACAGACCCTCTGCAGCTGGATCAATTCAGCAGAATCTGTTTAGGTTAGCAAATTTGGATTTTAAAAATAGGATCTAGGCATACCCCGTTTCTGCTTTGGCCATGCCCACTGTCCTCCTGGCCACATGCCCCTCAACATCGTTGGGGTGGCTCCTGACCCAGCACAATTTGTATTCCCATGATTGACTGATTTTTCAAATTTATATAGCCCTCCATCTCACCAAACAAGGGACTGTGAGCAGCATACAACAAGGCTAACAAACAATAATTAATAAATAACAGCTAATATTATTATTATTATTATTATTATTAGTGTTAAAAACAATTAAAACACAGCTAAAAAGAAATAATGGGTCAAGGGGTGTGGATAATAATGGAGCCACCTCCCTAGTTCACCACTTTTCTGGGGTCCTGGGTTCCCTGAGATTCAGCAGGTAAAATTTTATCCTTTTCCTTTTCGGGACGAGGGCTGTTATAACCCCAAGAAAAGCTTCCCAGCTTCCCATACACATTGCTGGAAAGGATTGCATTGCTACCTGTCTCAGAAATGAGGCTGCTCAGCCAGATTCTCAGGAAAGGCCCCAGAAGGCTGCAGCGATGCGTCCTCAGTAAGGTATTTATGGATTCCACTCATCCTAGCACAGTTTCCTGCCAAGGAACGTGCCCCAGTTTAAAGTTTCACTCTGCGTCCTGCCAAACTAAACAGGATTAGCGCTGCAATGGCATCGTTTATTTCTGTTATTTCCTTATATACAATGGGAGTCGGAGAACCGGCGGTAGATGCGAGACTTCCTTAAAAGAAAGAAATCGAGCAGTGGTTCCACAGTGAAGGATTGCTTTCTGATGGCCCTAAGTATTGGTTAACGTTGATTGCACTGTTTACGGACCACCCATTGGGTGTTTAATGATATTTCTGAACTTCTATGTAAAACAATGCAAGACATCCTAAAACACATATACATAGCCCAGCATGTCCTCCCAGGCATACCGGGTGTTTAATGATACTAGCTTTGTACACTGTGTGCAATTCAGTATTGATCTTTTTATGGCATCAGTTTATAACACCAGCAAATCCTCTCAGAGCTGGAGAACATGCCAGTTTCATATTTCCTCCTTATTCCCATGACAACAGCATATATATATATATATATATATATATGTATGTATGTATGTATGTATGTATGTATGTATGTATGTATGTATGTTTGATGTGGTCATAAATTACACAGTAAAAAGATCCAATGGGCAAATAATGCTTAATTATTTCAGTTTCACTCACTTATGCTTCATTGGAAGCTTCATTGTAGTAGGAAAAGGGAACTAAAGGATTGTGCCAAAGACTTAGTTGGGTATTCTGAAGGAACTTGTCACAAGATTGCCACTCGGTGCGTGCTTAACTAGGAATTCCACTCAGTTTAATGAGATTTACAATACCATCCTACATATTCAGAACAGGAAATTAAAAAAAAAAAAAAAAGGAAATCAGAAGCAGACGTCATTTAGCCTGACCAGGAAAACGTATTTTTCTGTTATGGGAAAATATTTCTCCATACTTAATTTCATCTGAAGCATTGCCTGCAAGAAGCAGATAGTTAGTGTTGCCTTTTATTTTTAACAGTTTACACCCTGGGAATGTTATTTATGTCAACAGTAACAGTGACCTATGTCAGATTGGACATCACACTACTATAAATTGAATCAAAGTTGACAGAACATTACTGAGACCATGTCAATGGGTAATTTTAGTGTAGGGAATTGTCCAGAAAACATTGTCGCACAACAGTTGTCTAGTGATCATGACAAGGCTGCTTAGAATTAAAGGTTCACTGGGAACTCAGCCTAAATCCCATCATGAGGAAGGGGAGATGGCCGGATCTAGTATGATGGAGCAAGTCATTCACATCTCTAGCGCTATTAGGCATCAGAGAATGTACATGCCTGAAATGAGTAACCATGTCTTATAAACAGTGATTGTAAGCAAGAAGCATGCTTTTGGGTCCCATACACTTAGGAATGTTAACCTATAAAATCCTATTTCAAGGAATAGAATATTAGGACTCATCCAAATTCTATGCGATTAATACTTTTCACCCATTGAATGCTATGCTGGCTAGACGGTTCCCGTTTCCTGGCGTAATGCAGTAAACTTTGAGTGTTGTTTTCTTTTTAATTAGCCAGATTCTGGTTGGCTGTTTAATTGTTTTCGAGAGATACAGAGTTAGATATAATCTAAAAGTTGATTTCTTATTTATGTATTCATTCATTCGATTTATTTCCACCTTTTGTCCAGGAGCTCAAGGCAACCTACATGGCACTTCCTTCTCCCTGAGTCTCCTTGCTATCAATCCAGCATCTTCACCCCTACCCCATATTGGGTCTTGTTTTCTCCTTGTCTTTTTCATCCAAAATACGATGGTGTACATGTGTTAACTGAAAACAGGGTGGATGGAAACTGGTCATCAAGTGAAGGTTCAGGATTCATCCACAGTTGTCTATACTCATAACAGAGTGACAGGGATGGGAAGGGCTTACCTCAGTAGAAAAATATGTAGTTTGCATAGATAAGTGTCCAAGTGTGGTTCCCGGAACCTCTTAGTAAAAACTGTTTACAATCCTGGAGCACCACTGTGGATTGTGCAGCTATGTACACATAGCATGGCTATGCAGGACATCTCTCCCCAAGGGAATGACCTTGAGTTCATGGACCACCAGCACCCATCAGGGATGTCTTAGACAATGGTGCAGCAACCAATCTTAGCTGTCCCATCAGAGGTGCCCGTGGAAGGAAAAGGGTAAAAAAAATCAAGATGGTAGCCCTGACTGTGCAAAAGCCTGCCCCTTTTTTACATGCATGCATAAAAAAGGGGTGGGACTTCAACTGCACAGTGGCAACTGCTATTTTGATGTTTTGACATCCCCCCAATCTCCCCTACCTCCCATTTCCCAGATCAGAGTCTGGATAGCTCTCTCTCCTTCCACTCCCCCTTTTGTTTTAAAAAGTTCATATCATTTTTGGATCAGACTGGCAGAAACAGTGGCTGTTGATTTATCAGCGATATCACCTTTTATTTGTTCCATTCTAACTTATTGTCTCTTTACAGATGTGGCGCCTCAACATTTCCTTACAGTGGCAATTCCATCTACTGCCTCTGTTTTTTAGCTTAGCGCTGGGGTTTTTATCCACCAAGTGCATTATCCAGCTTTATTTCTTTTCCTAAGGCTTTAAATAATTTAATTGGGCAATTAAGAAGTTTTAGTTGGGAAAGGGGGAAAATCTGTGGTTATTTAAATCTAGGCCTTGAGGAGGAAGGGAATATATTTTGTATTTCTGCTACTTTTCCAAGCCTCTTCCTCCTTATTGCTATTTTTCTTATCTTTGTTATTCTATCTCTCTCATTCTCTATCTATATATCTATATATCTGCTATTTTGCATAGCTCCCTTTTGTTACCCACTACTTAGTCTTATTTTATTCTATTCTGAACAGATAGTTAGAAAACATTGGAAATCTCTCTCTCTCCTTTGTGCAGATCTCATGTGCAGGTGAAAGGAAGTTAAACTGGCACAGATTTTGGGTTATCTGGTGAGGTTTTTTAAAACTCTGATTGATGTTACTTAATAATACCAGGGAAGAGCTCCCTATTATTTTGCATTCTCTCTCTGCCATTGTGTTAAGGTTGGCAAATATGTTTGGCCTTATTATTAGAAATAATAATGCCAGTGATTTGGGAACCGTTCTTAACATTCTAGGTAAAAATAGATGAATTGACTGATGCCATTGATAACAGATCCAGCTCTTGGGCTTGATTTTCTTGGTTTTATCACACGGTGGTATCCTCAGAAGATCACATACATGTATGACAAGGGCACGGAGCAAGCAGCAAGCTCTTACGGATTATGCGCTCTCCAAGCGCATAATGGATTAATTGCCATGGGTACCTAAAATTGGAGACGAAGTTGGTTTTGGAGGAAAAAAACCCCACTTTTTTAATGCAGGAGTTCCAGTTTGTAATTTTCTTCCATAAAACAATTATGTTCATGACACTGGCAAGTGTTGCTCTGTTAGCCAATGAATTTTCGTAATTGACATGATTTATTTAGGCGCTCCAGAGTAACAGTCATTTCTATCCAACTTTCAGAATCTAATCTTTTAAATTGGTAAATGACTTGGACTTCAAGTTTCTTGGCACCAGAATGCCCATTATGTGCAAACCACCTGAAATGGCATCATTGGGCATGTGAAACTCAAACTGTCTATTATCGCTGACATAATACACTTTGCTGAAAGTTTGTTAGGAAATAATAATAAAAAAAAGAAATTGCTTAGTGATCTCATATGTCTTAATTAATTAGATGGGCTGATTGATCTAACAAGATTTACGTGCAATTTCTCCAGTATGAAACAGGGAAATATGCAATAAAAGAAATTTAACTTTGCCAGGGTTAATTTTTTCTTTTTACATTATTCATACTCTTGACTTGGAACATTACTGCCAACCGTAAAATGATTTCACCTGAGCACAATTTAGTTTTCCCGTGAAACCTATTCTGTTGCTACGTTGGAAGAAGGAACAAGTCCAGTGGGATTATTCCAGTTTCAGCATATTCTTCAATGAGTGTTAATTTTTATATAACGTTTAGTGGCTGAAATCAACCTTTCCTTGAATTTTCTGGAACCTGTGAGTGAATCCAGCCATGGTTACCTTCCATTGCAAACCCTTTCATTTGGAAAGGTGCTGGTTTTGACATATAACTGCATTTAGTTCACATCTAGCAGGTTCAGTGACTAACAGCCCAATGGACTTTAGGCAGCATTCATAATAAGCTAATGCAGTTCCTAACAATTAAATAAATAAATAAATAATCCTCAGCCCTGTCCACTATTTAGGACAGGGTTTCCCAACCTTGGGACCTTTAAGAAGTGTGGACTTCAACTCCTGGAATTCCCCAGCCAGCCATGCTGGGGAATTGAGTTGAAGTCCACGCTTCTTAAAGGTCCCAAAGTTGGGAACCACTGATTTAGGATATCGTTTTTCTTCTTTCCAACCAAAAGAATGTTGCAAAAGTAATCAGGATTAAAGCTGTTTGGCATTCAGCTCCAAAGTTTGTCAAGTGCTACAGATCCAGGATGGGAATCCTTGCTGTATCTGTGTGTAGCTCCATAGAGAAGACATGCCTTTTCCTGAGCTCCCCTAGTAGCTGTGCAGGCTGAGGAAGATGGTTGGTGGAACCAGGAGGCATTATGGAGGTAGTGACTGGGAGGCCACATGTTGGTACGCTGTCCCTGCTTTTTTTATGCCTCCTGAATTCAAATGCATATATAGGGAAGGTACACATTGAGAGAGCCTTATTAACATGTGAACTGAATCCATTTCTCTCCATCGTTAATATAAGCTGATTCTTGTTACAAATGCCTATCCCTGTTGTTCCAGATGGATAGGGAGAAGACTATACGTTCCCAGTAATAAAGCAATTTGTCTGTCTGTCTGTCTGTCTGTCTGTCCGTCCATCCATCCATCCATCCATCCATCTATCCATCATCTATCTATCTATCTATCTATCTATCTATCTATCTATCTATCTATCTATCTATCATCTATCCATCCATCCATCATCTATCTATCTATCTATCTATCTATCTATCTATCTATCTATCTATCTATCTATCCATCTATCCATCTATCTATCTATCCATCTATCCATCTATCCATCTATCAAATTTATATGGCTGCCCATCTCAGAAAAAAGTGACTCTGAGTGGCGTACAACCATGAAGTAAAAGCAATAAATAGGTAAAAAACAGGCATTATTAAAAAAATACAAAAACAATCATTATTAAAATATAAAAAAACTAGGAGAGAGTGAATATTAACTGCAATGATGGCGCCATCTTAGAATGGTACTGGTCCCCTGGGTTAAGAAGAATCAGGCTTACCTGAAAACAGATTTTGGACATGATGAAACGATTGATTCTGGAACTTGGTTTTGAAGCAGGAGGCCTCCATCTTAAAATAGGCAGAAGGAAAAGTAAGAATTCAGTTTCCCCTCTACAAAACAAACAAACAAACAAAAAAAAAACAGCAGCATTGTGATTTGGCTAGGTTTGGAAGGCGTGAATGCCAAGGTTAGTGACTTTCCGTAAATCTGTTCTTCTAATGGAAGCAGTGAAATTTTCTCACCATCATTAGCTGGTCTTTGTTTCTCTTTATCATTTCCAGTGCAAGAATATCAAGCTGTCCATTTCCAGATTTGTAGCTCTGGTTCTTTCTGTTTACTGTTTTAACAGACCTCATTTCTAGTCAAGAGAGTCAAGAGGAGACTTTCCCCTACCCCCTTTTAAAACTACTTTAGGTCACTTCTTTGGAACTGGGATTGTTCCCCAGGGATAAATTTCTCTTGAGCTGCATGCTGTAATTCTAGTTAATATGATTCAGAAGCATCCCTTTGTCTCCTTTCTCTTCACTGGAAATTGCGAATGGCTCCTGCTTAAGAGATTTACATATGAGTCCAAGAGAAGAGAATATCTATAGCTCAGGATTGAACTGTGGTCTTTGGTGCTCTCTGAGCTTGGTGGTTTGCTTGCAGACATTTCATTACCATTCATTAACATCATCAGCGCATTGTTTCATTACCTGATTATGTAACATCATCAGTGCATCACTGCACTGATGAAGTTACCTAGCTGGGTAATGAAATGTCCGCAAGCAAACCACCAAGCTCAGAGACCACCAAAGACTGCACAGATTTGTATATGGCTTACCTGCAAATTAACTTTTATCGGGGTTCTTTTTGCTTGAGAGGTAATTATTTTATAAAGTTGCAAGGCTCACTGTTTTATTTGATATATAAATTAAAATCTAATTCTTAAAAAGTAAATGGTGTATTTATATCTTGCAAAACCTCAACACTGATGAAATCATTAGCTTTGTTTATGGGGAAGGGGTTGCACCATTTAATTTCATCACCTGAGTTTGAGAATCCCTACTGTAAGGGGAACAGTGGCTTGACAGCTTTTTATCCCCCCTCAGTGGCCCAGGTGAAGCAACCAAGGGGAAAATCAAGAAGGTTATAAGGGAACAAGCTGTCTGCAAAGCATAGACATCTTTTCATTTTTGTTTTCATTTATTTTCTTCCTTTTTCTATGGAAACTACAATTCCTGCAGCTTGGTGCATCAAATGACGTTCTTTGCTCCATGTCCTCAGTGTTTCTGAGTATATGGAACTGAAAATGACTGTGGATCATTTTCAACCTGCTTTGGAGGGATTAGGGTTGACTTGTTGTCCCGAATCTTGTTGTCTCGGATTAGGGTTGAAAATTGGTGGTGTGGAGTTTCCATCCAGCTAAACATTCTTCCATAAACCCTTTTGGAGGAGGTGGTGGTGGTGGTGGAGGAGAAGGAGAAGGAGAAGGAGAAGGAGAAGGAGAAGGAGAAGGAGAAGGAGAAGGAGAAGGAGAAGAGATAGGGGAAGGGGAAGAGGAAGGGGAAGGGGAAGGGGAAGGGGAAGGGGAAGGGGAAGGGGAAGAGGAAGAGGAAGAGGAAGGACAAGAGGAGGAGGAAGAGGAAGAGGAAGGACAAGAGGAAGAGAAGAAGGAGAAGGAGAAGGAGAAGGAGAACAGAGTTAGCTCTTAATGTTATCCATGGCAGGAACTGCACTGAGGAACTAAGTGTACTGTATGGCCCAGGCAATATGAGAGGAGGTACAGGAAAAGAAGAGCGAGGCTGGGGATATCATGACAGAAAACCCTCGTCTTTTTCCCATCTTACTATTCTGTGTTTTAGCAACAGAATGCTACCTTTTTAAACAGGCATCATTTAGGGGGGAAAAAAACCCCAGATCAACCTTCCCAGCTCTCCGCCTTCCAGACATATTTGACTTTACTTCCTATATTCATAGTGTCACAGAGAAGGATTATTGGATGTGTGAGTGTGGGTATGTATATGTGTGCACACACATACACGTCTACACTTACATACACATGCATACACACATGTACAATCTTGGGTCTCTGCAGAAGGGCAGAGAACATACCACGGTTCATGATGTCACTGCACCAATTATTTGATTTACATTGAATTGTTGGGGTCTGTTTGAATGCTGCATCTCTTCAGGATACAACAACAACAACAAATCTTTATTGCAGCCTTTAGGTAAGAAAATTCTTAAGGATCTTAAAATGGCAGGTACCTTGGAGGCTGCTACCGCATCCAGGCCATACTCTTCGGTTAGTACGGTACATGTTTCAGTTGTATGCACTGCCAAGCAGATGTTGTAGATGTAAGTCACATTCAGCAAGCAGCCTCTCCAAGTCTTTAAAATAATAATTAGAAATGAACTGATTAAAGTATTGATCCCTTATTTTAACCAAGCATTCTAGTAAAACATCTTCCCGGTTATTTTCAGATTTGTGTTATTCCAAATTTCTGGCACTGTCTATAGCGAACAGATCTTCCTAAATTAATGATCTAGGTGCCATTCAATTGAGCTTGACTCCTGGTGATCTCATAAATAAATACGTGCCGTTCTGGCCTGTCTCCATCCACATCCTGTAGCTTTTCCAAGGACATTCCAGTCATCTCTTTAATCTCCACCCATCCAACCTTATTTGTTATATTCCATTTATTCTACTTCCAATCGGTCTTGCCAGATTATTTATTCATTCATTCATTCATTCATTCATTCATTCATTCATTCATTCATTCATTCATTCATTTTCATAGTCTATCATCTCTTCACATTACATATTGCAAAGCATGAATGTTTTATCCATAGCCTCAAGGGAACTTTCCATTTTTATTTGGTTGTTGGCCCCTTTTGCACTCCATGTTACTTTTAGTAACCATTCCCAAATCCATAATCTTCGATGGATGTCTTGGTCTTAGCCAGTTGATGAAAGAGCAACAGTGAGGACCTCGGTCTGGCCTCCTTAGAGGAGGAGTGTCACTTTACAAGATGAGGTACCCAAACACCCTTTCTCTGGTTGCCTTTCCCCCACAGCGGTGACATTGAAAAGAGTTTCTCCATCCTGCGTCTAAGGTCAACATCAATATATTGAATGAAAGCCTGACATATTGGACAGGCACCAGACTGAGTAAAACTGCTACATCTGCTCATTCACTGTACTGAGATAGCAATCTCACAATCATCACTTCTGCTCAGAGAAAGTTCTTCCTCTGGCTAGTTTTAAATAACCTGCAGCCCACTTTTTCTCTCTCTGGAAAAGGGAGCCAATGCACAGGTTAGACCTGTAAAGCAAATTATAACAAAGTTCCTTCCTTCCTTCCTTCCTTCCTTCCTTCCTTCCTTCCTTCCTTCCTTCCTTCCTTCCTTCCTTCCTTCCTTCCTTTTTTTTCTGTGCCTTCGAGTCAATGTTGACTCCTGGCAACTGCCTGGACAAGTCCCTGCAGTTTTCTGGCAAGATTTTTCAGAAGTGGTTTGCCCTTGCCTCCTTCCTAGGGCTGAGAAAAAGTGACTGTTCCAAGGTCACCCAGCTGGCTTCATGCCTAAGGCAGGACTAGAACTTATGGTCTCTGGTTTCTAGCCTGGTCCCTTAACCACTCCACATGCCAACTTCCTTATCAATTACTCTAGAAATCACACCCCATAGGTTGGAAGGTACAGTGATCAGCACCAACCCCCCCCCCCCAAACCCTTGGCTAAGCATGAAGATCTAGTGAAACTAAGAGTCAACCTGATAGAGGCAACCAACTGTCCCACAACAAACAAAAATGGAAGAATATGCTACATGATGTCCATGGACCTGTAGCACCTACAGCAACATCCTGGTTAGGCTGTGGATCATTACTAGATGCGAGCTAAGGACAAAAGGTGAAAACAATCACTGGTCAAGTTAGAAAAAGGTCACGTCTGCTTCCTTTCCATTTTTAGCTGTACGCAAATAGCTTGCGTTTCAGTTTCCTAACATTCATTCAAAATTCTTCCTACGCTGCTTCATGGACACATCCTTCCTTTTCACAGGCCATCCTATATATGACTATTCATCATTAAGTCCCACTGTCTGGGCTTGTTTTAACAATTGTTTCCTACATGTTTCATAAGGTTGGACTAGAACAGTATTTCTCAACCTTGGCAACTTTAAGATGTGTGGACTTCAACTCCCAGAATTCCCCCAGCCAGCTGGGAGTTGAAGTCCACACATCTTAAAGTTGCCAAGGTTGAGAAACACTGGACTAGAAAATCCTTGTGGTCCTTTCCAATCCTTCATATCTATGATTCTGTGAATACACCGTATTGGATGGGTTGTGCAAGGCACTGAGCTATAAACTAAATTTTATAAATTGCAGTGGCTGAGTTCACCCCAAATGCGAAGCCAGACCATGTTACAGCTTAGTACGAGGTATGTTTTATACCATTGTTTCTCAACCTTGGCAACTTTAAGATATGTGGACTTCAACTCCCAGAATTCTTGAGCCAGCCATGCTGGCTAGGGAATTCTGGGAGTTGAAGTCCACATATCTTAAAGTTGCCAAGGTTGAGAAACACTGTTTTATACATACAACAAGGCTGTGGAACAAGTGAAAACCCAAAAGTACTGCCCGGTCCAAAACACTGGAAATCAAAAACAAATTATGAAAAGCAGAGGGATGGGGAGAAGAAAACACCATGATTTGGGGAATGAAAAGTTTTTAATGCATACCAGTTAAAACTTGGTACTTCATTTATCTTATTCACGAAGCTAAATATACTTAGTGTTGAGATAAGAAACAAATTTCTACGGAAGATGATCTTCATCTAGCTCTCTCCACACGATACCATCCCTCCTAGTTCCTGGTGGAGATGTCACCAGTTTATTTACTGTAATAGTTTTAGAGAAAAAAGTCACCTAAAATGGCCAGTAATAGCAGCTCAGTTCAGGAAAATTGTGATAGCTCAGAGTTGGGAACAACAGTGTTTGTTAAGATGAAGCATGATACTTATACAAAAGAGGCTCAGAACTGACTGCTTCCAATGCAGTGATTAGAGATCCTGCACGTAACATTTTGAGAATGATGACCCTTTGGTCAACGTGACATAAATAGCGTCATAACAAAATTGTGTTCCCACAGAATGTGCACGTTCAAGTGAGTTTAGGTTGGAATTAGACATGCTGGGGGAAAGAGAAAGGAGGAGAAGAGATGGAAATCTAAAAGGTTCAAGATTAATTTAGATTGTACCCTCTTTTGAAACATCAAAGAAACTAGATTAACATCATAGAGAGATACTTTTAGACTCCAACGGTTATATCTAGCAAAGCATCTCTCCCACCCCTATAAAAGGACTAATTTATATGACACATTTAGACAGTGATATGATAGTTTAACTAGATTTATATTCTAGTGAGGAAAACTGGAACGTTGTTGATTTCCCACAGGCTGATAGATTCCTTGCTGATGGTCAACTTCAAAGTGCCTCCTCCTCCTCCTCCTCCTCCTCCTCCTCCTCCTCCTCCTCCTCCTCCTCCTCCTCCTCCAAAAGTGTTTCCTCTTTCTCTTACAAACTTAGGTGGGAAAGCCCTTTTGGAAAACAGGATGCGTGGCTCACCTAGATGTGATATCAATGATCTCTGGGAATGTCTTGATGCGACTGTTTTAAAATAGAGATTGGCCATCTTTTATCTGTGTGCTCCAATGGCTAATAGATGTGGGCTATATATTCACATGCGTTGATGTGTACTCAGGCACAGAGGCACTCTGACACTAGGGAACAGGATGCCCAAGTGTGATTGTCCAGCTGGCTCTGAGGAGTCTGGTTCGGCTCTTCATGGGGCTTCCTTCCCTGGTACTTTTCTTTGGTAGACTGGCAGAAGCGTAGCTATGCATGGGGCCAAGGGGGTCCTCTCAGCTGCCTCTCTTCCTTGATTCAGTTGTGGTGACACACAGAAGTGAAGTAGGCAAGAGAAGCCAAGGGAGCAGCAACGGTGTGTTTTGTCCCATCGGGAGAAAAATCAGCCCTACAGATGCTTTAGAAGCACTTTGGGGAATTCTGTCCTTCCAGTTTGTGGCTCTCACTGAGTCAACGTTCTGGAAAGAGTTAAATTGTTATTATTGCAGTGAGACTTTGGGCCCAGATGAGTGACTGAGGACTTTGGACTGGATTTTATTATCATGTTTTGGTTTTTCCTTTGTTGGAATGATTTGAGTTTTCTTATTGTATACTGCCCAGGGTCCTTTGGGACTGGGGCAGGTTATAAGCATTTGTTTCAGCAGAAGGAAAATCTTCCTGGTGTGAGATTGTTCCAAGAGTAGAACAGTCTCCCTACAGGGTTGTGGGTTCGCCATCTCTGGAAGTTTTAAAGAGGAGGTGTCACCTCTGAAGGATGGTAGAACTGGATTCCCTGCACTGTGCAGAGGGTGGGACAAGGTGGTCCTGCTTGTCCCTTTCAACTCCACAGTTCTAGGACTCTACTGTTAATAAAACACATCTAGGCACCCTGCCAGCCAGACTGTGCGAATGACAGGCAGTTCTTAGAGGTCTTCTGCATTCTTACACTGCTGGCTTTTGTGGGTGTCATCGTGGTCTGCTGTGTAAGTGCTTGTGCATCAGGCTGTGTGGGAACAGTGTGGACACATGGCATCAATCACCTTAAGGGGCTACAAAGAGCCTCCACAGCTGCCAGACAATTTTTGCTGCCATGTGATCCAAATACTGCAGCTAGAGGTAGCATATGCCCCCAGTGGGCTTGAGCTGGGGATCAAGACCATTTTAAGGAATAGCTGGACAAAAATAGCCTTCTGAATTCTCCACCAACTATGCTAGTCAAGAGATATTGGATGGGCGATTTTCCCAAATAACTGCAGGGGAAGGAGAATTTCCCAAACCATCCCAAGGCTAGGATTCCCTCTTAGCAGTCATGATAATTTAAAAAAAAAATTTACCCTGGGAGTTGATGGAAATGTGGAAAACGAAAGCGATAGACAGCTGAAGAAACAGTTGCACAATGAAAGAGAGCTAATCTTACCCACTTCCCTTGGTCACTCATGAGAAGAACATCATATTCCACCCTTGAGAATTCCATCTAAATTCTCTTCTCTAAAGCAATTTTTTCCCATCAAACTAAATAAGAATTGGTTACTTAAGGAGGTAGGAAATTAGCTCCAGCACTAATTTTTGCTGAAATGCCATGCCATTTGGTTACTCTTTCAAAAAAGGAATGAATTACATTATTGACCAACCTTTGCAAGTCTCCTATGCTCCAGTCAAATTCTCTTCTCCTTTAAAAGAAATGAAAAGAAGCAACTCAATGGCATTTCAAAAGCATGTTCAATTTCATTCACTGGAATTAAAACCATACTGCACATCAAAATATTTTTCCCCTCAGTAGCAAAAGTCATGTAAATAAGGCAATAGTGCTAAATCAGTGCTCCTGAAACAGATGGAGGAGAACAATAAAAGCAAGTTCAAATCCCTTCCAAGGTATGATTTCTTTTTTCAACCTGGATTGAAGTTAAGAAAGATCCCAGATCACCATCATTTTGGAAATCAATGAGGAAGCTGTCGTGTAAGGTGAGCCATGACGAACAACCATCCAAGCAAAAATGAAAACAGTCTGTACCCAAAAAATAAATAAAAGTCTTTGTAAGGACAGCTGTAAAGAGGACACAGAAGAGGAAAAAGAGCTTTGGAGAACAAGCTAGGCTGATGAGACTCCAGAGGGGCTGAAATTTCCTGCTACATTTCCTGACCTTTCCCAATCAAGAACAGCGACATCTTTTTTATTTTCCAAAATGTGTATTGACCCTATTCTTTCCACTCCAAACATCTTGGCATTCACTCATTTATTGTATGTGGCAAAAGTTTAGTAGCTGAGAAGTTTCCTGTCAAGCTGATTTTCAAAAAAAACAAAACAAAAAAGGCTCAAAGATCTTAGTTTGTCATCTCAAGGCCAAGAAAAATGTAGTTTTCTTAGAGGCCTTCAAGTAGATTCTCAGCCGTGAAAGAGGTATTTGCAGCTCTTAATGCCAAAAATGTAAAGACTGTCCCTTTATCCTGCTTTGGGTGAGTCAAGATTGTCTTCATGGGGTGAAAGCTTAGTTAAAATGAGTTTGGAAGGGAGTTCAGTGATCCACGCAATCTGGGCTGGGCTTCTGCTTATCAAAAATGGACAGTTCAGAGAAGTCTCAGCAAATAATAGAACAGTTGCTATCCAATCTCTCAGCTGAACGTCTGAATGGTATGGAAACTTTGTTCTCTACCCAATTTCAAGACCTTCCATCTTCTGGCAAATGCCCGTAGAAAGATTGTGTTCCATCTCAGGTCTGCCCAAGTCATTCTGCCTTTGAAAGGAGAAGAGTGATTCCTTCTTTAGTTAGTTACCTTGCCCCAAAATTGGGAATATGATCACAACAAAGATGAACATGTTACATGTTCTTGCATGTAAGCAAGAAATTCCCACAAAGGGCTTTGCAAATGAAAGAATAGCAAAGGCGAGGACTAATACTGTGTAAAGATTCTACAAATCAAATTCAGTTTTCTGGATTTTATTCTGACTAAATCAATTAGTTCAGAATAGTTCATGGCTTTTTGTGATTTCTGACTTGATCTATTAATAGATTGATTGATTGATTGATTGATTATGTGGCATCGAGTTGTTTTCAACTCCTAGCAACCACATAGATAGATTTTCTCCATACTTGATTGATATTTTCCCAGTAATAACTAAAAACTGATTGCCTTTTCCTGCCTAATAGTAGGCTAGGACCAAAGACTTTTGCATGTGGTGCTCTAAGTAAGACTATTTTGTTCCAATTAGAATCTTTATATCTTCCAAATGGTTTCAAGTTGTATGAGTTTTAGGTCTCTTTTTAGTCACTTTGAGCTGATGTTTGCAAAACCTAAAGATGAGCGTGTCTCAGTAAATGTTTTAAAACAGCAGATGCAGTTTATTAGTCATTTGTGGCATTTCATGGGTACAGTTTTCACTGCGTATTCATTTACCCACTCATGCAGCAACTTTCAGGGTGACACACCATAAAAGCATAGTGACAAATTCACCCGAAAGATAAAGGGATTAATTAAGATCCCTTTATTCATCAGTTGAGAGAGTGCTAAATAGTAGGGGCTTAAAATGATAAAGATAAGATGTGTTAAAAGGTCACTAGGAAATTTAAACACATGGTTGAAAGACATGGGAATATTCAGGCTTTATTTTTTAAATAGTCTCTGTAATTGCCAACAAGAGTTTGAGTGAGTGTCAGGCTCGTTTATCAGTGGAGGAGACTCCAAAGATAGTGGGGTTTTTCTGAGGAAACCCGGCATTAACAGTTACTTGTTACATGTCAGCCTGCGGCATTCTTCAAAGAAGGACCAATGAAGATGGAATTAGAAGAACCTTTGTGTGGGCTGATGTTTACAAACTTGACACCAACATTTCTCAAGCATCCCTTTCAGATATCATGTGATTTCCAGACACTTTTGAGGTAAGCAGAAACAAAAAGCCAGAATTATGCATTGAAAAAATATTTTTAGCACGTTAACGTTTTTCCTCATGCTGTCTGTATGTAAACTTAGTGAGATCTCTTAGTGTTGCTACCAAACATAAAATATCATCACCTAGCAAACTAGCATGGGTGGCTATAAAACATCATTTCCTCACAACGTTTCCACTTCTCCTGAATTGCTATCTTTTTCCCTCATCAGCATTCCATGTCTTTAATGGTTTTGGTATTTGAAGAATAAAAAAAAAAATCTGGAACCATTGAATCTTCATGATGTAAAGATATTCCCTTTGAGGGTGTCTGAAAAGAGGGAAGAGGATGTAGCAAGCATATACGTTTCTGATTCATGGAGGTCTTCTAGAGTCATTCAGCCACCATTCCAAATCTCTCATGGTGATCCAATATAAATGATAATAAATGGATTAGCTTTTGATGTGCCACACAGATCTTAATTGGGTTTAGTTTAGTTTCCTACCAAAGACAGACATATCTACCTCTCTTGAAATGAATACATTTATATTTATTCTTATTCACTGTATTTCCTGCCTTTTCTCCAGGAGCAAAATATAATACCTCTCTTCCAATCTTTCCACACAATAACCCTGTGAGGCAAATTGGGCTGAGAGAAAGTCCCAAAATTATCTATGGCAAATCCACACAGCTTCCTTGCCTTGGTGTAAGGGCAGCCCACTAACCAGTTCTGAAGCATACAGTATCTCCATATGATTCCAGTTGTATCTCAGTCTCCTTGCACAGCTGAGATTGCCCAACAAAGGCTTAAGACATGGTGCCATGAAAGTGGTGCTTCCCTTCTTATTCCACCTCCAGACACTGTGTGTACAGGCACTGTAGGGTGCTTTGATATACATTGAAGAGGTGGCCGGAAATGACATGCTTCATGCTGGCAATTCTCTGAGTCCAATTAGTTCTTCCAGTTTCTTGTGTGACTGCCCCCATCAATCTGGTGCCCCCATCTCTTTGCTTACCCCTCAGTCCTCTATTAAATGCAAGGGACAAAGGAACTTGAGCTTCTGCAGCCACTTTTCTTTTCCCTTTTTAATTGGATTGGTTGACTAGTCAACTGGTTGATCTAGAAAGTGCAAAGCCTTGGAAATGACCAGCTATGCCTTAATTAACTCATAATTGAAAGTGTAATTGAAAGTATATCTGTATAACGAAGAGCCTGGATGGTTGGAAATTCCTTTCCAGTGGATGCTGTTCCCAGGGAAGCCCTGCACCTTACTCCCTCTCTTCACATTATGTTCTCAAGATACAGCTCCTACACCAAATCTCACAGTTGAACCCCTTTCTCAACCACCAGCTGTTTAGCAGCACTTATTTGTTGCTTTTGATGCCTTTAATTCTCCCTATGTTCTTAATAAGCTGTGGTCTACAGAAATATTGTCCAAACTGGTATTCTTGGGATAGGTTGATGAAGATATTTGTGCCTTCAAGTCAGTGTTGACTTCTGGCGACTGCCTGGACAAGTCCCTGAAGTTTTCCTGGTAAGATTTTTCAGAAGTGGTTTGCCCTGGCCTTCTTCCCAGGGCTGAGACTGGCCCAAGGTCACCCAGCTGGCTTCATGCCTAAGGTGGGACTGGAACTCATGGTCTCCCAGTTTCTACTCTGGTGCCTTAACCACTACACCGAACTGGCTGTCCCAGATATGTTGTAGTGTAACTTTAATCATACCAGCCAGTTCTTGCTATTTGGGCTGAGAACGATGGGAAGTATTTCCATCATCCTCAGCCCAAATAGCAAGAATAACTGGCTGGTATGATTGAAGATGATGGCTGGAGAATATAGGATTTGCAAAAGATGGTCAGTGGCCTGCCAGGTTATCTCCCTTCTTAGAAGAGTAACAGAACAATATGGGATGTCAGCAAAAATGAATGTTGGGCAGAGAAATTCTCTTTCCTTTTAAAATGAGCATTTATCTTACAATTTGATGAAAATAAATTTGCTTTAGAAATGCTTTCAAAGGAGAAGAGAAATGTGGAGAAATTTTCACAGGTGGAGGGAGATGTTTTTGCACTTATTTAATTATAAAGGAGCCACGTATGTGTGCTTGTGTGTGTGTGTGTGTGTGTGCGCGCGTGTGAATGGTCTGTTTTTCTTGGCTCTCTCTCCACCAGTCTTCATCGCCTAGCTTTGTGCACCTAGCTTCTGTGTCTGATGAATGGAAGAATATGCTTATTATTCCCTTATACAATGGAAAATAGCAAGAGTGAATGGAGAAACTACAGGGGGGTTAGTTTCTTAAGTGAGCTTGTGAAAATGTTTGGCGTTCATGCATAATAGACCAAGGTAGTTGCGTCTGACAAGGAAAACGGAATGAGTCAATCCAAGTTACATGCAAATGAAGAAAAACCAGATCAAATAGATGAACTTGGGTAGTTTGGTAATGTTTATTGACAATAGGAAAATGGATGGAGAACTTTTAAGCAGTAGAAATCCTGATAGATAGGTAATAAGCAGCATGTGACCTGTTGTGAAGAATAAATGTTTGTCGAAAGAGATGAAAATAGCTGGAGTACGTGTGTGCTTCTACTTGCTTTTATGTGCAAGTGATACTATAATTGGGCATGTCAGGAGAAACATAAAACTAAGCTGAGTGCAGTGGGAATGGGGTCTTTAGGAAGTGCAAGGCAGGAACAGGTGGATCAAGAATGAGTGCACATTGAATACAACATTGAGGGATCAAAGAGATGGTTGTATCATAGCATGAATGAAAGAATGAAGGAGGACTGAATGGCAAAATTTGGCTGCTTGGGGTAGAATTTGACCCATCTGAGCCAGCACAGCAGGGTATAGATTCCCATCCACTGTGAAGCTAAAGGAGTGAAGATCAAAGAACGTGACCTCTCTGGACATCCCCAGTTTTGTAGAATAGCCTATGTCACGAAGAAAAGATGTTTCTTTCCCAGTTGACTTTAGGAGGGAACTTAAAACAATTCTCCACCAGGTTTTGGGAACTGAACCTAATGGGGTTGCTGTTCTTATATTTGATTGGTTGGGATTCTTCATTTTATTTACTTATTTTACTGCAATTGTTTGCTTTGGGGTTTTATTTGTTTTTGACACTATATTCTACCACCATCCTCAACTAAGAGGTCCTTCATTCCCAATCTCATGCAGAACATTCTGTCCAGGAGTTTAACTAACAGAACAACATTGGCTCCAGATTGCTTTGCCATGGAAAAAAGGTAATTCTCACCTTTCCAAAGCAATAGTTATTTGGAACGATGGCAACTTAAGGATCACCACCAATTAAATGATTCCTTCAAGATTTATCCCAGAGGAAGATGGATCCAAGAAAGGTTTATTCACATTTTGCTTATTAATGAAATTTAGCTTTTGACATCAGAGTGCTGCTAATGATATGGGAAACATTGCTAGACAGAGATCAAAGTACTTAAACTTAAACCTCAGTTTCTTTCTTCTGCCAATCAGTTCAGCAGAACTGACTCCACACATGGAGGGAGATGATCTTTCCATAATAAGCCATAATAAGGATTTCAGTTTAATTTTCCAGCGACGTTCCTTTCCTGTCTTCCTTAAACTCCTCTTCTTCCCAGAAGGATATTTTCAATTATTTTGGGCATTTTACTCCCACAATCCAGATTCATGTCACCATGCTTTAGTCCTGACAATAAATCAGTTTAGCAGTGGCAGGAATGAAGAAGGTTTTGTATGTCAAAAACAGTAAGATGAACTTAAAGAAAACTCTTTTAAGGAGGCACTTCCTCTGCAATACGCCTTAGCTTGAGTGAGGAAAGCTGATTTTTAGAGTGTGATAAGTATATAATCCCTAGGGTCCTAGAGGAAAAAAGATTCTATTTATAGGATTTCAGTTCTTGTATCAAGAATCACAGCTAAGGCATTTCCACGTCTTTCCCCATTATTACACAGGCTGTTTCTTCTCCTGTAAGTCCTACAGTTTTATTCTTTTCTTTTGCCTGTAAGATAAACTTGAAAAGTTGTTATCACTTCCATATTATAGTCAGCTCAGAACCCAACACTGGTAAACCAAGAGACTGGTGCTGGACTGTGAACCTCCAGGATGCCTTCATGTTCATGCACAACCCTTGTTTTGCAAATGTGTTCTGGAGCCCAGGTCAGATTTAGCTTCCACAGCAGTTTTCTCCATCTGCTTGGATGGAGGTTGATACTCAGATGTATCAGGGCCAACAAAACTGTGCCAATGGGCTCCAAGGTACGGGTGATGGCTCATTGGGAATCCATAGGACCCCCAAATTAAATATATTTTTAAAAAATCTATGAGAAATGGCCCAAATCTCATGAGATTGCCAAGTGTCCCAAGGGTTCAGGTGAAAACATCAACATCACCTATGATCTCAGGCAAGAACATTTTAAAAAGTTTTGGCAACAGGAAGTGTTGTCCTAATTTTCAGGCTGAGTGTCAGCCTTACCTGGTAGACCAGACAGGAAATACAACCAGGTGAGCTAATTCTATTTTATTGTAAGGCTACCTTAACAGAATCTTGCAAGTCTGAAAGTACAATTCTCCTGCCTTCACCTTTACAGCCTGAAAACTTAGGGAGGGTCCCTCCTGAGCCTCTTGCTCCACCCACTATGCAGCTGTGGGCTATGCTGTCTCTTATCTGACCATTCCCTAGGCAGCATCTCTTTGCCCCATCTCCCAAGGTCCTTTTCACATACCATTACCCTGAGCTATCGCAATAGGTCCTTCTTGAGGCTGCCTTTGATAATGATTCAGGAGCTTCACTTAGTGCAGAATGCAGCCGCTCGCTTGTTAATGTGTAAGATGCAACCATTTCATCAGTATTACAATGCATTCCGGGCATTGCATTAGCCGGCTCTATGCTTCCCAGCAAAATTCAAAGTGCTGGCGATTACTTAGGAAGTCTTACATGGCTTTGTTCCAGATTTTGGGGGGACTGTCTTCCCCAAGGAGCGTCTGCCCATCTCCTGCAATGAACCCAGGAATGGGAGATGCCTCATCAAGATCCAGGCAGCAGACCTTTTCTGCAGCTGCCTCAATTCTGTGAAATGTTTTGTTGTTGTTTAGTTTTATTATTGCCTAAGCCTTATACCAATATAAAAGATTTAAAAAAAAGACGCAAGAAATAAGTAAGATATAGTATAATGAAAATATGCATAATGAAAAAGAAGCAGTCCGTAGCGCACTCTCCCCTTTCCTTTCATTTTTTCCCCTCAGCCACTAGCTTAGGTATTTATACTTTGCTTTAAACTTTATTGCTTATATCTATTTGAGTCATTTGTTTCTGTTGTTCTTTAATCAACTTCCCTCATATCTTCGAAAGCCATAATCCAAGTCAATGTTTCTCAACCTTGGTAACTCTAAGATGTGTGGACTTCAATTCCCAGAATTCCCCAGCCAGCCATGCTGGCTGGGGAATTCTGGGAGTTGAAGTCCACACATCTTAGAGTTGCTATGGTTGAGAAACACTGATGTAAATGTCTTAGCTTGTCTTGCGGTGTCATATGTCATATGTAAGGAAGCCATTCCTGCTTGAATTTAGTTAGACTTCTATGATGAGTATTGTAAAATGAGATCCAGCAGCCCACATCCAACTTTCAGCCTTTCAGAAAACTGCAAAAGCCGCTCTTTCCCACCTCTGCCTTCTAACCTAACATTTCACGGGGTGATGGACTTAATTTTTAATTGATGGATTAACGTTTCATTTTTCTTTCTCATTCTGCTTGGGATTCTGGCTCTGATTGTTCTTTACTTTGGAGGGTTTGTTGGAAGTTGCTGGGAATCTATTCAGTCAGACAGGGATAAGTGATGGAGGAAATGAACAGGTAAATAATTTCAGGGTTGGAATTAACAGAACTCTCCAGGGCATGAGATTCATTTTTATGAGATTAGGCAGTAGTGTGAGATTTCAGGCAACAATAAAATTATTTTTTTTTGAGTCAGCACAAACAAGAGTAATAAAACATGTATCTCAGGGAATAATCCATAAAAGTTAAAGGTGAGTCACGTGTGCTTGCTACGGCAAAGCAAAAAACTGGGAAGGTACAACCCTTTTCCTGTATGCATTTAGCAAAGACCCCTCTTGCAAAGCTTCTGGCTTTGTCCACTTCTTTGGGGAGATGACTTCTGCTCTGCACAATTTCCAGCCACCATCACCACCATCACCTTTTCGTACCAGCCAGCATTCTTTCCAGCTTGCTAACTGGGGACAGGGCCGAAATTGGGGTGCAGCTAGACCTCCTTCTCATTTTTTGCCTTGTCATGGGGCAGAGGGAAGCAAGCCAGGCGTTCCCTGGAAAGGGCAGTGGGAGGAAACCAAGATTCCATGATGCCTCATCTTTAGAAAAGAGAGAGGAATCCTGGAGGAGGAGTTAATAGCAGTTTCCACCAATGAGAAGCTGCCTCACCCTTCAGCTGTTGAGGAAATGCTGCAAAACAGTCAACATGGGGCTTACTCTAGAACAGTGTTTCTCAACCTCATCGACTTTAAGATGTGTGGACTTCAGCTCCCAGAATTCCCCCAGCCAGCATACTGGCTGGGGGAATTCTGGGAGCTGAAGTCCACACATCTTAAAGCTGATGAGGTTGAGAAACACTCCTCTAGAATTATATATAGCACAAATTGAGCTATATAATGTACCTAGTTAATTGTCTCAACTTGCAAGATTCGTAGAGGCCCCATGATGTTCTGGCAATATGCAATCAGATCAGAGCATTTGTGATCTGTGTGGGAAAGGTACCAGAAAGTACAACTGGACCCAGCTATATATTAGATGTTCTGTCTGAATCTACATCCATTATATTGCTTATTGGGGCTACTAGGCTTAGGGAGTTTTAAGCCAGGGTCTTATAGGGAGGCTCCCCATTTACCCTCCCAGGAATTCCCTCTGTCTTCCTTCTCCCTCCAAAGGAACTCTAGGGTAAGAAGGAGAAGGATGGTGGGAGAGATGCATCATCTGATGCATCATTGTTGTCGTCATGATGTCACCAATGTCATACGCATCATTTTGCACAGGTTGTAAGTGCAAAATGACACGTTTTACATCATTCGTGTGATGATGTCATAACATCGGATTAATCGATGTTTAACTGAATCATGTTTTGCTGAATTAACCCAAATGCCAGGTTTCACAAAAAGCACTGAATCACAAAGTCGGTAAGCACATTTTTACGCCAGTGCATTCTTTGTGAGATTTATATTCTTTTTGCTTGGGAATTCAAAGCCGCATACATAGCCCTTCCTTCTCCTATTTTTGCCTACAACAACTCTGTGAAGTAGTTTGGGCTGAGGGGGAGGGACTGGCCCAAAGTCACTCAGGGAGTTTCCATGGCTGAGGCTGGACTAGAACATGGGTGTCCCCATTCCTTGTTCAGCTCCTTAACCACTACACCACACTATTACAGGAACCCAGCCTCTCTCTTAAGACAGAAAAATGTGGACCGTTTTTTCCAGACTTCCAAACTCTTCCAACAACAGCAAAAATATAATTAGGTAGCAAGTAAAGACAGGTATGTTGTGGAAAGAAACCCAGGCACTCTGCATTCATCCAAGACATGTTGTAACATGACAGAGAAAGCAGAACTGAATGATGCAATCAGTTCTTGCTACTGTACAGAATAAGCTATCTTCCTTGAAAGGGCTTAGCCCCTCCCTAGCCAAAGGAATAAGGAGGGGCTTCTGTGGCTTTTCTGTTTAAACACAGCAAACCGCTTCTGGTAGCTGACTGTGTGCATGGAACGTTCCCTCTAACTGGGACTGAGAAAGTAGCAGCCCGTTTTTGAAGCCCAGGTATTTTGCTAATTTTTCATCCACATTCTTTCTCATTCACCCAGAAAGGCAGGTTCCCTTCTTTCTAGTTTTTTCTTTTTCTTTTTTCCTGGACTTGAAGTCATTTCTCTCAAAACACCACTTCGTGCGTGTGCACGTGGAACGCCGACCTCCTTTGAGAAGATCACCTGCTCAGCTTGGACGGGACAAGAAGCTTCAAGCGACAGTCCTGCAGAGACATTGCAAGTAAGTCAGTTTGCTGAAATGGAGAGTGTTATTGACATTAGCAAAGTTACAGTCTTTGGAAGCCTTCACAATTGGAGAGAATGGGCTCGATGGTATGTTTCGTCACTGCAATCGCCCCTTGCAAAGTAGAATCAGCCCTATTTGGTCCATTCTTCCTGCCCAGTGATACTGTAGTTGAAATGACCATCCAGTGGTGCAATGAATGAAGTAGGCTTAAGCAGAAACCTTCTGAATCTTAGCCCAGAAGAGGTGTTATGTTATGAATTGAATGTCTGTATCATAGCTTTCATTGGTGTGTTCCCCCCACCCCCACAAAAAAAGAGCAAGCATTTTTATAAATCAGGTACTATTCTCATTAGGAAGAGAGATACTTGTGTGTACCTTGGACTCTTCATCTTGAGAACCTCCAGAACAATGTAACACCTGAGGGCACTCAATCTGGAGCACCTGAATTCCTGAAACCTGCTTTGCGTGGGCTGATGATATTTGCATAATCCTTTTTGATGATTGCTATGTCACTATTCCTTTACTAAATGAGAAACAGATTCTTGTCTGTCTGCCAATTCACAAATTATCAATCTCATCATGCCATTCTCTATCTCTTATGACTTGATTCAACCCAATCAGATTAATATTATGAACCCTCAATTTGGCATTCCATTGATCTGTGCCCATTTGGTGGTCAGGGAATGCCAAAATGTTTGCTTACCGAGCTGACCTATCAGTGATAGTGCTTGCCCCCTTTGTAGCTGAGATGCATGGGTCCTGGAGGCTGACCAACAAAACCCTCCCCCTTCATATGCCCCCATAGAAAGACAAGAACTTGCTACTAGTTTTTTTTATTGCCCACATCTAACTTACAGTCTTATCTGTTTGTCTACTGTAAGTTCAATTCAGGTTCTTTGGAACTCTGTCAGGCTCCATTCACTCTTTCTACAAAGCATTTGTTGACATACCTGGGTGAGAGGAGGAAGGAAGGTATGATCAAATAATTGAATGAAGATCTAAGTATGTGCATTGCAAAATAAATCTTCTTGGAACCCGGTCTGGTGTTCTAAAGCCAGTCTGTACTGGTTGATAGCGAGACAGAAAAGCAGGATCCAATTCTGAAACATCTTGAACATCCAGGTGGGAACAGGTGGTGCCTCAGTGGGACTTGAGAGACATTTTAGGATTTTCATCTGAACATCAGAGGTGAAGCATTTAGCCCTTGCTCTTTGCACATAGACCTAATATGGGTTAATGGAGGAATAAGGACACTTCAGCCATATGTTATCCTCAGTTCTCAGATATAACAGACCAACACAACTGTACTGTCCAGGAATACTGATAGTTGCTGGAAAGCCACCATAGTGCAACGGAAACATGTTCAATCTCAACCAGGAAGTTCTGTATTTAATTCCCAACCCAGCCATGAAGATTATTGGATGGAATCCTAACATTTAACCAACCCAGCAGGATGCAATAAAGATTTAAAATAAGATCATTTGCCTCTGTAGGAATCAAAAGGGGTAGATCCTACTTTCAGATAGTGTACTGGAAAGGAGAAGAGACATTTGTGATAGATTTTTGCATCTGTTTTGGCTAAATCTAGTCTCAGACCAGACCAATTTGGTCTAATTCTATGGCTTCTTAAAAATATGTAGGATCGCTACACACTGCCCCAAACTGATCTGGAAGCACCATGAGGTTTTGAAGGTGATTTCGGGCTCCTGAAAGCTTCAGAAAACCATACATTGTGCCCGGGGTGGGGGTAGGAGGGAATCATGCTATTTTCAACTCTTTTTTTTTTCTCCTCCAGGTAGAGAAACTGGAAGGGAAGGAATGGAAAGGACTAACACACACATGCCCACCTTTTATTAGGCACCCTCACATTTTAATATGAACTGACTGAATTTTGAAAGTTCAAATCAATGCATACGCTGATCTATGAAAGCTGGCCATTGCTCAACATTTGCATTCCTCTGAACGTTAACGTGCAATTCTCCAGTCATAATCTGCATACAAACATGTTTCAGTCAAAATAATATGCATAAATATATTAGGGAAATTGTGTGTATGTGTGTTGCACAAAAATACCTATGCAGGGAGATATGTGCAGAGAAATGGGCAGAAAGCTTTGAGCGAAAAAAGAGAACTGAACTGAACTGAAGGCAGTGAAACTGAAGAAAAAAGCAAAATTAATGGATTTATCCCTCCTATCATAAGGCTAGATATTTGCCCAGATAGACATCTTGGGGGGTTCTTTGGTGCAATCCAGATATAATCCAGCATTTGCTTAACTCACCCATTGCAACATTTTGTGGCTTTAAAAATGAATGAGATCTTGTCTTTCTCTTCTGCATTCATGTGTGACCTTGCCTTGGGCAATCTTTCCAAGTTGACATTATAGCTCCTCAGAATACATGGGAAAGTGAGACGGCAGCATACCATAATGGTCTAAAGTTTTGCTTAGTGACCAAAGTGTGCTTATCTGTTTCCCTGCCTTACATGTAACAGTAAACAAATGATAGAAAGCCATTGGTGGATTCCCAGAGCTTAGTTTTTCCTACCTCCGAGTGTCACCTGCTGGTGGAGAAAACAACCACTGGTGATTCTCCTTAATGTTTGATAGGACAACAAGCAGCTTAGAGGGTGCACTTATCCATTTGTGTATCCAACTAATGGGGTGTTGACACAGAAGTTTGTCGTAATGTAGTCCCAATGCAACTTAAATTCTTGTCATTATTTACAGGACCAAGTGTTTGAATATTTCATTTTTCTGCACTGTGTTTAGGAATTGCATACTTTTTCCACCTGGATCTTTTCCTCCTTATTATAAATAAAGGATGGGCTTATTTTGCTCACAGCTTGACTGTTTATTATGTATTATTGTACATAGCTTTATTTAGTCTACATTTGTGTCTCTTTATTTTTTATTTTTAGTATGTTGTGACTGACTTTGACCATGTATACTGAGTGTAGCTTTTACATCTTTTAAGCCTGCCTTCAATCAATAGTGGCATTATCATTTTTAACTACAGTGATTCTTGATTTATTAACTTACTTTGCGCATACACTATTAACAAAACAATATTTAAACTAAAGGAAAAATCAGAAAAGAGACAGCCCCAAACAAACTAACAATACAAAGCAAGAAAGAAAAGAAAGAAGAAAAATAAATAAAAATCTACCTGATCTTATATACTTATCAATAGTCACTGGTTTACTAATGAATACACCACTATAATATGATCAGTGCAAAATATTGTCATAAAATATCACAAATATTAACTATAGGAACTCTTGCCATTTTGCTAGGCTTTCATATTCTCAATGTGGCTGCCCATTTTTCTGTAACTTTGCCAATTTGTGCTGCCTTCATATTTCAGGGTCTATTTTTTATATAGTTTCACAACTGTCATGCGGAATCCTTGTTACATTCTCCTGCATGTTTTAATTACTTTTACTTTCTTTGTTCTCAGACTTATCTATGTTCATGTCTTATATTTTAAATATTTATCTATTTAATATTTTCTGTTTCATTTAACTATGAGATATAGAGTATCTGGTTTTTCCATAACCTTTAAGCCTGTCTGTAATTAGCATTGGTATTAATCATTTTTAAGTGTCTTAAATCTTGCCGCTTTGATATGTCGTCATATTTGCAATGTCATTGCCACTTTCTTCATAACTTCGCAACTGTCATCTTAATTCCAGGTTCTTTCCTTCTTTTTTTATTGGGCACTTTGAAGAAAATGTATGAACAAATACAAAAGAGCCGATGAAAAAAGAATAAAAAAGATAATACTGATGAATAAACCAGGGATTTTAAAATGTTATGCAGGTTATAACTCTCTAAAATATCACTAATTAGTTGTAAATAGTTAAATATATATTATATCACATTAGGGGACTGAGAATTACAATTAAACTTAACCTGAAAAATGAATATCAAAACACAGTATAAATCACTGCATGGAATTATACACTATAGTAAGTTTAGTTTATGTTGCTAAAATCTATTCTGATTTAGGTATCTTGTAAAATTGAAATATAGATTCTATGCATAAATAAACCCAAATTTTGAATGTCCTATGGATCCATGTATTAGATTATAGTCTAAAAATGGTTTCCAGCCTGAGCTGAAATTTGTGTTGGGTAAGAGTTCTTCTAGACATCAATAGCTTGGATGGTCATTTTTCCACTGAAGAGCCTAGATAACCTTTTCGGTAAGAAGCATACAGACTGTGTTATATTTCCTTCTTGTACTTCTGCATTTTTAAACATTTATATTTAACGGGGGGTGGGGGGTGTTGTTTTTTGTTGGGGTTTTTTGGGGTTTTTTTTTTTTGGTTTCCTATCCCACATTCAACCTTTCAGTGCAAAGGTCAGCCAATTAATCTGTGTTCCTGTGAATTTGTCTGCAATTGGCATCATTTATTTTACTGATCACTCGTTTTAGTGATTTCTGATACATCTACTTCTATTTGTTTTATTTCATTTCCTTTTTTAAGCCTTATGAGTGCTACCACATCTCTTTCCATAAGTCTTCTTTTTATATTCTCTCTGTACACAATCCTTATTGAACATGTACTGGTACGCACGTTCTATTCATGTATAATATATTTAATGTACTATGCGTTGTTTCATTTATGTTCTCAATCCCATCAAAAAGAGAGAATACATTGGGACTCTGCTTCAATTAAACCTCCTTTCTACCACTTTTCCTCTTTTTGCATTTATTTCTGAACTTCGGTCAAGCAATGAACGCTAAACTCGTGGCCCCAAACAGGTCACAGACATAAAGGAAGGATACCGGGAGAAAATGGAAGGAGAAATTCGTAATGTGCAAGTTCCATACTCAGCTAGGGCTGCAAGAGAATGGCACTGCTTGCACTGAGGAGCTAAGGCTAGTATTACTCAGAAGTAACTTATAGTGTAGGCCACATGGCATTGCCCTCCCAGAATGATAAAAAGAGTAATAGGCTCTGTGTTTATAAAAAGATCCCTGATGAATCTGATCAGCTTCTGGTCTTCCTATGTGGCCAATGTAAACTGTTTTTTCAATTGAAGATTATAATTTTGGGTGGTCATCTGTCAGGTAGATGGAGCAGAAGCCAAAAGGAATGGCCTTCATTCCTCCTTACCTTCCTTCCTTCTTCGTATCTTCTTTTTTTCTTCATTACATTATAACTGTTCAGTAATTCCTGTTCATGATATGAACTTCATTCCTCATCTTTCTCCCCGCTTTGGTACAGCATCTTTGTAGATGCTTGTCCTCAGCCTAGGGATTCTCTTGCTTTTATTAACTTGAAAAAGGGTTTTGTTTTCCTTTCCCCATTTAGTTGGCTGATGAAGGGCAAAAGATCAATCTTACTGGAGGTCTGAACGGATGAACTGAAGCTGAGAGTCTTATCTGGCAACTCAAACATAAGATAGACTGAAGGACTTCTGGCCCAATGTCTAGCATGAAAAGGCATTGCCCACTGGGACAACTGGAAAAGTTGTTTTCTTCACTCCTTGAGTTTCTGTCCCAGTATAGATAACACTGCGTTAGATGTTTGGTTTGGCTTTTAATAATCTGTTCTCATCTCCATTTTAGGGAGCTTTCCTCAGTGGTAAAACAGTTGCTTTTAGGGGAAAAAAAGATTTCTGTTTAAAACCAGAGACGGACAACATGTGCCTTTGCATAGAATGTCTGGCAGACCCCATCAACTATCTCTTTTGGCTGTATGAGCTAGAGCAAAGGACAAATGGAGTTGAGCATCTGGACAACCACCCTGCCAATTACAGTCTGGTTGACACTTCAGGCTAACCCATTTACTGAGCTCAGACAATGCGTTTAATCTGATCAGTTACAAACCTAGTGACTTGGTTTGTTTAACAAGCTCAGCCTGGCTAGTTTTACCCTTAACTGAGTCAGTTACAAATCTGGTGGACTAGTTTGCTTAATGGGGTCAGCTGGGCTAATTGTTTTCTTGCTTGGGATGTTGTGAGAAACTAGGAATCTGATTAGTTTCTGGTTCAATGTGGGAAAGCAGAAAATAGGTCAGTTCAGTAACCAGGTTAAGCAGGTTGTTGGAACACAGCTACTATGTAAGCCATGATTTAAGTCTCCTCAGCACTGCGTGCCATCTCCCAAAGTCTTGGGTACACCCCCTAGAGATTTTCAAAAATTGTTACCACATTTTGATTTTGAATGTGGAAGGAGAAAACTAGCAAATACAGGACTGTAGCACAGTAATTTAAACTATACTTAATTTCAGTTAGATTTAAAAGTAAACTAAGTTCATTCATTTTAGTTTTGTCAGGCTTTGCTTCTTACTTTCTAGAGAATGGCCTCCAGAACTCAACTGCCACAGTTGGACGCCCTGGATGTAAGGCTTCACAGATTGTGCAACCAACCCCAAACTGTAGTGGTTCAGTCTAACATTATGCTGAAGAGATTTCCAGTTGCTCAAGCATGTAATTTCCCTGTGAAAAAGACTTTTCTGATTCAAAGTTCATCTTAGGGTGCTTGCCAACTTCTTTTCAAGTGTCTCTTAGTCATTCCTTTAAGCTGGCTTTATCGGTTGGAGATGATGAGGATCAACTGTTGTTGTTTTTGTCTGTTTGTTTGTTTGTTTCCATTATGTATCTGAAAACTCCTTGGCTGTTTATACTTCTCAGTCAGAAAATGTCTTCTAGAAGAAGTTGCCTTCTGATATTTTCTCTTGGGAGTGAATGGAAGTAGGGGGAGCCAGGGAGGTTGCAAAGTGTTGGAGAGATTATGGTACCATGAAAGATGGAACATTTCCATGCATAGCCTGAGTGACTCTTCTCTAATAAGGATCAGAACACCAGATTCTACCTGTGAGAATTGCACCAAAATCCTTTTCGTTTTGGAAAGGGTTTTCAAAAGCAAAGAATCAGATAATCAAGCAACTAATATCTGCATAAATGGGTATGTGATACAGGCCTTCCTTTCTACCCTCATATATGTTTTGCAATGTGGCCTCTAGGAACCCCCACCCACCCCCATCAACATGGCTCTCAGTCTCCAAGCTTCTAATGTGATTACTTCATTTGCAAGGATTAGATACAAAATGCTGTAACTTTTGTCAGACCACTAATAGCAATAGTCAGACCATGGGACGTGGAATATATGGTTAAATCTGAATATAGATAAACCAAGAGAAGAAACTGTAGCCAAATCATTCTCTGGCTAACACAGATTATTGCTAATGCACTGAAATGATAGCATTCCATTTGCAATATCAAACCTATCAAATCAAGTGTGTAATTAAAAAGCAGAGTAAAGGCCATTCTTCCAAAGAACAATCTTTCACTTGAGTTGTTCGGGACAAAATAAGTCCTTAAAACCTGCTTTTGCATCAGAGGAAATTGCTTCTCTCTTGCCTCTAATAAGGAATTTTAAAAATAAATGTTTAACATACAGTTTTCATTAAGAGATTGATTAAAAAAAATGTTTTTTTAATCAATCTCTTAATGAAAACTGTATGTTAAACATTTTCCAAAAGTAGCATCAAACTTTTGGAAACTTTTCCAAAGGAGCATCACTCAACAATGTAAAATACAATAAAAAGCTAATGATAATCCCATTAAATTAATGACCAAGCACTCTCTGCAGTAATAGACTTTCATTTGAATGATGTATATGTGTTCAAATGATCATACATATTTTGGATAAGGAAGTTTTTTTGCAACTTGAAAAACTCTTATAACGCTCTAAATTAGTAGATATTTAACTGGCATCAGGTCTGGTTCTTTGTTAGAGCCCTTTCTTGCCTTCCCATTGGTGGCACTTTTATGGGTTACTTTCTTTGATTGGGCTATCAACATTTCATTTTATCTGTGTGTCTATATAGAAAGGGAGAGAAAGATAAGGGGGGGAAACAGTTTTCTGTCTCCTCCACTGAAGTTAGTAAAAGTTAAATGAATTTATAAGATGAAGATGGTCAGAATCTCAAATAATCTGGAGAATATGCTTCAAATGGGCAGCCTAATAAAACTATTTTTATTCTGCATTAAAAGTTAATTGTGCCATAAGCAGCTTTCTTCAGAAGCTGTAAGATAAACAAGAGGGATCTGTTTGATACCTAAAATGGAACTTGAATTTTTCCAGATGCTTGATCCAAAAGATGCCTGTTCTGTAATCCCCAGTGATTGATGTCTCTTCCAGTGAAGGCTAAAGAGAAGGATTTCCATGTAGTGCTGAAAGATTATTTGCTCTTTCTGCATGCTCATTGAGAAAAAGCATTAAAGCTGTTCCAAAAGTGAGAGCAGGCTGAAATGGACCTCCCCAGTTGTAATTTTAAATATAGCCATCACATTTCTCCAAGCCTCTTTGTGGCTAGAAGTGAAAATTCTGTTGGTCTAGTGTTTGAGTCAGGTAAATAGGATCAATGATAAGATGTGAGAGGAAGGGGTTAAGCTGTAAATATTGTAAATATTTAACAATCTGTTCTGTTATCTTAGGTCCACACAGACTTAGCCTATCTTCCTTTCCTTTCTATAGAGTCAACAGAAAGCGTTGCAACGAGGGCTGATCTCACTTTCACTCTGCCCAGTATCCTGAAGCAGATCATCAGACCATGTAAGCTTCCCAGCGAACATCCCTAAATCAGCGATCAAGTCCAGTGTGGAAGGTCTGTAATTGAAATGTATATAATTCTTCCACTAGCAGAGTAGTTGGCATTTCTGACTCATGGAGTACAGACTCTCTTAAGATGGGCCTTCTGCAATGTAGATCCTTTTGCAGAAGTTGAAATAATTGATTTCTTTGCTTATTTAACTGTCCTCAATTTTATTTGGACATGTTCTGATTAAGAAAACAAATTATTAATAATGTGATGGGTAACTCTAGAACTGGGTAGATCCTGAATCTCTGTTTCTGGTTCCTATTATTGCTTGGATTTTTCCAATTCAACTTTACCTCTTAACCTCTAGGCAAAGATGGGTAACCTACAGCCTCCAGATGTTGCTGAATTACAGCTCTTAGCATCCTTGGCCATGCTTGCAGATGTAATTCAGCAACATCTGGAAGTTGAACTGGAAGGGCCACAGGTCCCTAGATGACAGAGAATTGGTTGAATATAGAACTTAGGAGCAGACCAAGTGATAATTCAGGTTCTTGCTGAGATCCCTTCCTCCTGTTGTACATTAGTGATCCACCATCTATTAAATTAGTCAGTAATCATGGCTAGCAAGCTATCTTGTGCAGGCTTTAATCCTGACAAATGTGAAGCATTTGACACTCGTCAGGTTCAGTTTAGCTCATGGCCAGTGGTGTCCAGTTAAGAAGATACACTGCTTGAAGGATGGCTGCCTGTGTGTCTGCTATAGTTCCTACTAGGGTGCACATCAGACATTTTTATGGGGCAACAAGAATACACATGAAATTGCAAATGGTGAGATGAAGCAAGGCAATGTTTGGGAAGCATTGCAAGATTACAGTATTGGTAAAAATGTTTCAGAACCAACATTATTGGGTGCAACACAACTGAAGATAGTAAATACATTCACACCTATCTTTATAGTATTTGTTGGAGGTCCAAATCAAATATTACTGACTCTTCCTACTAGCCATAAGGGACAGCAGGGTGTAGATACTTGCTCTGCATCTCTTCTTTGTCCAGCTTTGTCTTCTTGTCTATGAAATGGCGAATTAGAGGTCATCCCCTTCTGTCTTTCTTTCGAGGCACATATATGCATAAGGAGCACATGCTCTTGGACTGTCTTCCTGGTAGGATGTAGCTTCCTAGCTGCTAAGCTTTGCTGATGCCTGTGATGTATTTCCTGTAAATAAATATTCTTTCTGTTCTGGTTTTAAAACTTGTTTCACTAATCCTCGTCCAGATTAGATTCCTGGGCTCAGGAACGGTCACACTCACAGATAAAATGCTTCAATCTCCAACAATGTTTGCCCCATAAATTTGGCATGGTTAAAGCAAAAACATAATCAGGCCAGAGAATAAAATTTCTGATATAAGATATATCCATAAAAATCACTTCCATGTATCTTTCTGTCGATTCCCTACAGTCGATTTCCCATGGGTGTCATGCATTGGGCATTCTTCTGAATAGACGTGGGCAAAATTCAAATATCTTCATATTCATTCTCCAGTTGATCAGATACACAGATCTAGGGTTCTGTATTGTTTGTTTATTTTTGTTTTAATGGTCTCTTTAGTGTTTCAAAAATCAACTCTTCTTACCTTCGCTGGGCAAAGAATCTGTAATTCGGTTTGGTAGCAATTTTGTTTTGGAGGAGAGGGTTTAAGATGTGGTTGAAAATTTAATCATCCAGATTTCTTTCTCTGCCATTTTAATTGTATACAGGTAGTCCTCATTTAATGACCACTTGTTCAGCAACTGTTCGAAGTTACAACAGTGCTGAATGAGGAGACTTATGACTGGTTCTCAAAGTTGTGGCTGTTGCAGTGTCCCCACAGTCACATGATCACAAGTTGGGCACTTGGCAACTGGCTTCCAATTACGACAGTCACAGCATCTCATGGTCATGTGATCACTGTTTGCGACCTTCACTGCCGGCTTCTGACAAGCAAAGTCAAAAGGGAAGCCGGGAGGAGGTCACAAATAGCGATCTTGTGATGACAGGATGCTGTGGCTGTGTGGGATTCACTTAACAATGGCAACTAGGACTGCCAGAACTGCTGTCATAAGTCAGCACAGTCACATGATGTTGTGCCTTATGACTGCGTCACTTAGCAATGAAGTTGCCAGTTTCAATTACCGTCATTAAGTGAAAACTACCTGTAATTATCCATTATAAAAGTATTCTATGTGTCCACTATGAAGTAAACCCCGCTGAGTGTACTAATGTTTATTTCCAGTTAAATATATGTAGGAGTGCAATGTGTCCTATTCATGTCCTAATTAATCCTTTAATTTTATTGAGTCGGTCTAAGTAAGACCAAATTGGAATCCAACCATGAAATTCATTCCACTCATATACGCTTTTTCCACTCTATGCTTTCAAGTTTTATTCTGTGTTCAGCTCTTGTTCTTTTCTAACAGTTTGATTTGTTTTAAGATCACCAAACTGTTTTCACATCAACCACTATTAAAAAAAAAAACCAAAACCTTACTCATTTCTACCTTTCTTATTCAAATAAGCGCTAAAGCTGCTTACAGCTGAGATTAAAATCAAGTTATCAGGAAATCAAACAGCAGATAATTGTGTTTAGCAAACAGAAGTACTGTTTAGATAAAGTTCCGAGGGGCCAGGTAGATTTAAAAATAAGCAAAGAAAAGAGCACAAAACATTTTGTGGGTTTTTCTTTTAAACTTTCCGTTAAATGATTATATAACTGGGAAGATCTTAGGACTGTAAAGTTTTTAGTTTGAACATGCACCTATTAACAGCATTGTCCCTGCAAGATTTTGCTCTTGTTTTCATCATTGTTTCAACTGGTCAGAAGTACATGTTCCCAACAACTCCCAGTAAAGGCCCTGCTGTTGCTTCTGACAACATCCCAAAAAGCCAGTTGGGGCTGAAAAGCTATTTTGATCCAATCGGATTAGTTTAACTGAATTTATTCTAATTGAATTCTAATTCAAGTGAATTCTAATTGAATTCTAATTC
Organism: Python bivittatus; assembly: GCF_059951505.1. Taxonomy (NCBI): domain Eukaryota; kingdom Metazoa; phylum Chordata; class Lepidosauria; order Squamata; family Pythonidae; genus Python; species Python bivittatus. The sequence continues at coordinate 365,053 of NW_028277110.1, forward strand.
AATCTAATTGAATTCTAATTCTAATTCAGTCTAACTGAATTCAATCTAACTGAAACCAGAAACCAGAAAATGAGGTCATGCAAAAACCAGAAACCCGAAAACGAGATCATACAAAAACCAGAAACCAGAAAATGAGATCATGCAAAAACCAGATACCAGAAAATGAGTTCATGCAAAAACTCCACTGAAATCCAAGCTCATAATCCAAAACTTTGCCACATTAAAAAAAAAAAAGGTAGATTCTGGATGAAGAAGTGGTTGGAGCTTTACCAAAATTTAAATTTGATTTAACATAATTTAAATGTGGGTGTCATTAACTATAAATTTAATTGAATGGTCTCAATCTGATTAGTCTCCATGGATGTAATAATATTCACTAATGTTTATTTCCAGTTAAATACATGTAGGAGTGCCATGTGTCCTATTACAAAGTATATGACCAGGTAAAGTGTCACATTACAAAGTACACTTGGCAGACTTTGGTGAGACGCTGGAGGTAGCACGCAAGGCCTTTCTATGTATCAAGTTCTTTAGCAGCATCTGCAAAAGTAATTCTGCCCAAGTACAAAATCTTCTTTAGCAAGATTTATTGTGATGAAAGAGATGGGGTTACAAGAATTTCAGCAATTGACTATTTCACATTTGAAATCAATTTATTTCTCATAATGTTGAAAACATCAATAGAGGGCAGTTTTACATGACTGTCTTCTATTTGAACATGTTCTTAGTTCAAAGGCGTGTCCAGATCTTTAACTGTTTAAAGATCAAGGACCATGAAAAAGTGGCATAGTAAATGCTAAAGTTACCAATCAAAAGTTACACATACAGCAGCCTGAGCAAGTAGCACACTTTACCTGGTCATATACTTCCCAGCCTCACCTGGATAAACTATATTTCCTTTCTAAATCATAATAATTGTTTCTACATGTGTTCTGATATCTGTAAATTAATAGATGCTATTTTACACAATCCAGTAGTCTCTTTTGTCCTTGTTTTGGTGATACATTTTCTTCCTTAAGGGTGATGCATTACTAAGTGTTGTATTTGCTCATATGTCTCCTTTACTATCCATAGTGATCAGGGGGTTTTTTCACACACACACACATTGAAAAAAATAGATTTTTGAAATGTAATTGTTCACTTGTTTTCATTGTGCTTTTTGCTCTTTATTTTCAAGGAACATCAAGATAACTTTGGATTTCTACATGATGATTGCACATTTACTCAACTAGATTCCTTGGGTTAATCCTGCAGAACTGAACCTTCATCATCATCAAATTATTCCCAGCAAGTTCAGAAAGCATCTGAAGTTGAGCTCTTGGTATGAACATTCTTATTAAGAAAGAATTCTAGATGGATTTGTTTAAGAATACCATGGCTACATATTGCTTAGATTAGAACCAACAGGAAAGTCAGATGGCAGCCAGTAATAATGAAAGAACTCCATTTAAAAAGCAGAAGTAAACAACCATGCAATGATATGTTATTTGGAAAAGTTGGTTCAGCTGGGAGGATTTCTCATAAAAGTACTTTGGCCAGCTGAAAATCTAGAATCAGTGAAGTGGCCAAAATGAAGTCAGATTCTTCATTTTTCTAGCAGAGTATCATCAACACTAAACGAGGGAGGTTCTCCAGAGCTTGACTAGTTCTGCTTGGAGATAATGTGGATTAACTCTAAAATCTTCAGCCTTGGATCCAGACGACACCCTTGTCTAAGCTAAATGGGTCGAGACATTTATGATTCAGCATGGCTTAAATTGCCCAACCAGTGCAAACGAGACTTTAAGCCTTTAAAGGCTTTCAAGTCAGAACTTACTCAGTCTGGGCTACTTTCCCTCTGCCCCACCCCACCCCCTGGTTTCTTTAACGGTTCCATAAAGATGTAAAGAAAGCAATATCTGTTGAGCAACCACCATTTAGACATTAACATTTAGGCCAGAAGCCATTTCAGCATCCTTGCTTACTACTATTATCCATGGACAGGATCTGGTTTCTGACTACAGCTGTGCTGAACATTTCTCCTGCGTTATTTTTCTCCAGAAAGTTCATCCCCCCCCCACAGCCCGTTCCAAGAAAAAGAAAACTGTAAAATTCTTATTGGCCCTGACTTATATCTGAGTGAATTAGAGATATGTGCAAAGGTCCTGCCTTCCATTGTCTCTCCTAGACCGTAGCCTCCTTCCAAGACTGATTTTTCTAACCAGAAGCAGAGAGAACCAGGAAAGCAGCAGAATGATAGAGAGATACATTAAAAAAAAAAAAAAGCAACCTTTTCTCTCTGTCAACTGCAGAAAAATAATGGGAAGAAATTCTGATGAATGTGGAAGGAAAATCAACACCTGATTCACAAGAAAAGAAAACTTTGAGGAAGAGGGATGACCAATTTTAGCTCAACATTAGTCCTGATATCCTGCTTGCTTGCTGTGTTGCAAAAAGTTAGAAGTGTGATTGGGCTGGAACAGAGGCTGCCTCCAAGGTGTCCTCCCCTTACTTTCCTTTGCAGCATCCTCTTTAAGAGGATGGTCAGGAGGAGAGAAAGAATCTTGTATGGAGATGGGTGGCCACACACACACACACATATTAAATGAAATAAATAAAAGAGGAAGGGTTACAGTACTGGCCCTCTATTCTCCCCCAAGTCATGAAGACTGCTGTCAACCAACTGCAAATAGCAATTAGAAAACAACCCCTTGAACTACTCTGAGAACAAATGTCCACCCAAGCAGTTCCAAATGAAATTATTGCTTTGCAACCTGAATATAGCATTTTAAGTGTCAATCACTGGGAATGGGGAGAAGAGTCTGTGGGCGTGTTTCTCTGTTTATAACTGTTTGCTTCTGGGGGTGTATTTGCCTCTGCATTTGTATATATCCTCGCAGGTATGTGTGGAGTTGGGTGCGCTTGTGTGCATATCTATTTGTGTATTTGAACGCACGCGTATGCAGCTCCAGACCCATCAGCCTCACTGCAGGCACCTTGGGGGTTCAAAAGGTTTTCCATCCCTAAATTACAAAGATGCTTTTTTCAAGCTGAAGGGTGTGATTTCTATGCTTGAATCAATTTTGGCAATTTAATTTGGTAATGTTCCAGGAAGCACTTAGAAAAATGTGCTTGGGAGTGCTTAACCCTTAACCACATCTCAAAGTGGTAATTCTAGGGAGTGTTTCCCGGGCTCCAATTTACTGAAAGCTATTTCTCCCCCCGTCCCCCCGCCCTCTCTTTCTATACTACATTAGGTATAGGAAACCTACATCCTGCAGAGTTTTTTCCATCTGGATAACTGCTTTCTTGAACACGGACTGCCCTTTGTCCAGCTCTCGGCTCTGCCACCTCTCTCTCAAGGCTTCATGCTTCTCAGTTCTGGAAGAAGAAATGTTCAGAAGCATGTGAGTAGAGCTTGAAGGGTTGTTTGTTTTGGAGAAAGCATACAAACCACTGTATGTCCACAATGGGTATCTCTGCCCATTTTGGACTGTGGCCCCATCTTCAACACGCTACAGCCTTGCCACCTAGAGATATGCAACTCATGGTGCATTTGTCCACAGCTAGTTCAGCCCTTGGACTTAAATCAGTGCCTCCACCTGCACTTAAGCTAGGTTTCCTGGCAATCTTTTTATAGATACTGTACAAAGGAAAGTGTGGACAACCCAACATTTTATTAAAGAAACAATGTTGGGTGCTGATATAATCTTTGGATGCATGCTCTAGTTTCAAGACATCACACCCCATGTGCTACCTCTTCCAGATAGTTGACTTTTATGGAATTTAGGGACATGAACTGGCAGTTAGTCAATTGCAGAGTAATATGATAAGAGGCAGACTGAAATCCTAGACACACTTAACTGGGATAAATGGTTTCAGTGAGGATATATCTGAATAATCAAGTGTAGGGTCAATATTCCTAATTTTTCTACATACTATAGCTACTTGAAATGAACTGGAGACTTATTCAATGAACTATGTGCTTCCTTGCTAAGTAATATAGCCGTTTAGGATATATACTTTGAGGTTTGCCACAGAGAAGAATGCTTTTTTCTAATGGCACATTAAGCTTTCAGCTTCTTCTGTATCTGCAGTTTAATCTCATTTCTTCGAAACAAATAAAAATCATCATGAGCTGTATGTTTAGGAGGGGAGGAAAGTACCCAAAACTGAACCTAGCCCTTGGTTCATCTGGTGTGGTATTGCCTACACCACCTTCTGGATTTTAACAAATATCTTTTAGCTTTAGCTGGAGATGCTAAGGAAAGAGGCTGGATTTTCTTCCTGCAAAACATGGGCTCTGCAACTAAGCTTCCACCAGCTGTTCCTTAGGTTACTGTGTTCTAGAACATCTAACCATCACTTTCTAGATGTTCAGGGGCACCTGAAACAAGATCTTTTCAATTCCGTGGAGGCGAGTCCCAATAAGCAAGCATGAGATTTTAACCATTGAGAAATGTACACACTTCCAGTCCAGCACGTATCACCTTTTTCAATAGAACTATTCTCATATTTTCTCTTTAACATTGCACCACTTGCCTTTTCACTGAGACCCAAAAAAGAACACCACCAGTTCTTTTACTTAGTGATGTAGCATCTCCTCTTTAATCAGGATTGCCCCCTTCTGGTTGTCTCATTAAATTGTCCTCAATAGAAATAAATAAAAGTCTCACTAGACACAATGCAGAATGGAATATAGGAGATTACCCCCAAGAAAACTTCTAACTAAGCAATTGAATCCATTTATTTGGCAGATATGCAAATCAGGACAAGATGCTAATCGCTTTCCTGCTTACTATCACTCTCCTGGCCTGACAGACAGCCTAAATGGAAACTTTTCAGAGTCTTTAGAACTTCTTTAGATTGCCTTTGGAGGATGTTCTGAGTTTATTTCATCCCTGGTAATGGATGGGTGATGCTCCTGGGACTGTTTTCCCCCCCTCTTACTCTGCATCTTCCCTGGCTGCCCTCATCATTTTCCTTGGGATTAATGCATGAGAAGCCAGGGAAGCTGCAAACTACTGCAGAGGGGATCGAACAGTGAAAGGCAGGACAATCACATTCACCCATCATCTACCTTGTCACTAAGGTAAGGTCAAGAATTCCACATATCACAAGAGCTTCACTGATATTTTTGACTCCTTTGAACATAAAACCAAGTACCAATTCTTTTCCATAAAACTGAATGAGAAATTCTTGGTATACCACTATTTTTATACACGATTTAAGAACAAATCAGTTAAAAAAAACAACAAAAAAAAGGGAGCTGCCTCACTGGTAACATCTTTACATTTTAAATATCATTCTGAGTGTGTTTGTTTTCTTTCCCCCCTTTTTGCCCTGTAGGAGTTGAGTGTGATCCCATGGCTTCTCATGTAAACACAATGAAAAACATGTCATGCAATGTCACCATTGATGAATTTCGGAGTCAGGTGTATCCCGTGACATACTCCATAATCTCTATCCTGGGATTTGTGGGAAATGGCTTTGTGTTGTGTGTCCTCATCAGGACATACCAGGAGAAGACACCTTTCCAGATATACATGTTCAATCTCGCAATTGCAGATCTTCTGTTTGTATGTACTTTGCCCCTGCGAGTGGTCTACTACAGCAACAAAGGCAACTGGTTCTTTGGTGACTTTTTATGCCGGATCAGCTCCTATGCCATGTATGTCAATTTGTACTGCAGCATCTTATTCATGACAGCAATGAGTTTTTTCCGTTGCATTGCCATTGTTTTCCCAATTAGGAATATCCAATTTATCTCACAGAAGAGAGCCATCATGGTGTGTGTTGGCATTTGGTTCTTCGTGACGCTGACCACTTCACCATTTTTGCTGAAAAATACCCAGTTATCGAACGAAAACATATCCAAATGCTTTGAACCACCAAGGAAACAGGACGCAAGGAAGCTGATGATTCTCCACTACATTGCATTATTTGTTGGTTTCATCTTCCCCTTTATTACCATTGCCATCTGCTACACCATGATTCTACATAAACTCCTGAAGAACCCCATGCATAAGAAAGCAGCAGCTCGTAAAAAAGCCATCTGGATGATCCTAATTGTGACCATAGTCTTCCTCCTGAGTTTCACCCCGTATCACGTCCAACGCACTGTCCACATCCATTTTATGATGAGAGAGGATACAACCTGTGAGAAGAATCTCTACATGCAGAAATCTGTGGTGATAACCTACTCCCTTGCGGCATTCAATTGTTGCTTCAATCCACTTCTCTATTACTTTTCTGGAGGTAACTTTCGCAGGAGACTTTCCACTTTCCGAAAGGTTTCTACTTCCAGTTTGCATCACAGGAAGATGTCCTCAAAGATGGAGGAAGCAGCGAATGGAAACACAATGGAACATATGGACTTGTAAGGGCTTCTTCATCTGTCCCTTGGCAAAAACACACAGTTTGGAAGTGACAGAGAAACGGACGGTCTAGCACCTTGTAAAACTGAAACTAATGAGGGTTGGCAAGACGTTCTACCAACACCTCCCCCAAACAGATGCCAATCTGAGATGCAGCTTATCTCACCTGTGTATCTGTGTGCATCGGTGTTTACCTAGTTCCTCAGCATGGTGCCGAGAGAAGCCAGTACGTATATAGACATTCCCTTGGCAACTTTCAGATTCCCTGCTCCATCGGATTTTTTATATTTTAAAAATGTTGTCCCTGCAATGCATCATCTATATTTCCAAATATGCCTCTGGGCTCCAAACAAACCCTATAAGATGAGTTGCAATCCAACGCTATGTTTGGAAGTGTGCCCACTTGTTCAGAAAAAGGCAGGGATAAGCAGGGATAATAGGGCAGGAGAAGGAACTAAAGAAATTGCAGATACTGATGTCTTGTAACTGGTTATGTCCCTTAGTAGCTATTTTGCAGATAGACAATTTTCCCCATCAGCAGACATTTTGCACGACCACCACATCAGATTCTCAAGATACCAAAAGGATCCACTAACTCCCCAAAACCTTGGGGACCTCTACTATAAACCATATAAGTTGATTTCGTATTAGCATTTTTCTTTTTCTTTTTTGAAGCCCAGGACTGTTTGTACTTGAACACATCTCTGCATGCCAAGCTTACCAGAGACAAGCTTCTTTTGTCTTTCTGCTCAAACATGAAAGAGCAAGTTGGATATCTAATGTGATATTATGGGTGCCTACCCTTGATATGATATTGCCAGCTCGAATAGCACCAGACTGTACCCTGATCAAGCATTCTTGGATTGATAACTATACAGAAAAGAAACCATAATTTCTTAACCTAGTGGTCTCCTGAATGAGTTGGACTTTTTAACTTCTGGAATCCTTTGACTGTGCTGGTTAGAGATTCTAGGAATTTCCAGTGTAATGTGTCAGGAGAACCCTGATTTGGGGAAAGCTGAGCTCAACCATGGCTCCACACTGCTGGTTATAAGAAAGTGAATTCACCCCTCTTTGGTAAAGAACTGTTGAATGGGGAACACTTGGCTGAGTCATCTTGTGAAACAGTCTTTTCTGATGGTGGGTCACTTTTCTCTTTCATCCTAAAAGCAAGCTTTTTTTTCAGCATGGAAAAGGAAATCCAGCCTCTTATTTTAAGTTGGGAGGTGGCAATCGGCTATTAAAGGATTAGGAAATTATGCTAGAGAGCTAAAAATATTAACAAAAAAGAAAAGTAAATGTGGGACAGTGATCATTTTAGAGAAACAAGGAAGATCTACAATGAAATATTGCCTTTTGCCCTAGTCAAAGCTGAAACAAAACTCTTCTGTTGTTCAGCTTTCAGGAAGGGTAGAAAGGAGGAAAAGGGTTTTTTTTAACGACATAATAGTAAATAAATGTTACAGTTTGGAGGCCAATCTAATTCCAGTTTTAAGGACTAAACAGGCAAATTTGGAGGGTGGCAAATCTATTTTCAGGAGATGGAGAGAGAGAGATCTTTTGACATACAGCTGAGAAACTTGAGGTTTCCAGATGTTAGAGAGCTCATATGAGTCACAGCCAGCTAACACGGGCCATATTTATAGCAATGAAAACTGTAGCCCAGCAAGGAGAATGTAAAGAAGAATGAGCACCTTTTCCTTCATCCAGAAGTAGTTCTGTATATTGGAGGAAGGGAATTTTAGGTATACATCCCATCTCCCATCCATTTCCTCCCACCCAGTATAATTATTATAGGTTGGGGAGGACATGTGTGAAAGCAAAATACCCATAGAGACAGAGTGCCTAGAGAGGGCCTATGTTTCTCTAGGACCTCTATCTTGGTAGATGTAAGGGTTAGTTCATTCTACAGTCAACAGTTTTAGTGACTCAGATGTCCAGCTGGAGTTTATGTAATCCTAGGCAAGACTCTAATCCCTGGAGTTAGTTGAGTAATTCAACAATAAATGTAATGTAAACTCAACATTTACATTACCATCTAAAAGAGATAAGGGCTCCCCTAAGACAATTAAATCCCATATACAAAATTACAAAACTGTTCCATTGTGCCATATTTTTTAAGTAGCATTGGGTTGGCAAGTTGCCATGGTGATTCGGTCAAAGCTAAGATGTCCTTCAGGGAATTGGATATGATTTAATATCCTGGTCACACAAAATACAAACAGGCAGCCATCGTGATGACAAAATGAGCTTCAGGGTCATGATTTTCTCCCATCATTTTTGACAGGGGCAGCAGGGAAGAGGCTGCAGACTGGGAGTGGGAGACAGTGGATGAAAATTAAAAAATAGCCAGCCTTTTCTTTTTCCCCCTCACCCGAATTCCAATCATGTCAGCTACACAAAGCCATAACCCCCATGGCTTCCCACAATCAAAGTTTCGTTTTTCAGCAGCCAGATCAACCTCTTTGCAAGATCCCAAGAAATGTGGCACGGGGGAGGGGAAGCGGGGGGAGGGGGAAATAAAACAGAGGCCGAAATAAATTTGAGCAGTGGGAAAGCGCACACATTCCTTCAAAGGGACGGTGGCCCAGCATCAGAAAATATAGCCTGCTGGGGAACTAATGTCAACAGCCTTGGAATCTCTCAGCAGAAGGCCTTTGGGCAAACTTTCAAGACATTATTAATTGCCATGCTAGTGGGAAAGGCAAACATTTGCTGTGGTGGGAATCAGCAGAGCTTCTGCAAAATGGGGAGGTAGCAGAAGAGAGGAGGATGTGTACAGAATCCCCAAAAAGCATGGATTTTGTAGTTGCACGGAAGCTAATCAAGCTTCACACCTTCAATATATCCAATGCTGTGCTAGATATACAAGCTATATAATTGTGATTTGAAGCTCTCTGGAGATCTAAGCTATTCTCAGCTCCCTGGAATCCAATTTGCCAGCTCGACACTTGGATCCTTCCCACCAAGAAAATGAGTAGACCAGCCCAATAGAGTAGCACATTTCACAAATTATGTACCAAAGGGTTCTCCCCTCCCAAAGTGTCCCTATTGTTGCAAACAGCGCTGCATTATAAGCACAATGTACATTGTTGAATGTGATAAGTAAGTATCCATGTACAGTACCAATTTTTTTTATTATGGTATTGCCTGGATATATGTATTTATCTTTCTCTTTGTACTTTGGTTTTATAATCTTTTAATTATGTATTGCCGATTTTAGTTTGTTGTAAGCCGCCCAGAGTCCCCCGTTGTGGGGAGATGGGCGGGGACAAGTCAAATAAATAAATAAATAAGTAAGTAAGTAAGTAAGTAAGTAAGTAAGTAAGTAAGTAGCATTTCCCTCCCTCCCTCCCTTCCTTCCTTCCTTCCTTCCTTCCGTCCTTCCTTCCTTCCTTCCTTCCTTCCTTCCTTCCTTCCTTCCTTTTTGTTTTTAAATATAAAATGAATATAAATTATAAACATTGTGATGATGCCATGCGTAGGGCTTGCTGTTTTTTTGTTCTTACCATGTAATGTAAGGGGCTGCATTTAAAAAAAGTGAAAAAAATAAAATAAAATAAATGCATTTTGTTGTAGAATTGCTGCCCACTGTTGAATGCTGGCCATAGTGCAGGCAGTATTTCTAGAGATCCATGATACTCAATTGCTGTAGACAGAGGCTGCCAAAGTTGTCTAGATGTGCTGGGCAACATTGTCCATCTTCCCCATCCAGCATGGCCATTGGCTGTGATGCATGACAATGAAAGTAGCTGTGTGTTAATGTATCCAAGGAGCAGCAGGTGGGGGAAGCTGGCTGTGTAGTGATCCATTAGATGACCTACAAAGGTGAAACTGTGGAAGGCACAGGAGCTTACACCATATCTGTGTCTTTTCAAACTCTGGCTAAATCACTCTTGGCAGAAGAGTTTTGCACCAGTCCAAAAGCTGGCACAAGAGCCCTTCTGTGGAAGATGGCCTTTTATCCTTACAGTATATGCATAGCCATTCTCTCCAGATTATGGTAACAGTGTAGAATAGATCATCTCCAATTTGGGAGGGAAAAGTGCAGTCCCATTCTGTATTGATTAGATCCCCTGCCTAGTTTGGAATTTAACTTTTGAAGAATAATAACAACCTGGACCATGCTCTGAGGAGGGTGACTGGAGAGCTCTGGAAATCAAATCCTATGACAACCAGTTGAAAAATCCAGATAATAAAAAACAATTGGAGAGAGACACAGTATCAGAAGTGCTGTCACCTACAAAAAGTTGCTCTCTGTTGCTCTTAGAGCCAGTGGAAGAAGATTTGTGTTAAAGATTAGGAAGAACTTCCTAAATGAAATGCTTCTGCAGGTGGCAGCATTTAGCTGATCTCAACTGATCTCAGAAGTTAAGCAGTGTTGAGCCTAGATAGTTCACAGATGGGCGGTTGTCTATGAATTCCAGGGCTGCTGGGAAGTTAACAAAATCTAAGAAGGCAACGGCAAACTGCTTCCATCATTCTACCAAAAAAAAGTCTTCATGCATGCAGTCATCAGGAGCCTCATCTCTGTTACCTTATCTCCTAAATGAATAAAATTACTTAGGAGGTGGCAGAATCTTGTAGCAGAAGCTTGATGACCAACTTTCTACTGTGGCTGTGTTGTTCTCTGCAGATCCTGCTTTATACAGGAGATTAGATTTAGATGGGCCTCTTTCAGCCATATGAGTTCAGGATATGATAGAGAACTCATGGCATCGCCATCCAGATGACAGGTAGAGATGGTATCAGACTATACTCTCTTTTTCTGAGCTACATACATTTTCTGGGTTCACACGTTCCACATAATTGTTGAATTCATCCATTTTCTGGGTTTGGACAATATATAGCCTTGTATAATGATTACATGAGCTGGGTTTGCATGACAAGGTAAGTCACAAAACAACTAAGGAAGTTCAATATGTCCCATTAATTCAGCTGCTACATTTGCAACATTCTGGGATAAGATAGACATACAAACACAACCACACTGTTTCATGTAGGAAACTTGATCATTGGAAATGGAGACAAGAACATTGTCCCAAATGGCTATTCCCAGAACATGTCTAACAATTGGCATATATTTCTCACCCCAATTTCTCTGCATCTGGTGCCTTGGTGTCCCAGATATAAACAGTCTAAAGAACCAGGACAGAGTGCTTATCAAGTGAGTAAGAAAAGAGATTCTGAAAATATGTGACGTTTTCCCACGACTCCTCCTGGCTCCATTCTGTATATATTAAGGTTGGTTTTTTTTTTTCCAATCAGTTATCCAACAGCAACAAATAAACCACCAAATAAACAAAGAATGGTAAAAGAGCAAACAACTATGGGATTTACACAGACATTCTCACAATATATATTTGTTTTATATTTTGTACCATGGCCTCTTGCAGTTCTCATCTGAAGAAAACTCCACTGAGTTGAAAATTATCTCTTCAAATGACAAATAAACTAAATAAAGTGAAATGCACTAGGATGATGTATGATCATGATAAACTATATGATCCATCTGTTTTTACATTCTTCCTTGATAACACAATTAAGTTGGAGAAGAGACATAGAATAAATGCCATCAGTAGGTCATGTGATATGCCCTAGTATAGAAAAGTTCCTGCTGTAATACAGAAAGCTCAAGAGATAGAAAAAAGATGGACATTAACATTAGTGCTTACTCTTTAAGATAGAACTCGGCAATCTGAGATCCCCAGATCATGTTATGTGTCCCCAGAAACACAAATTAACCACTATTATTAAAAGTTGGTGGTACAAAATGTAGCACATCCATGGATATTTTCTAAATTCAGCAACAAGCAGTACCAATAATTATTCATCTATTTGCTCCTATCCTCTCTTTTCCCCCCACCTCCCGCAAGCAACAGAAGACGGGCTTATTCCCTCCTCACGTAATCTCAGACTGTCATGCTTCCTGCTACAAGCAGGAATAAATCACTTAGGAAGCTCATAAGATATTCAAGAACTTCACATAAGTAATCATTATAGAAGAAAGTTAGGAAGCCATAACTAAAGAATTTCAGTGACTGCTGCATTTCAAGAACAAGCCATATCAAAAGAAACAATATTCGAAACCTATCTTTCTCCTTCCCATCCTACATAATGGACTATTTGGGTCCCTCTTCTGATTGGGCTGGCTTGGTTCCATCTGTCTTTTTCTTTTTGCAAACGTCATATTTGTTATGTTAGTTTTCACTGGCTGTGTGAGAACTAACTCACACAGAGACTGGAAGCCCTTTTGTGACCTGATAAAAGGTCAATTATTTCAAGCAGCCCAGGGTGCTGGCCTCCCATTATGAGGATGGTTGTTGAAAGAAGAGGTCGTGGGAGGCACAGTGCTCAGCAGCCTGGAATGGGCGCACAGGGTCTGCACCAGAATAAGCCCAGGAAGAGCCAAAAAAAAAAAAAAGTTAATCAGTTTGCACCACCTCAACCCAACCAGCTAGATACCACCCTGGAGCACATTCCTAAAATAAGTTTCAAACAGGAAACCTCCACTCACAAAAATATACCATTAAAATTCTTCCATCATTGCTTCATCCCGTGTGGCTTTCCCTTACTCCAAAATGTTAACTGGATTAGGGCATAGCTTTATTAAGGAATAACAGACTTCATGGTAGGTGACCTAGTAGCCTCCAGATATTCTGGATTGCATCTTGAACATTTTTGCCATTATCATACTGGCTAAGACTGAAGAAAGTAGAAGTCCAAAACATCTGGAGAACTTCCTTGCACCCCTAGCCAAATATTGGATCTGTTAAACAGATTACCACTGAAAAATTTGAGAGTAAGACATTTATTGATGCCAGCCAATAGTGATTCATGATAGGAATTAAAATGTTCCTCAGTGAATGACAGGAAGGAATACTGAAGAATAGAAAATAAGGAGAAGACATTTAGAACAGTACCTGACATCCAGTATTGCTAGATATGTATCATTGTAAGGATCACAAACATGACGTTTTGCTGCAACACTCCTGTCTGCACCATTTACAAAGGCCTTTATGGATGTCCCAACAGAAAAGGCCCAGTGGTAGGAATTCCAATGTCTTCCCTTGGGATCAAATGGAAGTCTGAGGTTCTGCAGACTGCTGGAGAGAAGATTGTACAACGAAAAGTAGGTGTTTACCTTGGCCATCTTGTCATTATTGGAGCACACCATAGTCCACTCATCAGAATTTCGTCTAAATTCTCTTCCCCTTTGGGATACCTTTTACAACACCAATTCTCTTTCAACAAATTGAAGGAGGACTGGTGGGAAAAAGTGCAAGGTAATTTTCCCACCCAGCACTAATTTAGAAGGATTGTAATTTGTCTAGTCCCTTTCAATCTGTCTTCTTTCTTCCTCCCATTTTAAAATCATCCCTGCAATCTTCATGAATTCAGTATAAATTCCGTTTTCCTGTTCTAAAGATTATAAAAGATTGCCTGCACATTGCCCATAGTTAGTAGGTGCTCAGGAATAAGAATGACCACAGCTTTCTACTTGTAAGGTACATAATCCAGAATGAACGAAAGACCCACATCAACACATTTAAGAATCAATTTTCCCCATATCTTTTTTTTGTTCTTACATGGGATTCAGGCACATTCATGAAAATCGTGCTCATTTATAAATAGTGCTAGAGGTGAAGGAAGGAAGTCCAGTCTGCCTATCTTCTGAGTTCTGGGGTTTTGTCAATTCTTCTCAAAATACAGAAGGTGCCCACTACTCCATCGTGAAGCTAGAGGGCACTGCTTTGCAAGTACTGTATGTAGAACCACTTTTAATTTACTACGTGGCATTTTTCCCCCTTGCACTGGAGCTATCAGTGGACAGTGCTGTATTTTAGAGATTACTTCTGCAAAGAAGAAACGTTTCCATAAAGGCTGGACCTATTCTTAGCAGAGTGAAGCAATTAATTCATGGAGCAGATTGAGGGGGAGAGAAAGAGAGAGAGAGAGAGAGAGAGAGAGAACAGTGAAGAATGTATATTGTAACTTACAGTTCTTGAATTTTTACTATTAGGAGGTAGGGTGAGGTCCTTGTGGGATTTTCTGCCTCAAGTCCTGAAGTAAGGCACACAATTCAGATTAAATTGGCATAAAATGCTAAATCCATCAAAGCTGCATGCAAGATTGTAAGATTTGCCTGCCAAGCAACACTTTTTCTGTAGAAGGGAGATTAATTTCATAGTTTGGCCATGTTATGGAATAAATTGCCCCTGGGGCTGAAGCAAGACCCACATAATGATCAGCAGTCTCAAACATACATTTTCCAAGGCCTTTTAATGCCACTATTTTATCTCTGTTGTGTGATAATTATTGTAATTTCTAAAGGGAAATTTAATCAGGTGTCTTCTGAAAGGCTTACCAGGCAGACAAGATTTTTATCTCAGCCCTCCTTCAAATGTCAACCAGTGTCACACACAGCCATATTTTGCTCAACAACTACAGGACCACGTATTCAGGTTTTATTTGGCCTAACAGAGTAGCCACCAAGTATTTAAAATATTCTGATTTTTAAACTGCTACTGCAGATCTAAGACCACCATCATCACCTGGATTTGAGATCCAGGCCCTAGAGCTGAAAACTCACACAGCCCAAATTATTTTTTTTAACTTATGTTTTTACATTAATGTAACATTAATGTAATTTTCTTCTTTCTCTTTAGTGACTGATATTTTAAAGGATATTAATTATGTTTTTACTGCACTTAATAAGCCTCCACCTCCCCAAACCGTTAAAGAAATGGACAGCATAACATTTTTATAAATAAATAAGATAGATCTAGATTTTGTATGTATGATTTTTTTTCCCCCCTTCATGCCTCTTGAGAATCTTTGTGCATCTCGCTCCTGAGTTGGTTTCTGGCTGAGTTTATGAAAGTAACACCTGGGAAATGAGAATAATGTCCTCAACATCTTTTTGGAGCTGCAAACGCAACTACCCTTTGCAAAAAGTTTCTGTTTTCTGGAGACCAAAAGCATCTTTGATTTTTATTCTTAAAAGATGGCATCCCAGCTTCTACTGCAACAGCAGTTGCTTCTATAAAGAAATGTCTTTGGTCAAAATGCATTTGGGTCCAAAGGCAAGACTGGGGAGGAGTAAAGAAGTAGAACATCAAAGACCTAGGTTATAGATGAGCTCTCTAAGTCCCTGTAGCTGGAACTCTCCTCATTGCAGCTACACAATTTGTTGTTTTCCACATTTGCAAGGAAGGAAGCACATGAAGACTATAGCATAAGCCTGGAACATTTATAACACTGTTTTTAAAAAAGCCACTATACCAGTCAGCACTCTATAGAAGTGAAGGTTGGACATTGAAGGAGCAGGATAGAAAGAGTACTGAAGCTTTTGATCTTTGGTGTTGGAGAAGACTCTGAGAATAACATGGATAGCCAAGAAAACAGAAAATGGACCATAGAACAAATCAATCTGGAGTTCTCACTCAGGGTACAAATAATTTTGGACATATTAGGTGAAGACCTAACTTTCTTGAGAAGTCTATAATGCTGGGAAAGATGAAAAGAAAGAGAAGGGGACTCCAGCAACAAGGTGGATGGACTTGATTACAGCACTGTTGGAAGACCTGAAGGACCAGATGGGGCAAATCATTCTGGAAAATCTATGTGGCCAATAAGAGTCAACACTAACTTGTGTGTCTGTTGGCTCCTGGTGACTGCCTGAACAAGTCCCTGCAGTTTTCTTGGCAAGATTTTGGAAGTGATTTGCCCTTGCCTTCTTCCTAGAGCTGAGAGAGAGGGACTGGCCCAAGGTCACTCAGCTGGCTTCATGCCTATGGCGGGACTAGAATTCACGGTCTCCTGGTTTCTAGCTGGTGCCTTAACCACTACACCAAACTGGATCTCCAACACTAACTTAACAAAACATAATTGATCAATCAATACCAGGCAGCAGACAAGGACAATGGCAGAATCAGTTTATAGCTGGTAAGTAGCACGAATCAGTTCTCTGTTGCTGTTTTCTTCTAGTGTACATGTGGCAATTAATTCTTTGTGTTAATAGTTCTAATTGAAAATCCTCTTCAAACATCTATCCCAAGATGTTTTCTCAATGTAATGGGCTTTAAATGTCCTTGCGTTATAGCTCTCATCATCCTCAGCCAGCATGGCTGTTGCATAGGGGAAGAATAACCTGCAGCCCCCAAGCCCTTTTCAGTGACTTGCTGCTCCTACTGGGGTCACTGGCCCTCCTCCTATTCTGCAATTGCTAAAATGTTGGAAACGCAGCCTCCAATTCTGAAGCAATGCAGCCACACAGATAAAAATAATTCTGTTTGTTTTCCCCCAGATAACCTTGACTGGAATTAAATTGAATCTCAGCTTTGCCCACAAAAATGTTGTTTTGTGTTCTTACTTTGAGATCTGAGGATTAAAAATAGCTGCCGTTACCATTTGTGTCTCACCAGATGTTTTCTTACAGGTGCTTCAAGTCTCTCGGACTGTCACATTTAATACATTGAACATTAATGATGAGATTTCAGTTTAACCAATATGAGATCAGATGGGAGAGAAGCCAGTATAATTTTTACAGCATATCTCTGATTTAAAACAAAAAAAAAAAAAGGAGAGTCCAAATCCAGCTGCTTGAAGGCAGCTGGCAAAGAGGAGCTCACAACTCCCCTACATTATTGACAAAAATGCTCTTACCTTCAAAATATTTCTTAACATTTAGCCATAATCTGCCTGCCTGCCTGCCTGCCTGCCTGCCTGCCTGCCTGCCTGCCTGCCTGCCTGCCTGCCTGCCTGCCTTATAATTTGGACCAGTTATGAATCTTAACATGCATGACAGCATGCATCAAAAGTGTTTGAGCTGGTCCCAATCCATTTTGCAAACTGACTTAAAACATTCAAATCTGCAATTTGATTCTTTGTTGGCTCAATTCAAAAAACCCCACATCTCTAGTCTTGCATTCTGGGATGAAAGAAAACAGGTCATTATGATCTTCCAAGAGAGCCAGTGTGGTGTAGTGGTTAAGGTATGGGCTAGAAACTGAGAGACTATGAATTCTAGTCCTGCCTTAGGCATGAAGACATCTGGATGACCTTGGGCCAGTCCCTCTCTCTCAGCCCTAGGAAGGAGGCAGTGGCAAACCACTTCTGAAATCTTGCCAATAAAACTGCAGGGACTTCTACAGGCAGTTGCCAGGAGTCAATAGTGACTTGAAGGCACCCCCCCCCCCACACACACACTCTATCTATCTATCTATCTATCTATCTATCTATCTATCTATCTATCTATCTATCTATCGCTCTCTCTCTCTCTCTCTCTCTCTCTCTCTCTCAGGAATCCCATAATATATCACCCCAATCTTCTCTTCTTGTGCTTAACTACTCAGTTCCCTCTTTTGGAACTTAGTTTTCCCTAAACAAATGGTTACCTAAAGTGGGAGTGGGGAGAGAAAAACATGTGAGTTCAAAATGATCTAGGTTTCCTAGTTATTCTTCAGGAGCAGTTTCCATGATTCCAGGCAACATGGCCAAGTCACAAGGATGTTGGGAATTGTAGATGAGGACCTTAGGATGGGAAAAGCTGAAACACTAAACTTAACTGCTTGCAAGTCTCCTAACTTTTGTCTTATAGTACAAGCTCACACAACAGTGGAACTAGCTTTGAGAAGTCCCCTTGACTAAGTACTGTCTGTTGGTTCCCTTTTGATGTCGGTCTTGCTTCTCCCAACTGGAGCTATCTGTAACGGGCAACAGCAATGACTTTGAACCTTCTCAGTCTGACTAATTTAAGAGGGTTATTGTGATGGTCTTCATTACATTTATATTCTGTGTTTCTCCTGGCCTCCTAGGAGCTCATGCAGAGTTTTTATTCTCTGCTCCCTTTTTCTGCATAACAACCTTGCAAGCTGAGGCTACGAAATATTGAGGCCCCAAATCGCCTAGAACTCTCTCACCTAATGACTACATCCTACTCAGTGACTTGGAGTAAGGCACTTGAAGGAGGGATGAGATAAAATGCAATTTGAATAATCACGTTTATATTCAATTGGACTCAGAATATGAATCGGTCCGACTGATGACGCTCCCCTAAATTAGCACATTCCCCCCCCCCCATAATTGGTCAGCATGGGTTGTAATCTCTTTCTTGCTAGGGCGATGTCTCAGGGTCCTCAAGGAGCTGCCATTTTTCTTAGCATACCCAATTCCTTTGTTTGAATACTTAGTTCCTTAGAACTGTTCTTCTGAGTACAGTGGACACAGGATACCAGTGTTGTCAGTGTTGACACTGGAAGTGCAGTGGGGTTTAAATGTTAGAACTGAGCTCATAATGAGCCAAGCTATTTTGCAATATGGAGAGGAAATTGAGTTGAGCTCGCCAAGACAAATCCTGAATAGAATCAAAAGGAGATTGTTCATCATAAATAACACAACACTCTACTAGCCATACATGCCTTGAATGGCAACTGCACTTCCCTTAGCAACCAATCTCATCCTTTTTAGGCAGAAAGAGATATCACAGAGACTCTGCCTTACACACACCCAGGAAGAAAAAGCCCCATATCACACACACAAGGGAAAGGTCATATTGCATCCTCCTTGGCCAGACATCCCGTGGTGCTTAACGCTGCCTATAAGGAATGTGTTCAAAAAGGTTAGCTCATATCCTGGTGCAAGTTCTGTCTTTCAGCCTCATTCAGTTGGATTGCTCAACTTCTTTGGATTTACGTTTTCTTTTCATTCGGGGGAACTTCTGTTCATTGGCTCTCTCTTTCTAACTCTCTCAGTCCCTCTCTGAGCCTGCAAAGACAGCATAACCAAGAATAAGGTGTGATTAAGCCATATGACCTGCACCAAAATTCACTTGCATAACAATAATAAGTTTTGTTGTAGATCCCCACTAGTGTGATCATTCTCTGATGGAGCTTCAGCAACCCACAATATATCAACATCTAGTCACCTGATCTTGCATGAATATGCTCAAATATACGTTACAACTATCTGGGCAATCAATTTTCTTTCCCTTATTTCTTCAAGGAGTATTACATTCTGCTCTGACCTGTATTTGCTTGAAGTAATACCTACCATCTGAACAGAAGTTGTAATCTCAGCTTCTAGAGCTAAATGTACTTTTCCTTCAACAGGAGAGAGTGGTTTAAATGCAAGCCACATGACAGATGGTCATGTTCAACTTGAATTCAAGCCACACCAGCTTCTGCAAACCCCCAACAATTGGAGATGGAGTAACCAGATGCCATGGTGATCAGTACATTTTCAAGGGGTTGGGCAGTTGGGGCAAATAAACCCATATGGCAATTTCTGGCAACTTCAGTGAAAGAAATGCAAGTATTAAAGTTGAGGAGATTCTTTGCTTGAAAACCTGAGGAACTACTGCCCACAAGAGCAAGCAACAGTGGTTACCATGAATTATTGGTCTGCTCTGAAGTACATCTATTTGGCTATTCATGTGCTTCGTGGTGAAAGGACCATAACTCAGCAGGAGAGAACATCTTTTACATGCCAAGGTTCACACATACACACAAACACACCCAGTGTGTTTATTGAAAAAGGATCAGGTAATAGAAGATGGGAAATTCCCTTCTCTGCTGAGGTCTTGAAGAACCAGTCAAGCAGATTAAAGAACACTGAATAATGGATGTTTTTAAACTGGGTAGAGAAAAAATGGTCTATGCTGATAGAAATTTGTTCGTTTGTTCCCTTTTTTTAATCTAGTCACCCAGTTTTCATCAAGGGCAATTCTAGATTCAGAAACAATGATCCCAGGCAATAAAACCAGATATAATTATAAAATTTAAAACAGCAATTGAAGAACAATGAAAGCAGCACCCTGAACCATGCAGCCACAGAAGTTCAAGCAAAAACTTGAGCGAACAGTAATTCCTCCTCAGGGGTCAGCAGCATGGAGCCTGTGGGCACCAATATGGGCATGCCTCTCCCTCCATGCCCACCAAGGTTCTGTCTCACCTGATTTTTAGTTAAATAGAAATACATGGAAATATGTCAGGCTGCAAAGGAAAGGATCAGCTTATAGGGTCATCTTTATTTGCAGCAGGACCTTTCAGCCATACAAAGATCCCATTGGGATGGTAGTAAATGGTGGTGGGGTGGGTGGCTGGTCTGGTAAATGGATGTTTGGAACCAGCCATTCCTGCTGTGGTTGCCCTTTTGTGAGTAGGCAAGTCTCCCAGTGCAGCCACTTGGTGAGCATGCTCACCAAATGCTCTCCTACTTCCAGATATGTCCCTGGTCTAAAGAAGGTGCTAACACTTCATCTTCAGAGCACCAGAAATGTGCAAGATGCAACACTATCCTTGAATGAGCTGGGAAGGAATTCCATAACTGGGTTGAAAATGCCCTCTCTTGATGTTGCTGCATACAAATTTCTTACAAACATGGATGGGACCATCAAGAAAGCAAATCCGTTCATTTTTAATTGCCAGGCAGCCACAAGGAAGAACACCCATCAGATAGGTCCTAGGTTTCATGAGCAGATTGTGAATTTCTTCCTCCTGAGATAGGCGGTGTCTAAATTTGAAATATAAATAAATATAAAATAAAATTTTACCTTGGTAACGCAAGGATGCCTGGGTAGCACCTTCAGAAAATACAGTGTTTTCTCAGTAAGTTGGCCTGTTCATTAGCCTAATCCAGTGTTTCTCAACCTTGGCCACTTTAAGATGTGTGGACTTTGACTCCCAGAATTCCCCCACCAGCCAAGCTGACAAGATGAAAACTCCTTAATCTCACAACACATGGACAGACTCAACCATAGTTTCAACTGGGAAACTGTCAGCATCTTAGACCAAGCTCAATCCAAAAATGCGAGGGAATTCCTGGAAGCTTGATACTCAGACAAGGCAGCCATCAACAGGCACACAGAGATAAGCAACACCTACACACTATTCAAAAGAGACAATAGAAAGGAAAACAAAAGACCAGAACATCTCCTCACCAGCAATCATCACCCAGATAAGCAGAGATTAACACCAAGATTATCATCAGACATACAATCAAGCAGTAAACAATACCCTAATCGAGGAACTACCAGAGGGGGAAAAACAAAACCCACCCACCCCCACCAACACTGGCAGGGCGTGCCACTGAATATAAACAGAGAGCAAACCCCACTCCCTTCTAGCACTGAAGATGTTACCTCGCCGGGTAACGAAACATTTGCAAGAAAACAGCCAAGCTCAGAGAACCCCAAGGATTCCACAGTTCAACCCTGAGCTACACATATTCCCTTCTATTGGTAACACGTCTTAAAGTTGCCAAGGTTGAGAAACACCAGCCTAATCATTTGCCCCAGCTGCAGTTTGGGGACCAAACTTAAAGGTACTAATAAAAAGTAGAATATCCAGGAGAATATGAAAGAAGTCGTACTTTATTTACAGAACTTTAGAACGAAAGAACGAAGACCTTCCCTTCGGGGAAAAAGATAGTAAATATTTTTCTTTTCCATTTTCTTTTTCTTTCCTTTTATCCCCCCCCCCTTTTTTTTTTTAAGGCTTTGCATTTCTAGGCAGGTCCTGGCTGTTTTTATCTTGGAAAATAAGCATCATATGAACATCATCCTTATATTTTAAACAAGTTATTTACCACTTCTTGCTGCTGTTTTTTCTTTTTTCTTGTGAATTTGGTGCCCTTTTAAAATACCAGATTCTTCTGAAGCAATAGCAACCAATCAGAGACTGGGGAAAGCAGGCACAGAGCCATTTATATCCACTCCATAATAATGTTACCTAGCCAATTCAGAGTAAGCACTGCCCTTCCTCAGAATGGACTTTCTGATGTTGTATAGCAAAGGGGATTTGGTTGCATGACGATAAATCAGATTGAGGGTGTATCTTCCCATCCTTGCAGAACATGAGCAAGGGAAAAAAAACTCCTGGGATGGCTGAGTTTCTCTGGGGATAGATAGTATATATGTGCGTTTGTGTGCCTGTGTGTCTCTGTGAATGAATTTAATTTCAGTGCTAATGCCATGAGGTGCCTGATTGCACAATTTCCAGTATTATAGATCATTATTATCATCATGATCTAGAATAGAATAGAACAGAACAGAACAGAATCCAATATTGACAAGCAACTTCGCCCTCCAATTTTCATGTTCTGAATACACAACAGAGCAGCATTCATTTTTATAACACGTTCTCCAAACAAGCACATGAATTATTAGCATTTTTCCCCAATGGGAAAAAAGCTTAAAAATATCTACAGTGTAACCTTTTATTTGAAGCCAGGGACTAAGAAAATGTGTTGAAAGATATCATGACACAAGGCCCAATTTGACATTCCTCTCATTCCTCTCCTCTCCTCCCCTTCTCTTCTCTGTTTGGCCAGGATTTATCTCATCCCGATGATTGACACTCTTTGGCAGCTTTTGAAAAGCCAGGATACTCCGATGAGAAAAATTCAAAGGGCCACAAATGAAAGCATGAAGAAATGTTTTCTGATGAAGGGGTTATGGACCACTTGCGGTATTCTGAGAGCCATTCGAGGCTGTGAGACAGAGGCTGTGTTTTGCCCCCCAAAATGGAAACAAGAGCCCCAAGTTTGATCCCTGGCTTCCATCTTTAAAAAAAGCAAGGATTGAACCTGCTTGAGATCCTGAGGAGAAGCTCAATGGAGAAGAAACATCAAGAAGAACAGTTCTGGATTTTTATCTTTTAGGGTAGGACTGAGAGCATCCTGTGCTGATGCTCCAGGACCACAGCTGGGGCAACGGATGAAGGAGCAACAAGGCTGTCAAATTGTGGAACGGTTCATCACAGAGGAAACTAGAGAATCTATTGATTTGTTGGTTGGTTCAATTTTGGTGCTGCTTAACTCCAGGCCAAATCTGGCAGACAAAATAAAAACACAATATAAAGAAGTGACAAGATAAATAAAGAACAAACTAAATAAAGAACAAGGATGGGGAACATAATCACACAGCAACTAAATATGCTAAATATACCGCAGCTGAACACTTCCTTACAATATTGTTGGTAAAGTGAATCCAAAACTAAATGTTGCGTTGAAGTTGCTGCCTGCAATTGAAACATAATGGCTCTGCTCACCCCACATGCTTAACCCCGTCACTTAAAGGCTTTGTGGTTATTGCATTTACACAATGTGCAAAACTTGGCTAGTTTTAACTTTTTAACTTTGATTCATGCCCTTCCTCCTAGCGGTGTGTGTTCTGAGAAGAACACGTCTAGTCAGCTGTGGGCTCAGTATTAATTTTTATTTATTTTATTTGTATTTCAAATCTGTCACTGCCCATCTCACTGCGGAGTGACTCTGGGCGGTGTACGGTAAAAACAGAAGAAACATTAATTAAAATAGATAAATATTAATTCATTAATTAATTAAAATATGCTAAAATAAACTTCCCATATGATGCTTCCACGAGGCTGATGTTAATTAGGTGTTAATAAACTCAGGGAGCATCATCAAGGTGCCAGCCATCCCCAGGGTCGATTGTATCTTTCCTCGTCCCACGCAAGTTTGCAGAGCCAGCTCAGAAAATGGGTTAACTCAATAACCAGGTGAAGATTAAACCCATGCAGCCAGAAGTTCATAGGGTGAGTTCAATGGATCTTACTTCCAGGGAACTGTACATTGCTCCTTTATCCAACATGACTTTCTTGGGATGTGACAATAATTTCTCTTTGGTGCGTGGCTATGGGGACTAGAGTTATAGGTCAACGTTTATCATTGCATCACTGATCCTGGTCTATCTCTTCTAAAAATAAGCTGATAGCATAGTTGGCTGACTTTATCCTCAGCAAGGGGACAAAAGAAAAAGACTGAAACAGCTTCTTTTGCATGCAGAAGATAGACAAATGTATTGATTTTTCTATGTGAGCCACTGCGAGTCATTTTTTTAAACTGCGTGTGCATACAAATTGATTGATTGATGATTGATTACGTGACATGAGTTTCAACTCCTGGCGACCACATAGATAGATTTTCACCATGATGAACTGTCCCTAACTTGATCTTTCAGGTCTTCCAAAGGTGCAGCCATCACCACTGTAACTGAGTTCATCCCCTTTGCTGCTGGTGGTCCTCTTCTTCTCTTTCCTTCCACTTTTCCCAGCATTAGACCCATCTCCAGAGAGCTGGGTCTTCACATAATGTGTCCCAAGTATCAAAGTCCCAATTTGAGCCTGGTCATTTGTGCCTTGAGTGAGAACTCTGCATTGATTTGTTCAGTGATCCATTTGCTTGTTTTCTTGGCTGTCCGCTTATTCTCAGGAGTCTTCTCTCGACACCATAGTTCAAAAGCATCAATACACTTCCTACCTTGCTTCTTCAAAGTCCAGCTTTTGCTTCAAGCTGGTTTCATGAAATACACAAACAAACAAACAAATAAATAAATAAGAAACACATCCAGATACAGATGAAAGGGAAAAAAATAACCTCTTGCCCCAAATCCTGAAGAGTCTCTGCCAATTTCTGGTAGATGCCAATAACATGCAAAGTGATCATGTGAATTGTGTGTTGTGCAAACCCTGCCAACTGTAACATATTCAATAAACCATGGCTTGATGCAATGTATGTACTGGGATGGAGCAACAATACTGGACTATAGAGTTCAAGGCTTTAACTGAGTACAATGAAGTGCCTTGTATCTTAAATTTTAACTATCTTGAATTGATCCAAACATTTGTAAGATTAGCTATCCCTGTGTCCAGTCTAAAGTTCAATTTTTGGGAGCATCAGTGCATTTAGAAATCATAATACATTCAACACAGGACAATATACACCACAAAGTGGAAAAGGCATCATAGGTCATTCCTAACCTATTGGTATTCCAAATGCCAAATATGTATGTGGTCTCTTACCAGCTCACTGCTATGTAATCTGGAAGCGAATAAAGACCCTTTTGTGCTACAGAAAGAAAATCTTGACAGCGTTATCTCACCAGTTCTAAGGACACAAGCTCTATCTTTCCTGTAGCTGACAATCAAGGGCTGCTTGGAATAACAATAAATAAAATGTTTGGCAATACCATTCTGGAAAGGGGTTGGTGCTACCTAAACTGACAGCAAAAAGTCAGCTTTCTAGAAAAAAAAAAGCAAAATGAGGGGTTAAGTTTTCTACCAGATGATATTTGGTACAGTAAACTTCGTAAATAACCGAGACAAAAAATTAGTGGTAACCAAGGAGTTTAATTTGAGCAGTGCAGCCTTTACTCTAATATCCAAGTAACAGTTGCTCTTAAACCTCGCCCTCCCCCCGCCCCATTATTGCATAGCAGTACCATTGAGGACCATTTTAATTCCTATTTTAAACTACTATTGCAGGCACCAAAATTGAGCACATCTGTTAAATAGTCACAATGCCTGATTTCTAAGTCCCTGCAAATGTTTTTGGACTTTGACCCCCATCAGCTTCACTCTTTAGCTTAGAAAGCTTGTCGTAATTGCTTGAGTCCAGCAAAAAAGGAGGAAGTCTTCTTCTAGAGGTTTCTTCTCGAAAAGACATTATGACAAAGAGAAAAGGATGGAGAGGAAAGAGATTAAAAGGAAGCAAAGTTAGGAACCAGTTCTTAGAAATAACAAAGTTCTTCTGTTGAACAGAATGAATGGAAACCGTTGAAGGAACTCCACTGGAGCTGATGGACAGTTGTTCCATGTCTATCTCTGCTGCTGTCTGCCATGGATTGCTGCTAAGGAACAGTTGAGGGTGGCATCCATAGGAATGGATTTTTCTAAGTGTTCTTTCTCACTAGTGGCTTAATGGGGTCTTTATAGCATCACCCAGACATTTTAGATCTGAGACAATAGAAAGCCTGTCCTCATCACTGTTATATCAGCACAACAGTGGTTGGATGAGGGTACAACGTTCTATAAATCACTGGTAAGGAAATGACCTATAAAAATGATGTCATAGCTATAAGGTCCTTAGAAACCATTGACCCCTTGTCCTACAGAAAGTCAGATCGTTGGTCCATTGAGATCATATTATCTACACGAACAGGTAGTGGCTTTGCAGGATTTTCAACCAGTCTTTCCCAGACTGCTGGACATATTAGAGAATGAACCTGAAATCTTCTCAAGGCATAGCAGATTTTCTTTCCCCTCACACACCAGACACCACAATCTAGGTAAACCAAATCTAGCTAAACCAAATGGAACTCTTGGACTGTGGTGGTCGCCCAACCCTTGACTAGTTCAGAGTTCAGTTTCATGCATAGTGAATGCCTTTAGCTTGTTTAAATCTTGGTTATGTGGGCCTGTGTTTGAGCATGTTGTCTGAACCCAACCTATTGGGTTGGTTTAATGGCTCAATGTATTGTGTTAATCCAGAAAATGAGTACATCGCCTTGAACTTTTGTAGGAAAGGGAGGATTCTGGATATGTGTATGTATGGGTGTGTATGTATGGGTGTGTTTGTGTGTGTGTGTGCACCTTCAAGTAAGTGTTGACTCCTGGTGACTGCCTGGACAAGTCCCTGCAGTTTTCTTGGCAAGGTTTTTCAGAAGTGGTATGCCATTTCCTCCTTCCTAGGGCTGAGAAGAGTGACTGGCCCAAGGTCACCCAGCTGGCTTTGTGCCTAAAGCAAGACTAGAACTCATGGTCTCCTAATTTCTAGTTTGGCACCTTAGCCACAACACCAAACTGGTGCTCTCTCTACATAACTAACTAACAATTTGGTAACCAAGTGAAGCTGTGTGAATGCAGCCTGCCTGTATAACAGATTAAGTAATTTGCAGTCTGCAACTTCCCTGCAAAATAAAGGGTCCAAGATAAAAAGCTCCGCATTGTATTCCAATCTCGAAAATCATTTGTGACATAGATGTTTAAACACTAATAATGTAGTACAAATATATAGGAAGAGCCGTCAAAGAGATATTGCTTGGAATTTTCCAGCATCCCAGCTGTTGCCCTGCCTTCATTTATAATAGACATAAATTTATGAATGAATACCATTTACATGCTGCTTGGCATTCCCGCTTCCCTAACATTTCCTTGAAAGCTTTATTGTGTCTTGCTCACATGCAGATCTCATTCAGTAATGGCAGATTATATAAGATTTACAAAGGAGCACATTGTTTGTTAGATTCCTTGGGAGCTGACAGATAATCCGAGCAGCGAACCCAAGGAGGTGATCCTTTTGCTAACAACACTCCCCTACTGGAAAGTGAGATGGGGCTAAAGAGGAGGAAGGTGATAATGAGGATGGGTTAGTAACGTACAGCTATGACCACCTACAGGCCTTGCTTTCACATCCAAAGCCTTCTGCACACAAGCAGTTCAGGGGTCCTCTTCTAGCAGTCTGCGGGTTGGGGTAGAGAGGAATCTACTGCTTGTCACAGAAGGAGGATTCACTGGTCTCCTTACTTCCAACTCCCACATATTTCCTCTTGCACACCTCTTCGCCAGGGGCAACAATGCCACCATTCACCCTCAGCTTGGTCAACTTGTGCCCGCCCTATACAAACATAGTCCTCAAGGAGTACGGCTCTGAGATACTTACTGTGAAGTGGTGGGATCTGTTTCTGCAGGCGAAGGCTACCGTCCTCTAGAATGTGATGCTCCGAGGACTTTGGGGACAGAAAGTCGTTAGAAAGAGCTTCAGTATCTTAGGTGCTGTGAAATAGTGGGAAGGAATGCAGTAGGTGGGAGCGTGGCCCCAATTTGCTACACATTCCAGTTTGTCACATAAAGCAGCTGTCTTGTCCTGCCTGATACTGTGACTGGCCCTAAAAGAAAATAAGAGAAAAGATAACTTCACCCACTGCTGACTTTGAGTCTGCTCAGTAGTTTACTATGCCCCGCTCAGCTAACCGTTCCAGAAAAAACATGTCCTTTGTCAGAAGAATAATGGTTTCATAGCTATGGTGGAAAATGAATTAAAATTGAAGTCTTAAAGTAGACCTCGTTAGCCTGGTTTCCACCGGGTGTGCTACAATTGCAACTCCATCTTTTTCTCCTGAATGGATTTCGATGATGACGACGACAACGACGAGGATGATTTTGAAAATAAATGAAGCTGGAAGAAGCAAGAAAGACATACCATGATGACTTGGCATGATAAAAGAAGCCAGATAACTGTGGCTTATTCAACAAAGCCCATGCTAGGAAAATTGTGGCTTATCCTAATGTGTGAACACAGTGTAAAGAAATTTTCTCCACCCTTGCCCACCAGATATCTGGGGAGTTTCTGTAAGATCCAGCCGTTTCCTTTATTGTCATTTGAAGTTTTTAATTGATTTTAAGTTTAATCAGTAATGAAAAGACAAGTATTATCTATCTATCTATCTGTTTGTCTTTTCATTATTGATTAAAATTAAAATCAGCATGTTTCTATATGTAAAACTTTCTGGAATGTATCAAACCACTAGAAAAAGAGATTATGTGAAAGCATAGAAGGAGTCACATACTCTTTTTTGGAGAATGTATGTTTTCTGTATCCAGAAATCACCGAAAGAACGAAATATGAATGAATAAAAGAAAATGTTTGGCAATGATCACAGAGCATGTTCAATTTCAAGAATTCTGTATAAGGTGAAATGATTAACCAGTCTTTTGTTCCTGGTCAACAAACACATCCTGTATCTTAATCTGTTTTTATTAAAGGCGCTTCCGGCTGCCTGCTTAAAAATTCCTGCACAGTCATTCTATCATTTCCTCCTTGAGAGAAAAAAGAAATATGGCAAGAAATATAATCCAAAGACATTGCCTAGCCTCCCTCACAGGGTTGCTGTGATGAGAAATGGGGAAAGGAAGAGAATCTTTTGGAACAAGTGTGGGCAACCGGTAACCATGGACTTTGTGGGACTATCTAGCCTTTGTTATCTCCCCAAACACTTGTAGAAATGGGGTTGATTTTTGGCAGGGCAATTTTCCCCTAGTTGTGGGGCCAAAATAAGGAGCAATAAGTTCAAGACACTCTTTGCTCCTTAAAAACTTTCATTTCTCCGCAAAGGGACATCCCCCCCCCCATGACTCACCGCATCACCTGCTGTGCTTCCTGTGGCTCTCAACGCTTTCTTCCAAATTTAAACCCCAAGCGGTGGATTCTGACTCATAAAAGACTGCCTACTGCTCTCCAGAACAAGACATTGGTGGGCAAAATGACTCGCCCCACATAATATGCTTGTCTCAAGCTGTCCTGGTTTTAAGAAGACTTACTGAAGGGCAAGGAGGCAGTTGGGTAATCCCCAGCCCCAAGGAGACGGTTGCCAGCAAATAACCAACCCCTTCACATGATCTGCCCCCATTCTTGCTATCAAGGTTGTGGACATGTGGACGATCAAGTGCAAGTCCTGCTTGCGTGGTCAGTGTCGCCAACATTTTGTTAAAAAACAATTCTGTCCTCATCCCGAATGGCCACCCTTCTCTCCAGCTCCCATCATTACCACTGGAAAAGGGTCAATGCTTGGTGGAATCCCAAATTTGCTCCACCCTGCAGAGCACCCCTTAAAGTGGAAGAAAGAGAATGGATAGTGGGTACACATAGAAGGAGATGGGGGAGTATTGGAAGGGGGATGCGAGGAAGAGAGAAACAGTAGAGATGGGACCACACGCCCAAGGCTCCCTCAAACCCTTTCAGGTTCTGCATCTGTTTTAATATATAAAATGAGCCAGGAATGCATTATCTCAGGCTACTGTGGGGAACAACATGGTAGATCCCTCTACATCAGTGTTTCTCAACCTTGGCAACTTGAAGACGTGTGGACTTCAACTCCCAGAATTCCCCAGCCAGCATGGCTGGCTGGGGAATTCTGGCAGTTGAAGTCCACACGTCTTCAAGTTGCCAAGGTTGAGAAACACTGCTCTGCGTCAGCCTTTTCCCACTTTTATGTCCACCATATACGCTGGATAGGGGATTATGGCAATCACGGTCCTACCCATGACAGGGGATGCTAAGAAGGCACTCTACAACTCATGAAGGAAAGCCTGCCTTACAGGGGTGGTCTATTTTTATTTGTTGCTATATTTATACCCAACCTTTCTTGCAAATAATTCATGTTGGCATGCTTTTTCCTCACCCCAGCATTGTATCATTACAGCAACCCTGTGAGATAGGCCGGTTGATGTCCAAAACCAATCAATGGCTCTGTTTACCTAACACATTTAACTCGGCTGGGGCTACGTGCTTTGTGAATGCCATAAGCCAGACATCATTGGGGCTTGGAGGGAGCTAGTTTTAGCCCAAACAGCTTCATGATTGCTCAGGATTCAACCTACCTCCCCTGATCAGTCTTGTTTCCCAGTGGAGAGGGCAGTTGAAGGTAAGTCTCCTACAACCTGTCCCAGGGACTGGCAATCCTTTGGTGAACCTGGGCCAGCCTGAACCAGTGAGGAAAGGCAAGAGCCACTGAGCGCAAGGACAAGGAGGCCAACTGGGCAGGAGTGTGCCAAGCCTATGGGCAGAGCCAGGATGTTCCCCTTGCATCCTTTTGCGGGGCAGGATGGGGAAAGAGTGTGGGAAGATTTCTATGCTTCCTGGTCTATAGTAAGACTCTTTAGGGTTGGTGGGAAAATGTGCTGCTGAGTTTTTGCAGTTCTTCTTGCAGAAGGTTCCGGGGACCATGAAGAAGGAGTTGGGGGTCTCTTGCAGCTTTGGGGCTGGGAGGTTGCCTAACTCTGTTTTTGCTAATGCTAACCATGCACCCAGGAGTTTTCAGGGAAGGGGTCAAAAACATCAAGATGGCAGCCACAACCATGTACTGTGCCTGTGATGGAATGGAATTATGAAGGCCAAGCTCAGGGAGATAAACATTTTGATTGATGTCAGGCCTAGCCCAAGGAACTCCAAGAGACAATGCCAATTCAGTCCAGCTATGTGTATTAGCTACAACCTCTAGCAAGAATCTTCCCAGACTAAAACCCCAGTTCCCAAAGTCCTCCAGCCACAACAGTGTGTATTCCTCAGGGAGGTGCCAGTCTCATCCTCTTGTTCCTCCCACATGGCTCTGGCGAGCTAAGAAAATGTTTGTCTCCCTAAGCTTGGCCTTCATAATTCCATTCCATCACAGTGCCTAAAAAAGGGGCAGAGCTTTGATGGCAGGGCTGTGGTTCTCTTTCTGGCTTCTTTTTTTTACCCCCCCCCCCAGGACATTCCTGCACGCAACGCATTATTACATCATGCCCTGTAATTCCCTGAAACTTCTATTTTCCTTCTGTGAAGCTATCATTTTCACTAAGCAGCAGCTGCATAAACTAAGATCTAGTTTTTCAATAACAAAATTACATTTTCAGCACGTGGGAAGCTATCTTTACAGGTTATTTTCCTGCCTAACCCTGCGCAATGCCAATTAGCAGTCCTTGTCTCCAGTTCTTCTCTTGTCCGTTGACCAGTCAAGAACCAAAAATGGGACCTTGTAGATGTAAGAGCCACAGCGTACCTGTCCCATTTATGGGAAGAGCCAACTCCTGCCGGATGTAAAGCACCCATCCTGTGTGGTTCATTTAATTTAAAACAAAATAGAAATACCAGGAGCTTGAAATCCAAAGACTGCATTAGGAACCTGAAAGCAAGCAGGTTCAAGGGTCATGTCCTCCATATCTCTCTTAAGGCAAACCATCTTATGAAGAACAACACATGTGGTGGGGTTGAGGGATACAGCACCAGCCTTACTGCCTTGGGTAACTGATTTGGGGAAACCAACTGCTAGTTATTTAATCTGATATGCTTTCATAGTTAAGGAGGGGCATTTAAAGGGTTTATTGCTTTGGGGGCCAAAGACAGTTGATAAGCTTTGGGCGCTGTGGAACTTGGATTCGGGCAGAAGTTTTGCTGCCGGAGCTCAGGAACCAAAAAACCCCGGGAAGAATTACGTCAACATGTGTTAGATGTGATCAGTGCTTGCAAGTCATATCCAAATGTCAGATCTGCCTGGAAGCTATGTTTATTTATTACATATTATATTTTAATTATGATTTATTGTAATATCTTCATTATATCTCTTCAAACAGTACTGGAATCTAAGTACTGTGGCATATCTTGCATCTATGATGCATTTTTGTCTCTTTGTCTGTGCTCAAGGGTACATTTTCCAATGCCAAAAGTCAGGCGTCTTCCTCTTGAGAATAAAATCTGAACCCAACCAGGGAATTTTACAAAGCAGTTTGAAAGTTAATGCATATTTGCTCGTAAGACTGGACTTCTTAAGTTTAGTCATACTTTTTTCTTTCAGACAAATATCCCATGGCTTCCAAAAATATTTGGGGGACATGGAAGGGACAAAATCCATTTCTGGGGAGGGGGGACTACAATGACAATTCATAATTGGATAGAATCTGTGTGTTTGAAGCCGATTCAGAGTTTAGAGTGACAACTTTTGAGTTATTCAGAAATTTTCTCCAGGCAAGAGTAGAGAATAGGAGGAAAAATACTAAGTGGTTTTAAAGACAAAGTCTGCACTTAGTTTTCCACACTTACTTGGAAGTAAGGAGCACTGAACACTGGGGGAATGCCTGCATTTAATAGTACAGGTAGTCCTCGACTTATGACCACAATTGGGACCAGAACTTCCATTGCTAAGCAATATGGTCATTAAGTGAGTTGTGCCTGATTTTACAACCTTTTTTGCCGTGGTCATTAAGCAAATCACACAGCCATTAAGTGAATCCAGCTTCTCCCATTGACTTTGCTTGTTGGAAGCCCCCTGGAAAGATCTCAGATGGTGATCACGTGACCCCAGGACGCTGCAACTGTCATAAATACATGCCAGTTGCCAAGCGCCCAAATTTTGATCATGTGACCATGGGGATGCTGCAATGGTTGCAAATGCGAGGACCAGTCATAAATCACTTTTTTTCAGTGCCGTCATAACTTCAAACAACCATTAAACGAATGGTTGTAAGTCAAGGACTACCTGTACATTTCTTACTGAACTTTAAAAATGCAACAATCATTATACAAAACAGAGACTCAAGCTGAATACATAGGAATAGACTCCAACCTTCTCCTTCTGTTGGAAAGCATATTCAGAGTCATCCTCCTCTAACAGAATTGGCGCACTGTTTTAATTAGATTATTACTTCTGTGCTGAGGTGGACTGGCCACTGGAAAGAAAAGGCTTCAGAAACTAGATTCACATAAGATCCTGTGGAGTCGTTTGCATATTGAGGGTTCAGCTTGTTGTGTGAACCCGGTCAAAGGTGATCTATTTTAGGAACCATGTTTAAGCAAATCCCGGCTTCTGTGTGGCGTCAGTAGAGCTAAATGCATAAAACGAGGTGAACTAGAAGGGTCTAGCAGTAAGTATAGGTCTTTGGGTGGGAAATAATACTACTATGACTTTAATAATTCTTAGGTCCTTGGTTAGGACTTGAATGATTAAGTTTCCACCAGCCTTAGGCCATGAATCTAACTGTAGATTAACCACATCATTATATTAATAATTTATTGAATTTATCTGCCACCCGGCTCCCAGTGACACTGGGAAAGAAGCCTGGGTCAGCTGACTTCAGTTTGAGGGTGGGTTCCTCCCCAACTCCTATTCATTCCTTCATTCTTCTCTCCTCCCCTGTCTTCTCTCTGTGGGTCTCTCTCTCCTTTGCAACCTCGGCCCTGACGAAGAGCTCTGTGGAGCTCAGAAGCCTGCACTCCCTTCCAGGTGCTGTTCTGTATCTCCTTGCAGAAAAAAGCAGCGCCTCCCTCCCGAGCCGATTTCTAGGGCTTTCCTTTCACCTTAGCACACAAGTTCTTTGCGCAGGGCAGGGAATGGGGACGGGGCGGGGGGAGAGAGAGAGAGAGAGCAGGAGACGAGCGAGACCGCATTGTGGTTGGCGCGCCCGGCCGCGCGACCCCGCTCCCCCTCCCGTCCCAGGGCCGCCGCCGCCGTCGCTGCGGCGGTACCGCGCATGCGCCGCAGCCTGCATTCCATCATGGCGGAACCATCCGAGTTTCTCTCCTGCCGCGGCGAGGCTTCGTGGCGCCGAGCCTGAGGCGGCGGCCGAGGCGTCCTCCCCTCTCGGCGCTCGCCGCCTTCTCCTCCGGTTCCCCCGCACGGTGAGTGCCGAGGCTCCTCCGGCCGGGCGAGGGTCCCCTCCGGGCCGCCAGGGCGGGGCAGTGGCCGGGCGGGAGGAGGGGAATAAAAGAGGGGGCGCGCGGGGGGGCGAGATGCCCCCCTAAATATTGGGGCGGGAGGTGAAGGGGATGACCCCACTTTCCTTCTTCCCCATCCCAATCCCCTCCTTCCCCAGCAGCAGCCCCCTCGCTTAATCCCTTTCCATCCCCACAGCTGATCTCTAATCCCCCCCCCCCCCATTCCCTGAGCTTAATTCCAGGATTTTGCAAAAAAAGCTGCTGGTCTCCCCTGCCCCGTGCCTTCCCCCTGGAACCCCAGCGCTTCCAGCCCCAGCGCTCTCTTTTTTCTGGTTATTTCCTCCAAGCCCCCCAGGTGCCTTTCACCCCCATTTCCTTAAATTTTCCGGGGCCTTCCCCACTCTCTCCTGCCAGCCAGCCAGCCTCGCGATCCCAGCTTGGCTATTATTCCTGGAAAAACCCCGCCCCCCCTTCCCACAGCTGATCCTTCACTGTACATATTTCCAAAGCCTCTACCTTTCCCCACCTTCCTCCTCGGTCTGGCTCTGCTCCCTTTTGGGGGGACGGAAGGGGGGCCTGTGGGGTCAGAAGGGAGGGGAGGCTTGGCAGGATGAAGGAAGAGGTGAAGAAGGGGAGGTTTGCATTGCCGGGAAAGGGAGGGCCTTGTTATTAATAGCTGGAGGTGGGAAGGGGATTTGGGGAGATGGAACGGGGGTGGAGATGGAGGTGGTGGGTTGGGGGGCTTGGGGGATGGAAAGGGGTGTGCTTCACAAATGTGGAGAAAGAGAGAGGGGAAATTGGGGAGGGGGAGGAGATAACCATAGCTTAAGTCAGGAAGGAAGGGGGGGAGTTGGAATCAAGGTGAGGAAATTGGATCCGCGAGAATGGGGTAAGGGGATTTTGTGGAGATCTGTTCAGGCAGGAGGGTGGGATGATAGGGGGATCTGCAAGGGTGGGCATGGGGGGGGCAGGTTTCAAAAGCGAGGTTGCAAAGTTCTGTGGACATGACCGTAGAGTTGGTGGAGGAAACCATATGCGAGTCATCAGGGGTGTGTTTTATGCTTGAGACATCTGGAAATGCAGGGGAAAGGATAAGAAACTTCAGCGTGCGTGTGCAAAGAAATACTACTGAAAGGTAGTTCTAAAAGGACAGAAATGTTTTGGTGATAAGTTTTTTGGGGGAGCAGCATGCCCCAGTTTTGCACCTGCCTTGTCCATGTGGATTCCTGTTGAGTAGCAGGAAGTTCCCTTTGGGGGGGGAGAAAGATTCCTAGCAAGGTCAGCCCTCCCCCCAGCAGAGCCGAGGGGACTGTCCGATTGATACTCCTTTTTAAAGGTTTCGCCCTAGATGGCTATCTTTCCTTTTGATGATTGCTGCAGCTAATTATTAGAAAAGAGGGGGAAGGGGGTGGAGGAAGAGGGGCTGCCTTTCCCTTTCTCATCTCCACCCCCTTTCCCCTTGAATGCTGTCTTTCTGAATGCCACGTCGCCTTCCCGGCCTTTTGACTGAGTGCATAGCCGCATACTAGATATTCAGCACCTCCCACAACATCTCTCCTGAGCAAAAGGTAGGTGCCGTTAATCAGTGGCTTTCGATAGGCCTGTGTTTGGAACCCCTCCTGGATTCCTTCCTTTTGGAGGGAAGTAAAAGGGGGATTCGTAGCCGATGTCGAGACTTCTGGTTGGCTGTGAGGAATTTAGTAGATGCCAAGCAAATACCGCAGGTTTCATTCGTGTTTTTTGCAGCTGTAATGGCAGTCTGGAGGGCAATTCAGATGATGGAAACCTCTGTTTTTGGATTAAGAAGACCACCACCCCCCTTTGCAAGATCCTTTCCTTAACATATGGCAAATAGCGTGTGTTATTATAATCTTGCCAACTGACGGTCAGTGACGCAAATACTGGCAGGTGTACTTTAGTTCACTGTATGTTTCCTGTTTGTACTCCTTTCCAGCTTTTTTAGTCATCAGTGTCAATGGAGTCTATTTCGTATTTCTATCTGTCGTGTTTTTTTTAAGCAGTGTTTGCTTTAGATAAATTATGGAAAAGCATATCTATTTCCGACAGGGTAGCCTATGTTAGATTTTCCAGCATTTATGCTGATAAATATACGTCCGTGGGTAGGATGGCAAACTGTAGTTTAAAACTTAAAATGCTTAACGAAATCAACGAGTCCTTCAGCCTGTAGTTTGAATCTTAAATGATTATTGGTGCCTTCTGTGACATAGGTGTTTTAAGATCAATTGCACTTGCTACTGCAGCCATTATGCAATGGTATCCATGACATTTTTTCAAAATGTCAAATTTGCCAGCCTACAAAGATTTGAGACTCTGGCATAGTCAGCTTTCAGCTGGGAAATTATGTCTTGGCCATGATCACTTTGAAAAGAAGGAAATCTGTGCAGGTTCTTCTTTCTCAGACTTGTTGGTAACAAGCAGGATCTGACTTATAGTGTGGGTTGCAATAATAAGTGAAATAATTTGTAACTCTTTTTTATTGCTTAGGATTAAGCATCTTTCTTTTTTTTCCA
This sequence comes from Python bivittatus, assembly GCF_059951505.1. NCBI lineage: Eukaryota > Metazoa > Chordata > Lepidosauria > Squamata > Pythonidae > Python > Python bivittatus. The sequence goes on from NW_028277110.1 coordinate 401,927, forward strand.
TGTTTTTTCTGTGGAGCTCAGGGCAGTATCTGAAGCCTTGCAAAACTCTGAAGTAGCTTATGCAGTTGTATGGTCCAAGACCATTCAGTTATAAAATAGTTGAAAATAAGAACAGAAAAAGAAAATAAGAGAATTAGTACAGCACAGTATTTTGAAAAGTATAACAACTGTTAGAATTAAATAGAAGTAGAAAAATACAGGACACTTGGAAAAGTTGGAAAAGTAATATTGCCCAGTGCCGAAATAGTGTTATGGGTAGTAAGTCCTCTTCTGTGGTTAAGTTGTGGTCCCCAAGTAAATGTTTTCCTTTCTTGCCACTTGCCACATGCACTTCTTTCCCCCCAAACCCTGTTTCTGATTACCTTCTTTTTTTCATTTAATATCTTTTTCATTTTGTACAAGCTTGCCATTGAAGCAAGCCTTGTCTATCTTGTTTTCCCTTTCACCTGCATTCTTATATGGTGCAAAAGAAAAGTTGTAATTTAATTTGCGAAAGTTGAGATAGTGGATTTTCAGCTCTTATCTCTTTTGTAGAGCACAAGTTTTGGATTCCTGAATAAAGAAAACACACTGAGCTCTATCTCATCTTCTAGAAGTACTCATTGTGATGGAGATGCAATTTATTCTCTCTCTCTCTTATATTAACCTAAGCTTTCTTGTCTACATTTCCTGTTGATCCAGCAACCCAGTCACTTGGAAAAATAAACAAAACCCTGTAGCATTGGAGCTTCCAGGATTCACAGATTTGCACAAATATTGCGCACACATGATCTCCCAGGTTTGGGCCTTCACCTGCATGTGATCAAACATTTACTTTGGCATGGAAATGGAAAAACGTGAAGGTTGAAGGGGGCATGTGCCTTGGTAAACACAACTGATTAGGGCTGGTAAGGGGTGTGCACCTTCCTCTCTCCCTTCCATTGGCAGCCTTGGAATGACCAGAAAATATAATGTTGTGTTGTGACACCCCAATACTGTACAAAGCTAATGTGAGTAAATCTTCCTATGGATTGTTCAGATGACCGGAAGCCAGCATAACTAATAACTGCAGCTTGCTGGATCATTGCCAGACTGCACATAATGATCCTGCAAATGGCCTTTGCTGGATTAGGCCCTCTTTAATTTAGGGTTATGCAAAGTGTGATAATTCACTTATAATGTATCTTAATTTTCATCTATGAATGTTCATAGATTTGAGAAAGTTCTCCACTACAGATATTTTTTTTAAATGTATATACCACTATTTCATGAAATACTCATGGAGTACAGGAAGAGTGATGCAAAGAGAAGTTGGGGTAGCATGCTTATCCTCACACTCTCCTGAACATAAATAGGCTATCAGTGCTTTGTGTAAGATCTGAAGTGGGATGTATTTGTTTAATATTTAAGGACAGCATTGTTAATCTGTCCTTAAATATTAAACAAATATTAAATATTGATCCATTTTGAAGATAATAAGGTAACAAGTAATCTGTCTTTGAAGAGTGAGCCTGAAAGTTAAAATGCAGAATAATTTAGTACTAGAGTTTGATGCTAGATCAGCCTTTTCCTCTTAAAGGAATAATTGAGTCAAATTAAGAATTTAGCTTTCTTGAATGTTCCCATTGGTAGTGAAATTTTCTTTAAACTATATTCATTTATGTTTTTTTATTTCTACTAGAACAGCTGTATTCAGATGATTGATTGGTTTGTTATATGTTTAAATGCCATTAACCACACACACAAAATCCTCTTGGTTTTAATATATTATGTTGTAGGATTCCCATGTTTCCTTGAATCCCCCAAAGCTGGGAAATTGTGCCTGATAAGAGTCAGATTTTTAATAAATATGCTGTTCAAGCAATACATGGTATGGCATCCTATGCTGCAGTTAGTTCCAATTTCACCACTACTTTGGAATAAATATCTGTAATGAAGCTAAGTTCTTAGATTAGTCTGCTCATTAAGATAGACTTACAGTATCTGTGCAATCAAAGCTATCATATGGCTGAAGCTACCATTCCGTTTAAGTGGCATGAAACTCATCACCACTATCATCTGCGTATAATAACGTTAGACATGAACTTGAAACTTGAAGGGCATCTAACCACACAATCTGCACAGTGTAAGATAGCCACAAGGAAGCATTCCTTCTCAATTTCCCCAACATTATTTTAGCTTTTGTAATTGTAAAAAAAGGTTCATGTGTAGATTTCATGACCATGCAGAATTTTTTTTTCCTTTTCACTATGGGATAGAAGACGATGTGATGACTAAGAGGGCAGGATGGATGGTGGGATCGGGGAGACTGGCAGAAAACATTAAAGATAAAATTGTGAAGCATGGAGTAGGAGCACACCTTGCTGAGGGAGAGTCACATGGCTTCTGCAGGGGTAGATCCTACCTCACTAATGTGTTCAAGTTCTCTGCAGGTGTCAGCAAACATGGGTGGAGGTGATCCTTTGCCTGTATACTAGCTTTCAAAAAACTTTTGACAGAGTTTCTTGTGAGAGATTCTTGAGTAACCTAAGTAGTCATGGGATTGCAGGGAAAGTCCTCCAATGGATTGGTGACTAGTTGAACTATGGAAAACAAAGAGTAGAATAAATGGACAATGGAGGAAGGTCAAAAGTAGGCTCCCCCAAGGATCTGGTTTGGGCACAAGTTCCGTTCAACTTGTTAATAAATGAGTTAGTCAAGACATATCCAATTAAGTGAAAAATTTGCAGATAACACAAAATTATTTAAGGTGAATAAGGCATAAGGGAACTGTGAAGAGCTCCAAAGAGAAGGTTAGACCACTAAATGGCAAATGCAATTTAATATTCATAACTTCTCAGTCTAGAGCAGCATTTCACAGCCTTGGCAACTTCAAGATGTGTGGACTTCAACTCCCAGAATTCCCCAGCCAGCAGTTCCCCAGCCAATGTCTTCAAGTTGCCAAGGTTGAGAAACACTGGTCTAGAGGAAGCACTGTCTTCATTAAAACTTTCTCCTAGTATCTCCATAGCCCAAAAAGTGATACAGGTTTCTAGAAAAAAATAATAATAATTGGACAATTTCCCAGGGAGCTTTTTAAAGCTCTAAATTCACCGGAATCTGAGTTTAAAGATTTTTTCCAGGAACTAAAAATGTAAGCTGTAATATTTGATTGGGGGGAGATCAACATTTAATATGTCTGAAACATGTTCATAATCACTTCAACATTTATATTGAACGTTGTTATTGAAATGTTTATAAAGTACATTTAATGCCAGTTCAGTTTAGCTTCCCCAACTCAGTGGACGTATCGAGTTATTTCCTAGATGTATTTGAAACCGTCCTCTTTAGTTACACTGTTTGTTCATTATACTGCTATTTGGGACTTCCTTTGCTTATAATTTTTGCTTGACTAAATGAATTCTCTTATCTATAGCCTGCTGCTTAGTGGTAGGAGGACACTACAGGATCTCTTCTGCTCTTTAGTTTTCCATGGTTTATAAAAGTGTCTTTGGCAGTGTGAGCGGTATAGATAAGTTGGTGACTAGATTTGGGGAAATGTTTTTTCCCAGACAGTTCTTTCTCACGTGTTTGCCTGGCATGTTGGAATTAATGTTCTCGTTTACAGTTGGTATATGTAGAAACCGAAATACATTCTATTTCAGTAAATACTAGCATCTATCTGTGATATAAAAACCCTTGGAATTTGCTCAAATTTTTTAAATAACTGGTTAGAAATACATATTTAGATTACAATTTAACTGAGAGAAGAAATTGAGAGAGCACAGGAAGTTTGTCCTTGTTACTAATGGTTCCTATATCTCCCCACTACTGTGGTTACCTGAGGAAAGAAAGTCTGTCTGTCTGAAATTATATTTCTGGAGAAAGGATGGAAGAAAATGTTCTGTAAAATGTACATTTTCTAGGGAATCTGATCAAAATGTAGGTGCAGCACTATTTAATGTATATAGCCTGTCTGTACACTCTGTCTGGATCCCAGGAGCTACTTACAGCCCCCAGTCAAAGGGCTTGAGTTGGGAAATCTTTCTGATAAAACTGTACTACCAATTATAACTGACATTTCCAATTAGACTTGGAAGGATTGTAGGAGGAGACCAGTATTAGTCTATGGTAGCCAAAAATCAGGAGTCTGATAGCACCTTTTCATATTAACAAATTTTATTAAAAGGCATAAGCTTTTGTGAATGACAGCTCAAATGCTTATGCCTTTTAATAAAATTTGTTGGACTGGACAAGTGCTACCAGACTCTTCCTGATTTTTGGCCATCCTTTTAACTTATTTGGAAAAAAAAAAAGACTTAAGTTATGCATTTTTCAGGATGAGAAGAAGTAAGCATTGGATCTAGATAAAGCGAATCAGCTGTTAGAAATAATTGGAAAGTAAATGGGCTGGCTTGTAATTCTCTCTGGGTTGTGTTGCCTTCCAAGATGCCTGTGTGTTCTTGCAGGACTGCTTGGGAACATGGTTACAAGTGAGAAGCAACAGGTTTTGTAGGATGTCCAAAAAGTTTGAATTTATATACTGGTCTATAACCATAATAAAGAGTTGAGTTGAATCTAAACTGATTCGAATTTGAAATGAGCTGGTTTGAACACTTTAGAAGTGTTTCAAGCTCAAAATACTCCCAAAGCACTTGAAACAGGCCATTCTGAACATGAATTGGGAGTCTTTTGAATTGGAAATTATTTGAATTAAAAATGTTTTGCACACTGCTGTTGCCTTGTTATTTGTAGATACCAATCATTCATTTGACATCAGAACTGAGGCCTTTTACCTCTTTAGCCAGTCCAAATAGTAATCATATAAACTGGATAAATAAGCAAACAATCATTCCTCTTTTTAAATAATTTTTTAATTGAGCTTTATAAGACATTGCAATTGGTAACAATAACAAAATTAAATGTAAACTATAACACCGTTATAAGAATTACTGCATGCATAAAAAAACTAAGGAAAGCTAACAGAAAAAAAGGGGAAAAGGAGGAAATATGATATTGATGAACAAATCAAAACAAATTTGAAAAAGCCAAGATTTCTCTACTTACCTGCAACACAGTCTAAGTATGTATTTATACAAATCACTATAATTCAAATTTTAAATATTAATTTACCTAGGCCTTAGAAAATCATATTGCCTGGTCTTGCCTCCTCATTGAAACAAAGCTACTTAAAAGGCTGAGATCCAGCAGTCATTTCTCAAGTGGCTTTAGGTCAGAAGGTCAGAACTTTTCATTATTTTTTTCCACTTCCTCACCACTTGATCTGCTACGATGTGCTGCAACATTTTTAAGAAGAGGCTTTTCCTAGGCTATCTCATTAGAATCCTTCATAACTGCAGATACTCTGCCTTGAATCTTCTGCATGTCTAAAATAGGTTCTACCCTTCGAGACTTCCAACCTTTAAAAATCCATCATGATCTGAGCACAGTTCCCGCCTATTTCTGAGATTTTTCAAAAAGTATTGCCCATGCTATTTCATAACTGGCTTACATCTTTTAGTAATGTCAGGACGATCTCTGTAAATAAACAAATAAATATCGAGATGTTTAGGATGCTGACTCATGCTGTGGATCTGCAGGAAAGACACCAAACCATGCTGTGAGCGTACTTAATCTCTGTTAACCTTTTTTCACCTGTTCGTCTGTTCTCATGTTTTCCTTCCCCCTTCAGTGTTTGCAGGCAATCTCAACCAGTTTGTATATATAAAGAAAGAAAGTAGAGGAGGTTTGTACCCTTCCTACTCTTGATCCACCAGCCTCTGGCCTACGTACAGTGGTACCTCAGGATATGAACTTAATCCGTTCCGTGACTCTGGGCGTATCCCGAGTTGGCCGTAACCCGAAATGTTCGTTAGTAGAGGCGTTCGTATCCCGAGGTACCACTGTACTTCTAGTTTGTGTACCAGATGTGACTTGATGCCTACGCAGTACTGTGACTGAATCTATGACGTAGTCCATTATGGTTCTGATTAGTTGTTGATTTTGCATCCAAGTTCTTTATTATATCTATATGTATATATACACACACACACATATATATTCGAAGTATTTTGGTAACTCTAAAGTATCATCCTATTCCACAAAGAAGCAACATCGTGAAATGCAGATCACATACTGCATCAAAGATTTGAGTAAATAGATCATACTTCCCCTCATGATATGTTTCCTCTCTTCTTCCATGGTGTGATCTTGGTGAATGTTTCTGCCAGCGTTTATTGCAATTACTCGATAAAACTCTGACATAATTCTTTCTCCTGGACTAGGCCATACAGTATAGCTAAGCACCATATGGGGTAACTCTACTTTACTCTTTATAACTGACAAGCCTAGAAGAAACATCCATGATTTTATAGTGCAAAATGGATTGGTCCCAGGTTGTCACAATGGGAATTTGAAGGGGCTAGAGGAATGTTAAACTTATACCGAGCTTGATAATAACATTTGGAGCTGTGATTTTTTCCAGTGATGTAAATGTGCCGTGAAATACTTCTGCTGATTTTAATCATGTATATCAAGTTTGCTATTCTTATTTTGATTTTGAGGAGTTGAAATACAATGATAGATGTTTAGGGAGAAATCTGTATATTGAAGTTTCTTCTACAGAGAGTGTTGTATTTGTGTTTTCATGAATTAAAAGGTTTAACAACCTTTGGTGGTTTATTCCCCACCACAGCCAAAATTGTAAGACATAGTAATTATGTGTGCATTTTCCATCTGCATATACAGAAACTGTTTGAGTACATTTACTTTTGGAGCAAAACCTAAGAAACATTTCTAATGATTATTTGTTTTCTGGATAGAAGCCAAATATTATACACAGAAGAGAGTGCATATAAGGTCTCCTGGGAAATATGTAAAATTATTTCTGATATTTTAAGAAAAAACATATGTTCAGTTATGAACAGATTGCTATTATGGAAAGTTTGTGACCTTGCCATCTCTGCCTCCCAAAAGTTAAGTTATAGCTAGGTTTATGTCAAAAGACTTACTTTTCTGACCTCTTTTGAAATTTAGAATATGTAAATCAATTTGCCTAAAATGCTCCTGTGTGGGCTCACTTGTAGTGGAGAGAAAATCTTTCAGAAGTAATCTGATAATATTTGGCTTCTATGAGTTTACCAGAAGGTAGACATCAAATAGTAAGGGAGTCATTGGGCTGAGATCAGGTACTGGTTCTGTTTGGGCTCTGTTCATAAATCAACAATTGTCTACCTCAAGTGTAGCTCTTGCATCCCAAAATAAGCTTTAGACAATCTTAAAACTTACATTTTTGGGTTTGGAGTGTAGTGAGCTGCTGCTTAAATAATAATGTTGTCTCCATCTGTAATTTGCATGATATTAGCTGGCAGTTAGAGCATGTGGATATGAATCCCACAACAAACTTGGAACTATCTCAGTATCCAACACATTGAGGAGAATGTTTTCTGCAAGATAGGCTAGATCATGCTGGCTGGGGAATTCTGGGAGTTGAAGTCCACACATCTTAAAGCTGTCAAGACTGAGAAACACTGGGCTAGATTATGTAACATCCAAGTTTTGTTTGGGTGAGTGTTAGGTGTGTGTGTGCCTTAGAGTCAGTTTTTGACTCCTGGCAACTGCCTGGACAAGCAATTTTCTTGGCAAGATTTTGGAAGTGATTTGCCATTGCCTCCTTCTTAGGGCTGAAAGAGACTGACTGGCCCAAGGTCACCTAGCTGGCTTTGTGCTCATATGGGTCTAGAACTCATGGTCCCATGGTTTCTAGCCTAATGCCTTGATCACCACACCAAACTGGCTCTCATTAGATTAGCATACCATCACATTCAAAGTCTTTTTGACTTCATTGTCAACATATGCCTCTGGACCAATAATAACTAAATTATTGATGAACAAATAAAGAGCTGGCCATGTATACCCAGCCAAGGCTTTGAATACTTCTTACACTTGCCCTCTCCCTGCAGCATATGCCAAGATTTTCAAGAAGATGATTTCTAAGCATTATAGCATTGTTTTCAAATTGGATGCCTTCTCAGTCCTAGTCCAACACTTAACCAGTGCACCACACTGACTCTCAGGTGAAACCAAGTAATCCGGTCTTTATTAAAGGGTCTAGAAATATTAATAAATTGTTCACTGTACTTATTTGTGCAAATAAGGAACTGGCAGGTAGTATGCGGGTTGTATGCTTAGATGCTTTGGGTTCCTACCATCTGTTTTATGACTGGAAATGAAATTATAAAATTCCATGAGGTATTTACCTAAAAATGAATTTGAACATGTAATTTGGCTTTTGCAAACCACAGATGTCCTCATTAAATCTTGGACTACTTGGGTTACCAGCGTTACAGGAATCTCAGTTCTAGAATTATTGAGAATGTTCCTAATAGAAAATAGTTCCATGCCCTTCTCTGACAATTGAAGTTAAAGAATGTCTACATCTTGGTTTCCTTGATCTGCAGCCAAGATTTTTTTTTTAAATCATTGAAACAAAATTCAGTTTTGGTCTTATCCCAGTTGTTCTAATATTCACCGTTACTTATTATTATATGTAATCCTTGCTTAACAACCACAATAGGGACCAGAAAATTGGTTGTTAAGTGGGGCTGTCGTGAAGCGAGGCATCACGTGACTGCACCCAATTTTATGACATTTTTCTGGTGGTCGTTAAGTGAATCACCCGGTTCCCCATTGATTTTGCTTGCCAGAAGCCAGCTGGGAAGGTCGCAAATGGTGATCACATGATCCCAGGATGCTGCAACCGTCGTAAGTGCAAGCTGCTTGCCAAGCACCTGGATTGCAATTACGTGACCACAGAGGCACTGCGATGGTCATAAGTGCGAGGACCAGTCGTAAGTTACTTTTTTAGCACCATCGTAACTTCGAGCGGTCACTAAATGAATGGTTGTTAGACGAGGATTACCTGTACTTGTACAGGCACATATAAAAATTATTAATGCACTTTAAATATTTAGATCAATTCCCATTTACCTTTAGATAATAGAGTTTGGCTGCCTATCATCCAGTTTTTTTTTAAATAGTTCTGTCTATTCCTTCCCCATTCTCCAGTGCGGCTATTAGAAGAGTTGCAGTCTGTGCTGCCTTGAGTGTGTTCAAGGGACTTTGGGACTTAATAATTTAATAATAATAATAATAATAATAATAATACTGTTAATAAATAATATGTTTTATAATTTAATAATATTAATTTCCTTCATAATCTTGAAATCACTTCTCATTCCCAGGAAGTCATAGCACAGTGTAAGAAGATACTTGCTTCCACAGAGCCATAGAATCATTCCTTGAAATCTCACCTGCCATATTTTGGACCTATTCCCTGTTCTTCAGTAACTTAAGAACAGTAGTAATCACTTGCTGGTCATTGACCATGCTTTTAAAATTTGTACTAAAATCTAAGAGGAAGTGATAGCTCTTTTTTTTTTTTTTGGGGGGCAAATTAGACAGTTGTGACAAGATGGACAATCAGTTGCCCACTCTGTTTATTAAAGCATTTCTAGGGAAGAATGAAAAACGTCCATAAAGATCCACAGATCTTTTCCCTTAATCTTTATATCCAGGATGCCTCTGCATAGTCTTAAGGCCCATCTTGGGACTTAATCCACATTCACACTAGGTCTCACCTCCCAAACTGAAAATTGAGCATTGGAAGGCTGGGGTCAGAGGCCACTACAGGAAGAAATCCATTTCTAAATTATGGACTTTGGGCATCCTTGATTCCACCCCCCCCCCCATGTGCTTTAGAGCAATCAATCCTAAATTAAACCCTTTGAATTCAGTTTGATTTCAGGATGAAAGTTTTTAAGCCTTGTTTAGGTCTGTATGTTTTGATGTGAAATAATAGAAAACTTGTCACAGTTTTTAAAAATTACTGTTCTCATTGGTGACTAAAATCATTTCCAACTCATTGTGGTTATTTTAAAGGGCATATTTTTAATAATTGCTACTAGAGATTGGAAGTTTTGACTTAGTTGACTGTTCTGGTTATCAGAGACCAATTGGGTGAGTAAAAGCCATCTTTCAGTTGGATATGACCTAGCAGCTGTTAAATTAAATGTGAATTATACTGGTCACTGCCTAAAAAATTATTGGCATTTGATCCTTGAGTTATTTTGCTTGCTTTTAAAGTACTATAGAATTTTTTTTGTTGAAAAGGCAGTGCGCAGTATATATCTTCAGATTTACAAATAGGCTTGTGTTACAGTGTCAAAGTTTAATAATGGATTAGTGCTTACTGACTAAGACCGTGAATATTCACTAAACTGACTTACATGTCCATTCAAGATCTGTCAACAAACATATGAAACCATTAATCTTAGAAACACATTGTAAAATATTAAATATCATTGAGAAAGAAAGAAGATATAGTCATGTATCACTGAATACGAAAATGAAGGTTTGTTTCCCAGTTTGACAATAGCATATATGGAAGTGGCATAAGGATTGTTTTTCACTGATGGAGCTGTTGGACATTCCGCTTTTCCGAAGGGCTTCTGGAGCCTAATGCCATATGCTATGTTCAGGGCTTTATTTGTTTCATGTTTATAGTTTATATTTTATTGTATGTTCTCATCTTGTGAGCCCCTGAGAGTCCTGTGATTGAGGTGGGGTTTATTATGATTAATAAACAAATAAATAACCTTTTGTATTAAGGAACCTGATTCCAAGTCTTTTATCTGCTTTTTTATCCACTTTAAAGTCCTTTTTTCCCCCCTGGAAATATTCTTGGTGTCATGTACTACTTTAGAGTTAGAGATCAAACTGAAGTTTGTTGGCTTGGACTTAATAAAAAGCAATTATTTGACAGATCTTAGATGTTTTACATTATGGCAGCCACAACATTGGTTTTTCAGTTCATGATTTAAGATTTCTGTATCTTAAACAGGCCAGTGTTTGAAGTTTATGAGAAGTGTTGTACAGTATTCTGGGAACAAGGGTCATGTGCCTTGGCATAGCACATTTGATCATTTCACATACACCTAGTTCTTACAAAAGTTCTATAATGTAAGCTGGTATTACCAGTTTTCATCAAGCTCACTTGCCAGTGTCCCTGAGGTGAGAAAGTAAATGATCTTGCCAAGTAAGAATTCTCAGGGAAATACAATGCATTACTGCAACATAATTAAGTTGCTAGAAAAACATGAAATATATTTTGGGGGGGGGAGTTTAAATGAGTTTTCTGGTTCCGAATGGGATCTGCAAAGATTTCCTCTTTTCCCTCGATTTAATTTTGTTGGGAAATACTGTAGGTCTTATTGATGGGCTAAGGGAGAGAAGTGAGCCATAGCATTTTCATACTTTCTTTGAAGCTGATCTGAATTTTAGTTTCTGTTTATGTGGAAAAGTATTTCCTTTCTCTTAGAGCCAACTGGTTCCTGCAGTTTCGATCTGATTGCAAGTTGATTTTTTAGAAGGAACTGCAAGAAGCAGTTCCTTAATAGGAAAAGGGGGGGGGGGGGAGGTGATTTCAGAAATTCCTTGAAGTTCCCTGCAGAGTTACGTCATTTATTCCTCCTTGTTTGTACTTCTGTCTTACTCTCAGTTCCACTTTCTGCCCCAAATCTCAGTAGTGGGCTATGGAGCTTCTCTACAAGTTTGGAGGATGATTAAAAGCAAAAAGAAAAAGAAAAGTATTGAACATATGCAACAAAGGAAAAAAAGATATGGAGTAAAATTTTTTAAGTGAGAAGGAAAAATGCACCTTCCAGAATTTTTTAACCCTATTTTGAAAACACATGTTCTGTGGGACTTGCCAAGGCGATTTCTTTAATTTTTAGAAAGTGATGAAATCTATAGGGAACAGCACTATATAGTTAGACTTTTCTTAATTCTGTGAGTGGATCCATCCGATACCCATGGTGAGTACTATGGAAAAGTACTTTTCATGCACTTAGAGGCACTGTTATTCTATTATTAGTTATTGAAAACCGTTTTGGTTATTAATCCTAAACTTAATTTGTGGCACCCCATTTATTATCACAATATTTTGAGATTGCATCCAGAAAGACAGTGGTTTACCTAAAGTCTTGTAACTGCAAAGAGTCTTAGAGGAAACAGATTATTTGAACCTCTAGCAGTTAGGTTTCAGGCTGGGGTATAACATGGAAACTGCCTTAGTCATATCTGGATGTGACCTGTGAAGAGGCTGGGATCAAGGAAGTATACCTTCTTGGTCCTCCTTTCAGTAGCTTTCAGTACCATTGACTATGGTATCCTGAACCATCTTAAAGAGTTTGGGATGGGGGGCAATGTCTTGCAATGGTTCTCCATCTCCCTGAAGGGATGGTTCCAGTCAGTGATGATGACAAAATAGAGATCTCTGAAATACAGATGAAGTTGTATTTGGTGTGAGGTTCAATACCATCAATATGTTTATTATATCCAGCTATACGTCTCATCCCTTGGCCAAAGCAATGATGTAATGAAAGCACAGATCCAGTGCCTGGAGTACATCCAGTCAGAATGGGGAAGAACAGACTACAACTGAATCCATCTAAGACAAAAAGTGGTTTGTGGATCTAATGGTTCTAGGGAAATTCCATCTTTTACTCTGAATGAAGTTATACTACCTCATCCAGGGATGGTCTGCAATTTGGGGTTCTCTTAGATTCACAGCTCCTACCTGAAGAGTAGGTGGTAACTGTGGCTAGGAGTCACAGTTTTCAGTAGCTGCCCTCGCTCTTTGCCCCATCTCCTCAAAAGTAGCAGTCTGGCCAGCTTTGAAGTGTTGAAGACCTAGCTGTTCTGCTTAGCTCAGGAGGAGGGTGTGAAGGTGATTATGTGGGTGCATGATATGTATTTTCAGTTTTTCATTCTTTAAAAATTATCATGTTTATGTACACTTGAGGTTTTGGATTGTTATGTTTTATGTTGACACTGATAGCTGCTCTGAGAATTTTTGGAAAAAGATGGCAGACAAGCACACACAGATCTGTCTGTGGCTGAGATGAAACTTATAACAGACTGCATTCTTAGGCTTTGAATGTGGGGTCCAAACAATCTTTTTGAAGCAATGTAAGTCTCTGTCTAAATTTTATTCTGGAATGGTTGTTGGAGACCTTTACGTGGTATTTTTAGAAATCTGATTAAATTCTGATGGGAATGTGCCACTTGTAAATTGCTTATCTGCCCTCAACCTTTGCAGTTCACTTCTCCATTTCTCTCACATGGTGAAGACTGTAGAGCTCGTGTAGTAACTCTAGAGGCTGGTTAAGAAATAGTGCTATACATCTAAATAAGTAATGCTACAATCTATTTCTCTCTTTTCTCCTGCGTGTCCAACAAATCATTTGCTTTTAGAAAAAGATTCTTCATACAGGAGTGTGTTATAATGCATTAGAAACCTTAAATTTGGAAATAGAGACTGCATACCACCTGACTTCTCCTCCCAGTCCTCCAAATGGCCACCTGTATCTCAAATGTTTCAGGCATGTTTTTCACAGCTGGTTATATTTTTAAACCAGTAATTTGAATGCTCAGTTAACAATCCTGTTAGCTCCCAGTGGGCTCTTCTTGACTTGTAGTGTGTTTTTCTGTATGCTGGAGGAGAGCTGAAATAGGTTTCGTTAAAAGAAGAGTCTCCAGAACTGACCCTGCAAGCTACATTCCTTGCTGAAGGGCATGTTTTTGGAAAATCACTTACTTTTTATTTCACCACCAACAAAATTGCCTGTCACCATTAAGGGGTGCAGATGAAATTTGAAAGAATACCAGTTTTCTGCATAAACCTCTGGAAGAGAATCCAGCATACTTGCTGTCAGTGGAGATGCCAGGTTTAGTGTTGGGGAAAAGGTGGGCACCAGCATCTCCAACTCCCAGGTAAGTTGCTGACTGTTGTTCTACACTGGATGTTGCTAGTAAAATGCCTCTCTTTTTCTATTCTTTCACTGATGTTTGACCTTTTCCTTTTGGATTTTTCTGAGTAGGTGGATGATTTTCAGAGCCAGAAGCCCCAGAGATAATTCATTCTGTATTGTAATAAAAACTGGTTGACATCTGAAACTGTATTTCTGTTTTACCAGGTAGTTGATCTGAGAGAAACCATTTATGAATGATCATTTCACTTATGATGGCAGACCAGCCACCTCCATTAGAAGCCACACCTATTTTGAATGAAGTGCCACTTCTACCTCATATGGTCAATGGGGACACCACACAACAGGTAAGTTGATCTGCATAAGATGGGAGTTTTCAAGTTGTTCTCTTCTGCAAATGTGTAGATTCATAGGACGGAATCACATATTCTATGCCACTTTTTAGCGAAGGATGTTTAAGCAAGCTATGACTTAACATATGAGAGAATCTCTTCATAATCTTTGGAACATGACAGTGATTTCATTGAGATTGGATGACAAGGTATTTGACCATTGTCGATACATATGACAGTATCAGTTCCTTTTCTCCACTGTATGGTTGTTAACTCTGAAAAAATAGCTAGATGACAATCAGATATAATCATAATTTAAAAACAGTGGGAAAATGGTCCTTCTGTAGAAGTCTGTGATTACTGTAATAAAACTATTACCATAAAATGGAGAATACTCAGTTTTATAAACTCAATGAATTAACGACAGGAAGAACCATATTGTCATGTGATTTTCTAAAGATATGAAAGCGTTAATTTAAGGAACTGAAAATATATGAAGCTATTGATGCCAGATGTAAAATGGTATTTCTTTCTAGATACATACAGAATCTAGCATACATGCAAATCTAAGGTATCCATGCTGTGGCATTCTAAAATAGCTTTTGCTGGCTGATCATTTTTATTTGCTTTCATTTTCTTTGTATTAGGAAAGATCTGTATTGCTTCTGGCTTCATTGAGTTGCATTGCACAATGGAGTGCTGATATATTTCCTTCTTTTATCTGTTTAATCAATTTTAATAATAGCATCTATAGTTAAGAGATAATAATGTGAAGATCCTCAATTAAGATTACCTTTATATCTAGTGCAAGAATTTGGATCCCAGGCCTTACTTTAAGTACTGTATGCCCACAGGACTTCTCCTTGAATAGCAGATATTTCAAGCCATGTTTCGAACTTCCCAGAATGTTTTATAAAGAGGATTGGCATGTGGGAGTGAGAGTGCCTGTTGCTTAAGTGAAGTTATTGTCAATTATTTTATATATGTCTCATTTAAACATCAATTGATATCAGTCAGGTGTGTAATTCAGTGCTAATGTTAAAAATTGCCCAAGAGAAGTTCTATATGCATTCACAGAGTTAGCTTGAAAAGTGCTTAGTGCTATGGCCCAGCTAATCGACTTGAAATAAATATTGCAATAAATGTGAGAGTTGTCTGAGCAAAGCATTCCAGTGCAGGCTGAAAATCTATGAAGAGCCTAAACATTTTCTTTAAGATCCTCTGGAAGTTTTATTGGGTAAATTCATGGACTGTACAGCCAGACTTCTCACTGACAGTTAAAACCTCAGCAGCAAATCTTTTTTCAGCCGGCTCCACACTGCCCAGTATGTTTTTAAACTTCTTGTGCGTGTTTCTGGGTGAGGGAGCCCTTGAAAGTCTTGTTTTATTTTCCGTAATCCAAGTTTATCAGTAGCCTTGAAAATGTTCAGTTCTTAGACATAACTATGGAGATCCAAATTAACTGAAATTTAATTTAATGATCACTTTCACCTTGTAATTCTATCCTGATCTATTTTGAAGCTTTAGAGCGGGTTCCAGCTTTTTAAGGTTTGCAAAATAGTTCTAAACACAGGAGAATTTAAAATAAAACCTGCAGAATCAGTCTTTTTTTCTCCTGTAGAAATGAATGTGAAGGTAAGCATCTTTGAAAGCTTCTTCACAAAGCCATTCTAGATGTTATACTTGTTATGAAGATTAGTCTCTCCTGATGGATTCCCATATCTTCCTTTTCAGAACTTTTTGCTACATGGTTACGGCTAAAATACAGGGTTCTGAAGGTTTTTTAATGAGAAATTATCTCCCTTTGACCTGCAGAGATGCAGCCACTGAATATTATGTCCTAGATATTACACATATGACCTTTTAATGAAAACAGTTGTGATAAAAATGTACCTCTCCTTGGTCAAAAGGGGAGCCAAAACTTGTCTCAAAAAAAGCCTTCTATTAGAGATCTAAAATATTTAATCAATTCGGCCTTGGAAAATGGGGTCAGGAGTTTTGAAAAATGTGGCATATTTGATTTCTTATAGGAAAAAGTGTTTTCAGTAAAAAGCAAATGGTTTGGCTCTGCTGGTATTCGGTCACTATCGATTTTCCCCATTCATGTTATCTGTCGTACGCGTACACCATCTTGGCCTTTTTTCATTTAATAGGAGTGTATAAGCTTGTTACATCTGCAATATTTTTAGATTTAAAAGACCGAAAGAGCCTTTTGATTTTAGACTTAGAATTGGGACAATAGCTAGCAAAATAAAATTATATCAGAATTGTTTGGTCTAGAAGCAGCCACTCACTTTGATTCTTAGTCCAGTGACATAAAAAATGTTCCTTATGGAAAGGCTGGGGGCAAAATACAAAGTCTAAGAACACTGTCTGCCAAAGGTACAGTTAGCCCAGAATAGCAGGAAAACATTTGCTTCAGTGAGCTAAAACAACATTGAATAAAAGTCATTTAGTTTATAGTCAGAAAGCTGCTGGCTTGTTTAAAACAAAACAAAAAGGGGGGGGGGGAGGGACGAAGAAAATTGGCTTGAGTTTTAAAATCGTAAGAATTTTAAAAGGAGCATTCTATAATGACCATGATGTGTTCATCCAAGAATCTGCTCCAGCCCTACCTAGAATTGTCATAGAATTAACTTGTGCATTGCTGATTGCAAAGCACATGACATTCCACTAAGCTATGGTTCTTCCCATTTCAGAAGGATGTCATAAATTGCTATCTACTGTTCTCTTCTTAGCCACTTCCTGTGCATTTTTAATGAAGTATTTTAAAGGGTATTCCCTTCTAAGGGAAAGCAGTTAGGGTTTTATGCTGTAATTCCTGAATTCAGGCAAAGAAAGATCTTGTGAAATTGCATGCAAAATTATCCTTGGCATTTTTTTTTTTTTATTATGGATTAAAAAGTACAAACTACTACCATTTGAAACCTTTTGGAGGTTAGAAACTTTTTACACCTTCAGCACAACACTGGAATAGGCATTATGTAGGTCAGACAATTTTCCTTTCTAACCAAGTATCAGAAGGTTCTGATCGTCAGAAGGAATACAGAATATTGGCTGTTACCTGCTTTAACCGCAGCGGCCATGGATTGCAATATTTTCAGACTCCCCCAGTTTATGTAACCTGGCTTCTGCTAAATCAGTATGACTGGAGTTAGCATCACTGCACTAAGTTTGCCGCTGTTGTTGTTGTTCAGCCGTTAAGTCGTGTCCGACTCTTCGTGACCCCATGAACCGTATCGCGCCAGGCCTCCCTGTCCTTCACTGCCTCCCTGCGTTTGCTCATTTATTTGTGAGGAAATTTTGTGGAAACTTTCTCCCTTCCTCCCACATCCTTGGATTTCACGGTAGAATTAGAAATTGCGATAGCCATTTATTTCTAAACACACACATACACATATTGACGTTTATCAACATTTTGGTGATTTTTGCTAACTTGTTTTTCCTGTTCTTAAAAACGCTGTCCTGCTTTATTTGCAAAAGTAAGCTCGCATTAATGGCCTTCTTGATGATTGCATTGTACACCAGCTATTCTTAATAAACCGTACAATTCTGCTGCTTACTAGCTTTTTGCAAAACATAATGTTGTCTTTAGAACCATAATGTAGAAATGTACCATAATAAACTGATACAATATTGCCTATTTTTTATTTATGTTTGCTTTCCCACTTTTCCTTCAAGGAATTCAGAAGTGATAGTTGCATGGATTTTCCCCATCCACTTTTCTTTCTACAGCAAAAGATGCAAGATATATCAGTACGTTTATAATAGATATAAAACATGGATGCTTATATTGCCTGGGAATTGGGTGTAAACTCCCCACCCCCGAACTCTGGGCTGTGCAACCCACGTTTCTTTCTCAATCTCTGTGGTCATTTAGCCTTCAATAAATACCAGCAGCAGAAAGCATGGCCACTGGTAATTTCCAGTGAAATTGTAACTAAACCACTAAGTTATTTGGAAATAAGTGAAGAAAGAAATCATAAGAGTATGGGTGACAACTTATGAGAAAAAATGGACACGTTTCTCAATTATCATTTGAGGGAAACAGCCAAAATTAGATTAGAAATAGCTCTTTTTTCCCTATATAATTGGTTTTATATGACTTGGTGATTAAGAATAATGGAAAAATGAAAGCTTGTACAGTATCTTATTTTGTTGTTAACTGGAGGAAAGAATTGCCTTTATAAGTATAGCAGGTAAGCGATCCTCTTTAATTTGGTGGGTTTATTTTGATATCTGATGCAATTTTGTATATCCAATTAAAAGGTAAAAAGTACATATGTAATTTGAGTTTGATATCACATTACTGATATTTCTAATCTGACGTGTTTGGTTTTGCAAAGGTATGTGTTACTTTCAGATGAAATTCAAAATAAGAATTATATTCTTATTCCTAGGTCATCCTTGTGCAAGTAAACCCAGGAGAGACTTTCACAATTAGAACTGAAGATGGACATATCCAGTGTATTCAAGGTAAACAATGAGCATATAATATGAAATTACTGATATCTGATATTGCATATCTATTAAACTTATGTGGCTGGATAGCTTTATCATAGTTTCACAGTTTCATAAGTAGAAAACAGCCTTCCTGATGTATAGACTCCAACACCCAAAATTCCACTTCTGAGAATTTTGGGAGTTGAAGTCTATACATCTAGAAGGCACTCAGTTTGAGGAAGGTCGATACAGAATTTTATTCAAATGAATAAAATTCTGGTCATTGAGTCCAGTCCAGGGTATCCATTGGTCAACCCATCTCCTACACAGAACTGAGTTTGCAATCATCGTAACCACAGTATCTGGCCATTTCTCTAGAAGACTACTTACAAAGCAAAGAACTTGAATCATCTAATGTTGAAGGCCAAATACAGTGGTACCTCTACTTACGAACTTAATCCATTCCGTGACTCTGATCGCAAGTCGAGTTGGTCGCAAGTCGAAGTAAATTTTCCCATAAGGTTCAATGTAATTACCATTAATCCGTTCCGGCGTCTGCGGACCACGTGGAATGGGCGGAAAAATGGCCGCGGACCACGTGGAACGGGCGGGAAATGGCCGCGGACCACGTGGAACGGGCGGGAAATGGCCGCGGACCACGTGGAACGGGCGGGAAAATGGCCGCGGACCACGTGGAACAGGCGGAAAATGGCCGCGGACCACGTGGAACGGGCGGGAAAATGGCCGCGGACCACGTGGAACAGGCGGAAAATGGCCGCGGATCCGGTTCGTAAGTCAAGGCGAGTTCGTAAGTAGAGGTAAATTTTTGGGGCCGGAGCTGATCATATCTCGAAATTTTCCTAAGTAGGGGCGTTCGTAAGTAGAGGTACCACTGTAATAGACCACAAGGAAAGATGAGGGTTTTTGGTAAAGATCTCAAAATGACAATGTCATCTGACTGATGAAAACTTTCCTCAACTTCTGCATTCTGAATGGTCATAAGCCAAGCATGGTCAAAACTCATCTAGTCTGATGTCATTAGGGGATGTTTTACTGGGCATTTTCCCATGAACCCCATTCTTGGTCAGTTTCTGATATGCTAGAGGAAGTGGGAGGGCTATAAGAGTCTTTAGTAACTCTCCCAGGCTGTGGTTGAAGCATCAGAAAAAGTATGCCTTAAGGAACTTTTTATACACACACACACACACACACCAAATTTGTCATCCCCCATCTTGTTAAAAAATGACTCTTGAGTGGTTTACAGAAAAGATAGGTATTAAATAAAAATACAGTATGACAGTTTAACAATTTATCCTAAGTAAATAGTTATGTACCAGCTCCAGAGTCAAACCACTTGCTTTCTTTTTACCTCCAGTCAAAGCTGCTCCATCAAAGAATATGATTCTGTTCCTAGAATTCAGCAAGTCTTCCATGGTTGGATAGCAAGACAAGTTTTAGTTATATTTATATAAAACTTCCCCTCCAGTACCTAATGAAAGACCCCCCCCTTTTTTTTTTTGGTCTAGTATGGATGATGTAGAACGCACCAAGTGAGAAGGAACCACAGGGCCTTGTTTTTCTGGTGCCTGGACTTAGTGAGCTACTACCAGCTCTTGAGCCACCAGAATGCAGAAAGAGGGGGGGGGGGGGAGATTTTTTTCTGAAGTTTTCAAGCAAGAGCCAAAACATACCTTACCTATTTGGTATTGCTTCTAGAGATGTCCAGTTTAAATAATGCTTAGTCTGAATGTGACAGAAATAAAGACTTACCTCGGGAGGCTAAACTTCAAAATGCCTGTCTTTCCTGAGTACCTAAAAAGCAATCTGGGGCATCATCAAACAGAAACAGTACAAGAGTCCACTGTACTTTTTATAGCCTCCTGTGCCAGTCTCAGACTTTATAAAGCACTTGTCTTTAAAGAAGTCACGAACATTTTTCTAGAGGTCACCAGTTTTTTAAAAAAAACAATTGTCTGGACTTACCTCTTTCGGTGAGACTTTCAACAGCGTAGCAGATATCCAGCCAAAAATTTGTATCCTTCTGCATTTGGCCTCATTCCCCATTTTTGCTATACTATACAATTTGACAGAAGAATGAAATGAGTGTGCCTGTGCATGAAAGCCATTTAGTGATTATATTTGTCCAACTGTGAATGTACTTGCTTCAGTACTCTGTAAGGAGTCATGAAACACTGTTGCTTGGTTTCCTTTCAGGTCCAGCACATGTTCCTATGATGTCACCAAATGGTTCTGTCCCTCCAATATTTGTGCCTCCTGGCTATGTATCTCAGGTAATCATTCAGATCCTTTGAATGCTTTTTTAAAAGAGAGATTTTCCAAGTGGATGGTGGGAGTTTTCCCCTCTTTATGATCCATAAAGGTAACAAGGATAACAAGTGGGACAAAACTCTCCTCTTTTCCTTTATCTCATCCCTCTGGTCACATGTAGGCTCCCATATTTTTATTTTTTTGTAATCTTAAAGTGAACATTCAGCCTGACAACCAAGGGTGCTGTGTTATACAGGCTACAAATTAAGGTATATGGACCATGGAACTAAAGATCAGACACCAAGCATAACGTCTGTTATGCCAGGCAAAAGCAGGATTTATAGCAAGGAAGTTCAAGAAGTTATGGGTCAGCAATCTGTAGGCTTGAGAACAGTAGAGACAGAAGAGTCCATGCATTATTGCTTCAATTACTGGTTCCTTAAAAAGTGATTCTTTAAGAAATCTTAAATCTGCAGCTATAACCCAGTCATGCATTTGGGCCCAAAATAACCTACAAATGCTGGCTTATATGGTGTAGGGTTGGTTTTAGAAAAGGCTTGTAATGTCTCATCCTTTAGTTTTCAGTTTGAGGATAGTGATCCGGATACTGTATCAGTCTCTAGTAGTGCTGTAGGGCCATCAGTTTGCCCTCATAGCCAGAGCCAGATGTTAGAGAAAAAGCTTCAGGAGTCATGACATATTGGAAATCAGGAGCACCTTGCAGCTGATATATGAGTTCTTGTTCCCACTGCTCTTTATAAATTGTAATTAAATTATTATTCTTTAATGATAAATAGCAGAACAGCGTGTGTACAATTGTTAGCTGTAAAATTTAAGGTCAACTTTAATGCAGGATTTGGAAACATTGATCTAAATACAGATCAAACACCACCTTGTGGCTAACGCTCAAAAGGTTGTTTGAGTATATATAAAAGAGAGAGAGAGAAAGAATACAAACCAGAATGGCTTAAAACTTGAGAAAAAATTGAGATTGGGACACATTTTTCATACTTTTTGTTTGATAGCAGTCCAACACCTGGAGCTTAGTTCAGAATCCAATCCAAAACCAAGTATTTGTTAAGAGCCTCAGCTAGAAGCTGAAGTAGGATGTATTTTATTCTGTTTCACTAAAGCTAATATTCTTGTTGGGATGAGCATATATTCTATTATCTAGTCTTGCTGTAGATCAGTTCATCTTCTTCTTCATAGTCTTGGTGCTTGTGAATAGGCCAGGTCAAAGAAAGGAAGAGAAAACTAGAGAAAGACTCAACATTGCACGAAACTGTTTATCACCTGTGATTTCAGAGAGCCAAGGGTTTTCAGATATTCAGTTGATCTTACATTCTTCTGTTTAACGTGTTGGCCATGATTCTAGCCTTTTCAACAGTCTGTTGCTGGCTAAAAGAATAGCAACTGAAGTGGTGCTCTAAGGAGTGTACTATCCTTACTCTGAAAAGTTGTCTTTTCATGTGCCTTTTTAATGCCTTTTGCAACTTCAACAATTTTTCCTATAACCTTGGGTATCTATCTCTTGCACAAATTGTTTCTTGCTGTTGACAAGAGCCATAGGCAGCTGTTGCTGGTTACTTCAGATTTCTTAGATTCTTCTGTGACCTTTCACTGCTGTTGTACACAGCATTAGCTCTTGAACATTCACAGCTTTGATGGAACTTCTGATTGGCATGAGTGACTCAGAAGCATTCTTGTCTGAATGCTGAGCTTCAGTGGAGCTGAGTCAGCCACCTCTGGAGCCATCTTATCATTTCTTTTTGAATCTCAAAGGGAATCTTTGAGAAGGCCTTGAATTTCAGTATCAGGCTTATAATGTTCCGTACTCATCAGAATCACAATGTCCATGGTTTCGACAAAAAAAGAAAATCCCTATGAGAAAGATTTTCTCCTTCTGCCTTCATAGCGAGACCAAGGCTTCAGCGAACAGAAACTTGAAGTGGTTCATATCTTCTGCTGATTCACCTTTCTCCTTTTTCATAATAGCCAATCAGCCTGTCCTAATTTAGAGACTCCAAAAGTATTGGAATTAGCCATACTGGATAGAAATTTTGAGAGATCAAGGTTGGAGAAGCTTCTAAGCGTATCCTTTATCCCAAAGTTAATGTGTGTTTTATTAAGTAGGAAATAAACCAAGTTGAAGCATCTTCAGGAGAAATCTTAGCATTTTCTCAAGAACACTTACATGTTTATTTTCTATAAAATAAACTCTATAAAATAAAATAGACTCTTCCGTCCTCCCTCCTTCCTATGTAAAGTGCAATGTTGGCAGCTGGAGAAGAAGGCATCTGAGCCTTCTGGTCTAGGAATTGGCAAGCTTTTCAGGCTCCAGACATTGCATTGGGCAAGAATTATATCAATTTATACTTTTATTAAAGTTTTCAATTTTTTAAATTTAGATTAATAATTTCCCCTTTTCTAGTTCCTGCATTTCTGACCTGAGACGAGACGAGATGATGCTCCAGACACCATCCAAAATCTTGTGAAATAGCTCAGATACTTTCTCCCAAACCACCATTTGAAATTTTGTAATATTATACAATTTTGGTAATCTCATCCTAGAATCTCACAAGATCTTGGGCCAGAATGTCAAAATTTCAGGAATTTGGTGAGAGATTACTGACATCTCATGGGACTTTTGCCGTTTTCCATATTTTAATTTATTTTAGTTGGTTGCCATTGCCCATAGGCCCCAGGATCTGTAATTTGTTGGCTACATGGCTGTGTTAGCAGCCACTGTTTTTAATTCTGAATTAATCCAAGAAAAATCTGTTGCTAGTGAATGGGCAAGAATGCTTAGGCCATTACTTTCTGAACAGTTCGTCGGCAAAATCATTCGGTGGTACTGGATTAAAGCATTGTGAGAGCAAAACCCAATCTTTAGAACCAGGACATTTAATAATACATTTCATGCATTTCTTTTCAGGGATTATATTGCAGCATATGACATAAATATCTTTCACTGTGCATGCCTGTGCTTTGTATATATATTATGGATGAGGAAGGAAATCATGTTTTTAAATGTTGAAATGGGAAGACCATAAGTTAAATGCAATTAAGTTATAATGTAATCACAAAGCACACTTCTAACAATAATCTGTGACTTGGAACCTTTTTTTTTTCTTTCTCCTTTGGAGGATAATGGTTTCCCATCTAGTCTGACTTGCCTTGAATTGAGAAGCTGTAGTTGTGCATGTGCTTGGAATACTGAATGGGGCCAAACCTCTCCCAAGTCCTGTTTAGCTGACTAGGAAATGTGAGAACAGACTGGCTAAATTAAACAAGTTTCAAGCAGAATAATTTATCAAGGGAACTTACAGAATAAAATATTTGATTTGTCAAATTGTAACATTCTTTATCCTTTGTATAAGCTGTCTAGATTTTGTTGGTGGCCAATAGGACACTTTCAGTTAATTGTTGTTAAAGAAGTGAAGTGTTGATAGGAAGATCCTTCTTGTATTATTACTGTGTTACATGCCAACAGTAGAATTACTTTTGAGTGTATAATCCATCCTTTACTTCACATTAGGGTTTATGATAAATCACACTAAACCCATGATTTCCTTCTCTTTGCTTACATACTTGTTGTATAAGGTGCACAGTTGAATTAATCTTGTCTTTGCTGAAGTATCTCTCTTCCTTCCCAAAGCCAGACTGCAGTTCCCAGAGTTTGTAGTCAGTAAGCTTTAGTTGCAGCTCACAAAGAAAGTCACAACAATGCATCAGCTTATAGCTGTTTTCTCCCAGCCGTATTGAATGGCAGTTCTAGGGAGCTGCAATCCCAGCTCAACTGAAGGGTTCCAGATTAGGGAAGACTACTATGCATATTTAGTACCCATCTACTTAAACAAAAAAAAGAATAAATCTGAGTTTTGACTTGTGCTTCATTTTTTTCTGACTTCAGCATTCAGAGCTGAGAGATAGCAAAAGGTAGTAGGTTGTGTGCATCTTGCTTGGGGTATAAACTGCGTTGGTTCTGTTGCATCTGCTTATTAATCTGAGGAGCGATTAGCAGTCTTAGTGTTCAGGATGAGCTGTGTGTGTGTATGTTTAATGCCTGGTACCCAAATTAAAACAGTAAGTAACAGTAGAAAAATTCAAAGCATTAGAACTGTATATTAGCTTGAAAAAAACAAAAATAGCTCTTTTTCACTTTCTGTTGCAGGTGGTCGAAGAGAATGGAGTTCGGAAGGTCATAGTTATGCCACACTCTACTGAATTCCACCCCTCCATGCATCCACCTCCTCCACATGTGCCCCATTATATTCACCCCCACCATGCTTTGCTTCCCCATCCACCTCATCCTGTGTACCCTCCAGTTCCAGGAACAGGAGAAATACCACCACAGTTCATTCATCAGCATCCTCCACCACCACCATCGCCACATCTTTATCAAGACCAAGGTAAGACATTAGCTGGAAAAGGAAAAAGCAATCTTATAGCTAGCTCACCGCATTCAGGCGGGCCAGAGCTTGATGTTCTGTTGATTGCGTATCTGTTCAGCACCTGGATATTTTCAGAGCCAATGCTGAAGGTTTGTGCCCCTCTGCACTTGGTTTCTTGTGTTCTTCTGGGTATGTTAGAGTAACCCTACCCTGGGCACCTTCCATGCGTTTTGTAACTTCAACTCCCAGCTTGGCGAAATTTGGAAGTTGGAGTCTTCACACATTTGGAAGATGCAGAAGCCTTTATTGTTTTATTTGGAACTTCTGCAGATGCCGTCTTATAATATCACAGGTGTTGTAGTATGCAGGTACCTCATTGCCAACTCTTAAGTTGTTTTCCAGAGGTTGTTCAGAAAGTTGAAGGGCATTTGTGAGGTTGAAAGAAATTCATATTTCAGAATTTCTTACAGGGCCTACTGTATGTCTTAGAATTCATTTGAGATGCTGGCTGAGCCAATGCTGCCTTTAATGGAGAAGTTGTTTTTTCATCTTCTGGCATTGTGGTTCAGAAAATAGCCAGACCTTGTCAGAAGTAGAAGCAGCAGAGGAAATGTCACATTTTGGAATGGCAAAAGTACTGACCCTAACCTACTGAAATATTGTGGCATGACCTGAAACAAGCAGTTCATGCAAGAGAGCCCCGAAATGTCAATGAATTGAAGCAGTTCTGTGAAGAGGAATGGGCCAAAATGGCTATGTTCAAGATTGATCAATAGATACAGCAAATGTTTGAGTGAAGTCATGGCTGTTGAATGAGGTACCACCAGTTACTAGATTTATATTTTACACGGTTTTCCAATGAAGACAGTGAATATTAACCCCTAAAGACATGACACTGAATACTATTGGGGGGGGGGGTGTTGTTTGTTTAACAAGAATCTCTTGATCTGTTAATGGGACATGGATTAAGCCCTGTTTATGGATAGGTCTAAAGAGTTAACGAACTTTCTCTCACCAATGTAAATTTAGAGCAACTGTGTTAGATGTAACTTTACTTTTTGGAAGGGAGAAAAGAACAAAGGAATCAAGTACTTAAGAAAGTAATAAAGATTATCCCTCCCTCCCTCCTGCCTTCATTTTGTACAGCTCAAGGTGGCATAGATAATTGCTTCCTCCTTCTGCTTTCCCTATAGCAACAATCCTGTGAGGTGGGTTGGGCTGAGAGAAAGCACTTGGCCCACAATCATCTAGCTGGCTTACAAAATCTTCTAAATTGCAGCACGCGTAAGCTGATTTCTATAAAAGCAGGCTTCACTTACTGCTATGGAGTTTTTCCTGTGAAGGGAAAGATGACCCACAGCAGCGGCTTGTGAATTGCAATTAAGAAAAGGAAGTTAAAGTTCCTTGTTTACAGTACTAGCATTTCCCTAAGATAATCTTGCAGCCATGTCTGTTGATTATATAATATGACATTAGTATTTATAAATGTCCTTCCTACCCTGTATGTATGTGCTTGTACACAATCTCTTTCTCTTACATAGATGCCTACATATATATACTCAGTTTGTGCAGTTGCAAAAATAAGCCTGGTTGTTAGCTATGTGAACCATATCCAGTTAAGAGAGATATATGTGATCCAGTGTCTGTCTAAGTCTTGAAGGCCTTTGAACACAACTCTTACAGTTGTGTTCCATCTAATGGGTTCTTTTTGCCTTTGCCCCTTTAGAGTCCCGTTCCCATGGCAGAGCAAATTTTGTCCAGCGAGATGAAAGGACTCTCAAAATGCAGGAACATTTGAAGAAGAGGCTAAAAGACCGGCAGGCGAGCGGACATACCAATAACAAGGCGAACAGCCCTCCTTCCTCACCTCACAAAGCTAACAGCTCCTCCAGCACCAATGTTCAGAATGGCTACGGAAAGGGGCAGCAAGGGAACATAGGGCAAATAAAACAGAAGCATATAGGAAAAACCCGGGGAAGCCCCATCCCTTCAGCTGATTCAGGAATGGGAGGTACGTAAGTTTGTTGTTTTTTTTAGGGGAAACCGATGCCTGCGTTAATAAACTGCATGTAAGCTGTCCAGACTGTCTGGGAGTCGATTGCATATGAATTTGTAAAATCGAATCTGTTTCCTCCATGAGAAAATACATGAAATGGGAAGTATTCCTATGGAACCAGGAAAGAACTCTTATTTTCCTTTAGGGTTTAAAAAGTAGATACAGAAGGCTTCTTGAAAACATTGTCCCAAATGATTTTGGTAGTAGGGGTGGTTGGATTTCTGTTTTCCTGGCAAGCATCAGTGGAGTATCTGAAGGCCCATTGGTGCCTCTGTGGCCATCCCATTGTGTACTCCAGCTTGAGGCAAAGACATGTGCCCCCCTAAAGAGCTGCACTACGCCTACAGGCCACTTTCTGTTCTCTCTGACGACTGCTTTCCTCCTCACTCTTCTCTTCTGTTTGCCTCGCCAACTAAAAAGGTAGATTTGCTTTCCAGACAGCCTTGATTCCTGCTGTCTTACATTGACGCCTCCACGCATTTTCCTAGCGTGATGCAAAAGGGATTTTCTGATGCCTTTTTCCAGGATGTTTTTTCAGCTTCCTAGATGGTCCCCATCAAAGCCCTGAGGCTGGCCAGGTGTTACCATGACCGAGCACCGCCACCTTTGTCAACTAGATAATATTTTCCTAGTGACAGATATTTCCCCTCTCTCAGGGGAAATTTAATTGCACTGAAGCCTCATAATGGCAACTGGAGACCTGGAATTAGGAGACAAGGCTAAGATTGCTGGATTTGCTCTTCAACTTTTACATGTGTTTGTATGTAGCCAGTAACAAGTGTTCAGTTGGACCCCAGTGATCCATTCTCAAATGCAGTCCCTTGCCACTTGGCAATTTGTAAAGAGAGGTTCACAAAAGGGTGTTGTCAAAGAATTGTGTGTCTTGAAGAACAGAGGCTTTTTATCTCAAGGACCACGAACAGATGTCCGTGGGCAGCAGGACGTTTTCCACCCATCCTTTCTTAATACTGCCCTTTCTTCCTGCTGAGTAGCTGCTCCAGTTTATCACAGGACTTTCACATAGCATGCAGAAGGAGGAGAAACTGTCTCATGTGAGCAAAAGTGCTTTCCTGTTGCATTAGGATCCAAGCCAGAATATATAGATGCATCTCTCAATCAATAACTTGTATGTTTTTGGACATGACCACAGGGTAATGAAAGCATGCATTTTTATCTGTTCTCAAATAGCAGCTCATAAGTTCTGTAGAGTACACTAAACCTCTGTGCAGCCTGTACAGCAAGCACAGTTGACTTCCCATCAACTGGGAGATGGAGCTGTTCAGGATATGAAATGCTTCACTGCTGGGTTAAACTACCATGTTGTGACAGCATAGAAGTGAAGGTACTATTATTAAGTGGGACACTGCAGATCTCTGGGCCCAAATCATCAGCATAATATAATTTGGCCTTGTTGACTGCCCTACAAACAGCCAGTTCTCCAGTGAAAAAGGAAGAGGTCTGCCATCCACAGTCAGAAAGGAACATCAGTAATCATGGGTTTCTTTGTTGGCTTATTCAGCCCTTTGCATTAATTAGCATTCTGAACTTTGAGCTGTGAATGCCTAAGCAGAAAAGCAAACATAAAATTATCTCAAAACATGAAACATGCATGTATCTTTCTCCTTTTCGGTCATCTAAGCATTCCTTGCCGAAGCTTTAATCTTAATTAACAAATGCTTCAAAACATTCCCAAGTATCTCCCAGCACAGGGAACAGCCATCCTTTGAGGAAAGTTTGCTTATCATTTGGTATGTGTTTAATCTCAAAAACAGTCTTTTTTCCCCTCTAGGAAAGTTTTCTAATGAAAGAAAAAAATATTCTAAACTGTGTTTCCAAAGTGAAGGAGAACTTGCTGTTCAGATTTTAAATAGTAGAATTTTAAATTGGCCAATGGTCATGCGAGATATCTACAATTCTAGATGGCATAGGGCACAATAAAAGGAAGTCTGTGCTGTTCTCTTCCTTCTGAGCAGACTTGCAAACTTAGCAGATTCAGTGGTCAAAACAAGTAAGGCCAGTGAACTTTGCATAGCATGTGCTTTGCTTCTTGTAATAACTTTATCTGTTGATGCTGCAGTTAAAAAACATTTTACTGGGGATTTTAGCTCAATTTCCCCTTCACCTAATGAATTGTTGTGTGTTTTCCTCCTAGAATCTGATACAGAGTCTAGAAAATCTGAAGAGCTCTTAAGCTTCAATAAGCCTACCGTAAGTTGCAATAACTGATAAATATGTTGGGCCATTATCTTATGTTCTCAAAGCAAAAGAAAATAGAAAGGATTTAAAGTGATACCAAATTTGGTTTTCAGCTCAGTGTTTAATATTGCTAGTTAAGCATGTCTGTCGTCTCTTTAATTGAATTATAAAGACAAGTTAATCCAAGATTGTTCGTTGTTTAAAGAACAATAAGAAGTGGAGGGAAAATGGAACTGACCCAGCCCCTAAGTTCAGGTAGGGAAGGGTGAGGAAGGGAGATTACACAACACCAGGGACATCCACAGGATGGGTCCAAAGAATCAGTCTGGTGAAAGCATCATGCCATGTGGTGCCAGCCCTGCCCTGTTGTACCTTCATGATGCTCCACGCCCATCCATTTGGGGCAGAGGTAATGGCACAATGTTGCTTTTATCATTTTGGGGAAAGCAGCAGAAACCTGTGGATGACTATACACCACGTGTCTGTATTGTAAATGGTGACCATCTTCCCTTGGTTTTCACAGGTCTCGGATATACAGGCGCGGTCAGCAGTTATTTCTTGGAATGCTCCAGTTGCGTCCCAGAATGAAGAAATGCATAGTCTCACTCCCGAAGCGTTCACTTTTGAAGTAGCCGTCTCGAATAGCGGTAAAAATGGAAAATTTAAATCGGTTTACACGTAAGTCCATTTTCATAATTTAATGGCATAGCTTGTCTTAGCTGACAACTTGATTGCCAGCATCAATCAGGATTGTTTTCCAGCTTTGTTTCCATGGAAATAATTTTAAAAGTGAGTTTATATTTGTTTCTGTTGTTGGACGTTGAGAGCCAAATCCTAGAACCAAATTCTGAGGTTGGCTTGCGCACCTAAGTTTTATATTGTTTCATCCTTCCTGATACATAGTCCTGCATGCTGCATTTGCTAGCTGGGTGCTAGCTGATTTGCTATTGTGAGCATGCTTTTATTAGGATTTTCCCTTCTGTGCAAAAGGCAGAGGGATTTATAGGTCATTATTGTTAAAATGCCTATTTGTTACGATCTAACAGTATTTTTTTTCCCTATAGTGGTGAGGATGTAACTTTTACTCTACATGAACTCAGACCAGCAACTGATTATCATGTCAGGTAGGCTTGGAAAACAAATATTTACCAATATCAAGATGATAAAACAAAAACCACAACCTTTTAAATTTGAGGTTTTTGGGCGGGAGGGGAAGGCCTTCCATCAAGGGCTGCAGGAGGCATGGAAATTACACTAGTGTCAGTAGAGGGCTGGTTTTTTTGTTTTTTTGTTTTTAAACCCTCTTATGGCCTTGTTGGGGAAGGTTGGATTTTGTCAGTAATATGAATCTATAAAGGGCATTGGAGGTTTACTGTAGGTATTTTGGTCCTGGGAATGGGGAGTAGAGCATGAGCAAGGGAGGAATCTGGGGCGGTGGGACTCTTCTGAAGACAGATGAATATTCAGATGGCCTCCAGTTTCTTCTGTTTTCAGTAAAATTACAGGTAGTCCTCATTTAGCAACTGCCTCATTTAGCGATCGTTCACAGTTACAACAGTGATGAAAAAGTAACTTTGCAACCAATCCTTGCATTTACGATCTGTAAAGCAAAGGAAAGCTGAAGTAAGATCTTAAGCACAGGCACAGTTTTACTTAATGACTGCTTCGCTTAACAACTGAGTTGCTGATCCCAGTTGTGATCACTAAAATGAGGACTACCTGTATCTGAAAATCTCCGATCCAAGATGCATGCATAACACTGATACAAAACTTTGCATTTCTGGCCAATACAAAAGAGCTATTTGGGAAAGAATATTTCTGCTCTTGATTGTGGTTAGACAAGAGTTTGCTGCTGCTGCTGCTGCTGCTGCTGCTGCTGCTGCTGCTGATGATGATGATGATGATGATGATGATAAAAAAAACTTGTATGCCTCTCAACTCTCAATGACTCTGGGTGGTTCACAACAATCAAAAACAATACAATAAAATCAATAAAACATAAAGATAAAAGATGGCAAGGGTTAGCGTTAGTCTTCAAGCTTGCTTCAGTAAGAGCAGAAACGTCTCTTCATCCTTCACCCCTCTGTTCCAAGCCTCTGTATTCTTTATGAGTGCGTGGAAGATCATGGGAGAGTAGCTGTTGAGGCCAAGATAAGCCTTTCTTCGTACTGAAACTTGTACGTCTCATATTACATTGTACAATACTGCAAAGCTGGTAGGGTATATCCAGTAGGTTGCTAAAAGGGAACATTTTGAACTGGCCACAGACCCCATTGTCACTGCCTTGATTAGGCCCTGTAGTAGTTATAAAAAGAATAAGTAAAAAAAAGGTTTTTTTTAAACATAAAAAGAAACCTGACCTTCAGATTTCTTTCTTTTTCCAAAAGTCCCTTTGTCCTTTATTTTGGTTATTTAACTTTTACCATACAAATTGTACCACTTAATGCCCGGTTTTTCACATTCATGTGAAAAATATGGAAATCGAATTGTCTTTTTAAAATAAATGTACATATACTGTTTGATTTTAGATAATTTTATTAGACTATGCGTTTCTGTAAAGTTTTTCTTGGTTTTGCTATTGAATTTTCCTCTAAAGCAAAGTTATAAACAATTTTCTTGAATGTTTTTCGTTTTTATGTACAGGGTTTGTTGTTTAGATTTGATTTTTAATGGATTATTTATTTTAATTATTTATGGGGGATTTTTAATTGATGGAGTTTCTGAGTTTAACTGTGAGCCACCCAGAGTCACCTGTTGGGGGGAGATCAGTGGCATACAAATTTAATAATAAATAAATAAATAATTTAAAAATGTTATCCTTACAAACCTCTTTTAGATTTGGCTCTTTTTCAAGTTTGTCTTTTATTTTTTCCAAGAAAATATGGTCATTGTAGTCATAGACCAACCTAAGATGATGTAAAAGGATAGTTACAAGGATTCCAGCCATTTCAGCAGTAAATGAAACTTAATATTACAAAAGTAACACCATTTACAGTTCTAAGTTCTGTGAATAAAATTGCAGTGGTACTACTAGCTAAGTGATATAATACAGTCTGTTAAAATGTAATAAAACTTAAGAATTAAAATATTGACAAACTATATGGCTAGAATTGATCAGAAATTCAATATCAGTGTAGCTCTGATTTATAAAACGTACATCTATGTACATTGTCTCATAGTTTACGAAATTTAGTATTTTTTTTTCTTAATCAGTTCTTAGCAGGTGTTATAAGCTTCAGCATAAAAGGACTTTGCATTTTTTAAAGGATTCTTTTTTAGAGAAAGGAATCTACAATAAGAGGACTATGTATGCCAAATGAGGTTCCTTAAATAACTGTATCTTAGAGCCTTATGGTTAACCATGTTCTGGTTTTTCAGATCTCAATGTCACTGTATGTTGGGAATGTGCTTGGTTTATTTTGTTTCACTCTACATTTGGCCTATTCATTTATTCTTATTGAACACTTTACATGGTACCTTCAAAAAATTTCCCCATCTCAAACCAGTTTATAATAACTTTAAAAACAAACAGCATGACATTACAAATATAATAAGGGATTAAAGAAGAATTTAGAAAACAAGGATAAGACTAAGGTTTTGCTTTAATATCGATATCTATATTGACTTCATGCAGAGTTTTGGCCTCAGGTCATTCCACAAAGGAATCTGTTTCAGAGCTGGTGAGTTTTACTACAGAGAGTTGTGAACCGGATCCTCCAGCTGCACCGAAAGTAGTCAACAAAACCAAAAACAGCCTGACTTTACAGTGGAAGGTAAGAGCAAAGCCAGGGATGGATCCTGACCTCCATGTTTGTCATAACTGAATTTTCAGAAGAAATCTGGATTTTTCCTCCACTGTAATAGTGTTCCCTACCAACTGACAACTTACTTTGAATGCACTTAACTTAATTTGCACACACTTTTGTAGAAAGCACTGGGCAAGCAGGGGATGTAGGGCCCAGAAGCATTCTTGGAAATAAAGATGATAGAGGTTGTTGGTGTGCTGCTTCATGAGGATATAGTGTACTAAAGCATTATAGTAAGTAAAAGTAAAACCTATGTTGATCCACTTTACTCTATAGTGAGGTTGGTCGAATAAGAATTCCACCAAGGCTTCATGATGATCAGCTGGAAGTTGCACCTTTTCCATCTTGGCTCAGAACAACGGAGGAGGGGTTTTAGCTAAGTCAGCAGATGACAATGCATGTATGGATGTCCTTCAAGACATATTAGTAAACCAAGCGCCATGTAAGACATTAAGCTGTGAACATTGCATGGCATCTTTAGGATAGTGAGGAAGACACAGGCGACAGCATTTCTAATGGGAACCAGGGGCAAGCATCACAGCTGGCCAAAGGTGTTGGCAGTAAGCTGTGATTTTGTCAGAGTGAGAAAACATGCATCATGATGTCATGTTGCAGCTCCACCTCTTACTGCTTGCAGGCGGTATTACATCACAAGTACAAGAGGGGCAGGGTTTTAATCACAACATTGTGGTGCATGTTTTGTCACTTACCTCCCCCCAGCAGACACCCCCTTGCAGAATGAAAGCTCAATGTATTTAATTATGTATCTGAAGAATGGGGGTGTATTTCATGTACTTCCAGTCTGAATGAAGAATTGGAAATGGTTAAAGTAGGGAGGTAGAAATTTCCTCTTTAATAACCTAGCCAAGTAAAGCTACCCTCTTTTTTTTTTTCCCCTTCACAGTCCTCCAATGACAATGGGTCCAAAATAACTAGCTACCTTTTAGAATGGGATGAGGTATGTTTCTTGTGTTTAATGAATTATTATAAGTCATTGTAATTCTGGTACACTGATCAAGACACTGGACTGCATTTGTGTAAAACTGACATTCTTTAATGCAAACATTAAGTGATGATTGAATACTTGCAGCTCTGGAAGGAAAATGCCTGCTTATCTTCCAGCCAGTCCTGGGAAGTAGATTGGCTTCTCTGGAATGCAAGAAAGAGATATTGGTAGTTTAAGCTAGGATTTGTTAAGATTTCAGGTGGAAGTTAAAAATGTATGGTCTTGTATGAATTTCATAAATGTTTCAGAATTGTAAAGGAGCATGGGCAGAATTAATCAATAATAACTTCGTTATAACGCTGCCCCATTTGATCCCTGCCAAGATTAATTTATAATACCTGTGTCAGCCTTAAGAGAAAGCCAGTCTTGTGTCCTATGAAATATATGATGTATCCCTGGCTGTGGATTTCTAATAAATACAAATTTTTTAAAAAAAGAATTCTGGTGTTAATCTTACCCCAGAAGATTAGCACCAGAATTGTTTTATAACCAGAACTGTTGCTTACATTGCTATTTTAAAAAAAGGTCTTTTAGATCCAGTTTTCTGAGTTTTACTTTGTAAACTGTCTTTCAAAGGCTTTACCCTGAAAGTGCATTATAAAATAATTACATTAAAAGGAGAAATTATATGCGATCATAGGATGTTAAGGTCCCTTGTTCCCTAATCTTAACATGTTTGCCACCAGAATTGTTGCTACAGTGACCGCAAGATCTCACAATCTTGCTTTGTATCTGTGTTACTGCTGAACCACCAGTATTACTGGGGAACAATAACAATAAGCAGGTGGAAGAGCAATACTGCCTTTCATGTTCCGATTAAAATTAGGTTTAGGGTAGGGAATCTTGGATTGGACAAAGTTTGATTCTAGATTTTGAACTAAGAGAATCATTGGTCTGAAGCTGGTCTCCCTGATGTACTCAGATGATGGCATGTTTCTCTGTCCCACAACTACTCCAATTCTACCTCAAGAGAGGCCTTTGCTCCTAGCTTTTAGCCTACTGGCTTTTCTGTGTGAAAATGAGGAGGAGGAGGAAGTGGTGGAAGGGGCAAGCTCTGTCCTGTAAGCCTCCCACCTGCAAATATGAAAGAGTCTAGCTCAGGCATCAGAGTTAACTGGATCTTTGAGAACTGTATTTTAGTCTACTTTCTGACTTAATTTTAATTTCTTTGGAAAGGGGAGGAACGGAGCATTCAAGGAATGCTACTACGGTCATCTAAAGCAGCATAAAGTCACCAAGCTGTCCCCCTCCACCAAATACACATTCAGACTGGCAGCCAAAAATGACATTGGCATGAGGTAAAAATGGGGCCTTGTAAGTTCACCATTTCCATAAAGGTTTCTATGGCTCAACTTCTTTTCTAACCCTGTGATTTTTGTCCTCCCCAGTGGGTTTGGCGAGACGTTGGCATGTTTCACAATAGGAATTGTCCCACCGCCCCCCCTACCACCCCAGCTAACTAAAGCAGGAGTGACATGGTTGTCACTAAAATGGGGGCCTCCAAATGGCATATCTTCAGATGACTCTCTGACGTACATTTTAGAAATGGAAGAAGAAGGTTCTGTAAGTATTTTTTTAATCCAGATTCTTGAGTTTAGAGTAGGGAGAAGACTTTGAAAGGAGCAGCTGCCCTCTGGTGTGGATTAGAGTGTTGCCTAGTGAATAATTGCGTTCTGTGCCATTCACCCGTCCCGGTGGATCTGGTAGTCAGTGAACCCTTCTGGGAGTAATTTAACATCAAATTGTTGCTACTCAAAGGTCTTCCCCTCAGAAGAAGGGGCAGAAGCAGTGGTAGTAAACAGTAGAGTCATGTAGGGCTTTGGATTCAGAGAGAGAAAAGTGCTTTGGAGCGCACATGGGTGTACATATAGCATGTACTGAAAGCTCCGTAAAGGTTTATTTTTCTGGGATTGTGTTGCAGCTTAGAGGAGTTGCCGAGAAGTGCTATGTGAGCACACGCACCCCCCCAGCATCTTTTCCTCTTCAGATCTGTGGCAGTATACAACACTAGTAAACAGCCTTTGGAAGGCTGATTAAACATAAACTGCAGTTGCCATGAAGCAGTTTTGTAACATGGTGACTTGCACATTTGTCTGTTGTTGCAGGGGTAAACCTTTCCCTTCCAGCTGGAGACCTCAAGGATAGAATTGGGGGGGGGGTTGCATGTGACATGTAGGGAAATTGATTGAGCTCCTTCCAAACTGAGGCTACCTCATTTCTTTCACTGCAGTTAAACACCCCATTGAACAAACTATTTGAGAGAAGGGAATATTTGTCACCCCCAAAGGTCCATTAAATATAAAAGTGCCTTATTTGGAGAGATCTATGCCATTTGCGTAACGATGATGTGATGCAAATGATGTCATGTAGTTTAATGTAAATATAAGTGTCTTGTCTGGACTACTTACATTCAGAGGATTTGTCCATTACCTTGAAGAGATGTCCAAACAGAAACTTTGGCATCCAGTCTGCCAAATAGGAATCCCTTAAATTGAAGGCTTACTGTATCTGTACAGTTGATTAGCTGAAATCAAATGGTGTTCTGCCTTTGATCATCAGTTGGGATCATACACTGAACTAAGCCATGGTTTCCTGCACAAGCCATAGTATGCTGTAAACTAGGGTCAACAAAGCCCTAAGGGCTGTCCTTACACATCTTACACAGTCCAAAACCAAACGAACAATATTATGGATTAACTTGTTCTGTGAGAGATTTATACAAACTGAAGCTTTGGAGTCTGACTTTATCAGGAATAATGCTTATCGAGCACAAGGGATGGCTAAAAGAAACACATTCAGATATTGGAAAACAGATATTATTCCAGAGGTTAAGGAATTGCTTTCGGAAATGTGATCTATCTGTTTTGGAAGAGGCAATATTTTCTACTAATCAAAGGATGAATCAATTTGTATTACTATGGCAGAGCTTTTGTGATATTTTATAATAATATTTTGTATTATATTATAGTGCTGTACTTATTAATAAACCAGTGACTATTGATAAGTATATATAAAGTTTTTCCCCCCTATCTTTGTTTGAGGCTGGGTTTTTTCTAATTCTTTTCTTTTTGTTTTCTTTTTTAAGTTTAAAGACTGTTTTGTTAATTGTGTATTTTTAAAAATATGTTTAGGTGTTTTATCATTTTTCCCCTTTTAATTATTAAATAAAATTTGAAAAAAAAAAAGAATGCAGATTCTGTCTGTGGAAACACAAATCCATTCTGAATAATTACTGGGACTGGTATGAGTTTGTTTTTTTTTTAATTACAATTGTCATGAATTTATACATCATATAATCCTTGACTATAAGATAGATAGTTTACTAAGGAATGCCTATTTAATATTCTGGTATGCAATGTAACACAAATGTGAATACTGTGCGTATTTTTTTCTTTATGCAGGATTATGGCTTCCAAGCAGGGTACAATGGAGATGAACTTTCTTGCACTTTAAGTGACCTTAGAAGAAACACTTCCTATAAATTTAGGGTAGGTACCAAATCCATGCAATGAATACATCCACATGCTAAGAAACTTCAAATTCTGCCCTGAAAAGCTGCTGACCAGTGAATTGTTCCTACAAAATAGCTGAAATGGGCGACCTCTTCAAGGCTCTAGGAAAGGTTTAAAGACTTCCATTAAAGACCTTGGAAGCAATTTGATCAAGTCTTACCCTTGTTCCATCTTGCCCAATATTGGGGAGCCTGACTAGCAGCAACTTTCTAGGCAGTTTTTCATTTCTATCTCGAGATGCTGAGGATTGAATCTGAGACCTTCTTTATGCAAAGCTGGTATTCTGTCATAGACTTATGACCCACCTGTGAACCTCTTGAAGCTCCCCAAGCTTCAGCTATCTTCTGTTAGCTTGCAAGATACTTTGTTCATTGACTGGAAAAGCATGAAGATTCTCAGGTCTTTCTGCCAACCTCCCCTTTCATCACCAGTTCCTGCAAGTCTCCTATGACATCCCTTCCTGGGGTACTTTGTGCTCAGCTGCAAAACCGTTTTCACCTGTTATGGACTTCTGCCCTCAGAGAGGGAGGTTATCCTAAATGTGGATGTCTTATCAGTGTCATTGTGTCTTGCTCCAAGTGAAGAGGGTGTTTAGGCTTTGTTGTGGCACCTGGTAGGTCAGTATAGAAATTGACTATATGGATGGTCTAGTGGAGAAAGAGTTCTGAATCTTCTTTCCCCATATGAAAGGTTCTGATTTTTAAAAAACAAAAAACCGTTTACAGATTTTTAACTGATGTTTGTTCTCTTTTGCAACGGGGTAGTTGTTTGCTCACAACACTGAAGGAAAAAGTGGCCCTAGTGAAGTTGTGGAGTACAGTACCAGCCCTGACAAACCTGGACCTCCTAGTAAACCAGCTGTAAAGGGAAAGATCCATTCCCATAATGTGAAAGTTACTTGGGGTAAGAAAACTATTCCTTTGTTGCAGCTCTCTTTTGTCCTCCTCTGCCCCCCTCCCCACTCCTTAGCTGTATAAAATGAATTGACTGCACTCACACTGCATTTTTCCTGGTTCTGTAGCAAATGGCCAGACAGTGCAATGTGTTCAGAATGAATCTGAGATTTAACAATAAAAGGCAGTGCAACTGCTTTGTGTAGATGGGAGTTAAATTAATTCTGTTCAACTCTGAGCCTTTCTTTCTGAGCTTGGCTCTTTATTTTGATAACAGATACAGTGACTGTTGTGGACTACCTTCCTTAAAATATTTTTCAGCCCAAGCAGTGTATTATTCCCTTGAAGCTAATTGTCCTTGATTTAAAACTTTGATTTCCTTTCAGTTCTAAACTGTTGCTGCTTTTCTTCTTAAATTAGATCCACCAAAAGATACTGGAGGAACAGATATTTCTACGTATATCTTAGAAATTTCAGAAGCCTCTGCTGGTAAGCACCTGAATATTTCATTTCTCTGCATATTTCTTAAAAATGGAATCAATCATGCTTTGAACTGATTCATTAAAATAATTGGGACAGGTTAATGGTAATTATTATGCCCCATTGATTTCATTGTGTCTGCCTTAAGCACTTATAAAAAACACATTACTGCAGATTCTTGTAACTCGAGGGATTGGCCGTTTCTCCCCTGAGAAGAGGGGTCATCTTCTCCAGCTCATGTCTTTTCAGAGGTTGAAGAAAAGGAGACATAGTAAGAGAGAGAACAGCCAGGATCAAGTTTTTGTAGTGTTCGAATATTCAGATGTCTCTTCTGTGATGCTGCAGAAGGATTTCTTCTTCTTGCATTCCCTCAGGAATGGGTTGTAAACAGATCTTTCTTTTCCTTATAGGCAGCAAATGGGAAATCGCCTATAAAGGTCCCATGAGAGAACATGTATGTACCCATCTCAAGCCTGGTACTTCCTACAGACTGAAGGTTTCATGTGTTGGTAGAGGGGGACAAAGTCAGGTGAGAAAAAAATATCTCTTGAAACTGATAAGAGCAGGTACTACACTTGATCTTAGCCGAAAGGCCGAGAAGCAGATGTCTTCCACAACTCCTAAAAGGAAGTTGAAAAAAAAAAATACAGAATTTGACATTTGCCCTAGAATTCATTATTTTGAACATTTGTTTTCATGTTTTAATTTTTTAAAAAACAGCATGTTTTCGGCTTTTGTTAGCTGAATGGTGAGCAATGCCTGCTTTATTTATTTTGGTTTCAATTACACTGACCATGTGACCAGTTTCGTCCTTATTGGCACCCCTTAGACATGGGAAGATGATGGAATTCAAGGCCACATAAATGGATTTCCCAGCCAGTCCCCATGAAGATCTAGCAGAATTCAGATTTTTTCCATCATGCACTTTCAACGCTTAATAGATTAATCGTTCTAAAATCTTTGTGGGAGGTAAAAGATTTGTTTTTTTCTGGGCATAGGCCTGGTTAAAAAATAGTAGAAATGATGGAAAATGTGAAGAAAACCATATCTGTTTCTTTCCAGAATTTTTTCATACATGTTTTTTCATACATTCGTATTCTTTCCACTTGTTTTTTTCTTGGATCTTCATATCTCTGACTGGCTGTGGTTTCAAAATCTGCATGTTTTTGAAAACCTCATAAGGAAACAGTATTGATCAGATCATCTAAAGCAGGGCTGGATATATAGTGTTCTGAAAGGGGATGGGGAGAAAATTCTGCCTGATTTTGGGACCTCCCCTCCCCTTTAAAACAAGGATGAAGAACCCTTTTGGGCTTGGAGGCAACCCTGTGACCTGCCAAGGGCTGCAGTGGGCATAGTCAGCAATATTACCAGAGCGGGTAGTGCCAAAAATTTCTGACCCATTTGGGGGGAGGGGGGCATTGTTAAAGACAGTTTTAAGGGGCAAAGTGGCCCTTACATGCCCCAATGAGAAAAAACTGGCCCCATTTTTTAGGCTTTGGGAGATTTTAAGGAATGGAATGGGTGCCTGAAATTTGCCTTGCAGAGGTTTAAGGCAGTCTTTGCCTTTGTCTTTCAAAGGAAGCAATGACTTCCTCCTTCCCTCCTTAACCCTCCCCCAAACAAAGAGAAAAAGAGAATCAGAAAATTTCAGCCCTGCCTACTCGATCAGTATCACAAAAACCCACCTCTTAAAAAATGAGGCTGATTTTTCTTACAAGTCTTGATGTTCTCATTTCCCCTTTAACCTCACTCCCTCCTCATCCCAACCCTCCATAATCAGCCTTTTTTTTTTTTTTTTTTACCTTACCTCTTTCATTGCATTAGGACATCACGGGCCACACTCCCCTTGGCTGTAAGAGGCAATAAATCAAATATGTGGAGCCTGATTGCAAATTGAACCGTCCCTCTTTGATTTAAGACATAGATGCAAAAGTGTAGGTTGCAGAACTATTGCCATCCAAGCCGAGTTTTTGTTTTCTATTTGTAATGTGCAGTTGCACATTGTCCTTCTTAAGGCTGGGCTACAGTTAGAATTTTGGAGCAGCATGTGGGGAGTTTCATACGTACAAGCTAATATAGTGGAATGTAAGGAATCTGAGCCTCTGTTTGCCAGTTAATTGCTTTTATTTGTTTTAGTTTTCTTTGCTTTGGGGTACGGGCATTTTTGTTCACTTGTTTTTATATGCTTCCCAGAGTCACGTTTGTCAGGTTGGGTGGCTATTTAAACGCTTTAAGTAAATCAGTAAATAATGTGTGCATCCTTTTTTAGGCATCTGATGTACTCACTGTTCAGACCTCAGCTGTTCCCCCTGGGCCGTGCCATCCTCCATGCCTGGTTGGCAGAGCCAAGCCTAAGGATCTCACTCTGCAGTGGGGTAAGATCCCAAATTTTAAGGAAATGGAGCATAAAAGTATAAGGGTAAATCAATTAGAATAAAACTACTCCGTAACCCAAAAGTTGTGCAGTATCTACCCACAGTCTCATCCAGCTAGACCAGGGGGGGCTGGGGGTTGGAGTTGGGCACCACTTGGAAATATGCAATTTTTCCACCCTGGAACTAGAACTGCCTTAAGAATTCCCACGTCTTCTTTCTCTTCAATAGATCTGGAACTATATACAGCTCATAATAACGTAAGAGTGACGCTTCTGTTCCCAGGGATTTTAGAACACTGAGAAATCACATAGTTCAGGGAAATGTCAGAAAGGCCCAATAAAATTTCAGTGGCACTTTAAACAGAGAACACACAAAAATCTGACTAGACCATAAATAAGCATTACGAAAGGTACACAGATTAAAGGGCATTGCTCTCTTTTTCTGTGGAAGTGCTGCCAAGCTGGCTGAACAGTGAGGCCGTGAGTATGGTGGGGATGGCACCTCTGGAGCTCTACCTTGGAACTGGAGGCATTTATTTGTTCACTCTGACCCTGGAAGTTTTTTCTTCTTCAGGGTTATTTGTGACTGTTGGAAAAAACAACAACAGAACAGCAGTGAAAAAAAGATAAAAACAATAACTTCGCATCACATAGTTAATTATAACCTTCCTGATTATTTCAAGAATATACTTATTCTGTCAACTTTGCTGGTGTGGGGCGAACAGTTGATCCCCATGAAAAGTGGAGAGGTCTTAGATCAGACTTAGTAGAGAAATATTATTGATGGAAATGTTCTTCAAGACAGATTTGGAAACATCTTTGTCAACCACCACAAAGAGAGAGAGAAAATGGGAGGAAGGAAAAAAAAAAAAAGTAAACCTGGAAAGGTCACATGTTTTTTGCAGCCTTTTCTGATTTTCCTAGAATCGTAGAGTTAGAACGCACTTGATAGATCACCTAGTCCAACTCCCTTTCTCAGCACTGATCCACTAGAGCAATGTTTTTCAACCTTGGCAACTTTAAGATGTGTGGACTTCAACTCCCAGAATCCCCCAGCCAGCCATGCTGGCTGGAGAATTCTGGGAGTTGAAGTCCACACATCCTAAAGTTGCCAAGGTTGAAAAACACTGCATTAGAGCATCTTTTACAGATGACCTGTCAAATGAAACAACAATAAACAGCTGGCACCTCTGGAGTGAACTTCTCCTAGAAGAAGCCAATGCAGTGAAGCTTCTTCTAAAAGCGCGGTTTGTTCACGGTCACGCCCTGTTTTGCAGATCCTCCTTCAGCAGATGGGGGCGCAGAGGTATCGGAGTACATTCTAGAAATGGCAAACAGTGACCAAGAAGAACGCCGGCAAGCCTACCATGGCCAGGCTTTAGAATGCACCGTGAATGGTCTCCTTCCTGGGCGAACATACTGCTTCTGGATACGGGCAGCCAACAAAGCAGGGGTATGCAGCTGAGTTCTTATTGGAGAATAAGTCGTTTGTTTAAAGCAGTGTTTCTCAACCTTGGCTACTTTAAGATGGGTGGACTTCAACTCCCAGAATTCCCCAGCCATGCTGGCTGGGGAATTCTGGGAGTTGAAGTCCACCCATCTTAAAGTGGCCAAGGTTGAGAAACACCGCTTTAAAACATCTGCCGGTGCAACACCCAATAGGATGCTCAGCAGTAACCTGGAAACCCAAGTCTTGAACTCCGAATGTTTGAGTGGGAGTAGATCGTTATATGCTTTTTCATAAATTTTAATCAGGATGCCGGAGAATTTTAAAAGTTTCTCAGGGAAGGAGAGGGTTGTTCTCTGATTTTTCTGTTTCATTAGGGTGCACCTTTTTCCCATTCCTATTTTGTGACTCAGCTATGGTGATTTCATTACTTCATATTAGGATTAATATTGCTTGCATTTCAGGTTCCTCAATGAGCCTTTGGATCTGAAGATGTTTCGGCAATGTTGTATTGCATGTCTGTTTCTAATCCTGCCGGAACTGGGTTGTTTTAGTTGGATCAAATTGTATGCTACCCTTCAAAGCCAGCTTTTTTTTTTTTTTTTTGTATAAATATCATCTGCCCAATTCTTCTTGGGCGATTCTTACTCTCTGGCAGGTAGCCATTTGCAGTTCTGATCCCAGAGCAGGACTGGTGGCTCTTGATAAAGGATCTGGGCCTTGTGTGCTGGTTGCCTCAGACTTTTTTCTCCTGGCATATTTGAACAGACAGATGGTGCAAATTATTAAAATTTTAACCTCTCCTTTGTAAATAAATAAATAAATGATTAGGCGTCTCTCTAGTAAGGCCTGCATGACAGAGCTCCCCCTCCCCCCAACCCTTCAGGAAGCCCCCCAGAGTTTTGGGTTGGGCTGAGACCTCCAAACATTTTTACCAAATTGCCGTTTTTGTCAAGACAGAAGGAGGCCTTATTTAATATTAGTTTAAATAAACAAACCGTTTAATATTAGTTTAAATATAAATGGAATGAGTCTGGGTTTTGCTTAACCCCATTTACTAATTGCCACTTCACATTTCTGCTCCTGCTTCACTACTCCAAGGCTGGCCACGACCCATTGTCTTGGAGAAGAGTTGCATCCTTGGTCTGCTGTTATTTATGGGTATATTAAGGAACGCCATATTCTGTTTTCCCTGATAAAGCAAGGAAACATCAGGTCCTGTCCAGGAGAAAGAAAACCAGTGGCAAGGAAGGACAAGCTTATGAGATAGGAGTCAGGCCATCTTCCCAACAGTCCTTCTCGGGTGCCTTCCCCCCCGCCCTTTCCCAGCAGTCTGGCCAAGGGAAGAAATAGGGGCATGAAGTTTGGGCCTTTATGGAACTGTCATTCTTCAGGTAGTGATTACATAAGAAACGTTAGTTTTGAGTAGGGCTTTCCTTGATAGGCTTCACCTTGTTAACAGCCTTCCTTGATGGACTTAAAGGATCATCTTTCTTCCTTGAACCACTGGGCACGTACTCCAAAATTACCTGATTTGGGTTCTGCAGATTATCAATCCATCATAGTTTTCTCTTCCACATATTTTAATTCTGTAATACACTGATAAAATTTGAGTGATGGAATTGCAGATG
The DNA here is from genome assembly GCF_059951505.1 of Python bivittatus. Taxonomy (NCBI): domain Eukaryota; kingdom Metazoa; phylum Chordata; class Lepidosauria; order Squamata; family Pythonidae; genus Python; species Python bivittatus. Next base: position 446,555 of record NW_028277110.1, read on the forward strand.
AAGATGTATCCCTTTCACATAATGTCTTGAAATATTATTGGAGCAGCAGAAGATTCAGGCATGGAGCAGTGGCTGCCCGATGAAATTGGCATATGAGCTGAGCCTAAATCGGGGCCAGAAACTAAATCTGGTGGGTTGATTGAAGACGGGAGGGTCTTGAGGTCCCCTAAACCAAATTTTTAAGTAAAGTCACCAAAACCAGAAGCATTGTTGGGAAGCCACTGATGTTGCATTAGTTGAAGTTTATTGATATGTATTGACTTGGTCCATCTCTCAGCATTTTTATAATTTTAAGGTACTCTTTCCCTGCAGCTCGGCCCTTACTCAGAAAAGGCAGAGATCTCCACAGCTCCAGGGCCCCCAGATCCATGCTCCGTCCCCCTCTTAACTTGCAAAACTGCTACTTGTATAGTAGCTGCATGGGAGGTAAGTAGTCCCCCCCCCCCCCGCTTTATACATAGATTCATTCACTTCTCTGATTGCTGCATAACCTATGATGAAATGAATTGAAACTGTCTGGAGAAATGTTGGGAGTGCCATCAGTTCAGTATCTGAAAGGAAATCAACCCTGAATTTAAGACAAACTCTGTCCACCCCAGGATTAGATTGAAATAAACCCAGACAGTGGACACCCTAGCTTCTCTATTCTTGTCAACCAAGGTTGCAACTCCAACCAGAACCGATTATGGAGCTGTATTTTCTCTAACCAATATGCACATATGACAAACATGTACATGTGTGTGCTTATGTGCATGTGGCTGTTAGTCCTAGACTACAGTTCAGAGAAGGGCAGAGACAGGACAAAAGAAGTAAACTGATATTAATTGAATTGGTGATTACTGATTAAAATTAATTGTCTGTGAAAGAAGGTATCCCAATTTTTAATTGACTCCCTGTGTGCATATGTATATATAAACCATTTACTCGCACGAAGCTCTTCTCTTGCACATGCACCCATGCACACTAGTGCAGAAGAAGAAAGACTGAATCTGGACCTAGTGAGCATGGACCTGAGATCATACGGTCATAGAGCTACAGGGGATTTTAGAGGTCATCAAGGTGTGCCACTCTACATGGGATCTACTGAAGCATTTCAGATGAATGCTTACTCTGTAATAAGCCCCATTGTGTTCAGGAGATCCCATCACTTAGGACTTTGAGTCCTGCTGAGTCAGAACAGTAATCTCGTTCTGTTGATTCTCTCTATGTGTAGAGGATGAGTGTCTACGTGGAGAGCCTTCCTACCATTCAGGTATATCCACCAATTGAGGAACCCAATTTTCACAAATGTTTGTGTGGGAAGCTTCCATGAATAGAGCCCCATGTGGAGAGTGACAACAGTAGGGCAGGCCTAGCATCTCTGGGGAAGATGGGTGGCATATGAATTAGATAGATAGATAGATAGATAGATAGATAGATAGATAGATAGATAGATAGATAGATAGATAGATAGATAGATAGAATGCTTGATCTGGTCCCCATGAAGCAAGGATGGTGCATTCTCTCCCTCTTCTGCTTCATTTTTTCCATATTCTTTTGATATATTTTTTTCTATTACCGTGTTCTCACTCAATATAAGATAATCCCATCTATACAAGTTTTACAAGTAATTAATTTGGGGGCAAACACAAGTTTACAAGTAATTATTTTGGGGGCAAATGTCCTCTTCCTTCCAGATAAATGCAATAATTAAGGTTTTATAGAAAGAGTATTCTGTATATCAAAAACTAAGGACCCTTCAGAGTGTCTGCAGTTGAAACAGGTGGGTAGCATGCTTTTGGAACATTCTAGAGCTAAGTGTTTGGGAGTGAAATTTGCCTTCTTGTCCAGTCTCCCATACCATTCCTTATCAACTACCACACCATATCTGTGTTTACAGCACTTCTGAATGATCTCTGTGACATTTTTTACTCCTTTGTGGATTTGTGATCCTTAGGAATGTCACCAAAATGCAGGATGATTGGTTTACTGTTGGTTTGCTAGCTTTGTATTTTCTAGGTGCTTAAGGCAGTATATCTAATAATCTTAAGCGATGCTATGAATTGTGAAATAACTGCTAACTGGATCAATCGGGGCAGAGCACACCCAAAAGTTGACTTTACTAGAGGAGAAAATCACCAGACGTTTGGCCTTCAGGAGCAGGGCTTGGTCTTTGAAGGACCAAATATGAAGGTCAACCTATCTTTTGATGGCCCAAGAGAGACACAGAAGGTCATTTTTCTGTTGCTGTTAGATATGGCCTCTCTGAAACTGAAGGTGATGTGCTCCTCCTTCCTTCTAGCAGTCCCCCTTTTGCAGAAAGTTTGGGTTATAAATCACATCAGTAAATGTGCCATAGCAATCTGCAGTTTATCAAATTCATCTGCAGTTTATAAATTCAAATGTTAACTACTAAACCCTTTCTTTCTAATTTCTCCAAGAGTCCACCATGTAATGGGGCAGAAATTAGTGAATACAGACTGGAATGGGGCCAAATGGATGGATCTATGCATGTAATCTATGCTGGCCCTCTTCTGTGCTACGAAGTGAAGGGACTTACCCCTGCAACTACATATTATTGCAGAGTACAGGTATGTACCTTTGGATTTGGGAGGCAGCATTTTTTCCCTGAGATTTTAAAACATGACATTATCTTAATCTCTGAGCTGTGTTTAGTGAGCAAAATAAGTTGAAAATGTTCAGTACTAACTTCTTAAATGATTCATTGCTCTGCAAAAAATGGATGCTGTCAGATTTCACCACCACCATTGGATTCTTCCATTACTTGGAATGCAATGTAGCCAAATTCCATATCCTCAGAAGAATAACTTCTGATGACTGGAACCCCTCTAAAGATCAACCAAACCTTTGTTGTCAAGGTAAAGTCTCCTTCAAGTCAAACTTGAGTCCTGGGGATCTCATGAATATATCCATGCGAGATTTTTGGCAACAGAAGTGTCATTGCCATTTCTTTCTTCTGAGATAATTTTTGAACTCCTTATTCTAACCTGCAGCATTGGATTTTCTGAAACTCTACTCCTGTTTTCTGGCAATTTTTTTTCCAGTACAGTATCTGCCAAAATCAACTAGGTGCTGCCATCTAGTGTAGCAAAAATGGATAACAGTTACACAATATTAAAATTTGTGGAGTTGAAAAACAATGTTTTTCAAAATATTGTTATGACATTTTCAGATCTCTTCTGCAGCCATACGGTAGCCTTAGTTGGAAAGTAAAACGTTGAATAGCATAATGTGTTTCAATTGGACTTTTTTCAGTGGCTCAGGTGTAAATTGGATACCACCCAATATTTTCATTCTAATTCAGAGTTGTATAAAACTACATGAGTACTAAGATTAAAAAAAACCCGGTGATTTGTGTTTCTTAACATCTATGGACAACCATGAAATCTCAGGTAGTAATATTTCTTCTCTTTGTGGCGTAGATCAACCTTTTCAACCTCAGTTGCTCGTGCTGGCTAGGAAGATGGGCTTTCTAGCCCAAAGCAACCGATTGAACTCACTTGTAGGATGATTATTCTCAGTATTATTGATCTGGTTATTTAGGATTAATTAACCAGGGGTGTCTGTGTATTTGTTCATGCTGCTTGGGAATTAGGGGAGTTGAAACCCATAACATCTGAAGAATAATGGTGTGGAGGAAGCTGTGGTCCTAGAAACAGATAGTTGACCCTTCACACTTTGGCTTCACACTTCTGCCTCTCTTGCTCTTCAGGCTGTGAATCTCGCTGGTGCTGGATTATTTGGGGAAATCAGCACAGTGACAACCCCAGCTTCAGTGCCGGCTGCGGTGGCAGTATTGAACCTGCTTGAAGAAGACCAGTTGGAAACCCCTCTTCCCCTCTCCACGTGCCTTGCTCTTCACTGGGAAGAGCCTTGTTGCCATGGGGCAGAGATTGTCGGCTACCACATAGAGTATGGGGAGAAACAAGTCTTAACGGTCAACAGAGTCACAAGCCATGTTCTGGAGAACCTGCAACCTGACACTTTATACAGGTGATCAGTGGCCTTTGATGATGGCCTGTTCAACCACCTATACCAACTAGTGTCTGAGGATTTTTATTTTATTTGCATTTAATACTACAGCCAATGTGGGTGGAAGTGGCTAGCATTGTAAGTCAACATTAATGAGAAGTGGGAAATACACAAAAACATGCTTTTATTTTTATTGAATTGCAGGTGTAGAGACATGAATTACTTCAAAATAGGAATGGCCTGCGATATAACCCTTTTTCAGACTTTTTTTTTTTTTCTAATGGGGATTGCTCCCGACTCTTCAGATACTTTTTCCCCCTGACAGGAAGAAAGGAAGAGAATTCACCTTCTTGTTTCCCTGAAGCTGAGAGTTTTAAATTTGACTTTTTGTTTGTTTGTTTTTCCCCCAGCACAAAGCCAAAGGGCTGCACACCCATGTGGCGACAGTGTTCGGATTCCTCCCCCATTCTCATAACATATATTTATAGGAACATGACAGTCGCACTCTGTGTTCTCTGTCCTCTTGCATTGCCTTCTGTTGGAGAAGGAGAACCGGAAATGTTTTTGGAAGAAGAGGAGAGGGGAATCTGACGCAGGCTTTCCATCTTCAGCAGTCAGCCTGAAGAAGCAAAATAGTTTTGCAAAGTAGGGGAGATTTTCCTTGTGAGGAGTCACTGGAAGGCACAGCAATTTAGTCTGCTTGTTCTTGTCACTGAGGAAGCTTCTGCCAATCTGGCAAGCAATGATATGTGTTGAAAACTGACCCATCTGTAAAGTTTTTTTGTCAGGAGAAAATAAGGCTAGAACCCTTCTCCCTGCCTCTTAATTTTCTGTGGGGAAGGAATATTTTTGGATGGAAGAACATTGGAAAGAATTGCATGGAATATGTAACAGTGTCTCTCTTTCCTACCCTGTGCATCACTCCTTGACGTAAATAAATCAGAGAAAAGAACTTCTCCTAACATTGACTTTTTCTCTCACCACTTCCTCTTAGAATCCGAATTCAGGCCTTCAACAGTCTTGGAACTGGTCCTTTCAGTCCATCCATTAAAACGAAAACCAAGCCTTTGCCTCCAGATCCTCCACATTTGGAATGTGTGGTCTTCAGTTACCAGAGCCTTAAGCTGAAGTGGGGTGAAGGTCCTAGCAGAGCTTTAATTGCCAATCCCACCCAGTTCAATTTACAGATGGAAGACAGGCTTGGCAGGTGAGAGAAAACTCAGAATACTTTAGCCTCTTCATCTTTGAGTTCACATTGTAGAAGGGGGAGGGTTTTTTGGGTGGTAGTTCAAGCTGTACAGAAACAATAAATTTACCCAACTCTCCCATGCATGGAGAGCAATGAAAAGATGTATCACCTCCAGCGTCCTCAAGAGGGCTACTTATATAGCCATAATAGGCCAAAAAACATTTTTATGAGATTCCGATCATCCAGTTGAACACCTGGGGCTACACTCCTGTTTCCTTAGATGTCCTAGAGCAGTGTTGTCCAAACTTGGCCACTTTAAGATGAATGGACTTCAACTCCCAGAATTCCCTAGCCAGCATGGCTGGCTGGGGAATTCTGGGAGTTGAAGTCCACTCATCTTAAAGTGGCCAAGTTTGGACAACACTGTCCTAGAGATATTGAATGGTGTAATCAGAGGGATGAATGTGTTCAGTGGACGAGAAATGAAAGGGAGCACTCATCAAAACCCAAATACCTGATTAAGTGCACTTATTTATTTGAGATATTTGTATACCACTTCCCATTAACAACAACAAATCTCTACGTCTGCCATGACAAATGAATGAAAACAAACCTTTAATTGGGGAAATAGTCATCATGGGTGGTGCATACCAGTTAAATCTTGCTGGAACGTGTGATCTTTAGAAATTTTTGTCCTCAGAAGGTTGCTCAATCTTTGCCATTTGATAATGTTTGGATATGGTTTGGAAGATATCCACATCTATAATGATAAAATTCAAGGTAGTAGTGAAGCATCCTGCACTGTCAGACAGGTGTTGACTGTTTTAATCCGTGCTACAATCATTAATAGGACTCAACAAGTGGCTGACTTTTGGGTTTATTGGCTGAATCAAGAATGCTTAAGTAACTGAAGCAAATAATTATTTTATTCTTTGGAAGTTAAAGAGCGTTATATTTGATAGACAAAACCTTTCAGGATGCCTGTCTTTAAAAGAAATAAGCCAGCATGGTTGGAGGGTTAGAGTTCAGCGTCATTACAGATTTTTTCTTTTCCTGTTTCAGATTCATCACTGTCTATAGTGGACCTTGCCACACCTATAAAGTGCAACGGCTTAGTGAGTCTACAACGTATTATTTTAAAATCCAGGCGTGCAACGATGCAGGTGAAGGGGACTTTTCCGAAGTTTATGCATTTGCCACCACCAAATCACCACCACCTGCCATGAAAGGTGAGGGGCATTTACACAGGTTAACGAATGAAGGATGCTCACGGTTTGAGCAAGGGGGGCTCAGATGATTTGACCCATTAAAAGGAAAGGTTCTTCAATACAATCTATTTGCTTACGCTTTGATAAATGATACTTAAAAGAAAAACAGTAGGGATTAACAACAACAAAAAAAGGTTACAAAATTTCACAGCTGGGCAGGAGGCAAGTGCTTTGCTATCTGAATGTGGAGATGCTTGCTTTATTTATTTATTTATTACATTATTTATCTACTATTGACGCCAAATGGATTCCCCAGTTACCATATATCCAGGCATAACAAACTCCGTAATAATTACATTAAAGTATGGACCTAAATCAGTGTTTCTCAACCTTGGGAACTTTAAGATGTGTGGACTTCAACAACCAGGATTCCCCAGCCAGCTGGCTCGCTGGGGAATTCTGGGAGTCGAAGTCCACACATCTTAAAGTTCCCAAGGTTGCGAATCGCTGCCCTAAATTATAATCAAGTACCACCCTTCTTCTGTCCTTACCAAGCAACATTAGGAATGGAATACTTTTTGGAATGTTTCTGTTTTTCCTGCCTTTTTAAAAGCCAGTGGGGGTCCTGTCAAATATCTGGGGGTAGCTGTTGGTTAGCTATGTTCTTTTTGCCTCCCCACCCTTTTTTTTTTTTTGCTGCCCAAAGTAGTTTTGAAAGAAATTAGTTACTTTTGTTAAAGGCAAGATGTTTCTCCTCCTCTCGCTTTGCTTTTGAAAAACTTAAGATGACCCCCAGATAAAGAGTATAAAATGAACTGAAATACAGAATACACAGTAACTAAACTATTCAAAGAATTTAGTATTCTTCATCATCTCCCCCAAAGAGGGTAATATAACCCAGTGGGACAGCAACGGGGGGGGGGGGGGCATTAAAATTGTCCAAGAAGAATTCCAAAGCCTTTGATTTCAGCAGCGTTCTCTTAGTCATTTCCATCAAATCTGTGTTTGAAACAGTGAGAATCAATCTTGTAAGATAATTTTAATATGCTAAGAGGCTCAGCTGGATAGAAGAAGAAGAGGAGGAACAGATTTTGGTACAGTGATTCTAAACCAAGTTGTACTTTCAAATCCCACTCTTTCACTAGTGGGAGAGCCTTTTTTAAGGTTTTGCTGATAGTAACTAGTATGAACCTAGTTTGGCAACTTTTTGGAGGGAGGGGGGTGTCAGAAAGCAAAAATAAAGCAACCTCCGCTTAAAAAAAAAAATTGATGTTTCAGCCACTTAGCAAAGATGTGAACAAATGGGTTAAATCATGTGTATATTCCTCAGCATGAAATATAGTATTGGGATTTTCCTGTTTTTCTCTTCTAACTGCTCCTGTTTTCTTGATGCATTGGGGGAGATCTTGCATGTTGGATAAAAGCAACTGTTTCCTTTGGAGAAGCAAGATCCATACCATATTAAGTTGGCTATTACCAAATATTTGAAACTTCAGGAGAGGATTTTATTTCTATGGGCAGAAATAAAAAATTCTTTCATTGCTTGTAACGAAAGCCAGAAGACTTCATCATATAGTTTGGGGGCACAGAATCATAGCAAGGAAAGCAGATCAAATTCCAGTTTGCCTTAGGACGTATTGGGTGGTCTTTTGCAAGCTATTAGCATGGCTCAGTTAACACCAACTCTTAAAGTGTACAGGAGTCCCAGTTTAAGAACGAATTCTGTTTGAATGTGTACGTAAGGCAGAACAGTATTATTGCATCATACTGTATAAGTAGTATTGTGTAATGAACTCAAACCACTGTATATTTAACTTGAATCACTGCATGTTTAACTCAAATTTGCTACAACAGGCTCCGTTCTTAACTATGGGTCTTCTGTAACCCAGGCGCCAGGGACTACCTGTAATGTGGTTTGTTTGGTTTTCTCACTGTATGCTTTCAAACCAACTGTTCCTTCAACAAAGCATGGTTTCGTTCAATGTGTAACTCAATCTAAAGACCCCTCTGGGTCATCCTGTTCGGTTATAATTCTAGTCAAGTGTTTCAGTATTTCTCCATCACAGTCCCCTCCAATTGATTGCAAATTGTGGAAGTTGCCTTTCCAAAACAAAGACTAAGGTGGGGAGGGCTGAAATGCAGAGTTTACCTTCCATTCAGGGAGACCAATGAATGCCTGCTCTTTATTATTATTAGCTAAAAAGAGGATAATATTTAGGATGAATGTTTTAAGTTCCAAGTTATGGATCTTCAATTGCAGCACCCAAAGTCCATCAGCTGGGAGACAATGCCTGCGAGGTCACCTGGGAGCCTCTACAGCCAATGAAGGGCGATGCCATTGTTTACATATTGCAGCTTGCCACTGGGAGGGAAGTGGATCAGGTAATCTCAGAATGATCTTTTTTACAGATATTATGGGGAAGTGGATTCCCCCCCGAATAATTCTTAATGCATTGTTAATAAAGGACCCTCATTATCGCATGAACGTTTCTTCTGAATGAGAACATCTGGTGGCCTCTCACATACTATAATCAAAATCAGGCTGAATCACAGTTTACTGGATGCTGTGTAACCTATTACCTGAATCCATCCACCCAGCATTCGCCTGAAAGTTGCCCAGATTGGAAAACATTATGTTAGATGTATTCCGGATTGCAAGCAATCTAAAGCCATTTGGAAATGACCATTGCCAAAGAGCATCTACTTCTCAAGTAGAAGGTCCCAGGATTTCCTTGAAGGGCCAGATTCTGTCTGAACCCCAAGAAGAGAGCCGCCACCAGTAAATGATATGGAGTTCATAGACCAGTGGCTCATTCAGTATAAGGCAGTATTTGGGATCCCCAGCAGGATAGCTATGAGCACCAAGGTACACATGTCCAGGTCTTTCAAGAAGCAGGCTCTGTGCCCCATCTGATGTTTTAGATGTTTTCAAAAGTGGTGTGCCACAGAGCACAAGGCCAGTTCCAAGCACAGCTTTATTTCCAAGGGACCACAGTGCATAGTGTGTCTGAAGGGGTGCCCGCCTGCCCTCGCAAAAGCAGAGGTGCGCTTAGGCAGAAGCACCTGGGAGGCACTGAGTCAGTGCTGTGACCAGCAGCAACTCCACCAGTCAGTGGGTGTTCCAAAACTGTCCATACCCATTTTGGGAACGTGACCAGAAGATCTCAGAATTTCAGATGGGCCCCCTTCTGGCTTAGTAGAATCCAGTTGCCTTTTTTCTCAAATTTGTTGTGTGTCCTCTCCTGCTCTTGCCTCAGCTCTACAAGGGACCAGAGACTTCCTTCCGCATCCCCAGCGTGCAAACGAACTGTGAATATCGATTCAGGGTGTGCGCGGGGCGCCAATATCAGGACTCCACTGGATGGCAAGAACTCTATGGCCCATATAGCCCAAGCACCACCTTCTCATCTCAGAAACAGGAGCTGCTTTCGCAGTGTTCAGACCCAGGTCCTGAACTCCTGAAAAGCAAGCGGAAGGCGCTCAGCGATGAACAGTTTGCGTTTCTGCTTCTTATAATCTTTGCAACGGTTGCCATTTTGTTTGCTGTTATCATTCAGTACTTTGTGATCAAGTAAGTCGGTGGCCATGAGAAGTGACTTCCTTACTCAGCTTATAATTTTTCATATGGAAGTTTTACGCCTTGGGTATTTATGTAAATTCCAATTAAAATGCTAGCTGGGAATGATGGTATAAGACACACATTTCCATTTTTGCTGCTGACTAACAGGTTGGATGGACAGAACTCCTCCTCCTCCTCCCCCACCCCACTCTTCCGTGGAGAAGCTGGGGGGGGAGGAGGCAGGGCAGCTGGAAGTGAAGAACATCCCTATTACAGCACAGTGGTGCATCTTCTAATCAGGGTGAGCTGTTCAAAACAGCCAAAAAAAACCTGCCTTAATTCTCAGAGTTTGACTTAATTCTCACAGTAAGACCTGAATTCTCAAGTACGGCAAGGAGAGGAGCAAGGAGGGAGGGCGGGAGACACGCCTGCTGCTCCAGCGTTGGGGACGTGGTGGGATGCAGCAGCAGAGATGCTCGTGCTGAAGACAAGACTGTAGGACGCGGCTAAAGTACACCACCTCTGATAAGCTGTAGATAAAAATCCAACCCAGATGTTATCCAGATTGACTTCTAGCAACAGCGCAATGTTAATTTTTCCAGTTCTTTTAACTGGGAGGGTTCCTGGAGGCCCCCATCCCTTCCAGAGCCCAGGGCAGCAGCAGGGGTCTGCGTTTGAGTTTTTAATCCATTGTGTTCAAGGCATCACATTTACCTACGCACAGAGGGATTTGCGTTGGTCTGAAATGTGGCAAGAGGCTCCCCCCTTCTAGAAACTGTACATTTCTGATTGAAATGCTTCCTCTTGTTGGTAAACGGTTGGCCCAACTCACCGTCTGCTCTCAGTGCCTGAGAGACTAGGAACGCCCTGTGCTTCTAACTTAAACCGCTGCAGCGCTGGTTTCCTTTGTTTTCCGAGGAAAAGCACAGAATTTTTTTGTCTTTGATGAGAACAAAAAAAAAAGTGCATTTATGATAAATGTTTCACTATTTGGCTCAAACTGAGCAAAATGTTTTTGTACTATTCTTAACGTGAAATTAAAAATCAACTCTGGGGGATCTTTCTGTTCGGTTTGTGTCCTGGGGTGCCCTTCTAACGTCATCCAGCTGATCAAGTCACATGTGAAAATTACTTTTTCCCCCCCTTTCCCCCCCCAAAGTTAGGTCTAAGTTTTAACGTAATCGTCGCCTCTCTCGTAGCAGTTTCGTGTTCCGCGGTTTTGTCTTGTGATTCAAGCCTTTTCAGTTCGTGATGGAAATTTCAGTAACATCTCCGGCTTTGGGTTCAGTTGTGTTTTGTTTCATTTGTTTGTTTGGGGGGCGGGTGGGAGGGCGAATATCATGCACTACAGAGGGCCTGTTCTTTGTAATGCCCTCGCAGCAAGTACCTGTAAAATAAAAGTAATTGAACCTTGTCTTTACAGTCATGCTACTCTGAAAGCTGGAAACCACCCATTTTGTTCTTTGGAAGAAGAGGAAACTCAAAAAGACTAGGCATTTTGTTGAGTTTTACATACTGGTAGGGAGTGAAAAACTAAACTTTACGAAACATCCGAATGCTTGTACTTGTATATGGGACAGTGGACGTAACTTGTAAACTCATTTTTAGCTTGAAACTGTCTGTTTCCAAACAGTAGAACTGGCTGTTAATTCATCATGATAGCTTATGGTTTGTGGCATTGTGTTTGCATTTCACACCTGAGGGAAAACACACACACACACACACACACACACACACACACGTAAATGATATCATATCACTTACTATCTTAAAAGTAGATTTATGGTGCAATCTGAAATTTATCTTTTTTTCCCCCCAAAAAAATGTACTCTCCTCTTTTATGTGATCTATTTATTTTGATTTAAAAAAATTCTGGAAAATGTATGTTTGAATGTATTGTTCTACTTGTAGCAGAACTTTTAAGTTAATCATTTATTGTAATGGAAGCCTCTGCTCAGTGTTGAAAAGAGTTTTATACAAATGTTTGTGTCTTTAGTTTGCAGGAATGTTTACAACCTGTTCTCCTTCGTTTCCTTTCATACTTCACTTTTTTATAAAATAAAAATAGATTTGTCTTCAGCAGATTTCTGTTGCGAAAGTGATAAAAAAAAAAAAGTGGGGAGGGAAAATCTCACTGAATTGGCAATAGTGTGAGAGAGACATTTTTTAAATTAGGTTTTCTGAATAAAATACTAACCAAAATTATGACTTCCTAGAAAGTTAAATCTTTAATTTGTATTTGTAATTGCCACAAAATGTTTATATTTCCAGGAAGTTTACTGGAAAGCATAATGTAGAATTTTATATTTACAGCTATACATTCCAGATTGATGTACCTAGTGGCATTAATGTATTAGATCTCCTTTTCTCTCGTATTGTAATTTTTGCTGTATTTCATACTTATGTTAAACCTGCCAGGCATCGTATTACTAAATTGTAACTATCAAATAGATAATATATTTAATATGGCCAATAAAAATAAAAATTGTTCACATTTGGGATTGTGGAGTCACTGTGCGTAATCTATCACACTGGGCAGTGTACAAGAATTGACCAGAATCGTAGACCAGACATCTTCCATATCCTGCTGTATTTCTTTTTAACACCATCCACAAACAACAACATAGTTTTTCATCTGCACATGGATGAAATGTGCAGATGGATCCTTGCACCTTGCGCACACGTGCCTTTTTTAAATTATTCCATGGGCAAGATTATGGATATATTTTCAGCCAGCTACTATCAAAGTTAATGTTCAAACTACCTGAACCTGGTGTCCTCTAACCTCACAGAACATTTCTATCTAGAGAGTATCAACTGAGCTGGACCACATGACACTGATTGATGTGCACTGAAATACTTCTGCATCAGATGTGGGTAAATTAGCTAACAATTCAGAGGATTGCATGAATCCAGTGGTGTTTATCTGCAGCCTGTCCATTACAATCAGAAGAGCTTGCATTGTTAGAACAGCCAAAAATCTGATGCTAAAACGGGAAGAAAGTCCATTTGCTCTCTTTTTGGTTTAAAAATTATTCCTTACTATAGTTAAAGAAAGAGGAAGCATTAAACTAGGAGCAAACAGTCCCCCCCCCCAAAAAAACCAACCCCAGATGCCAGCATTTCCTTCCCTTATATTTTTATACACAGTTAAAAGATTGATTTCTACAAAGTACATCTTCAAGTTTTTACAGCACAATGCTGCACAGGGTGCAGAGGGAGGCATTTATGCAAATTAAATGCATCCCACAGCAAGACAATGACTGGTACTCTGTGCTGCTACCTCCTTTTCTTAAAAAAAGCAATTTTACGTTAAAAAGCCCTGTTTCTGATTCCATGAACTGTAGGGCTGCCCAGTGGTTCAACACACACACCACCTCTCTGAAAGGTATTAAAGTAGGCATACTATGTCCCCTTAGCTAGAGATGATCAGGATGATACTCTGGCAGATCTGGAATGTAACAGGTTTGGCTAGAAAGGGAAAATTGGGTACACTTTTAAACTCAATTAGAAAGCAATCAGCTGCTCTTGGGAGAAGGGAAAACTAACGCAATTTCGATTTTTTTTTTTTAAGAGAGGGAGGGTATCCCAAGAGTAATAGGGCTGAACAGATTTTCTTCTCCAAGTCAGGAAAAAGTCTTTATTCTGAGAAGAGGAATTTGACTTTGGATGTTAAAAGAAAAACATCCCACCATTATTCTTACAAGTAAAATTGCATTAGAACAGTTCTAAAGAAAAATTATACAGCCCTTTAAGAACTAATATTAAAATCAAATCAGAACTTGACAAAATCAGCCATCATTGTGTCTGGGTAAAAGATGTCAATGTTATTTTGAATGATATTCCAAAACTCTGGAATTTGACCGTTTTTAAACAGTTATATTGGGCATACGGAATAGCAGAGAGAGATTGGGAACATACCATCCAAATATCAAATAATAGATTTAAGTAATGTGCAATTCACCCATTTTTGAAAAGGCTTTTTTTTTCTCATTAATCCCCTTACCCCCCAAAAAAACACAATATTTGACATTGATTTTATATTTTACTATATTTTACAAATTTCTATGCATGATTTATTATATGATTGAATATATGCTTCTTATTTAGCGTATTAATTTTAGGGTTCTTTTTCTGTTTATTTGTGTTTTGATATTACAATTTCATAACTAATTTTGGGGATATTGCTATTTTTCTTTTTTTTCTGTTTTCTATGTTTCTCTTTTTAAAATCACAAAATTTTAAAAAATGCATAAAGCCAGCTCAGAATACTTAGGCTCAGAAATATTTAACAGAAAAACACCTAGCAAGAGTGGGAAGTCAGTAACTTAGCATTTGTTTCATCCTATGATGAATCATCTTCCAGAACTACTTAGTTTTGTGACATTACCATCTACAGTCAGGTCCAGAAATATTGGGACATCGACACAATTCTAACATCTTTGGCTCTATACACCACCACAATGGATTTGGAATGAAACAAACACAATGTGCCTTAACTGCAGACTGTCAGCTTTAATTTGAGGGTATGTACATCCAACTCAGGTGAACGGTGTAGGAATTACAACAGTTTGCATATGTGCCTCCCACTTGTGAAGGGACCAAAAGTAATGGGACAGAATAATAATCATAAATCAAACTTTCCCTTTTTAATACTTGGTTGCAAATCCGTTGCAGTCAATCACAGCCTGAAGCCTGGAACGCATAGACATCACCAGAGGCTAGGTTTCATCCCTGGTGATGCTCTGCCAGGCCTCTACTGCAACTGTCTTCAGTTCCTGCTTGTTCTTGGGGCATTTTCCCTTCAGTTTTGGCTTCAGCAAGTGAAATGCATGCTCAATGGGATTCAGGTCAGGTGATTGACTTGGCCATTGCATAACATTCCACTTCTGTCCCTTCAAAAACTCTTTGGTTGCTTTTGCAGTATGCTTTGGGTCATTGTCCATCTGTACTGTGAAGCGCCGTCCAATGAGTTCTGCAGCATTTAGCTGAATGTGAGCAGATAATATTGCCCGAAACACTGCAGAATTCATCCTGCTGCTTTTGTCAGCAGTCACATCATCAATAAATACAAGAGAACCAGTTCCATTGGCAGCCATACATGGCCACGCCATGACACTACCACCACCATACTTCACTGATGAGGTGGTATGCTTAGGATCATGAGCAGTTCCTTTCCTTCTCCATACTCTTCTCTTCCCATCACTCTGGTACAAGTTGATCTTGGTCTCATCTGTCCATAGGATGTTGTTCCAGAACTGTGAAGGCTTTTTTAGATGTCGTTTGGCAAACTCTAATCTGGCCTACCTGTTTTTGAGGCTCACCAATGGTTTACATCTTGTGGTGAACCCTCTGTATTCACTCTGGTGACGTCTTCTTTTGATTGTTGACTTTGACACACATACACCTACCTCCTGGAGAGTGTTCTTGATCTGGCCAACTGTTGTGAAGGGTGTTTTCTTCACCAGGGAAAGGATTCTTCGGTCATCCACCACAGTTGTTTTCCGTTGTCTCCCGGGTCTTTTGGTGTTGCTGAGCTCACCGGTGCGTTCCTTCTTTTTGAGAATGTTCCAAACGGTTGTTTTGGCCACGCCTAATGTTCTTGCTATTTCTCTGATGGGTTTGTTTTGTTTCTTCAGCCTAATGATGGCTTGCTTCACTGATAGTGATAGCTCTTTGGATCTCATCCTGAGACTTGACAGCAACAGATTCCAAATGCAAATAGCACACTTGAACTGAACTCTGGGCCTTTTATCTGCACATTGTAATTGGGGTACTGAGGGAATATCACACACCTGGCCATGGAACAGCTGAGAAGCCAATTGTCCCATTACTTTTGGTCCCTTAACAAGTGGGAGGCACATATGCAAACTCTTGTAATTCCTACACCGTTCACCTGAGTTGGATGTACATACCCTCAAATTAAAGCTGACAGTCTGCAGTTAAGGCACATTGTGTTTGTTTCATTCCAAATCCATTGTGGTGGTGTATAGAGCCAAAGATGTTAGAATTGTGTCGATGTCCCAATATTTCTGGACCTGACTGTATATACTACTAAAACTCTCGTGTCTGTAACCTTCAACTGGGCGAAACAGTCCGTCATAGGGCAACAATTTTTGAACCAAGGTACCTCAAATGGGCTAACTTACAGAATGCACCAAAAATCCAGGACCTATTATTCCTGTGGTATTGAAATTTGGGAAATTTGTGGCTGCTTCAGCACTGCTGTGCTGCCATGGTCACGTGATCATCATGGGTATATCCCCGACCCTGCACCCAATCGTGGCAAGGCCTGTCAGGTGAGGCCTATCAGGGTGAGTGGCAATTGGACTGCTTCGTGGCAATTGGCTGCTTTGGAAACGAGGCAGAAATTTGAAATCTCTTAACGGCTGTGGGCATTGAGAGAAGGATGAGGGAGCGACTTGGATGCCTGCTGGGGGTCACCAGTGTCAACAGGTGAGCCTCTTCCTCCCTCAAGGGAGGGGGCCCTTAGGGACACACCAGAATAGGGAGTGGGGATGTAGTTTTCTTCATGGTCCACAGCTCCCCCCAGCAAAGTGGCAGACAGTTCCACAGGTGAGCCGAGGAGGTGGTGGCGGCGGCTTCACTGGTGCTCTCCTGAGGGTCATGAAGGGAGGGCAAAAGGAAGCCTATATATGGAAAGGAAGGGAAGGAGGAGGGATCCCTTACCTCTTTCCTGCCTCCCTCTGGCCCCTGTCATAAACTTACATAAAAAATGTAAAGGATGGTCATATAGAAATGCCGTTTACAAATTTGCACCAGACTGGATATTATATGGAACCGAAGAACACAAAGCGCTCTTGGGGGCAGCACGAGAGATAAGCAATACAGCCCAACCTATTGCTTCTCCAAGACTTGATCCTCCTAAAGAGGAGTAACAGCTGTAGGAAAAGACAATTTACAAAGGACACTTAAAATTCAGATTGTTATTCTGATAAAGGGGTTTGAAATCCAGCCCATTTACTACAATCACTTTTATGGATGGACAGACAGACAGACAGGCATAGCTTCAACACAGACCTAGCGCTGGTTGCTGTGTGACTTGGCCGTCTTGGGTCTCTCCGCTGTTGTTCCACTGGGGCTCCCAACAGCTGAAGGGAGATTGGGTATCATGTTGCTTGATACGCTATGCTCTTGTATGTTCTATGCTTTTACGTTTGTTTGCTTAAATTGTGTTTCACTCTATCAGTCCCGCATTGGCTCTATGCAAGCCCTTGGAGGAGAGAGAAGAAGAAAATAAATAAATAAAGCAGGGGTGTTTCATCTTTGTTTTATTAAAGCGAACGGAAGTCAGCATTGAATAGATCTGCAGGACCAAAGGATTTTTCTGCGATATACTGTAAGACTTTCTAAGAAATTTCAACAAAACCATTAGCTCAGGTAATGAATGAGATACAACCCTGTATTTTTGTCTTCATGGCATATTTTTTTAATTTATAAGGAAGGGAGTGACTCACCTGTCTAGAGTCTTCTGGGCCTATCTCCTTCTTAAATACAGACAGCAAACTTTATGGCTGTCCTACGAAAGAGGCTAAGTAGCCTTTAGCTGACATAATTCAGTCAGACTGCATCAGTCCCAAAGAGATACGTGAGCAGCGTTATCAGATATATATTTGAATGCCACTGACAATATTAAGCAGAAAAATAGGAGAGCAGCTTTTAATTTTTCTTGAAGTGAACATATGGATTGGCCTTTTATATTCTTGAAAAATATGAACTGCGGCTCGAATTTTCTTTCATGGATATACTTACAATGAACAAGAGTCCAAGAGACACGGAATACAATCACAAAAATATATAAAGACAAAAGAGCCAAATCTTCTGTATTTATGGCATTAGAACCACCCGGGTAGGGGGGAAGACTAAAATTTAAGGAATCAAACTGGCAAATCAAGAGCCTAAATTAAAAATTATATGCTGATGATGCCGTATGGACAGTTACTCATTCAAAGGATTGTAATATACAACACTATGGTTCAGTATCAGGATATCAGATTAAGAAGTATAAGTTGTGGATGTTTACAAGGAATCTATCTGAAGAGGAAAAAGCATTTCAAACAAACAACGTGATTTAATATCACTGTTAAACCAATTAGGTTTAACAGCATTAAACTGATCGGTATTCAACTGATCCATTTACTTAACTAGAAACAAAGACTTACTCAAAAGTAATTATCTACAGAGCTGGGAGAATATAATGGCTAATATTTCAAGATGGAAAAATGGGCAAGGATAGAGAAGAGAGTCAAATACATCTTTCTTCAAGGATAAGAACAAGGCAGTTACTTTCCATATTTTGCCTGTTCTTTTGATCATCCTGAATAGGTAGCTACAAGAGAAAGGACCTTCACAGATGGGATGTGGGGATGCGGGTGGGGGGAGATCCCACTTACAAAGACCCTCTGGAGACAGGCACACTGAAGCTGTGACGCCGAGCACCTTCTCCCATACAAGATGGGCAGCTATTCAAATTAAATCACATCAGTCAATCAACCAATTCTTTAGCTCGGCCTCCAATTCAATCTGAAGTCCCTGCTCTGTGCTAGAATAGTGGACTGAATATCCTAGGGGCTATTTATTTACTTATTATTTTTTAAAACTTTTTAGGAACTTTCACATTTCACAAAAGGTTGTACTCCACACGGAGAACATTGATGGAGTAGAAAGAGCAACAGTTTACGGCCCACCTTTGCAGCTGGAATGCACCTCACCAAATCAGAGTCCTAAGTCAGCCATCTAAGACAGCTATCTAGACCGGTTTCTTACCTCCAGTGTGCAAAAGTGGCTCCTTTAGGCCATTTGTAGACCTTCACAAGGGAGGGTGGATTTTCTACAGGATTTTGCAAGCCATGGTCCCAGTAAATCAGAAGTGGGGCTCTTTAAAAGAAGAAAAACTGTCAGAAAAGGAATAAGAACCACATCCCTTTGCTGGGCAAGATGCTGGCAGTCATCCAGGAAACGGGTTAAGTACCACCTCAGCTGGGGAAACTGCTCCCCCCCCACCAGTGAAACCTAACAAACTTCCCAACCCCTGCCTTTCATTTTCACCCATCAGTATACCCTGCCATTTAAACAGCTCAGCCCCCCTCTTCTACTCCTCCATAATTTATCCACCAGAGCGAAGAGCACCCAACATTACCTGAGAAGGGTAAGAGGAGGAGGGAGATTCTGCAAATCTGGTTCAAAAGCCCCCATTAAAGCTGGACAAGCAAGCGCATTTTGCTTTTGCTGTCTCTTCCACGGGTGTGGAATGAATTCGATCTACCACTTTAGTCAAAGGCAGTGCAATCACATTTAGTAGGCACGGGACCTTTTTCGTTCATTTGATCATTATCCAAGCCTGTCTCAGCACCTCCCACATGCATCAAAGGGAACAGGCTTGCAAACCAAGCCAGGTATTGTGGTAGTCTCTCATTGGTTGATGCTGAAGAACCAAATTCTGAAACACACTACCCGAGGTCTAAAGGCTCCCTGTAACCCCTTACAAGCTCCTCCAGAAGTTGCTACTGGCTTATCACTGTCAACGCAACAAGAGGGAGAAATAAATGGATCTTTAAACACATTCAATCCATTTGACTTGATGTTCGTTTGCAAATCAAGTCCAGTCAAATTTAGTTGGGAATTCAAGCCCATCTCCTGCTTTGTTTTGGCTCAGCTGTTTTGAAGAGCAAACCACTGCCTGCCATTCCAAAGCCAAATGTGGCCCCCAGCCCCCAAATATTGCATCCCTTTATCAATAAGAAATCAAGCCAGTAGTTGATCAGCAAAATGGCCTTTGATTTGATTCCAACGAGACCACTGACATTGTTTTCGCTACTTCGCCATTGCAAACTTTTTGGACCTTTTTAGTTCATCATGTAGCATCATTTCCTGCTTCAACGCATACTGTCTGTATGAGCTGGGAAAGAAAAGAAATGCATCTGATTTTATTTATTTTTTTGATCCTTTATTCTAAAACCAACTGGGTGAGTCAGCTGGCCAGCGAGTGCAAGCCTCCAAAAGTGAGGAAAAGTCAAACTGGCATCAGTTCTCTGAACCGCTGGTGTCCCCCTTCTCTTCCTTGCTTTCCATTAATCCGCTCTCATCGATGTTCTCCAGCGAGGAGGCATGTTGGAGTGACAATTCGGACAGGGGCATTGTGGGAAGCACACTTTGGTCAGGATGCAACCAAGGTTTTTTGCCTGCGTTGTGTTCCTGTTTCCAGGAGGGGTACTTCAAGCAGGCTTTGTACATCTTCTTCATAAGCTGAACGTAGGAAGGAAGGAGGGAAAGAACAAGGGTCAAAACAATGAACAAAAGGAGAAGAACCACATGGAAAAAGCTTGCAATCCCACGTGCTTTATCACAATGTTCTTTGCAGGTAACGTAGACCAGTGTTCCTCAACCTTTGCAACTTTAAGATATGTGGACTTCAACTCCCAGAAGTCCCCAGCCAGCCTGCTGGCTGGGGACTTCTGGGAGTTGAAGTCCACATATCTTAAAGTTGCAAAGGTTGAGGAACACTGATGTAGACAACACCACAACTCTACCAAGCTCCACCTGCTATTTAAAAGTTAAGGCTTATGCACTGAAACTCCAATGAGATATACACATAAGCTCAAGCTCGAAGAAAAGCATTCTTAAAGGCCCTACCAATGGAGCGTGTTTGTATTAACATATTAATACAAACGAACCATAAATATACTGTAAATGACATCCAGTCTGGAATCTTTTGGAATTGGGGTTGGTAATAAAGTGTAGTAAAGAGAAGGGAAGGGTCAAGTAAAATAAAGCATATTCCAGTGATAGCAACAGGTACTAACCGGATACATTTGGGGAATATAAATGCTCAAACGCCAGTTCAGTTCTACAGCTTTGGAGCACTGATGTGTCCCCAGCCCACATTAGGCAGTTTGTGCAACCAGAAAAGAATGGTAAACGTCTCACAAGAAGGTCCTCTACTTATGGCCAAATTAATGGATTTGATGCAAGATAAAAATATGGCGGACTTTAAGATGATATGGCAACCATTTCTTGATTATCTGATGTTAGTGGGAAAAAATGACGTATCGATTGCTGGTTTTGTATATTAAAGAATTGTTTTAATAGAAATAATAGTAAAATAGATAAAACAGAGATAAGAGATGAAAAGTAATATAATTACTGGTGTATTTACAATGTTTGATAGTCGGAAACCACATTTTAAATGTTTTTTTTTGTTTTTTTCCTTCTCTCTTTTTTTCCTTTTCTCATCTTCCCTCTCTTTTCTTTCTTTCTGATATATGTCCTTGTCAGATTTATGTTTGTAGATCTTAATTTTCTATATTATTTGTTGTACTTAATGTAGCCTGTACATAGCATTTTATAATAAAGACATATAATAAAATTAAAAAAAAAAAAAGAAGGTCCTCTGCTTTTCCAGACCCTCAGCGAGGTGGAGAGCATAGAAAGAAAACGTTCCCATTCCTTAGTTAAAACTGGCCCTCAGTTAGGCCACTGCTGGAAACCAATGCTATGTGGGTCTCTATCATCCATAACACCTTCTGCAAAAGTTAAAAAAACAAGCAAACCACCAACTATCTTTATTTGGATGATTGGACAAGCTGTCTCCTGCCACTGTCTAGGAGTAATGAAAGCTCCTGGGAAGTTATGGCCCTGGCATTTAAACCCTAAATATAGGGCAGAGAAGAAAGAATTGTGAGGTCCTTATTTTGCCCTTCCCTAGGAAAAATAACACTTCCATGAACTTTGCAATTAAGCACAAGGGCCTGAGGGGTTCTTTCCCCTTCTTCCCTCCCAGTGCTGTTCCCTTTTGTGCTGCCTCTTCTAGACCAAACACTTTGGTCTCAGGACCCCTTTACATTCTTAAACATGATTGAGAACCCCAAAGAACTCTGGTTTATGTGGGTTGTATCTATCAATATGTACTGTATTAAAAATTAAAACTGAGAAAGGTTAATGTATTTATTTATTTGACTTTGCGGACCCCCTGAAAGGGTCTCTGGGACCCAAAGGTCCCCAGGCCACACTTTGAGAATCACTGTTCTAGACTGTAAAGACTGAGCGAGTGCCTTATTACTAATATTTCTAATTTACACTCTTTTGATGGAAGGGCAGAGAGCACACTAAAATATATAACCAGCTGCACAATTCTTACAGGATTGCTTGATCCTCCTTGATTAAATATGGAACTAAACCCAGAATCAATAACATTAAATATCATATCTAATCTTTTGATCAACCTTTAGAACTTTAAAGTGATCCATGGGCATTATTTTAATATATTTTTATCCCACTAGGCTCCTTAAAAAACACTCCATGGCTTTTACCTGAATTGCATCTGAATTTGTCATCATCCTTACAAGATCCCACCTTGGAAGGGGAATTTGGATTATCACCCTGCCCAGACACCCCAGCTTAGAGGACCAAGGTTGAAAAGTTGGGTGGAAAAGCTACTGTAAATCCATCCTCTGTAGTCACAGCAGGAAATATTTGAATCTGGTCCTTCACGAAGTTGTCTCCATCTCTTACCTTTGATCCAGTTCTCAGCCAATCTTTCAAGCCTAACCTTGCCCCAGGGAGATAAACACAACCTGCCCCTTTCTGTCACTCGGTCTCACTTAAATCAATACAGTTCCAGGAAAACCACTGTGACTCATGATGAGAACCAGCTCAGCCAAGCAGGTGAGGCCTTACTCACCTTTGGTGCCAGGTACTGAGAAGCTTTATTCACAACCCACTTAGGCAGCGATCCTAGTTTGGAGAAGAGATGGAAAGGGGGAAAAAGACATTTAGATTTGAGCAAGTCTAATTTTATCCTGGTTCCATCCAACCAATACTTTCCCCACCACTTTACAGCTCTCCACTCAACTGAAATACATAATTAGGAATGTAGGCAGTGGGCTTTGCTTCTCCTTGGCCAAAGGACTTCCACCAGGTCACCAAGCACCAACCTCGTCTCCTTTGCCAGTTACCCTTTAGTGCAGAGATCTCTCCCGTCACTGGGCATCCTTTCAAGTGGAGGAACACAGGCCAGCACTTCCCTGAAAACCTTTCCGTCCCATGAACCTTAACGCTGAGATTTCTAACAAGAAGAATCCCAAACACTGAAATATAACTGTGGCAATGACTATGGAGGGGTCGGGGGGGGGGGAACCGAACCTTGTGTACAGGTAGTCCTCAGTTTAAGAATGAGTTCTGTTCCCAAGGTCTGTCCATAAGTCGAATTTGTACGTAAGCCAGAACAGTATTATTGTATAATATGTGTAAGTAGTATTGTGTAATGAACTCAAACCATTGTGTATTTAACTCGAATCATTGTGTATTAAACTCAAATTTTGCTACAAGAGGCTCCGTTCTTAACTATGGGTCATCCATAAACTGGGTGTTCTTAACCTGGGGACTACCTGTAATAGAATTGTAATCTTAATAGTGGGCACTTTTAACTAAGCGCAGTATAGGGGTGTGTATATACACACATACACACACACATATGCACACAATATAGACTACTATCAGCTATAAAACAATATATTAATCAATAACGAGGCATTTCCCAGTGCACTGTAATAATCAAAATAAGACATTTGAAACTCCAAAGAAACTCTGCTGAACCAACCTCCCTAAGGGATGAGACAGGCTTCAAAGTTTTATGTATCTGAGTTCTGGTTAATAAGCCCCCAACAGGCTGAGACTCTCAAATGTGACTTGCAATTTGGGTCCCCTGTTAAATATTTTTAGCCTGCTGTTCTACTGAGAAATCACCAAGTGGCTGGGAAATGTAGAAAGAGAGAGAAAACCGTTTCCCTCAATAAAAAGTTGCAAGTGGACATCTGGAGTATCCAAAGAGCTTCAGTGCAAAAGTGTGCCATAAACACGGTTGGAAAAGAAGGAAAGAGAAAAGGAGAAAGAAGAAAGTGAGTTGCACCTGGAGAACTTGTTCTTCTCAAGCTTTCAGTTTCCCCTTCAGATGTAATGCAAAACAAGGCTTTTCCTGGGAAATTAAGACCACCAGCAGTTGTAGGAAGAAGGTTAAAAAATAGAAGTCTCTGAAGAACAGAGGAGAAGACAGGAGGGTGGAAGAGATGGTGGCAACTTCTGAGCCAAAAGAGAGAGAAGCATATCTCTAAAGAGGAAAGACCTTTTCTCTCCTTTGCTGAGTTTAAACCTCTAATAAGCTTGTTTGGAGAAGAAGAAGACAAAGCCATACAGGAAGAAAACATCACAAAGGAACCAGGAAAGATTCAGAAAGAGTAGTGAACAGAAGTCGAAGCAGATAAGGAAAGCGAAAGGAGAAAGTATGAAAGAGCACATGTTTCTAGGAAAGAGCTGTTGGGGGAAGGAAACTTGAAATAAGACATGATCCATTGTTGGACTTCACCCCCTACACATAGAAAGTGTTTTGGGGGGAGGGATTATCCAGCATCTCAAAACCTCTTTGCTGGCTGGTCCCCCCTAAAGTATCCTGCATCAAAAGGGGATTCATAATGCTTCTGGAGGACAACTAAAACAATTGAGACAGAATGCCATGCTCAGAATATGGTCAAGAGGAGGAAATGCATTTGCAGAGGCTCTGGAACCTTTGCCTGGGGTAGAGGAAGGGAATCGTCCTGGGATCCACCCAAACTGGAGTTGGAGCAATTAGTTTACATTCAAGGCAGTGAAAAACAATCAGTTCAAGACAGTCCAGAAGGTTATTCCAGTAATTTAGGTCCCACTGCCACTGGGCTCACTGAAGTTGAAGGCTACAATAATAGCAAATAATAACAAGAAAAACTCCAACAAACATTGTGCCCCCAGACCTCCTCAAGACTTAAAAAGTACTTGGATTGGGAGCACAACTAATGTACGCAGACTTACTTCACATCCATGTGTTCATCTTAGATTAGGGATGTTCCTCACCCTAATCTTTTTAAATCTGACACACTTCCTCCACATATCATTTTCAATACTTCCTGCAAATTTCACACCACACGGATGAAAAACACTGAAGAGGTTGTAGCTGTTAATTTATGTTCTTCCCAGACTGAAGGATGGGTGGGTGGGGCTCTGAGTGTCCTCAGACAATGCTCCAGAATTTGGAATTGTTGGTCCGAGCAATCCTCAGGACAACACACAGAGCTCCAGATCTGGCCTTGAAGCAGGTTGAGTTATCTTGCACATCTGATTCAAGTTACCTTGGCAAGGTTCTATCATCACAGCCTACTTCCTAGCAGCAATTGATTATTTCAATTTCCCACAGTGCCCCAGGGCAGCCTGTATAGGGCAGCATTATGGGAAATTAAAATCCACAACCATAGTTGAACTTGCAGCTGAGGACAAGGGCAGATGTTAATGCCAGGAAGACCTGCTGGGGATCATGAAGACGATTTGCAGGAGGAAGAAGAGGAAGTCACAAAGGGTAATCTTCCAACTTGCATTTGTGTGGGTGGACCCCAAATTTTGAGTCCCTGTCTGAACAGTTAGGGGCAAAAGGGGTGAGCAAATATTTAAGATACCCGTCACATTGCTTAAGCTTCCCACAACTGCTCCCTGGAGAAGCCCAGTCCTGCTTCTTTTGAAAGCTGGCCCTTGATATCCTGGGCCAAACTTTGTGTAACCTTTAAGCTACTGGAAATAGCCCATTGGGGAAAATAATCTTCACCAGCAGCTCAAGGCATGGTCTGTGCTGGGAAGGGGAAAGTAATTCCTTGCTTGGATTTCTCCCTAAGAAATGGAAAAAAAAAAAAAAAAAAAAAGACAACGACTCAAGTTGGACTTTTCAGCACTGCTCTCATGGAGGAGCAAATCTACATACAAGTTTGAAATTGTAGCCACATTCCTCCCAAGGTTCTTTTCCATAGGAAGAGCCGGAGAGAGATTATAGCATTTTACAAGTTTTTTAATATAGGCAGTCTCCAGGTTAAGAACGCCCGGTTTAAGGACAATCCATAGTTAAGAACAGAGCCTACTGCAGCAAAATTCGAGTTAAATACACAATGATTTGAGTTAAATACACAATAGTTCGAGTTCATTACACAACACTACTTCCACAGTATTATACAATAATATTGTTCCGGCTTATGTACAAATTCGACTTATGGACAGACCTCGGGAACGGAACTCGTTCTTAAACCAGGGACTACCTGTAGATGTCACACCAAACAAACAGAGCCAAGACCTGTTTTCTCTTACCCCAGAATAACAATCTTAAGTTACAGAAAAGCAAATTTCAGCCACACTTTAAGCAAAACGTCCCACGAGTTAAGAGCAGTTTCACAAGACAGCCAAATACACAAGCAAATACTTGATTCCCCACTGAATAGATGCATTCAAACAGAGGCAGAACACCTTTAAATTAGCTTTAATTTGGATTTTTCCACTCAGAACGGCCCCTTCCAATGCTTGCTTCTATTATACTATCAAAGGCATCTCTCTGGCAAATATCTTTCTCCCAACTGGTAATGGAACTAATTAACTTATAGGTAGTCCTCATTTAGTGACTGCCTCTTTTAGCGACCATTTGCTGTTATGATGGTGATGAAAAAGTAACTTTGCAACTAAAGTTCACAGGTTTGTAAAGCAAAGGAAAGCTGAAGTAAAATTGCAATGTTTCACTTAATGACCACTTCGCTTAACAACCGTTGTCAGACCTGACTGTGGTTGCTAAATGAGGACTGCCTGTACAGTTAATTCTTAAAGGTCTATTATAAGGATGTGCAGCTCTTTGGATTCAAAGTGGAGAAGCTGGTTGAATCCGTTGTAGGAAGGCTCATCTGTGCTGAGCTCTGATGTATACGGTGCTGGATCCAAAGCACCTTTCCTGTTTCAGATCCAAATAGCTGCAAATGCCTATTCCTAGGCATCCTTACCTTTTGGGTCTACCTGGGCCAAATAAGTCAAGCAACAGCTGCTGGGTCCAGTTGGTTGCACCAAGTATCCAGCTAAGAGAGACACAGCTCTTACCAGGTCCTTGCGTGGAGGGTATTTCTACACAAGAGAAAGCCAAAGAATCAGTTGGGGTTGAGTTTTTGGTCTGAGCCAGAGGCTGCCTTTTGACAACAAGTCACTGAATTGATTTTGTAGCTGTAGACCCACAAGCCAAAGACTATTTTCCCACAATGGGCTGAAACCCAAACTAGTAGGTCCATTTTAGTCTAGCATGACCTGTTATACAAATCATCCTGTGTATCTTTGATTAAGCCCTCTATATTCCTAAACCACTCACAAAGACCTCTTACCCCTATCTTTTGCTCACTTACCTGGTGCTTGACAGAGAAATTGAGGATTACATATGACTTATCCAAAACTCGCCAGGACCTCAAGGTGACGACATCTCTATTCTTTAAAGGTTTGGGGCACTTCCCTAACCAGGAAGGAAGAAAAGGTGCATCAACTTCACAGGTAGAGATTTAAACAAATGGAAAAGGGGTGCATAATTTAAATCACAGAAACATAGAGCTGGAAGGGAGCACAAGGATAATCCAATCTAACCCACTGCAATGTGTTGGAAAACTCAATAAAGAGTTCTTGACCATCTTCTCTTTATATATCTGAACACAACTATCATGCTTCTCCTAAGTCTTGTTTTCTTCAGGCAGATCTCCTCAAATTCCTTCAGCCTGTCCTCATATCCTTGTATCATCTTTGCTGCTCTCCTCTAAACCCTATCTAGCTTGTTAATATCCTTCTGGGTATGTGGTGCCCTGTGATGGAATGGAATTATGAAGGCCAAGCTCAGGGAGATAAACATTTTCTTAGCTCACCAGAACCGCGTGGGAGGAACAAGAGGATGAGACTGGCACCTCCCTGAGGAATTCACACTGTTGTGGCTGGAGGACTTTGGGAACTCGGGTTTTAATCTGGGAAGATTCTTGCTAGAGGTTGTAGCTAATAAACATAGCTGGACTGAATTGGCATGGTCTCTTGGAGTTCCTCGGGCTAGGCCTGACATCAATCTTCCCAGACTAAAACCCCAGTTCCCAAAGCCCTCCAGCCACAACAGTGTGAATTCCTCAGGGAGGTGCCAGTCTCATCCTCTTGTTCCTCCCACGCGGTTCTGGTGAGCTAAGAAAATGTTTTTCTCCCTGAGCTTGGCCTTCATAATTCCATTCCATCACATGCCCAGAACTATAGTTCTGCAAAGGTTATTCTATTTATCACCCAGGTAAACCTTGCCAACCTGAGGCCTCTCTGATATACTGGCATTACAATGTCAGGAATATCCAAGTTGCATGCCAGCTTACTCAGCAATTGGGCAGGTTGTTCTAACTGACCTGGATACCATCAGGTGAAGGAGGTCCAACTAGCCCATCCCTGCAACTACCCCTATCTTATCCTCCTTGGTAGGGAAAGAGACCAAAAGCTTTGGAAGAATTCTGCAACCCATTGCCTTCACACATTTCCAAGGCATTCTTTGCATCCTTAGGGACTAGGATTTTTAAAAAATAAAATTAAAATTAAAAAAAAAACAGCTCACCATGTACTAATTAATAGAAGACACTATGTGCATAAAACCCCATGAAGATGGTTGGAGTCATTGTCCATGGAATCAGAAGAAAAGGGGAGGAAACAATAGAAAATCAGGGCACTGAGCATTATTTTTTTTTTTTAACTCTTGTGATTGTTGTCATGAACATTTTATTTTATTAGATTGATATCCTGCTTTTCTTTCAGGAGCTCAAAGCTCACAGTTACCCAGTGAGCTTCCATAGCTAAGAGAGGGTCTAGAATCTGGTTCTGCTCCTAGACCATCACCTTAACCACCATACAGCACGTTTTGTATATAATTTGCAACATATACTTTGGCAGTTCTGGAGGAACAACCATAAGCCACTCAGAGTGCAGATACTCTTCTCTGCCTACCAAGGATCTGAAATGTCAGCAGATATTAGCCACTTTAGCATCTAGCGAGGTCTGGCTGAAGCAGATTATGGTCCACAGATGCTTCTTGAAAGTGCCTGAGCAAGTCTGCAGCACAATAATCTCTCCTTCATGTTCTCCAACTGCTGGTATTAAGAGATCTTCTGCCTCTGATTCCAGAAGAAATTTATATACTTGAGCCATCTCAGACTTGCCTGTGTCATCACAAAAGCCTAAAATATCTAAAACCAGTTCCACTTTAGATACAGAATGTAGAGAGCCGCGTAATTTGGGGCTCTAGGCCTAAAGATGAAGAGCCAGTTTGGTCTCGTGGTTAAGGCATCA
This sequence comes from Python bivittatus, assembly GCF_059951505.1. Classification (NCBI taxonomy): domain Eukaryota; kingdom Metazoa; phylum Chordata; class Lepidosauria; order Squamata; family Pythonidae; genus Python; species Python bivittatus. The sequence continues at coordinate 475,668 of NW_028277110.1, forward strand.
GGCTAGAAACCCGGAGACGGTGAGTTCCAGTCCTGCTTTAGGCACAAAGCCAGCTGGGTGACCTTGGGCCAGTCACACTCTCTCAGTCTTAGGAAGCAGGCAATGGCAAACCACTTCCAAAAAACCTTGCCAAGAAAAGTCAGTCCCCAGGAGTCAAAACTGACTTGAAGTCACCAAAAAACAAAAAAGGCCTAAAGATTGACAATTTCTCCCCTACCTTGAGTGAAACTCTATGGTGTGGCTGAGTTTGGCCCCTACCAAGATTTTAACCCTGATAAGAACCATACACTCCTAATATCATAAAATCTTCTAGGTCCTTACTCACAGGAATAGTATCCCACATCAGCGTTGTCAGAGAGCCGGGCAATTTCATGGGTTTCTATAACATTCAAGTCCCACTTCTTCCGGTATTCGGTGTCATGGAGCACATCAAATACTGTCTCAGCTGTTACATCTGGCATGTTAACACGGCCCTGTGATCAAAGGAGGGGCAATGTTAGAACATTCATTGGTGCTCAATAGGATTGTGTTGAACAGCTTGCTGAGGTTAAGATGGTTGGATCCATGATCTTGAAACCTGAGTTCTCTCTATACCAGTGTTTCTCAACCTTGACAACTTTAAGATGTGTGGACTTCAACTCTCAGAATTCCTCAGCCAGCCATGCTGGCTGGGGAATTCTGGGAGTTGAAGTCCACACATCTTAAAGTTGCCAAGGTTGAGAAACGCTGCTCTGTATCATTTCTCTGGTATCCTCAAGGTTACTGCACAGAGGCTCTCACAAACATTTTGGGGATATAAACCCCATGCAAATAAACCAGGCAACTCTCTGCTATCAGATGGGGCAAAAGTGATCAATTTAAAATGGCTTTGAAAGAGAATATGGACAGATCAGTGGTGACTGATAGTTTTATCCCCAGTTGGTTCGGATAGCTTTGTGTCACTTTCAGGTTCCAAGGCAGCAAGAGAAGAATATTGTCATATTTCTTGTTTTACACGTTTGAAAAATATTTTGCATTTTTGTCTATTTTAATGTTGATTGCTGCCCTGAGGGTTCCGTTAACAGAAAAAACAGGATATTAATGGAAAGAAAGAAGAATAAAAGGGCCACGTTGTGGGTTTTCAGATTAAACTTTATAAGCAGTAAAAGTCTGGTTGGCAGGTGACTAGTGCTGTTGTCAGCCTTATTAGGTAGACTAGACAGGAAACACGATCCGAGGAGCTAATTCTACTTTATTGTAAGGCTACATTAACAGAATCTTGTAAGTCTGAAAGTAAAATCTCCCGCTGTTTCCTTTACAGCCAGAGAAACTAGGGAGGGTCCCTTCTGAGCCTCTTGCCCTACCCACTATCCAGCTGCGGGCTATGCTATCTCTTTATCTGACCATTCCCTTAGCATCATCTCTTCCAGTCTCCCAAGGTCTTTCCCACATACCATTACATCTGCTAATGACTGCTATAGGAACAGATCTAGAAAACATTCCAACACAATGATTCCCCAACCACAATCTAGGAAAATAACAGGTTTGATTGGATGCTTAAGATGCCCTAGTAAGGACCAGTAAAGCTCACTGGAATAAACAATGCAGCTGAGAAAATGCCTTCTGTCCCTTAGCAAACAAATGTTTGAAACCCATTGCTCTGTCCAACTTGGCACGCTCTGAACACGTTCTACTTCTTCCCACAAGCCAATGGCAATCCTCTTGTAGTCATGGTAACATATTATAGTGTTGTTATTTGGTACACACTTATATCTAACAGCAGTAAAGACTGATTTTTGCTGACCTTGTGAGATAGGTTCAGCTGACAGAGCATGATTGGCCCAAAGTCACCCAGGGAGCTTCTGTGGCAGAGGAGGAACTAGGACCTGGGTCTCGCTATTCCGAGTCCAGCACCTTCATCACTAGACCACACTGGTTCTCATGATGATGAGAGCTGAAGTCCAAAACATCTGGAGGGCATCAGACTGAAGAAAGCAACTCTCCAAAGGAACATATGAATTCCCTCAGTTTATGTTTAACACGACAATTACATCTCTTGCTTTGGACACTTCTAAAATCAGAAACCCAAAGCTTCTTATTTATGTTTTTTGGGGGCATTTTAACTATGAATTATTACTTAAAGCAGTCATTTTCCTCCTTTGAAATATACTCATGTTTCTCTTTTTTCTTGAAAAAGCATAGGGCTATAGATGTAATGTTTCACTCGTGGCCATATTTTGATTCCCACAGCAGCTTTGCTCAATCTATTTATCTTCTTAACTAGCGGGAGAATTGTACTCAGCTCTCCTTATTGTTAGTCCAACTTTCTATCCACATACCCACCCTTGATTTTTGCCCTTTTTACTTCGTCCCTTGCTAATTAAAATGGAACAGCTGTTCTTGCTATTTCTCTACTTTGAGACAAACTAGGAGCTCTGAAGGTATTTCACCATGCTTCTTTGTAAATCATTGATCCATTGGCCAACTTCCTGGTTGGCTAGTAAAACAGTGACCTTGGTTGGCTGCAGAGCAAGGAGCAAATCCTATGTTCCCCATTGATTATTCAACAAGCCTGGGATGTCATGTCCCATGAAGGACATTTCACATTGGACTCACCTAATTATAATCTAAAAAGAATTCAAGAGTAATGCTGCAGAGATGGAATATTCTCTTTTGTTGTTTGTAGTTAAGAATGAAAAGCCAGCAAAAGGGAAGCCTTTTACTGCAGGGGCAATCTATTATTTCCTGCTTTCCGAACTATGTTCCTGCTGCCACAGACATTTTTTTACTAGACTTTAAATCAAATATAAGTGAACACTGGCAGGTTAGAAAACCGTTTGGAGGTACAACAGGCTCTGCTGATCACGGCAGTGCAGAGATCTGGATTCCAAGGGCAAAATGCAATTCAGAACACATGCACAGAATCTATCCAGAACATCCTAAATCCAACACATCTTATCCCAGCTATGGAGGATAGCTGTGTGAGCCCAGAAAAGACACATCTGCTTTAAGGTGGCCGTACTCATATGATTTGGTCTTGTCTTGGTTTCAAATCATAGCATATATTAATGCAACTTTGGAAAGGAATATAATATCAATGTGCCATTAAACTATATTTCTAAAATATGGAATTTATCATGTTATGAAGATCTTTGGCAAAGAGATAATTTACATAAACAGAAAGAATGTTATCCTGGGTATCAAGTAATGGATTCAAGATATGTTCTAAAGATGAGAAGACAAGCAATACGTTTTCATAAGGTCTGGCTTTAATGGAAAGCTTCAGACTGAATTAATTCTATATCGATATTACATATAGAGTATATGGATTTCCCCCCTTTTTGTTACATTTAGTGTATTTTAACCACCCAGAATGTATACAGATTCTTTTCTCACTGTGATTGCTACTGTATTTTTTTTTTCCTGTTAGTGTTGTAGGGGTTTGCCTTCCACTATTAAAAATAATGTTTAACCAACATCAAGGCTCCCCAAATCCTGCTTTATCTTCTGAATTGGTATCTCTGCATACCTCCACTGCTCATAAACAAACAATGATTTGGAAGGGAACCAGCCTCCTTTTGGTAAGGTGAGGTATAGGTAAGTTTCCAATAATTGTATGAGGTTTTGGGGAAACAAGTAACCCATTTAGAAACTAGGACGTACGATCACTGTCCCCAGCCTGCTGTCTTTGAGATGTGTCGTCCTTCAGAGTTTCAGTCCCTTTCCCAAACACATCTGGAGGTTGCCAGATTCGGGAAATCTGGCATAAGCTTGGCGGGGGAGGGGGGGTGATGCATGCATGTGGATCTTAGTCAGTGAACCACAATTTACAGTCCCTACTAATCTTCTGAAACTCCAGAGAAAATTAGTACTCTATGAACAGCGGCGTTCACAACATTCACTTCCTTCAACCCAGCTTGCCTCAAGGGTTGCTGGGAAATTAAAAGAGAAATGGGACCAAGTTTGCCATTCCAAGACATTTTAAACCAAGCATAAAAATGGAATGACTTGCCAACATTTCAGCAGGCTGAACAGTGATGGAAAGTAGCTTACCCTGATTTATTTTACTGCAGTTTCTTATATTGGGGCTATTGCTTCTGGTCACTTTAAATCTTGAATACAATTATATCAAACACTCTCAAGTCCATACTGGGGAAGTTGCCAGTACTACAGATGATTTTCCACTGAGAAAAGTGCTGGAAACTCATCTTTCGAACAGGTCATGGGCCAAGATGTCTTTGAATCCTCCTGAGCTATAAATGATGGTTGAAAAAAGTGTTTTATAAACTTCTCCAAAGGATGTTTATGTTCTGTATTGGATTTGTTTTTATTTTGTTTTTAATTGTAAACCACAACCTCTGATTTGGCAGCCTTCTAAGCTTAATAAACTATTATTATTTCCCATTTAAAGTGCTACAATTTATTATTAAATATATATACTAGTATTGAAATGATTAAAGATCAAGGGGCTATTAATGTCCATTTAAGCATCCTTTGTGAAAATGATTAGGTCTTCAGAAAGACCTCCTCCGCCCAAAAAACCCCAAACAGCTTAACAGCTGTTAGATAAAATTGCCCCAAACCATGATGGAGCTCTTTAAAGTCTAGACAAAACAAGCATCTTGGTTTCTTGATGGCTCAGCCTATGTTGGCAGCTGTTAAGTCTACAGGATAAGGTTGTTTGCCCAAGTAAATTTTAAATTAGGTTTGGTATTTCTTGGTACCTAGTAATTTCAGCATCATCATTCTGGTGCCCAACTTCTAATTAAGAAACACTTCCTATTGGATTAACATGAATATCTTTAAGTTTCTTTCTCGAGTACAGGTCTCTGCTTCTAGAAGATATTAAAGGAGAAACTATTATTTAAAACCAAAAATCTGTATAAAGGAAAGCACTTTATTGATCACATTTATACCTCCCAATCTTTTTTTTTAAGGAACTCAGGGCAACAGGATCATTTTCTTCCTTGGGGTCGCCATCCTTTTTAATGGTCACAACAACTCCATGACCAGTCAAGTCAGGGTGAGAGAGAACAATTACTGTAGTCCAGGTCACCCAACTATGCCCAACGGATGATTTGAACTTCTTAGCCAACTGTTCAACACCCCAACCACACCATTTATTCCTTAATCTCAGGCCTCCATATATGTTGGGCCATCCTCTCATTATCCACAATAACTCATCTGGCTGAGGACCATGGGAGATACTTCACAGTGCATCCTTAGAGGCTGACCCCCCCCCCCACCTGACACCCCTTCCACCTTCCCCAGTTGGACTGATATTCACTATCCAGGACTTGATGAAAATGATGGCTTTAAAAATGTCTATGAATCTCTCCCATCCTTTTCTACATCATGGACACCACAAACATGAACCTGTATCTTAATGTCCCAGTTCAGAGGTATTCAAAGCAACAAGGGGAATTAAAAGAAAAAAAAAAAGATATACACAAACAGGTGCAAAAATATAAACATAATGGGCAATAGGAATGAAAAGAAGAGGAAAAAACGCAAAATTTCTCTTGCCACAACTCATTAGACTTAAAGATAGATGAAGTTTTTAGAATCAAGTTCTTCCCACCCCACCCTATCCTGCCATTGACCTCCGTCTCCTGGAAGGGATGGGGCGGCAGCTGCTGATAAAGAGGGCGCACCGATGTCTTTGATCCCCACACGCAGGAAGGTAAGGGTAAGTTCACGACTTCCCCGTCCTTAACGGAACTATGGCTTCCTCAATTAACCCAGGTTTGCGCACAGCCGATTGTGTCAGGAAAGAGCATCAGGCAGGCTAGGCTGAAGTCGGAGTCGCCCGTTGATGGCTCAGCGGCCCACGGAACCCAGCCAGAGCCACGCGTGAACGGGCCCTGGGCTGACACCCCACTCGGGAAAACATCGGAAGAATTTGCCCTGCGGGGCAGACGAGGGCTGACGCTCGGCGCACACGCGACCCGCAAGTATTTGCGGAACGTAAAGCGCATCCGCTGCTGGAGATAACGAGGAGCCTCAGACCAGAGAGGGGCTTTTTGGTGGGGGGGGAATCCGTTCCCCTCCCGCGGCGACCGCCTCTCGGCCCTCGCCCGCCTGCCCGCCCGCCGGCCGCCCGCTGCCACGTGTCCCAACTTTCTCACGGAGCCTCCGGGGAGGCTTCTCCGCCCGCGGGCCTCCGCGGCGGGCGGGCGGGCGGGAGGCACCCCTCGCCACCCCTTCCCCGCCGCCTCACCTTCACGCGGTGCACCGCGAAGTCCCCCTGGGGAGGCAGCTGCCCCCAGACGGCGATGCCGTCCCGGTTGTAGCGGCTCAGCCAGCCCAGCTCCGCCTCGCACTCCGCCTGGAAGGCTCGGAAGTCCGCTTCGTCCGGAAGGCGCACGGGCTCCATGCCATGCGGGTCCGCGGGGGCCCTGCCGCCGCCGCCGCCGCCGCCGGCGGAGAAGCCCAGGCGCTGCCGGGCGGGCGGGCCGGGCGGGCGGTCCAGGTGCGGCGCTCGGGCAGGTGGAGAGCCGCGCCCCGCCGCGCGCTTTGCGTAACAGCCGAGCGGCGCCTCCGACGATCTCCGGCCGCCGAGAGGGACTTCGCGGCTCCCAGCCCAGCCGCCCAGCGCTGCCGGCGCGAAAGGAGCGCACGGGGGCTGCGGCCAGGTAAGGCGCTCCTTCCGCAGCCGCTGATTGGCCGCGCCCAGGAGGGCCGGCCAGCCCCCCTCCTCCCGTTGGCCCGCGCTGGGAACGCGCTCCTCTCCGCCCCCGCGCCGGGCGAGGTTTAAAAGTGCGGCCGGAAAACAGGCGCTCCGGGCGCGTTGCGCTGGTCTCCGCTCCGCCGTCGAAGCCAGGCCGGCCGGCCGGCCGGAGCCACGTCGGGAAACGTCTCGCGGGAGCGGGAGTGCGATCGGGACGATTAAAAATAAAGTTGGGGAAAAGCAGCCAGGAGCTTTAGGGGCGGAGAAATAGAGAAAGATCCGCTCCACCTATTCACCTGCCGCTTCCCGGCTGCCCATGAACTTTTGCCTGGCTCTTTGAAAGCAAAAAAAAAAAAAAAAAAAGGGGGGGGGGGTGGAAAAGCCAAGGGGAAGCCCCCTCGCCCTGTCCGTTGGTGCTCCCGGAGCGCAGCGGCCGGCCGCCTTCTCACCATATGATCTGCTTGTCCTCGTCCAGTTTCGACATCCACACCTGTCGTTACGCCGTAAAGGTAAATTCAAGCTGTGATGGGGGGGGGGGGGGAATCCACACGCAACTCCAGAGACGGGGGGCGGGGAGAGAAACAGCCAATCCCCAACCCTCCCCCAGTCACCCTCTGGGGGGAGATGAGCGGCATATAAATGTAATAATAAAACAGGCCGGAGTCGCTTTGCGCAAGGTCACAGAGGACATCTGTACTTGCCGTTCAAGGCAAGGAGGGCCACGCGAACGAGGAGGACGCCTGTACTCTTGGGGCGAACGAGTCAGGGCTCCCCAGTAATCACGCGGAAGGGCTATTTTTAAGCAACTTTTATTCTGAGCGGGGCCCCGAGCCGGCGCTTTTTATTGCGGAAGGGAAAAGGCCTGGCGGAGATGATTTGAAATGCCAGGACGTGCCTGTCGCCGAGAGGGCAGCTTTGGGAGTTTAACCCTTCGAAACTGTCAGTGCAGACAAACGTTTCCTCGTGCGGGCAGGGGAAAATTTCCCAACTGCTTCTCCATTGACTAGACAGGAAGTTACACGGCGTCTGCACGTGTTGGTAAAAGACTATACAGTACGGTATACCAAGATCCAGAGCCTGACATAAAAGCTTTCAAAAATCTTGGTATTGGGCCAGGAATCAGAGCTGTAAAAGCCATGCGTGGGTCAAATTCTGGAAGTCTGTAAACTAAAGACCTATTAAATTAATCCCTCTTTTAAAAAGAAAAAGGAAAAGAAAAAACAGCTCTGTCTGCTGGCGATGGGGTGATCAGTAAACCCAATGACAGATCATACCAGAAGGTGTCCCCCACCCTGCCCCCTCAGCTCCAGATCTCCCTTTGGGGACATTTGCCCACAGAGGTGGGTGATGGGCATTTTCAAACATGGCATGATCGTATAATTTAAACTGCCCCCAAGCTTTGCCATGATTCTTTCCAACTTTTAAGCTTCAAGTACACGTCTAGAACTACAGTTCATTTGTTTGAAAACACCCTTGTTGTTTAATTGAGAGTATGGAGCATTTGTACATTCTTGGAAAACAGGCAGTATAAACACCCCCTGAATAATAAAAGGGCAAACAAGGTAAGCTTGTCTTGCCTTGAGTAGCTCAGGAATATTCAGATTATCACTGGGTTTATTAGAACAGAAAATGCCACTGCTGTGCAAGTTTTCCTTTGTCTTTTCCGCAATTTTGGTTGGCCTGATGAACCTAATTGCCCAATTATGGGTTTTATAGATTTGGCCAAACTTATTTCACTAGTCTTACCTGTCCTATTGAGCTAGTTCACATTTATGCTTTAATTGCACCCATCTGACAGGCCAGTCCACATCCATTACCTAACAGTGACAAACCCTGGGGGATAACAGATTGCAAAGCTGTTCAAAGCAATCTCTCTGGCTAGTGGGAGGAAAACATAGGAATGTTACTCGTTACACAACATTTATCCACACTCCTGTGTTAAACCAAACTGCAAAATGAGCCACTGAGGGCACGTTAGACCGGCCACTCTTGCAAAGCTATAAATTATCTCCTCTGATGACTAAACCCCCACATATCAAATTGTATATTCCAAGAGCCGCACCCATCTAAAATTGCAGCTACAGTGGAGAGGATGTACGGCGTAGATAAAAAGGAGATGCAATCAATTTTTTCTTCACATGCACTGCTGTGGAAAATCATCTCACAGTTCTCATGATTATTAATCACAAGAGGCAGGGGCAGTGAGAATACAGTAGCGCAGTGCATAGGAAGAAAAACAGATATTCCAGGAAAAAAAAGAAGAGTTAACGTTGGTTTTAGCCCTGTGCAGCTTATCCAATCTTTATCAGATGGTGGTGTTAGTTTTCCAAGGGTATCAGAATTACAGCTCCGAAGCTATGGAAACTGTACATATCCTCAAACCCTGCAAGAGCGTGAAGTGATAAAAAGAGTGTTGCCTTTTAAAACAGACAAGATTAACTGGTACACATTCAGAGAGAAGGCAGTTTATTTGACAGAAGAATTCCAGAGAGCTAGAAGCGCTTCTCTTCACTTGAACTATATTTTAAAAGGTTTTTGGTCCTTGTGGTTACAGACTAGCTTTGAAGGAAAGGGGCCAAGTAAGATGCTCGGTGGTTTCCTTCATTTCTCCATATAGCTTCCATAAAAAACTGGGACAGAAAATTGGGCTTAAGCCTTTTAATGAGTTTTGAGATATGAGAAAAGGTGCTACTATACCCCTGATTTCTTGCCATCGCAGACTAACGAGGCTCTCCTCCTATAATACCTGTTCACCAGGTATTACTCTCTCTCACCGAAAGCTAGAGGCGAGTGATACAGGATGCCGAGTTTCCCCTAAAAACCATCACAGTGACACCGGAACTGTGGTGAACTGAATTTATTTAGTGTGATACACAGTTGCAGTCTGACAGTCAATATTCATATATCAAGAGTCACTTAGTTGGCTAACAGCTAGGAGACAGCAGAGCCCGAGACACACACTCAAGTATTATACACAATCACAGAGAAGGCAGGGGAAAGTGAACAGTGTCGCTCACGAGGTTCTTCCCCCAACTGCCATCCCGACCCACAAACATTTATGCTTTTTCCCCCCCCTTTTTTAAATCCCTAATCTCCAGAGAGACAAGTTTCCAGTGCGTCTTCAAAGAACACCACGACAGCAGTGGCAGGACTGGGTGGCCAGAAGAGAAAGGGAGAGCAACAGCCCCAAGGGAGCCGCGGAGAAAGGAACAGACACGTGACAGGACATCAGCAATTCCCACACAACAGGGAGTGTATGTCTCTCTCTATATCTATATATAGTATCTACAAAGGTTGAGAACAGGCCTTTGCAAAGGTGTTCACGTTCAACACTCACGGAGCCAAGCTCGTAAGGCTTGCTGATTCTGCTGGAGAGGAAAAGAGGACATGGGCTGCCTGGGTTCAGATCAAAGACGTGTGAGAACACATCAGAGAGGCTTTGCGCATCACAGCAGTGAATGATTCTCTCAGGAGGAGGACTCGGTGTGGCCGAGTATTGAAAGGGGTCAATGGTGCTTTAAGAACTGGGAATAATTCAATGCACTTACCGCTTTCAAGACCACAGACTGCTGTTCAGAAGCCTTTGCTTCATAAGGCAGCAAAAAGCTGGGATTTTAAACAATGGGAGGCCTTGGTTCCAGGGCTAAGGGGCTGGCCCTACAAGCACCAATTCCTAGATGCGAGAAACAGTGAGAACAGCCAGCATACCTGTATTTGATCATCCCAATCCAAAAACAAGATGATGGAGTGCTGGAACTGGGTGATGCAGACAAGTCTAATGCAAATATTATACTGTATGGCACGTGCGTGACTGTTGTCCCCCTTTATGCATGAGGCTTCCAGATTGGGGAGTACAAGCAGAAGACCGAAATGCTAAGAAAAAGCTACAAACTCACTGTAGCAGTAACCAACTGAAACCTTATTGGGTAATCTATATGGAAAACCTGGAATCTCAAGCAAGAAACTTAATTCAAGCGTTCCTCAAGTATTTTATGATGGATCTTGCAGATATTTTTGTTACAGCAGTAATGCTTGAATAAAGATTAGCAACGTTTGATGGAAAGTGCTTCCCATTATGTGGTTTCCTGTGGCAGAAGAGTTGGCAAGTGGGCGGGGCCAGGGAGAAGGAGGGTGTTTTATAGAAAAGAAGAAAATGAATCTTTTGCACTCAGCCCCTGTGAGAGAATCACACGCCAGAAGTTGAACCAGGAGGACTCTCCGTGAGAGAAGCTCTTCAGCACAGACCAAGGAAATCCTCTGACAGGGGAAAAAGAAACGCTTATGCTGTGCTGAAAGGCAGAACTCCCCTTAGATAACCCTTTCCGGTTCTAATCCCCAAAATTCCTTCAGAAGAGGATAAAAGTTCTTTTGGCTCCAGGTGAGCTGAGCTCACAGTAAGCAGAAAAGATGAGAAAAATCACAAAAGACCACACCCTGTATTTTGACCATCCTTTCACCTCAAACTAAGTCCAAAGAAATTGGTTAATATAGCCTTATCATCCCCAACCTAGATGAGTTATATACTTGTATCACCTTATCACCCAGCCATAAAATTATGGATACAGAGTTCTCCAGAAACTATGCTCAAAAGCAAGCCCAGCACAACAGGAGCTATTCTCCAGAGCACCTTTTAGATGGGTCAGATGGCAACTCCCATAATCCTTTGTTTCAAATTACAAATCCCCACAATCTTCAGCCTATACTGCCAGTGGCCATCTGGATTAGGAACACGAGAGCTGTAAGTCAGGAAGGCTGATCTAGAGGAGGATAACATTCAGACAAGAAGGGCCACAGACCAAACAAAGCATGTTATTCAAGTACCAAATATCATCAGAAAACATTATCCAGTTCATGCCGTCTTCTACCTGTCTTCCCATGTCAGTTTGCATGCTAATGCAACTTGCACTCAGTAACAGAGGAGATACCTGAAAATAAATTCTGTGCTAAATCAGAAGATCAAGAGATCTACACAAACCTCTACAATTTTCAAATACGTACAATATTCTTTGCAGAACGAGCAGATGTCTGACAAGAATTAGCATCTCTCCCAGGGTATATTAAATAAAAGCAATCAACTCCATGTTTATCTAGAGATCTGTGTTTTGAAGGCCAGGATAAGGTAGTGGATTAAAAGACCCAGAAATCAAATGAGGGCTTCCAACAGGGAGACAAGGACTGAGCGTGACATTCATAGCCATTTATGGAAGCTTCCCCAACCTAACACTTTCCAAATGCCTTGCACTGCAATTCCCGGGCCTTAGTGGCTGGGGATTATAGGTACAGTACTTCAGCACATCTGTAGGTTGGAGAAGACTGATGTAGAGACATAATTCCAAACCAAGGAAGGAAGCAAAAAGTGAAGGCAGTTGTAAAGCACTTTGCATATTTCAAATAATTCATAAGTGATAAATTATATAAAAATAGCAGCTCCTGACATTGGCCTGAGTCTAGAGAAGTCCCTGCTTAATCCAGGTACCAACTACTTCATAACTCACCTAGAACAGGATCTTTCTGAGTGTATCAAGAGAGGGGGAGAGTGGAGTGGAATAAACTAATGGAGAATACTCATCCTCCAATTTGGAGACTCCCAACTCATCACTATGCGGGAACCAGGCTTCCCACATAAGAATCAGAACCCTACCCCAATCTGTCCAGTTCTGCCTACCATCTCTATACATATCAGCAATGGACGGTGTGGGGGTGGAGTAAATGAGACCATCTGGAATAAAAGATACTTAGACAATCTGGAAAGAGAGAGAAGAATGTGCGTCAGTCCTCTTTTAGGTGTTACCTTCTTCCTTAGCACCACCCTTAGGGAAGGAAGAACAGAAAAGTAAATAGGAGGACACACATTTCTCCTTGCTATCAACAAAGGCATAGCCAAATCAAACAGAGGAACAGCCTCTGGAAATGAATAAAAAGCAGTGGTAAAAAAGTAAGAAAAAAGAAAAAAGGGGGGGGGGGAGAAGAATGACTTAGTTCTTTATGATAATTTTATCAGTATTTTTCTTTAAAGGTGGAAATAGTTCCTCCCCTGCACATTCAGAGGACAACCCAGCAAGGAAACCTAGCAAAAGAGTGCCACAGCAGCACCAAAGTGCAACAACCAGCAAAGGGCAGGAGGCGTTTGAGGGTTCACACCATGCAGTAAATGGGAGCAGCTGGGGCTGTCCACACGACGGGGAGAGGAGACAGGATGACTCCAGTCGCCTATCAAACGGGGCTTTCAGCCCTTGGAAAGTTGTGTTTCGGTAGTCAATGAGAAGTGGTGCTCTTCAGTGAGACTGAACTGGCTAATCGGGAAGGGGCTGCCACGCTGTAGGTCATTTAACAAGAGCAGCCGTTCTCCGTTACAGGCTGCTCCGGAGGCTTCTCTAATTTGATGTCAATCACTGGGGAGAACAGGTTAAAGGAAATAGTCTGTGCAGTGGAAGAACAAGCAGGGGGAAAAAACCCCATACAAAACCCAAACAGATCTCTCCCATCCAACAAAGCCAGTCAAATGAGCTTGAAAGGATCTGTCTTTGTCCTTCCCACTGGGATTTGTCCTACCTGCTACCTGTAAAAATGCAAGGGAAGGGATGCAAATAACAAAAATGGGACCACCTTGATTTGTCCTCTGGAAAGAACGAGTAAGTTCTCAGCATACCAAACTCAACAATCAAATGCTTGTTCCGGTTAGAGGAATCATGGCAGCAACTGTCATTATGAGAAGATCAGGCCTCGCAGCACCTACTTCCAGAAAATGGCTTCTAAAGAGGTGAATCGGCCCAACTTCCAGAAACTAGCAGAAGTACCAGGTTGGACCTTGTGCTACTTAACGACTTTTCAACGCTCCTTTGGATGCATGCAAAATTGATGGGCCTAAAGGCTGAGACAGCAGGAAGAAGCCACGCGTGACTTTTGCAATCTGCCTATAAGATCGCTGAAGGCAGAAAAAGGGACCCCAATGAGAGACGCACTCTCTAAAAATGGCACGGCAGACAGAAAAGGGCAGCAAGTACAGGACAAAGCTCCCGATAGGCAGGATAAGGATACTGTCATCTTTGCTTTTCTCAGGAGCGTTGTCCATCCCGGGCAGGGCAGCAGCAACACGACGGAAAAGCTGAAAGACAACACCCCAAAAGTGGTGAATGCAGTGCCTGTGGTGGAAGATGAAGCCACTTGAGAACAGACATGAAAAGAGAATTAAAACATATTCAAGAGGAACCCTGATGAAAGCACTCCAGCAGTTAGCATGGAAAGCACTTAAATCAGGAGTGAAATTGCATCTGCTCTTTTTAGAGACACTAAAAGTGGAACATCATTCAAGCTGGAAAAGCTCATCTTGTAGAAGACATTAGTGTTAAGCAAAGTAGGTCCATGTTTGCTAAGAAGAGGTCTCGAGCTGGATCTGACAAGAGGCGGCCCAAAATCTGAATGTGAGGCTCCTGCTGAACCCTGCAGCTGATTACCTGCTTCACATTGTAGCCCGTCTTTGCGCTAGTCTCAATGAACATCACGCTTAGTTCTTTGGCTCTCTGTTCACCTTCTTCTGTAGTAATCTGCCTGAAGAGTAAGAAATGAGATTTTTAAGGCCTCTGCAATCGGCCTGCCAAAGGCATAAGTTTCCCAAGAAGGCTTTTGAAATTAGGTCAAGGGGCATATGATATTTGGCTGAAGGCTGTGGGCAAACTGAAGTCATCAGACCTACAGTAATGGAAACATATTTTTTGTTCAGTTCTATGTCCTGCTAAATCAAAGCTCCAAGAAACATATGCGAGCCAATGGCACTGGCTAAACCTATTTTGGATTCCTGCAAGGGAGTGCATAAACAGAAAGGACAGACTTGCATGATTTAATAGCTTTTGCTTGGCTGAATCCCATATTGTGTAAAAAGTTATCTTGCAGCTCTGCAGGAATTATCTATCTGTAAGCAAGTTCACCTCTAACAAGCTAAACATACCTAGTTTTATAGTAAATCCTGTTTTATTGTTGGTTTAGATATTCTATTCAGTTCTTGGGCTCTTCTACAGAAACGAAAAGGAAAATAAACCAAAGGTTGGGCATTCAGTTAGTGTACTGGCTATCCTAATGCCCAACAGCTCACATGGAGGGCTTAGAAGTGGTCTCTGCCACTTGCTCTAACTCAAGGCCTGGGGTAAAAGCCAGATTTTCAGAGTTCGCTTGAACACAACCAGGATGGGAGGCCAAACGTATCTTGGAAAGAGGGGTGGGGGGTGGTCCAAAACTGTTCCATATTCTCTTCAATATGCTGATGATACTCAACTATTCTCCTTTTCTTTGGATGTGTCCAAAGCCTTTATGTGTCTCCAGAGAGTAAAGGTTTGGGTGTACTGAAACTAAATGCAGACAAGATTCTAGAGCTTAGATTTCAGGATCTGGGAGAGTCTAGACAGGGTTGGACTCTCCCATATGGATCAAATTTGCAGCCAAGGGATCCCCCTGGATCCAGCATTCACACTGCATGGTCAATTAAAAGGCCCTCCTTGTCATTGACATTAATTGACTTTGGTCGGCTTGTTCTGGTAAACTTAAGGTTGGATTATTACAATGTGGTTGTCCATGCACAGTCCGCAAAAGTGGCAGGGAAATTACAACAGATGAGTGGGACACACTGCCGTATTGAAACACCTTTACTGATTGTCAGTGGCATTTGAACTCAGTTCAAAGTATTCAGGAGGTTAGATAATATCTTACAATAGCTCAGGCCCAACTACTCACAGGATCACCCACAGGATTCCCTACTGCATTCTTATACAATTTGACTCATGCTGTACAGATGTCTATCAATGGCACATTCTTAATGGGTTCTGTCAGATTTCTCTAGTATCAGAAATTCATTTAACTTGCTCTGTGGTGGTACCTATATTGTGAAATAACATGCCGTGAAAATTGAAGCAACCTCAGAAGGAGCTCAACACATTTCTGTAATTCTTTTAATATATTCATCAAACAGAATCTTTCTAGCAATAAGTTCTTTGACTGACCAATATCCCAGAGTTGTTGGCTGGTAGTTATTTAAAAACAAACAAAAAACCCAACACTTTGCATTCTTTAATGATAATCAGCAGGGTACAGGCAAAAAAAGGAATGTATTACTTTGGGAATCTCTGATCTGGACTTCCAACCAACTCCTCTATTTCATGGGCTCATTTCTGGGGTGCCAAAATAAACTTATTGTTAAATGGCTTCCAGTGAGAGAGAATTTCTGCATGAGCAACAGAGCTTTTTCTACTGAATACAAATTAACCAGAAGCTAAGCTCACACAAAGATTTTACTGCACTATGATCAGGAATTTCTCCTTTTGCATTCATAACAGAACTCAAGAACTTGGTGGGACAGGCCTAATTAGATAATTTCCAACGTAAACTCTAACACAAGAAACATAAAAAGATACACAGCAAGGAACCATTGATCCTGCTTTTCCAAGAGATAGCAGAGCTTAGGGGAAAGAAGCAAGGCCTTTTGCCCTACTGTAGCTCTCAACTGTAGCCATTCCATCAAGCTTCCATCAAGATCTCAGATGGCTAAGAACCGAAGTTTTAAGAGCCAGTGACTCTCCCTCAGCCCCTTCTTCTCTTTCTACCACTTTTCTTATGTGTCATAAATTTTGCATTACAAGCTGGAAGAAACTTATCACTGATCTATGTAAGCTTTTCTGGGAGTCTTGCTGGCTGAAGAATGAGGTAAACACACTCTAAATAAAGAGAGTGTGTTTACTTCATTCTTAGAAATGATACCAAAGTCCATGCATAAAACTTTTGTGCTGGTTGAGTAAGCTGCAACAACTGGATTTTTATCTATCTTGGAGTTAAATTTAAAGAAATAAATTAGTGTGTCCATCTTCACTAAAGGATCGACTCTTAGTATTGTTATATCCTTTTCCAATATTTAATTCTATTCTTTTGATGAAAAGGACAACAAAGGGCTTCTTTGCAGGCCAGGTGGCAGAGAATCTGTGGTCTTCCAGATATTGCTGACCTACATTCCCAGCAGCCCCAAGTTCATACCCAAGAGTGAGGGATGCTGGGAATTCAGCAACTTCTGGGTGAATACAGTTTCCCCGTCCATGCCTTGATCCTTCCAAGTATTAGCCAGGAATTTTTCTAGTATATCCACCCTTCCCCCAAAAAGCATTCTCTTTTCAAACTCTACAGTTACCTTTTATCTGCAAGGTCAGTTTTATTGCCGACCAGCATGATGATGACATCACTTCCTCTTTCTGTTCGCACATCGTCGATCCATTTGGAGGTTTGTTGGAAGGAATTCAGATCTGCAAGGAAAAGGCAGTTCAACGCACTGCAGTCAGGTCAAGGAAGAGACTAAAGCTTCAGAATGGTTCTTTGCCCAGGGCAAGGTACTAGGGCCTTCTGTTGGCCAGCAGGGCATCAACTGAGCCGTGCCCGCTGAGCCTTCATGGATGACTCTGGGCTTCTGTGCTCTGATTTCTCCCAAAGTGTTTAGGTGTGCAATGAAACAAATCTCTCACTCACTTGTAATGTCATAGACTACCACTGCAATAGTTGAGTCGCGAATGTAGCTGGGAATGAGGCTACGGAACCGTTCCTGGCCTGCTGTGTCCCAAAGCTGAAGTCGGACCTGCTGGTACCAGCCCAGGGAAGAAACAGAAGGACACAAGACAGAAGAAGAAGAAACTGTCCTTTAGAGAAAAGGCAAAGCATTAGAAGGAATTTTACAGAACTGCATAGATATCTCACCAGAAAGTGCAGCAGCTGACATTAAAAACACGGGGCTTTCACAACACAGAGCTACTGCTCTCTGCTATCTACCAATTGCACTCCAACAGCTCTCCATCAAGACAATTAAGAATGGCAATGGTACAAATTAAGATTAATTTCAGAGCCATGGACTCCTTTATCTTTGCATACTATAAGGTAATGGGGGTATATGAGAAAGACTTATTTCAAGAAAATCAGTATTTCCTTGAAAATCTACTTCATTTGGGCTGAAAGTAATGCTGCAAGATTACATATTGGATTTTCCTTATAGCTGCCACTAGAAACCTGACAGATTCGTAGAGGTTCATAAACCATTATAAAGTGGAGCCAAAATTCTTATTTTTGAGCATGCAATGGGGAAAATGTTTCTTCCTGTAAAGTACATAATACTGTACAGCATAGTCCTGTGATAATGAAAGGAGCACAACGATAAGAGAACTAGACAAAGAAAATCCCTGCTTAGTCATAAAGTCTTCTGAAAAAAATGAAAAAAAAAACATGAGATAACCCCACACGCCAAGCTTATTGGAGAAAGGTCAGGATACACACTCAATAAGAATTTTTACTGCATTAAAACCCAGGCTCACAGCCACAGTAGCCAGGAGACTCAGAAATCAGAATGCTTGTGGGATAACAGTGTACAATTTGGCTTAGTGCGAAGGAATTCATTTCAATTAAAGAGACACCATGAAGAAAATGATCTTTTCTGTTTCGTTTTTAACCATGCTGTAGGCCTAGTCTACTTGAAAACTACTAGAGGGAGAAAAACACCCAGCTGGACCTACAAATGAAGATTATTCTGGTATTACTCAAGCTGATAGTTTCAAGTGAGAGCCAAGTACTGAAGATATTGCTATTTTCAAAACCCAACCAACATAATTAATGAAGCACAGGAAAAGAATATTAAGTGGGGCCACTAGGTAAGTATATACAGATGGTCCTCGCTTAATGACCGCTCATTCAGCGACCGTTCAAACTTATGACAGTGCTGAACAAGTGGTACTTATGACCAGCCCTAGGACTGACATCAGTTGCAACATCCTTGTGGTCACGTGATTGTCATTTGCAACCTTCTTTGCTGGCTTCCTACAAGCAAAGTCAATGGCAAGAGATCACAAATGGTGACCACGTAACATCCTTACTTAATGACAGCAACTGAAAGCACACAAATTTCTATTGCTAAGCGGTGCAGCCACATCACATCACGCTTATGAATGCGTCACTTAGCGATGGAAATTGCTGGTCCCAATTACCATTGTTAAGTGAGGATTACCTGTAGTTTGTAAAACAGACTCCACTCTTCCAAACTCCTAACTGATCCATTTCACAACACAAATACCAAGCCAAACCCATTCCCAAGGACGTGGTGACTGAGTTTACCTATCATGCTCAAGTGTGGTAGGCTAAATAAAGCAAAACTGTCTGGTTTTACATAAGATATTAAGACATAAATGATGGTTTGCAAACACAACAGATAATACCACACCCTAAGCCCAAACTAAACCATATCATGGCTTAGAGTGTTACAAGAGCTGTGCCACAGACTCTTCAAGCAAGCCCACTGCAATGTTTACATCATGTAGGGTTAAACCAGCCCAATAAGGATTGAACTGCAAAGAACAAATGCAGTAAGAACAAGCTGGACAGATATCCACTTGCTCTACTCAAGAAAAGGCTTCCCAAACCAATACACCAGTGTTTCTCAACCTTGGCACTTTAAGATGGCTGGACTTCAACTCCCAGAATTCCCTACCCAGCCTTTGAAGTTGAAGTCCACACATCTTAAAGTTGCTAAGGTTGAGAAACACTGCAACACACTTTCATCAAGGCAGGCCCCAAATCAAGAACTGCTGGCATAATAATTTATCATTTTAAGATGAGTACTGGTACACAAGTGAATTATTTTAAGAACAGGCCTGAATTCAGCACCCCACTGCAGAAAATGCTATTTATTTGTTGCATCTGCATACTGCCAGAATCACAAAATAAGACTCCCAGTTACACAATTACTAAAGACTATAATGAGAAGGGAAAAAATGCAGGAAAAAAATAGGAAAATATTAAGTAGTGGAAGGAACTGGGGACAGATACTGCAAGGAGAATTAAGAGATGAATATTACCGGGAAGGGAAGGGGCACTTACTTGCACACTACCCTAGAATAGGAATAACAATACTTATTTGTTTCCATAATCTTTTGTTTCCTGTATACATAGAAGGTGAATGGAACTTTGCTGGAGAAAAGGGAAATGTCTACAATTAGCTAATCTGTTCAGTCAGGCAACTGCAGCCCTACTGTGTGGGATCACTGCAAAAAGCCTGCAGTGGGAGATTTTATGCCAACATGATCAATGTCCTAAAGAAATGTATGCCACACCAAGTCTTCCAGTGGTGCCTGCGTACCATCATTTTCTAGGGAGACCTAAATGTAAAACAGGGATATTTTCAAGACACACAACATGTTTCTTTGTCAATGATCCTTCCTGATGGACAAGAAAAAAAATAGGATGTCTCCTTAAGCATGTTCTACAATGGCAGGTCAACAAATTTTATTTTTGAATATTTATAGTAACAGTAAAGATAAAAGAGCACCACCACATGGTGAAGAACTACTTTGTCCACCACCTTCCTTCTACTAGCATACCCACAATTTTTTCAACAAGGTAGCACAGGAAATTTGGGCAAACAGGAAGCAGACCTTCATGTACTACTATGGAACCTGACTGCTAAATTGCAAATATAGAGGTGTTGGGTGTGACAACATTTCCCCCCAAATTTCATTCTGATAGCCGAAATCAAACTGATTGCACAGAACCAATAATCAACTGACACCTCTTTTGTTATGCATGGTTCTAGGGACATAAAAAATGTTTAGGCCCCCTTATTTATGCAGAGATCTAAAAGATTACCAAGCCTGCTGCCCAAAGTCACCCAGCTGGTTTTGTGCCTAAGGTGGGGCTAGGACTTGCAGTCTTCCAGTTTCTGGCCTGGTGCCTTAACAATGACATCAGATCGGCGCTAGCACATCTAGTATAGTTTGCATGTATTGCTTTGAGTTTTATTGGATTATTGGTAGAGGTGTCCAAATGTTCCATTCAGGTAAATTCTGGATCACCTGAAAGAACCCAGTTTGAAGTTGGATGACTTCTGGAATACTCAGAAAGGGCTGAGGTCATGGAGTGGTCTGGGGTCATAACTTTCTGTTATCAAATGTTTTTTCTACATACTACACACTTGTTTATTAGGTTTCTTTCTGCAATTGTCAAGTTACCATGAACTGCTCTAAAATCAGTTTTTGATGAAGGGGGAATAAAAATGCATAAACAAATGAAGTGGAGAATGTATAGGGGGAAAAAAACACATTAAGATGTTCAAAGAATTGACAACAGCAGAGGAGTAAGAGAAAACAAATAATTCAGCTCCTTCAAATAAAGCCAACCAAAATGTCAAGGCTATGTATTCCTGCACAATCTTTGGGAGAATACCTGTTTTCTCAATAACTTGTGGAGACTGCAGCTATAAAACATAGTGATGGCCAAGGGATTAGACAGGGATAATTTTGTATATTCAAAAGCAGGATAGGAACTCAGTTAGTGGATTCTGCCTTCATCTCAGGACTTTGTTAAGGAGCCAGACACTTAAAAGTGCTCTGATCAGAACCAGCATATACCATAGAAGGGGAATTCACATTTTCCTGCCATAATAAGATATATTTCCTTTAGGAGGGATACAAAATCAGTATTTCTAGAAGAGAAATGCTTGTCTCATTGTCACTTCTATACTAAAAAAATAAAAGCCAGGGGTGCCCTCTTAGTCATGGCAACAGATTCTATCCAACTGCCTCCCTTTGGGGTAAACTGAGAGCTGGTTACTTCCTGAGAATTAGAACCCAGTTCTCTCCTCAATCAGAGCAAGGGGCTGGCCGAGGCTAGTCCCCAGTACCTACTTGTCAGGTCAAAGACAATGATAGCCGCAGCAGAGTCCCGGACGTAGCTGGGAATGAGGCTGCGGAATCTCTCCTGGCCGGCTGTATCCCACAGCTGCAGCCTGATCTGGGAAAACAGAAAATGTGGGGGAAAGGGTGGAGGGGAGGAAAGAGAAGAGCAGGAATATGGACAAAAATAAAAACAAAGCAAAACGTATGTGAAATTAAAAAAAAATGGCACACACTTGAGACAGAACAATGCAAGTAAATAAGAGGGAAGTTAAAATGAAACGAAAATGCAGCGTAAAACTAAAAATGAGAGCTTGTTTTTTAAAAAAAGGCTTTGTCATCTGTTCCTCCAGATGCAACGCTTTATGAAAAATCTGGTAGCCTTTATTTCCCACCCCCAACAATCTCTTTAACCATTGGGCTTGAATTTTCTATTATTATCTTTACTTATATTTGATTCCATGTACAGGGACTGTAAGTCCATTAAGGCCAAAATGACAGAATTTCTTCTGCCATGCAACTTCTGTCCTGGTTCCGTTTGCTAGGCGAGTCAACCATCACACACATACTGAGACGCTCAATGAGAATAGCTGCTTTTCACCCCAGTCAGGAAGTGGCTCAAGATACTTTAATATGTCTAGAATCACTGAGTTAACCATTCAAAATATTCACAATTGTAAAAACCTATTGCTTGGTCAGGATGACAGCTTAAGACAAGAATTATCTTGCCTTGTAAAGTTGAATTCCCCCATATATAACTATATACAATCTCTGTTATGACTAAGATAAGAACTTGTCCCAAATTACAATGCTCTTGGCATCCCTTAAAACCAAAAAGCAAGGAAATATTCAAGGTGCAGCTTTTTCAGACTGAGGAATAGGTAACCCAGTAAAACAAGGGCAAGCTGACCTCATGGATAACTATTTGGACCAAAGAGATCTGGGTTCAAACCCTTATCAGGCATCATGGACTGGACTCCCTCAAGCCCCCCAAGACCAGCAGATTGATGCACACGCCTGACAAAATAAAAGACAGGGCCATGAGGCTGGAGAGAAAAATGACCCCTCTTATAGCTAGTCCTGATTTGCAAGCTATATATAATCTGATCTAAGGCATGGATACCAAATTCCATTTCATGCCCCTTCTCTCTCTCTTCTTAAAAGAATATCTTACTAACCCCTAAAGGAGGTTCAGGAGATCAAGCCTGCAAACTGGGTCAACGATAAAGCAATGGAATTGACGCCACAGGCTGTCTGTATCCAACCACAGGTTGAGAGGTGGGCGTCTATTAAAAATATTCAATCTGCCAATTCCTTCTTCCTACAGACTGGGGGAAGGCATATTTTGAAAACATGTTTATGGACACTTTTTGTAAAATTATTACTGGGCTGGGGGTGGGAGTCATGGCCTCCAGAGGACACAACTATTTACAAAATAATTTATTTACCCCACCTGCAGAACATTCCCTAGTAATTCTGCTTGGGCTCTTTTTCTGGGCAAGCTGAAAGATATCCAAGCAAAAGTTGGAAATCTGAGGGTAAATGTACTTATGGAACTAAAATGATTTCAATATGCCACCTTCCATTTTTTAAAACTTCAACTTTTTAAAAAAATTTAATGTAAAAGGTAATCGGGGATGGAACATAGGAGACATCAAGGAGATATCTATGGGCATATTGGTGCCCTTGGGCTCCATATTGGAGATCCAAGCCACAGATACGTTGACTGGGAGAGTACCATGGGATTTATGAAGAGAGCTTAGAGATGAATCAGTAAAACCTTAGTAGCCAGATAACTCCACTTACCGTGCGGTCTTCTAAATACATAGTCTTTGAAAGGAAATCAATTCCGATAGTTGCCTGGAAAAATGAGAAAAGATTCATTTTGAACCATAAAAATGGTTCTATTTAAAGAGCATGCCAGTGAAGACTGGGCTGGAAATCAGAGAATACTGAACACAAAATAATAATAGTCACATGCAGTATTACCGTATTTTTCCGACTATAAGAAGATACTTTTTTCTAAAATCCTTACCCTAACTGAAGGGCATCTTATTCAAGGAAGTCAGCCGAGAATCGCACGGTTCCAAACTGCCCATACTTTGTTTCTGCAGAGAGGCTTCCTCCTATTCCTAGCCTCCAATCACGAGTGAAATAGCTTGTC
This sequence comes from Python bivittatus, assembly GCF_059951505.1. Lineage (NCBI taxonomy): Eukaryota > Metazoa > Chordata > Lepidosauria > Squamata > Pythonidae > Python > Python bivittatus. Next base: position 499,156 of record NW_028277110.1, read on the forward strand.
TCCCAAACAGACTTCCTCCAATCACGAGCCTGATGTAACTGACGTCAGCTGATGCTGAACAAACCAATTAGAGGAAGGCTGATTGCAGAGACAAGCTATCTGCAGTTTCACTCGTGCTTGAATGTAATCAGTTATGCAAAAGAGCCTGGAAATAGAGCTGCAGAAAGACGGTTTGGACCTCCTCCCACCGAGTGTATCAGGTCAATGTTAACTAATTATTAAATAAAAATGTGTTCTGCACTATCTTTAAAATATTGATTTTTTAATTTTGGGTTGGAAAAGTGGGGGTCATCTTGTACATGGGGGCGTCTTGTCGGAAAAATACAGTATTTTAAATCCAACTCATAGTTCACAAATCTTAACAGAATATTAAGTATCTTTCTGTGATATTTAATAGACCAGAATCAGCAATTTTTGAACTGTACTGAGATTTCAGACTAAAATTGTTATGGATCTTCACATGAGATTAATTTTTTATTAACTGCATTAATTTCTGGTCTTACACAGAGGCTGAAAATCACCCATGAAAAAGGCAACTGCAAACCACATCTGTATTGTTGCCAAGAAAGCATGACAAGCACCCTTTGGTGCTGGATTTGATTTTGTAGACTGCCATAAAAGTACTTCTTTTAAACAGTCTAAGAAATTATACGTGTGCTATTTATATGAAACAAGATGCTCAGACAAAATCAGCTAGGTTCTGCCACTAGCTGAGACAAATTTACTTAATATCTACAGGTAGTTCTCAGTTATGACCTCTTGTTCAGCGACCGAAGTTATGACGGAGCTGAACAAGACTTACAGCCAGTCCTTGAAGTTGCAGACATTGCAGCAACCACACAGTCACGTGATCGCTACCTGGGTGCTTGGCAACCAGCTTGCAATTACTACAGTCACAGTGGCCTGCAGTCACGTGACCACCATTTCTGACCTTCACTGCCAGCTTCTGACAAAGTCAATGGGAAAGCTGGCAGGAGGTTGCAAAATTGCAATCATGTGGTGTGGCACCTAATGACCACATGGCATTTGCCTAACTGGAACTGCTGTCATAAATCAGTGTGGTCATGTGACATTGTGGTTTATGACCGTATGGCTTAGCAACAGAGTTCCCAGTCCCAATTACCATCTTTAAGTGAGGACTACCTGTATTTAGTGGCACAGAAGTTATGTTTTGCAAGTTATGTGAAACTTGGAGGAATTTTTTCAGATGATAGATTATATAGATGATCAGAGCTATAACTACCTTTGCACTTCAGGCAGCATGAACAGGAAAACTTCAGTTTGATCAAATCTTTATTGATTGCAATATGACTACCCTGTTTAATGTGATTCATCTGCAATTTTATATCTAAACAGAATGTGTCACTTTCATAGCTTCTGTATGATTTTAATGATTGCGAATTAGGTTCTTGGGCTAATATGCTTTTCCTCAAATGGAAAATTATGAGTGCAGTCAACTCTTATCTTTCTAGATGTATATCTCTCTTTCATGATTAAAGTATTCTGATAATTAATCTGAAATGCTGTATGGGATCATCTTGCTGACACTTACCTGATAAGTGTTGTCAAAACTGTCATACATAAATCTAGTGATTAAGGAGGTCTTTCCAACTACAAAAGAAAGAAGAACAACTACTATTTACACATAAAATAGACATGTTGTTAAATAAAGAAATAATGCCCAAACAATCAGGAAACTTTGATTTGCTTACCATGCAATATAATCCCATCCTTTAAAAATAAGCTATATTAGTAAAATCTGCATGGACTTTTGGATCTGCTGTTGCTTCCAGAAGTTATTACAGCAGTTATTTTGTATTTTCTGACAAAACCATAAGTGTCCTCATGTAGACTGAGTTCTGCTTGATAAGTATGTAAAAAGGTAACAAGGATCTCTGTCATAATGTGAATTAACTTTGAGTTTAAACTGCCATTGCTAGAGCTTAATTGCAGATTGCCTGAACCAATGGTGTGACATACTTTAGTGGTACCACACTAAAAAAGTTGCTATGCTCCATCTAAAATATTTATAGGCCCTGAAAGCTTTGTTACACACATGCACATTTGTATATCAAACTAAATCTCAAAATAAGGCTAAAATCTTTTTTTTCATTATTATTCTATAGTGATTAAAATTACTGAATCTACCAACTTTAGCCAAAAACTTAGGATCTCTCAGTCTGCTTCCGTTTTAATATGGACATGAAAATCATGTGCAAATAAATGCATTACTTATTATAGTGGAGGAATATTCCATTGGTTCAACATGTTTTAAGAAATATTACTAAATCTTTCAATGCACAGAACTTGCTTATATGCAAATAATTTTGTAACTTTAGACAAACAATGAATGCTCTATAGTCCTATATTTCTGCGACTGTTGGCTTTCTCTGTTAGTTCCACATCAAATAACCAGCCAACATATTAACTGAGAACACAGAAATGTAAAAGGGGATTTTAACCAAATTTTACTGTTAGCGCATATGTTAATAAGAACCTAGGAGTGGCCCTCTGGAACGTTAAGGATTTCTTCATGTGATTAGTTGTGACAGGAGGAGCTCCATAAGCATAAATGGGCTCATGTGCAAAAAAAGTGCCATTTGAGATGACTTATCTGCAATACTAATTTCACACACTTTAATACAAATGAGCAGTCTGACATCAATCAGAACAATGCCACTTTCAAATCAGTCTAGGGAAGCAAAATATTTTAAAGAGGCCTGGCTATGAATTAATGAATCCTACTGTGCAAACTGAAACAAAGATAGCAGAATGGAAAATAATCCTGTGGTTAGAAAAAAAAAAAAAAGCATACAATAGGCTACGTAGAATACAACAAAAGATCAATAACATATACATCTAAGTTTCCCAGCTCCTAGGTATCAAAACTTTCCCCACACCCCATAAAATTCCTCATGGAAAGGAGCTCTCAATGTTGTCTGAAAAAACTGAGGTTTGGTAAATGAAGGATGTTTGTTTGCTTATTTGGAAATTGAAATCTTCCAAAGAAACTCTTCATGCTGTTCCTTCAGATATATTAAGCTGAAAAACATATTGGACCCTTTTTTTTTGTGATGATCCCTACCTTTAAAAGTCCCTTTTCCAGATGTCTAAGGCTACTTGGCAGACCAACATTCTTTTTAATCAGACTCTTCAGCTCGCCTAGCTATTTAGAATGTCACAAGTTATCTTTTTACTGCTGCCAAGAGCTTCCTTGATTTGCAGCAAGCATAAATCAAACGATAAAACCCATTTTATAGGTTTTAACATATACAGCAGAGGTCACTTTAGGAAAGAATAAACCATATATTAAAATACAAACTAGGGCACAAGGTAAGAAAGTGCAAGGCACTGCAGACATGATACCATTAAATAATCCCATTAATGCTTCATAATCTGCATGTCCACCCATTGCCTTTGTTTAACTAAGTCTGCAAGCTCCCATGTAACATGATGTAACTGTAATTAACTAATTAAGAACGATACACGGCAACAGTGATTATGATGTAATAGGTAGGGAATATGAAGTTCTCAGATGTTTTAGTCTGTCTTTCCCCATACATGCTGGCCAGTAAAACCAATCCCCCATCCCCATCCTGGTTCTTAATGTACTGTTCCATTTTTTTAAAATCCCTGTTGAAAGCATTAACTGTTTTTACAATGCCCAGAATCCTTGGTGAGGGAGCAGCCTCAGACATTTAAATTAAAACTGAGCAAAGGGTGATCTCCGGTCCCTGCCCATCCTCAACATGGCTTGAATGGGGCACCTTGCAGCCCCAAACGAGTCAGTCTGTCAAGAATGCCAGAGATAAACCTCTCAAAATAAACCAATACTGGGCAAGGATAATGGCGACTTTAACCGCAGCGAGCTTCTTATTTAATTAAGAGCCAGTTTGGCGCAGTGATGAAGATGACAAAAACCAGGAGATGGTGAGTTCTAGTCCTCCCTTAGGCAAAAAGCTGGTTGGGTGACTTTGGTCCAATCTCTTTCTTTCAGCTCAATCCACCTCACAGAGTTGTTGTGGTGGGGAAAATAGGAGGAGGCAGGAGGATGAGGTAAGTTTGCTGCCTTGAGTTGATGCGTATACATACACACATACCTATACAGGTGTCTTCAAGTCCGTTTTTGACTCCTGGCAACTGTCTGGATTCATCCCTGAAGTTTTCTTGGCAAGGTTTTTTCAGAAGTGGTTTGCCATTGCCTCCTTCCAAGGGCTGAGGGAAAGTGACTGGTTCAAAGTCACCCACCTGGCTTCATGCCTAAGGTGGGGCTACAACTCACAGTCTCCCAATTTCTAGCCTGGTGCCTTAACCACGACACCCAACTGGCTGGCTGCTGGCTCTCTCTAGATATAGTCAGCTAGGTAGTCTCTAGAGATATCTCAACAGGTATAGTCAGACAGTGAACATACCCAATATAAAATATATTATGATGCAATATAAATATAATTTAAACGCGAAGAGGCAGGATAAAAATGTGACCATTCGAAAACGAATGGATTAAGCCTGGAAGGGCTGGGAAACCTCGCAGCAGCGGGGGAGGATGGGCTGCGGCCGCCCGCGACCCCCCGCAGGCGGTTTGTTTATGTCTCCATAGGACTTACACGGCCGCGTCCCTCCTACAATGCCTGTAGGCGGCTCACGACAATCCATAGCAAGGTAGATGAAAAAGGGAAAATAAAGTGAAGGTAAAACCCCCCGCGGGGGCCAGACCAAGCCCCCTCCCATCTCAGCCCCCAGCCCAGCCCAATTCCCCCCCCGTCGCCCCTTTCCTCCCTTCATTTTCTCCCCGCTGCATTTCGTGGCCGTTCATGCGTCCCACCCCCCGCCCCCCCCGCGGCTGCCAATGCGACCAACCGGTTTTTTCGGGAGGGGAGGGTCCCCCCGCCCCCGCCCCGCCAGAGGGTCCCCCCGCCCCCCCCCCCCGCGGCCCTCACCGCTTTGCTCGCCGAGGAAGACCAGCTTGAACTTGCGCAGCGGGTTGCCGAATTCTCCGCCGGCTCCTCCGGGCGCCGACATGGCTGGGGCGCGGGGACGGCGGCGGAGAGAGGCGGAGGGGCACCGGAGCGAGAGCAGGGCCGCGCCGAGCCGAGGGGAGAGACGCCTCAGCTGGAGCGCTCCACCGCCTGGCAGCCGCCTGCGTCACGTCCGTCCTCACTGCCCGCGTGCGTCACTTCCGCGCTGCGGCTGCCCGCGTGGGCGGGGAGATGAGCTCATCCGGGGGGAGGCGGAGGGGAGCGCCGTGACGTCATTAGGAGGGGAGGACCCAGCTAAGGCGCTGGGTCTAGACGTACGACTGTGTAGAGTCGAGCCCGACTCCGACTGGGCGCGACGTGGTTCGTTCGTTGAGGAAACGGCAGAGCCTGTTATTGTACCAGGGAGATTCTGATTCAGTTTCTTTCCAGGAGGCAAAGAGGAGTCTTTGAGTTAATTGAGAACCGCCCAGAGTCGTTGGGAGCCCAGCAATATACAGATTTAATTTATTAGTATTATCATCATCATCATCATCGTCGTCATGAATAGATAGTGCTTAAAGTCGCCACGCCCCTCTTTCTAACCGAAAAAAAATTAGTCACCTTTCATATATTCATTACCGACTGTTTGTGTCACTCTAATTTATATACGTCTATGGTACCGACCCCTTGAATGGAATTAAAACTACAGCGGCCAGGGTGAGGCGCCAGAGAGATCACCACTTCCGGTCCCCGGTTGAGAGAGAGCTACCACGGAGATGGACTGAGAGGGGTAGAGCGTCTCCATTGCTGTGGGTGAATGAAAATTCCTGGTTCCTTCTATTCCTTCTTCTTTTCCTATGGGATTCTCCCGTAGGACTCAGTGGAAGAAGTCGAAATTCCACTTGATCAGTGATTTACCATCAAAATATTTTCACCTTCTACAATTCACATAATCCCAGCAAGAACACACACACACACACACACACACACACCCATTGCCAGTAAAATACAAATTTGGGAGTCTGCAGGTAGAAGATAGGAGTTACAACAGTCCCAAACGGAGAAATCTGAATTCTCAGAGTGAAATTTTCCCTGCAAAAGGCTTGCAGAGTTTTGCCACTTAAGTTTCCACCTGCTTGGTGCTGATTTCAGGTTCTTGAGACCTTCGGAAAGAGATCCTCATTTCCCCACCCCTGTTCCTGCTACCCATTTGTTTGCCCAGACTCTTAAAACCAATCCACCCAGCTCTACCAGATGTTGCCTGTAATGGGAATGCAAAATTTACATATTTATTTATTAAATATATATAGCCGCCCATCTCACACTTGTGACTCTGGGTGGCGTGCACAATTAAAAGAACGAAAAACCAAATAAAAGCAACCATTAAAATACAATTAAAACAGTTAAAACTATAATAAAACAAAAAACACAGGAGAGTGCACTCCAAACTTACAAATATAAGCATTTAGAGGGCTCCCTATTTCCATGGGATCCCCAGGCCCGATGACAAAACCAGGTTTTAAGGGACTTTTGGAAGGTCAATAGTTTGGGGCCAATCTCCCCTCCCCATGATGTTCCAGAGGGCGGGTGCCACAGCAGAAAAGGCTCTTCTCTTCGGTCCCACCAGATGAAGCTCCTTGGCGGATGGGACCTGCTAAAATGCTATTGTTTTTCACTCTGGGCACTATATGCTTGAAGAAAGCAAACGGAAGGAGGGACAGACCAGTTGGCCTTGTAGGTGAAAAGATGCCTCATTCCCACTCCCAACCCTAGATATGCACATCTGCTTTATCACACTTTGAAGTACTTAATTGATGCAGTCTAGTATTATGCCAAAGATCAGTAGTTTAGGTTGGTGTGTTACATGGGTTTTTGTGTGCTCTGCAAATGGTCTAAGATGGTGAAGATACTGAAGCATTAGCGGGTGGATACAGGATGCTTCCACTTGAAAATGTTGGGATTGGTTGGTCCTACAATACCCCCATCCCCAACCTTCAAGTTCTGAAACAAAGTTGTATTGGCTGTTCTTTGATTGTGATAAACTGAAACTCAGCAAAGTGGTAGTTGTATCAAAATGTCTTACTAGAAGTCTGTAGGAAGGCATTAGGATTTTGTACACTCTTCTGAAAAAATTTACATCAGATATTTCTGAGATTACAATATCTTCCCAATGGAGGGGGAAAACAGATCGATAAGATTACACCAGACTCAGTAATAACCTCAAAAATAAAAAAAATATCCCTCCCCCCCCAGCCTTCTACAACTTGCATTTCAGGACATCAGGTTCAGGAGGAATGGGACAGATCTAGAAGGCAAAGCAAGAGATTATTATGATTATCTGAATGCATTATGAAGTAGTGAATGCAGAGTATCAGCCCCTTGAGGTTGTCCAGATCAGGAAACTGACTCCACAGGAAGACTGCAACTAAGCTTGATTGACAGCTGTTATATTAAAAAATCTTGCAAATCTGATCGTGCTTTGCCTCCCCTTCTTCTTATACCCCACTGAGTCAGGGAGGAGTCAGCCTGAGTCTCTTCCTACACTATCTCCTCTTTTGCTTTTGTAAGGCCTTCTGAATATTTCCCTCAAGGCCATCTTCATGGCTCCCTACACCAGGGGAGGAGGGTTCATTAAATGGCATTGAACCCCAAAAGCTGTCTCTGCTTCCACACTAACGCTACTTCCATACCATTACCAGGTCCACTCCCCAATTCTTCAGAAGCAGCTCAAAGGTGATATGCAATCATCTTCTAACCTGCAGGCTTCTTAATGTTGAGAATGAGGAGGAAACAAGCATTTCTTCATCTCCCTTTCTATAAAAAAGGGAAATAAATTGCTTATACTCCTATCCACTCCATACTTCAAATTTGGTGCATTTCTACAGCTTTAAGCAAATATTAAATCATCATCATCATCATCATCATCATCATCATCATCATCATCTCTTAATATTTCTTTTGAGGGAGACTCAAAAAAGCACCTAGCCACCTTAAAAGATCTGCCTGGGCCAGATGATAAGCAGGTGAACCCGATGTGCCTACAAATGGGGAAACATACCATCTACGAGCTCCAGAGAGTCTCACCATTTCAAAACAAATAAAGAGAGTTTTACACATTTTTAAGCAGAGTGCAGCTGATCTAGAAATAAATTAGCTCAGCTAATTTACTTCATGCTGGCACAGAGTCCTTGCTAGCAGGTGATCTGGTATCTTTTGTTAGTGGATGCCTGTGTCAGGTTTCCTTGATCAATCATAAATTCTAGTAGTTGGTTTTAATTTGTTAATTGTATATAAGTACATTATTGCTATTGTGTAAAAAATAGCACTGTAAGTACAGTGTTGCCATTTTGAAATCATAAAAAGTGGTAAAATGTTATTGTTACGTTTCCCCCTTTTTAGGGATATTTACTTTTTCCTTCTTTTTCTTTAGATTGTATAATTTAATTTTTTTTTCTCCCAGGCATATAGGGGTTTTTTTTGGTAATAGTTTAAAAAGGAAATTTCTGAGTATTGTTAAAAATATTATAATACTACAATATTCTATTTTTATGGTGTAACAGAAGCACTTGATTTATTGCCATTTCTGATGTAACTCTCCCACTCAAATCTTTATTAGAGAGATGTAACTGTATAAAATAGTCCTACCTGAACACAGTGCATGTCATGCTGTTTAACATGTTTGAGTGTTGTTTCTTGTTTCACCTCTTCACAATCTGTGGAGCTGTGGACATCTCCACCTCTCTCAAATGAGAGCTAGGTATGGTGGCTAAGATGCTGAGTTATGAATCAGGGAAATCCTGGTTTGAATCTTGCTTCATGCTTTTGGGGAGATCTACTCTGAGTTCCCTCTTAAAGGAAATGGGGTGGGTGGGGAATATAATCTTATATTAACTTACATTATGTATAAGATGATGTTCTGAGGATCTTCACAGTGTCCTAACTAAACATCAAATTCTGTTGAGCAATACTCATCATGCCCGGCTAAGAAGCAAAGAAGCAGGATGTAGCTAATCTTGAAAAAGCTAAGCAAGGCTGGGCCTGGATATTCTCTGGATTGAAGGTTAGACTGGGAAACAACCCCCACCCAATTTCTGGAGGAAATGCCAACCATTTCCCTATCGTGTCACAGTACTTCCAAGAATCTGCCTATGTAGTCATCAAGAGTTGAATCTGACTCAAAGGCATCTTTATTATTCATATTTCAGTGGAATAAGAAAGAGGTATTTGTGTTTAGGTGGAGGGAAGGCTATTCCAGAAAAAGAATACATGAAGTTTTGAATATTGATTACCCAAAATGGTACCCCAACCCCAACCATCAAGTCACACTTGCGCTGTGTCCCCCCCCCCCCTCTTTCTAAAACCGTCAGGTCAACAGGAAAAACAAGGCTAATTGTTTGCAACTTTATTTTTTAAAAATGAAATATTCAAAGTACTTTGTCTTTCAAATGTCAACACGTCATATATTAACTTTTACTATTTACAGCAAGTTGTTGTAACGGTCTGGTAGAAAATACATGCTTCTGGTCTGAAATCCAGAGCAAAATGGAACAACCAAATTTCACCGCAGCCATTTGACCTAAACCTGTACAGTATCTAGCCAGTGTGAAGGCAGGAATATAAAACCAAAGTCTGTTGTGTCTTAGCAACAAGGTTCAGGCTATTATACTACAATTTCAGTAAAATTAGAACGGTTGTTGTTGGATAGGCATGGAAAATCTTGGCATACATTGTAAACATCATTACTTTTTATGAGCAACCAAAGAAACCACTTTCCAAAAGGGAACAACTGACATAGCAATGTGTGTTTGGCTCCTCTGGCTTTATCAACACTTCATGTATTAGACTTCGGTCATGGAGGTTTGTCCCATGTGTGAAACAATGTCAAAAATACACTTTGACAGATAATAACATTGATCAGGAGGCTAATGTTCATCACAAAATCTAAGGAAAAGATTGGTAAACATGTTCCCTTGGGCCAATAATACAAAACGGTAAGAAAACGAAACAAAACTCAATCTACAGTTAAGGTCTGCACAAACCAACATGAATTCAGAAGGCAGTGACAGAAGTGCAGAATATTGAACCCTGAAACCTAAACAAATGTTGTGAACCTCCACCACTTTTTGATAAACTACAATCCAGCTTTTTTTTTGTTTTTCTCTACTGTAGGCTACAGTGGAGGCTGCCATTAGAAACTTCCCTGTGGAGTTACTATTCTGTGCTATTAGTTTTCAGTTTCTGAACCCCTCTCCGCCTCTATAAACCCATACATGCCCAAAGAGGGAGACACAAAGCGATTAAGTTTATACCTCAAACCAAGCCATGATTTAACAGTGAAGTATGGAATAAACCACAACCATGATAATGGCATGAACACATTCCTCTCCTTTCAGAAGCCGTAAGAAAGCACTTTCTTCCTTCTTTCCAACTGCTGGAAATGGCTGAAACAAAATGAGGCATTTTTTAAGCACATAGCAACTAACCACACGTTATTTTAGTTAGAACATAAAATGGTCTCACAGAATTAGCAGAGATGGCAACCTTGACGGGGTTAGCGACTGGAAACCCCTTATGGACTTTTTGCTGAAACAAGAAAAAAATGAACTTGTGTTTTATGGGTTGGATGATTAGAAAAGGTAGACTATGGAAAGAAGGAAATTATGTGGTAACTTTAGAGAGAGACAGAAAAATATTAATGTATTTGTAATTGCTGTTAAGAAGATCGGAAGCCGCTTCCTTATAATTTTTCCTCTTCTCTTCTCTTCTCTTCTCTTCTCTTCTCTTCTCTTCTCTTCTCTTCTCTTCTCTTCTCTTCTCTTCTCTTCTCTTCTCTTCTCTTCTCTTCTCTTCTCTTTTCTCTTCTCTTTTCCTCTCCTCTCCTCTCCTCTCCTCTCCTCTCCTCTCCTCTCCTCTCCTCTCCTCTCCTCTCTTCTTCTCTTCCCTTCCCTTCTTCTCTTCACATTTTGTTCCCCACTAATTCTTCACGTTTCTTACTTTTCTCTTTCAAAATATGTATTATTTTCATTCTTTTAAAATTTCTTTAATAAAAATTATACATAAAATACTTTTATATATAATGGTCTCGATCAGAGAAACAAATGTATGTTTTATTAAAGGTGTTCTTGGTTTACTTCGCACAAATGCCATCCTCGGATGCATTCCAAACGGCTCTGTTAATCACGGCTGCCCTCCTAATTATATTGGTATAATGCGTCTATGTTTCGGGGAATTCATTTTCATTAATTAGAGCTGTTTTGTTAATTGTCCCAGCTGTGCCACCTCCACGCACACACACCCTCCACACCTGAGACAGACCAAGCAGGAGAAAATTCCTGTGTTTTCTGGATGCGTTCTCTTAATCGCTTTTGAAAACGTTCTTTGGAAGAAGTGGATTCCATAGCAACACCTGCTCAGCATCTGGACATGCTATCTGTTCAGTTTGGCAGGCATGTTTGTAACCCAGACACCACTGGAAAGTTTAAGCAGCTGTGCTTCCAATAACAGACGTTGGAAAACCAAGAAGCCATGCGTGGAAAGCATTTGTAGGGAACCTGTGACATTCCGGATTGAACGCAGACAAACATCTACCAACACGTAACTCTGCTGAGCTACATAGGATAGTCACTCTGTAAAATGAATTTGTTTTCTGGCCGATAAGAACAGAACAAATTGTTTTGAAAGCTGCTGGACATGCTTCTGTAAGAGGTTTTTCAACACTGGCTGGAATGGCCAAGATTTAGCAGTGCTTTAGCAACAGTTCTTCATCAGCACGATAGGATTTGTGGCTTGTGGCTCCTTTTCATTTTAGGATCCACAGTAGAAAACAGCAGAGCACCAAGAAGCTGGAATGTTTATTTAACCCAAACTTTTCCCAAACTGGTTCACTTCAAATATGTTGGATTTCAACCTCCAGCATTCCCAGAGCGACCAAAGCTGATTTTGACTGCACAATATGGACTCCAAAAGAGGCACCGTTGATATGTGTCCTAAACAAGTGGTTTTAAAGTGTAACCTGTTCAGATATTCTGCACAACCATCCTTCAATTCCATACCCAGGACTTCCCCAATAGGAGAGCTTGGAGGGTAAAGTCCCCGACTTGTAAATTATAACATATATTTATTTTTTTTCCTGAATTTCAGAAGCAGACAGGATTTAAAAAAGCATTTTTGTTATACTACCAGAATCTATTTAATATTTTTTTCTAATCCATATTTTATAACACAATATATACCACCTGGGTAATTCTATTTATTCATTGGTAAATCCCAAAAGAGCAGGGGCGGGGGGAGGAATTAATGTAATCCATTTCACTTTATGGACTTTTGGCATAATAATGAAGACTACAACATTCAAGGCAGCATTAAAAACCCTCCATGTTCAGTAATATAAAGTGCATTTCCTGCATATAATATAATATAACTGTAAAGAACTCAAGGCACACGCTAACAAAATATGTATTACATACTAGAAATGCACAGTTCAAGCTAATCACTATTTAGTAAGAGATTCAAAACATTTCTTAATTCTGGATATTTTAAAGCTTTGGGGGGGAAATCCCTTGACCCATGAGCTTCAAATAGTAGACTTGCTTAAAAACTGTAAGCAAAGTGGCTAGTATTGACATCTGAAATCACTGTTAAACTGTATCCTAATCAATGAATATTCCATATAAATGAAGCCCAGAAATGATTTTCTGTGAATTCAAAAGTGCGTGGTCTACAGATCTGACGATGCGTTCGAGATTCCCCCGGTCCATGGGAAATGACCATCGATCAGAGGAATCAACTTGGGAAGAGGTCATAGTTGAATACTGATTACACGTTGTGATTACGTACACTAAATTTCCAGTCCTTCATTCAGTTTTAGCCCACAAGAGAATCCAAAGACAGGCATTGTGCATTCTCAACAAGGATACACCCTTCTTTGTGATTGTATCTCCTGGAGACCAATAAAATGCAGATCTTGTCTCTCAGCAAGCAAGAGATAACCTTGGTAAGTTTAGAGCTGTTCATCATGTCTAAGAATCATATGTTCCATATAGCCAAAATAAGCAGCCTTCTTCTGAGAGGATTCTGTACATTAGAGTTTTAGCTAACTCTCACGAGCGAGCATGGTACTTGCTGAAAGTGAGCAATTCAACTTATGTCTATTAAGACATAAGTCTATATTAGACAAACTTATACGGAACCATTTCATCTGACAAACTGGCATGTGGACAGTATCTGGGCTCACACAACACACTATGCCATAGTTTATTTTCCACAGTCTATTGAACAAGCCATAATGATCTGGTTCAGACATAATAAGCCATAAATCATGATTCAAAAGTCACAGTGGTTGGAGTCATACAGCGCATCCTGCTAAGCCAAAATGCACCAGACTTAACATGCGGTGATTGTAGCTTGCAACTCAGCTAAAAATGGTTGTTAATTAAGGTTAGACTGATTCCCTTTTTCTTCTTTTCCACTCCAGCAAACCTTAACATTTCCTGCTATTTAACATTTGTTGTTGCCTTTCTCATTGTTTATAGATCAGCGCAATGATCTTAACACCAGCGCAAATACTTGGCTGTGTGTAGTTGAGTCAGTCTCAGAAGGTAGAAGCATCTAGATCAATGTTCCCCAGAGTGTCAGTATTGACCCCCAAGGGACAATGGGACTATCCAAGGGTTCGATAAATGTCTGGGGATCAAAAGAGGGTCAGTAAATGTCTGGGGGTCAATAGGTGGTCAATAAATGATAGGTGGTTTATTGGGGTCAATTAATCTTTTGGGGTGTCTGTAGAGCTCCATGACAGTCCCTAGTCCTGAAGGTGAGGTGGCTAGTGGCAAGACAGCGTTAACCAGGGTTGGATGGTCAGTCGCCAGCAAGAGTGGCCTTGAGTTGTCTCTATTATTATTAGTGTTAGTAGTAGTAGTCTTAGTTAAAGTATTATTTATTAAATTATTTTCATATAATAAATATTGGGGGGTCAATGAACATCTGAAGCTTCATGAAGGCATTGAAGAACTGAGAGTTTGGGGATCCCTGATCTAGATGATCCTAACTGACTTAAAAAAAACACAGCTAAGTAGGTTTATATCTGATTAATCACTAGAAAATCCCAGGACTATAGGATAGACTTGGAAGTTAAATATATATATATATCCTGGAAGGAAGTAACAGCAAACCACTTTTGCCAAGAAAGTTACAGAAATATGTCCATGAAATCACCAGATGAGTCTGACTCAAAGTAGATTTTACTTTTAGTCTAATCCTATTAAAATCCATCCTTATATTTAGAGATTGCAGTTTAAAATGTCTTGCTAAGGCATCGAGAGCCATATTTGTATATGTGACGTGACATCTGTGTCACGTCAAAGCCAGACTTCAACTGCCTTTAGTTTCTACTCTTTTACTGCTGCTATTTGTTTAGACTTCAGATTTTGTTACTGTTATTTTGTTTATTGTTGCATACTGTCTTGATAATTTTTATTACGGATGTAAATCAGGTTGGCCACAACTTGCTCAGGGGTGAAGGGTTGGTTATAAATCCCACTGTAAATCCATAACATAAAGTTACCGGGGGGAGGGGGAACCTCCCAGTAATTTGCCCCCAAATTGTTGACATAAATACTAATTAAGTTGCAAACAGCATATTTGAAGGAACACAGGCCAGACTCTCCCCACGGATGTCCCACCCATTCCATTCTCAACATCTCATTTTGTCCTGTCTGTAATATTCACATTAATCATTTAGAAATGAGATGACCTCACAGAGGATTTATTGCAAGACTTTGCCAAATCCTGCCCCTGATGTTTGAGAAACCCTTGCTTCCTGAGAAAGAGGCTTTTTCTCCATCTCTTTTATAATACACAGAAGAAGGAAAAATGACATTTTCATCCACTGCCTCTCTTCTCTGCAGAATTTCTTGGTGCAGTGGAGGCCCTACAGTTGTCACACGCTTGCCTGATTATTCCAGCAAGCACTGCTGACGTTTAAGTTATAAGATTTTGTTTTGTTTTTGTTCTCCATTGGGAGCACTCAAGAGGCTTTTTTTTTTCCGTGGTGGCAGGGTGGAGAGAAAGAGATAGGCATATTGCTTGGCTACCTCATGTCTTCTCCCACCTCCACTGAACGTTTCCAAAGAATTAAGAATCCCTCCCTCTTCCTGTCTCATTTGCACCTCTCATTTTGTCTCCAACCTATATGGACAGGAGGAAACAGTGGGGGAGGATGAAACATTCAACATAACATTATTTCCCTAATGATACTCCTCCACTGAACTGAGAATTCAACTGTCTATGATGGATTTCAAAGGAACTGGTCATGACACAATATTTTTAGGATCTCGGGGGCAACTCTGTTCTGGCCAGAATGTTCATCAATGTAGCCTATTAGATCACAATCACATATTTCAACACAACAACTTCCTTAGTATTTATGGAATTTACCGAAAGGTAGATTTCAATGACCAATTGTTGTCTCTTTCATGTAATCCCACATTCTTCATGGACAAACATTTGTCTTATGAATGAGAACTTCTGACATGCATTTGAAGACTGGGAAAATCTCATTTTGGAGAGCCCCAAATGAGATATAACTGAAAACACTTTGAAAGACTGCATTCTAAGGAAGTCAATCAATACTCTGGCTAACCAGCCCACTACAGTAAAGACTTAGTAATTGCTATTCAATTTTAGCACTTACAAGCTTACAATAAGAATGTTAGTCTAATTTCCGTGTTTATGCTTTTCCATTTAATTTATTCAAAGTATTATATTTGCTCCATTTTATAATCTGCTTTCAGGGATAGATTTCTGATCTGGCAAATTTCTGGCCTGATTTTTTTTCTTATTAAAGATTTACCGAAATATGTTGACTGAAATTGTAGATGGATGGAGGTAGTGTTTTCTTTTGAAGTTTTATGAGATGGCTGAGAGGTCCTGTCAATATTTTTTTCAACTTTTTTTTTTTAAATTGGCACTCATATCAGCTTACTGTGCAGCCTTGCATTTTGGTACTTCCTTGGCTGGCCGTGCAACCACAAAAATGGTGTAGTTACATGGCCAGTCCAGGAAGTACTAGAATGGAAGACTCTGCTAGCACTGCTATAAACTTCCTAGGACTTTTAATTATTGAAAGAGATAGATGGTATCTTGGCCACATCATAAAGTTACTAAAGTAAATGCAACCTCTGCCTTTCTCTCCAAGTATTCTTTTTTTTTTTTTCCTGGCAAAAGGAAAAAAGAAAACTCCTGGTAGCTGGAATTCATCCTAGCTAGTGTCCGTTCTCCTCATGAACCACTGGAGCCAACATATGATTTATTTTTTAACCTCAGAATTCTAAGCAGAATTCATTTTAATCTATTTTTTTTATAAGGCAACAACTCAAATTTGGTTTATTTTACTAACTGGATCATGGCAAAACAGGTCCCTAATAGCAAACACGAAGATTAACAAGCTGGTTTATTTCCTGCTGGCGTTGAGGGAAAACAATATATATAATTATATACCTAAAGTATAGCTTGTGAAGACAGTTTTGTGATGAGTCATGAGCGAAACCAAGCAATTAGTGGCATTGGCCCCATCCCATACATGTTGTAGGCAAGTTAAGTAAACCAAAAAATATTCTGAAGAAAGGAAAGAAGACAGCATACTAAATATTTTGCCCATCTGGACTCTCTCCAAATGAAGTTCAACACTGAGAACGCTGCACCCAAACACTGAATATAACCGCCTTAGAACTAAGAACCATTGCCATCTCCCAAAGCATTTAAACAAACTATATTAAAATACCATCTTTTGTCACATTTAAAGGCAGTTGGATATGTTTTCCCCTCTATATTTATATATACACAGAGTTCTGATCTAGAAAAACCAATACAATAAACTGTTACTTAACGTCTTCATTTAAAAACAGGCAGTCTTTGGTGATGTGAAGGCAGAGAACATTTTGATTGTGTGTTTGTTACCTCCTGCCTATTTCACTCTGTCTCATAAAGTGAATATTGTTGGCACTGTCAGCGAGTTCTAGATACTGCTCCACAGATATGACAAAATATCCATCATAACCCTGCACTTTCCCAGTGCTCAAAAGTTGTTGCTTCTCCCCCTCTGTCCAAACCCTAATACCTTCTTCACCATCTTGGAGTCGTTTTTGTTCCTTCGTCCAAGCCTGTACCACAGCTCTTTGCCGGGCAGTCTCCAAGACATGGTTCTTCTCTTCCTCAATGGTAGTCCCGTATCGAATGTTAAAGCACAAAAACCCATGCTGGAGTTGGATGTCCGCAAATCGCCTAGTCCTCCCGTTGATGACGGAAGTCATTTGTGACACCGTGACGTTGACCCCGTTCTCCAAAATCCGCCGTCCCCCGGTGTTGCCTATGAGAGCAAGGTCTTCTTCCAAAGACCCAAGTTTGATGAAATAGTGTGTGTCTCGTCCATCTATGGTGAAATGGAGGTCTTCGAGGTAATGGGCACTGTTGAGGATGGCAGCGATGCGTCGGCTGTCTTCATTGGCTACTCCGATAATGTCTGCCGTTACTAGTCCATCCTTAATGGCAAATTTGATGCCCTTCCCAAAGACCGAGGGAACTGCAGCAAATTGGGGTTGTTTTGCTCGCTCTATACATTGCCCATCACTGTGTTTGGGGGTCATAGGAAGCTGGTCCAAGGAAATGAAGTTCCGGAGTTGCTTCTGTAGCTCACACTGAATGCCAAGAATAGTCTGGAAGAGGAGAGGAAGACAGTACAGAAAGAGAATATGGTCCATTACAGCAACACAACACAAACTTTTTACTGAATGCACTGCACAGCAATTTCCAGAAACTGGCCCAGGAAAGTTGTCATGAAAGAATAACAATTTGAGAGAGTGGATATGGATACACATTCTGAAAGATTGATCAAATGAGAAAATGAAATTGCAGTGGAAGCTCTGTTTCCAGATGTCTACCGTTTGAGATTTATCTGTGAGTTTCCAAAACTGAGGAAAATGTGCCACTCACCCACCTCATTGGCTAGATATGGAACTTCTCGGTTTGCACTCAACATTTTGTAAAGGAGAATTATTTCTGCAAATAACGCAGAAATTGCAGATTTTGGTGAAACTATGCTTGAGAATGAGTGACCCTATCCAATTACAGACAGCAGCCATTCCTGACTTAAGTTTTATTTGATATGAATGTGATTAAAGCATTCTAAAATGCCCTGTCATCACTCAGTGCGATCTTTTACTCCTATACTCCAGGTTGGGAGAATGGGGACTGGTTGTGCTATGAAGATTTAAGGGGAAGGAAGGAAGGAAGGAAGGAAGGAAGGAAGGAAGGAAGGAAGGAAGGAAGGAAGGAAGGAAGGAAGGAAGGAAGGGAGGGAGGGAGGGAGGGAGGGAGGGAGGGAGGGAGGGAGGGAGGGAGGGAACATAAGCATTGCCCTGCTGGATTCCACATACTGTATTCAGATACTCCTTGCATATTTCCAGCCATAATCAATACCGCAACTCACAGAAGGGGACACCAGCCAAGACCCTTTCACCATCAGAAAAGGAGCAACTGCAAAAACCCGTCTTTTCCATTTTGCTGAAATACTTTGGCTTTATAAGACTACAAACAGCTCTATGTGGTTTGTGTATCAATTTGTATTCTCCACATAAATTCCCTCTCCTAGTTGTGATATTATTACTCCTCTTTTAGGGTGTCATCAACATTCTCCAACTTAGTTCCTTCAGAAGTCTTTGACCTACCTTTCCAGGATCCCACTCTTGGGTCTTGGTTTGAAGCTGTGAAAGTTCATATGTTGTCTCCAAAGTGTCCATCTCTGGCTTTGGGAACCCAGGAAGCACATTGTGAAGCTGAAATCCAAACAGTTCAAGCCAACTTCCAATATCTATCAAGGAAACCAAGAAGAGTTCCGTTGGCATAAACACCTGAACGTTGTCTAGATCAAAAAGTTTCTAAACATTAAAAAAGTATCTTCTTTGATCAAGACCTGTAAGAGGCTTGAATGCTGGAAACACTGTGGACAAATAAGCTTTCCCAAATACTAAATGTTCCTAAATATTTATCTCTAGGAATGGGGAGTGAGAAAAAAGGTTAACAAAATCTGAATACAGACCGTGTGGAAGAGTATGCAGTAGCCTTGTAAGGTAGTCCAGACAGGAAGCATGCCCAGATGAACTAATTCTACTTTATTGTAAGGTTACATTAACAGAGTCTTGCAAGTCTGAAAGTACATTTCTCCCCCTTCACCTTTACAGCCCAAGAAACTAGGGAGGGCCCCTTCTGAGATGTTTGCCACACCCCCGTTCCTTCCACGGGCTCAGCTGCCTCTTATCCAACTGTTCTCCTGGCTACGGCTCTTCCCCCGTCTCCCAAGGTCATTCCCATCTACCATTACAGCAGCACTACACTGCAGTTAAGTGTCACAAACAGTGCTCTATATGGTATATTCCTTGCACTGTGCAATATCTTCCTTTGCTTGCATTTTAAATTATGTCATATGGATAAAATATTAAAAAATGATAGCAGAACATCATGACTATTTAAACTGTAGAAATGCGTATGTACATTTGTTTTCATCTTCCTTCTTCACCCTTTGGGATCGAGACTGGGACCCTGACTACTGTACTGTACTTTTATTGGTTCTGGGGGAGGCTTTTAGCAGAATAGAAAGGGAGGAGAAGATGGTTTCTCAGTTGTCAAGCAGCAGTGCTACGTACTTTCCATTTCAGCTACTTCCTAACAGGAAAGCAAGTAGTAGACTTTCTCAATGATCATAAAAATCTTCAACGGCCAATTTCACTCCCATCCCTGCTGAAATAACACCCCCCTCATGTCCTGATCAGCACTAACTGAAATGAATAATATCTACAGCCAAGTTAATATGCAATGGATGAAACTGTGAGCAAATTTCTTCTTTTTCACCTCATTCCCTCCTTATGATTTTGCATCTCTCCGGAGCCAGAAAACAACATATTACATCATTCTCTGCAGGCTGTGTTTGACAAAGCCAGGGCCCAGAAGTAAAGCCTAATTGCTAGTTGGTGGAAATTTAACAAGCCTGGTCAAGGAGGGGGGGGGAGGTAATTAGAGCAAAACATGATTTTCTTCCTCCCACCTACTTTCCAATCCAGTGCAACTGTTTAGCAGTTTTCCTTTTACAAGAAAAGAGTAGGCTGAGGATAAAATGTTATCAGTGCCTCCCAAAATCAGTATGCTTTTATTATATGCATTCTAAAGGGCAGGTAATTTACAAAAGGGAAATAATGGTTCAGCAGTAAACATTCCAGTGCCTTTGACATGCAAGATTCAAAATATGGTTCACTTAAACTTTCCACCATTCTGGGAGGTGGTAAAACCATACGTCAAATGTTATAGCTGTTCAAAATGTAATTGTCTGGCCCCAAGAGTTAAAATGGTATAAAGGGTAGAGCAACATAGCCTCTTTAGGCTCCAGATAACCTTTACTCCCTAAATTGTCCCCTTCCAAATTATATTAATTTTTTAACATGGACATATCTTATGGGATCTCATGTAGAATGCCAAACATCCCAGAAACCTCATGCGATTTCAGGGTTCTTAAGTAGATTTCATACAATTTCTGTGTTTGCTAATAAGTTTTAAGAACATCAGAACAGCTTTGCTGATTCAGGCCAAAGGTCCTTCTAATCCAGCTTTCTGTATCACATAGCAGCCAACCAGGTATGGCCCTGTCCATCCTGAGGAGACTCTTGGAGTATCTTCCCCTCTGAACTCAACTCTCAAAAGTCTGGTCTTTCACCACTGATAAGTTACTTTGCAAACAGAAAAAGAAAAAGCTCAAAAAGAAAGGAAATAGAGAGAACTGAGGAGGAAGGAGGAGCTTCAGAGAGAGAAGAAATGGAAGAAAAAGAAGGAATGAAGAGAAGAATAAAAAGAAGGAAAGAGAAACTTGTGAAAAAGCTTTGTTGATGAACTTCTTTAAAGAAAAACAACTTCTATCCTATTTTGTCTGTTGGAATGTGGGACAAGGGGGTTTTGGAGGAAGAACAGTTCTTCCTGGTTGAGAATCAGAGGCCACTGGAGCAGAGCCCCTGGGTTGAGAACTAACATCAGGAGGTTTCCCAATAGTCCTGGTTGAGTAGGATCTGGTTGAGAGGTGGGGTTGGATGGGTCTGTGAATGTAGTGTTGGGAACAGTGATTGAGGAAGGTAAGTTGTTGTTGGGAAAGGGTAGTTGAAAAAGATGCTAGGTTAGGGATTGCCAAGTGATTATGTGGTGACTAGTCTAGAGGAAAAGACTGGGGTGCTTTATCAATATTTATTTACTGGTCTTAGATGCTGTTTCAATCAATACCAATTCTGAACAGCTTACATACCTTAGAGTAGCACAAATTGTAGTTTAACAGCAGGGTTCAATAAAATAGCCCCATTTCAATCAGTCTGGTTTCAGGCCAGGTTGTGGCACTGAGGGCACACTGATTGCTTTTGTGGATGACCTAGGGTGGGATTGGGATAGGGGAGTGCAAGGTTCCTGATCCTCCTTTATTTCTCAGTGGCCTTCTAAACCATTGATTATGATGCCCTTCTGAACTACTGCAGGGGTTGGGAGTGAGGAGGTGGGCTGTTTTGCAATGGTTCTCCTCCTTCCTCCAGGGCTGGTACCAGGAAGTGTTGGGGGAGAGACCACAGCCTAAGGGCCTTTGTTGTAGAGTGCCACAGAGTCCAACTGTCTCTTCCCTCCCATTTATCCATGAAGCTGCTGGGGGAAGTCATCCATCAGCATGGGATCAGATATCTTCAGCATGCTGATGATACTCAGTTGTATATGTGAAGCCTGTGCTGAATAGGATATGTGGTCAAGGTGCGACCCCAATTTCTGGAAGCTGCAAGGGTCTGGATGGGGAGGTTGAGACTCAGGCTTAAACTGTAGCTTAATGGAATGAACTGAGGCTGAAGACGTTCCACCTTTAGTTCTGGACAGGGTCAAGATCCCTCCTACTGAGCTGGTTCATAATTTGGGGGCTCTGCTGGATTGACAATACCTACTCAAGAAGCAAATGACAGCTGTGGACAGGAGGACCTTTGTACAGCTCTATCTTGTGTGATCTTTCCTAGATCAGGAGGCTCTTTTTGTGTCTGGTCAGCTCTTGGTTGTACTATTGCAATACTTCTATGCTGGGCTGCTCTTGAAGACCACCTAAAAGTTACAGCTAGTCCAGAATGCAGCAGCTTAAATGGTTATAGGTGCATCTCATTTCGCCCAGACAACATTTCTGGTGCACTGGTTACCAGCTGGTTTCTAGATGCAATCCAAGGGGTTTGCTGTCACCTTTAAAGACCTACATGCAAAAGACCTGGATATTTTCCAGACTCTGCTGTTTCTGACCATCCAGTAAGATCTGGAAAGGATCTTTAGAGTCCTCACTCTAAAAGAGCATTACCACCAGGGATCACAGAAGCAAGTCTTCTCCGTTACTGTCCCTCTTTAGTTACTTTGGTATCTTTCCTCAGTATGAGATTAAAGATTTATGTATTGCTACTTATTATATTGTTTTCTGTGTGTGTGTCTGTGTGCCTTCCAGTCAGTATTGACGCCTGGCGATTCTCTGAACTAGTCCCTGCAGTCTTCTTAGCTACATTTTCAAAAGCGCTTTGACCTTGCCTCCTTCTTCCTAGGGCTGAGAGTGAACGACCAGCTTGAAGCCACCCAGCTGACTTTGTGCCTAAGCGGGGACTAGAACTCCCAGTTCCCCAGTTTCTAGCCTGGTGCCTTCACCACTACACCAACCTGGCTCTCCTATATTGTGTTGTTATATCTTTAATTTGTTACTGCATTGGACTGTCTTTTGCTTAGAGACCATTTATAATTGCAGTGGCAGACAAACCTGAGTAGCAAATAACAATAAACAAACAAAAATTGGCCAATAAAGCTCACTGGATGAAATTCAGCATGCAACACTTTTCCCATCTAACCCACTCTATATGGCTATTATGTGAGAACAGCATGGATACAGATTTGTCCTCCTTAGAGGAAAAAGTGTAATATGCAGTATATGAAACAAAAAGATTCAGAAGAGATCCACTTAGATCAGGGTACAGAAATCTACAGACAGTGATGCTCGCTATTTAACTAAACAGATAAACAGAAAATTAAGAAATGTTTTACCTGTAGTATATTTAGCCACATCTTGTATTTGGCCAGCTGGATAATTATTTTCAAATGCATACAAATTAAAAGGTTTGGGGACATTCTTCAGTTCTTCCCAGATGCGATGGTTTGGGTTGGTCCAACGTCCGGCCATTACATCATAATCTCTTTGCCCTAAATGTACCAATTTCGTCAAAGCATTATATAGCCCTCCATGAAAACCAATGATGACTTCAAAATCTGGGTTTGTGTCCTGATAGATCTCACCGTAAGGCGTGTAAAGGATTTCTTTGATCACTTGCCCTCGGCTGCTGAAGACAGCTAAGGGTGTTCCAGTGTTGTCACAGGCCACGTAATACTCTTCGCCACTGCTTAACTCCATAGCTATCAAGTGACCTTGAAGGTCATAATAAAGGGATGTTATTTCTGAACTACTGTGATTGTACAAGTGAGTAATTCTTACTGGATTGGAGAGATCTGCGTAGAAGAACTGTAGGTGTTGCCCTAGGTTTGACTTGCTGGCTACCCTTCGTCCCAGACCATCATAGCAAAACTGGATTGTCCAGCCAGAAACCTTGTTGTAAGCTTTGCTCAGAAAACCATTGGAGTTATACTCAAAGATGTCATTTCCTCTTTGTTTAAGAAAGCCATCTTCATCCATTTTGTACTGAAGATCTCCTAGCCTTGTGATGCGATCTCGAAGGTCATACCTCAGAGGAGTAAGCCGTGCGCTGTTTCCATGGCTGAGTAAGTTAATATTTCCATTGAGGTCGTAGCTGTAGCGCCATTGAGTTTTATCATTCACAGAGACAGTTTGAAGTTGTCCATCAGCATCATATTCATAAAAGTACCTCGTTATGTTGGCATTCACTCCTACTCGGATGTCACATATCACCATACGTCCCATATTGTCATACTGAATAGTCATCCAGTAGGCAATGAATTTCAGAATTTCATATTGCACTTCTATCACTTGGCCATTGGCACTGAAAATTTTGGTGTGCTTCATCATGGTGGTGGTTATAACTTGATTTAAGTCATAATTGATTACGCTGAATTTCCCAAATTGTTCTGTTTTCCCAGACACGTCTACATAGCGGTACAAATCAATAGGGAGTGGAGTTTCATTGATCATTGCTTGCATGCTGGTTACCCGAAAGTTGTTATAGCTATAATCAAACCTGGCATTCACAAGACCTTCTTCACTAAATCTGAATATCTGGCGGCCAATAAGTGGACCTAGAGATAAAACGTAAAATGAATAGTTAAGAAAAGAAATCTGTCTAAGGACGCTGGGGGAGGAATATAAATTTAGGCAACAGCAACAACAAATAAGCGATCAGGGCAATCCATTAGAAGCAAAAAATCCAAAAAATTAAAAGAAAGATGTATCTTGATTATGCCTAATTAAAAATCACACAATTGCGAGGAAGCTTTCAAGTTCTTCAGACCATTTGAAAGTTGTTCATTTTAGGGGGAGTGAGCACCGTTGTCTGGTTAGGACACTATAGATTTTGGAATAATTAGATAACTTAGAATTTAACTGTTAACTTTATATTTGGAAGCATCTCTTTTTGAGAGTATATGAAATAACTAACTCTGTGCCATGCAAGAAGAAACACTAGCGTATTCTATCCAACAGACTTTATCATAATCTTCATCTTCTTTTCCTTTTTAAAGGTATTTTAGATCAAATTATACAGCTTAAATCTAATCTTACCAGACAAACCTATTCCTAATTTGATGAATGCCATTTATTGCAAATCTTATACGCTTGTGAGATAGGTAGAGAAAACAGGACATGCATTGCAACAGATGTCCTAAACCAGCTTCTAAGTATACTGATTTGATAATTTCCATTCCTTGAATCTGTGGCCACCATTTTGAATTCTGGGAGTTTTAATTCTGAAATATTTGGACGCGGCTTGTAATAAGAATTAAAAACACAAATAATTTTTGTTTACTACTTACATGACTGTTAACCATATATTTAATATCTCTTTAATAGTTTTCCAATCCTGTTCCATTACAAAATAAAATTCTTTCGTTGGGTCTCCAAAGTTTTGGCATGTTGTAGGGACCGTATGCACCAGGGACCATCACTATGTTATCTCTTTACTTCGTCACTCCAACAAATAAAGGGTTTAATGAATAAACTGCATCCTTCTGGAATCCAGAACACACTTATCCGAAAGGTTTTTTAAAGCGATGCTTTAAAAATAGTGTGTACAAAAGATAAGTTGAACCTCAGGATGGCAGATCTTCATTAGAGTGGTAAATATTTGCCAAGAATAAGTGAAACATAGGAACATAATCTTAACCCACCCGTCTGCCTGTATCTGATGGTGCAGATAAATCCATCATGCATCAAGTGTATGGTTTTAATAACGCCAGATGATTCTTCATAAGTAAAGGAGACCTGTGTGGTATCATAAAGGATCTCGGAGAGCTTGGACTGTGGTGTGTATTGGTAAAGAACTCGGCGGCCCGTTCCCGGGTAGAGAGTCTGTAAGAGCCGTCCATCTCTGGAAAAGTCCTGGATGAAAGATGCGCTGCTGTCTGGCGGGGAATAAAGATTTCGATAGTAGCCAACCGAGAGCATGGTCTGAAAACTGTGGCGGACCATGCTTGGCATGGTGACTGACAGCAGGTAATCCGATTGGTCATGCTCAAAGATGTAGCGGCGCTGACTGTGCAGGAGAAGCATCACGGACTGAAAGAAAAACCCAAGCATGTTAGGAAAGATGTCTTTCCAGTGATTCTGGTGGGATAAATCAGTCATGGTACCTAGCACTGCAAACAGAGTTTCAGCCAGGGGATTTGCTTCAGGAGGGCACACCAAAATATTTTTAGATAGGGTATAGAGGGTAAGGAACTAGACTGAAGTAAGACCTTTTATCGAACCATTGTTTGTGCTAACATTTTACATCCAGACCATGGTTTGAATGTCCAGGTCTACTACAGGCAAACCTTGGTTTAGAGCTGTTTGTCTGCCACCTTTTTTCTTCTTTTGAAGACTCAACTTTATAAGTTATTCCCATCACTGTGGGCAGCAAAGGGAGAGTTAACTACATTTCCCAGGTGAGCCGTCATGCCAAAACAAGCCAGCATAAACCATGGATTTCAAAACCATTGTAAACATGGATTTTGATTCTCTAAAAGTTTCCTAATGATTACAAACTGTGGCTGTCGATTTGAACCCCACGTTAAATCAATTGGTTGTCCTTAAACGTATCTGGATGTGATATCTGAATTAAGCCTAAATAGAGTGTTGTAAATATGTCTAAGATGTACTGATATCTCCATCCAGACCACAGACTTAATCTGGTAAATACATTAATACATTTCTGGTTTGGCACAATAAACTAATCAAAGGGGCTGGGTTAATACAAAATGCACATGCATTTACAAAACAAAAACTTACCACGTGCAGCTTGTGGTCCGCATGTAGCTGTTAAATTTTTAACTGGCCTAATTAATATCAGCTGATGGGGTTCTGGTATATTTTATCAGGACAAATCTACCTTATATCAAGAGATCTCGGGGTGGTCATACTCCCAGAGGAGTATTGGAGGTTTAGGCTAAAATATCTGGAGGACATCATGTTGGGGAAGGTTACACGGTATCTTTGGCTTATTTATGGGTTTGATACAGTTGGGGGTATCCTTCTTCTAATAACTTGCTTCAGCTGTAAACTATTTGTCCATCTATCCCACTCTTCCTCATGTTGGTGTCCTCTACATGTGATAGAACCTTCAATTTTTATATACCTGTGTGTAGGATGATGGAAATTCTAACTGGCAAAGGGTCTCCATGATCTTAAAGAATGCTTTTCCCCCCATCACCTGGCACTCGATTGTTCT
The DNA here is from genome assembly GCF_059951505.1 of Python bivittatus. Classification (NCBI taxonomy): domain Eukaryota; kingdom Metazoa; phylum Chordata; class Lepidosauria; order Squamata; family Pythonidae; genus Python; species Python bivittatus. The sequence continues at coordinate 526,079 of NW_028277110.1, forward strand.
AAACCAAGATGTCAAAGGATAAATGTGGAATCTTCTTTACTCTCTGCCTTTCAGTAATTGCTTCATTAGTATTTCCAAAAGTAGGGAACAACCCCACCGTTTGACTTAATGCACATTCAAAATGACCTTATTCCATTCTCACCCCTCCCCAATTACAATAATCAATAACCTTTTCTAAATATGTGTAGCTCCATATTTTTCCATCTGCCCATGTTCTGGAGATAATCTTCCCATTTGGATCATACTCCATTTTTTCAGTCCATGTTCCTCTCTGGATATACGTTACTAATCCAGAATGTGAGTAAGTGATGTTGACTTCATTGTACTTGTTGATGGGTGACCAAAGAATTGGGCGGCCTGACTGGTCATAGAGAATCCGAAGAGTGAACTTGCGATGATCATCATAGATCTTCCCTGTTCTTGTTAGGTGGTCAAAATCGATGGACAACAAGTTTCTGTTGTGAGCCTAAAGAACATAAGAAGAATAGCAAGGCACATGTAACTAAAGCAGTTCTGCTATTAAATAGGGGTGAGCAAAACATTTGTAGTTTACAACAGCTCTTATGACCTTACTGAAAGTATTCCAGCACTGTTCTGATTATACTGACAATATTTCAAGCTCGGAGCATTTCTGGTATGATCAGAACAAATTTGCAATACTTTCAGGCAAAGATGGAACAGCTCATTTTGAACTTGGAACAGCTATTCCAAGCTCATAACAGGACTCTTTGACCTGGAAACATTTTAAATTTGAAACTCCATTATGAAAAGTATACATTGCAGTAGGCTGGATTTATAGATCATACAAATGTGATTTGTTTGCTTTTCTCTGAATGTGATGTGTGAACCTAGTCTTTGTGGTACATCAACAATGACTGATAGTTTAGCAAGCCACTCTGGACTTGCTCCACAAACTGTGATCAAAACAAACCATGGTTCAGCATGATGGATGAATCCAGTTCTATTCTCAGACTCAGTCCTATAACCTATAAAAGAAATGAGTGGGGTTTAATCATATCTCCCTGAAATTAAGCTTGATTCTTAGTGACTTCATGGAGATGTCCTTGTAGTTGTGTTGACAATTATATGGAAGTGATTTGCTACTACATTCTTCCAGGATGTTTTTTGGCTTCTCAATCTAGCTTAAAGCTGTGAGGTTCCCTGGTGGTCTCCCAAGCAAGTACTAATCAGGTCTGACCTCTCTTAGCATTTTCAAGATCAGCCAAGGTTGCTTGATGCTGTCCATCTGCTGTGAGAGGCTTGAATAAACACTGGAATATTCCTCTCTTCCATCTTCCATCAAATTTGACAGATCTATAATAATTACCTTGTTTGTAGGCCATTTTTTTACATCATTAGTTTGAATGCACCATGTTAATCAAGACCTCCCCAAGGAGTAGTTCTGTCAAATTGAAAACAGATTTCCTAAAGCATTTTTTCACCCTGTAAGTTTATTGATGTCTTTGGTCTTAAACCTAAGTCTGTTAATTAAAGAGAGAGAGAGAGGGGAAAAAAAGTATTGACTCACCTGCCACAGAGATCTGTTAATACTCTTGTTGAATGAAAGCCATAAAGGCCAACCAGATACAATGACAGCTGATCATTTTGTGTAAACACAGGACTAGAGATACCAAGGTGGCTTTGGAAAAGAACTCCTGAGACTAATAAAATCACATCTCGAAGGAGAGATAAGTTGTTCACTGGCTTGAAATAAAGTCTGAACCATAGCAAAATTCCAAGATTTCCTTCTTGCCTGTTTGGCAGTCTTCACAGTATGCAAAGCACCCTCTCTGCCATTTATTTACTCTTTAAATTTCATGTCTCTCTTTATTTCTCTGCCCAGATGTTCAGGGAGAGTTCCTATCCATCTCTCTTTATCTATTGACATAAATATAGCAAATGGAGAGGAGACAGCCTCTTTGAGACCTGCAAGAACAGAGGTTTCCCTGAGCTTGCCTTGGCTACCTACTCCTTGCTCCACGCCTTCAACAAATCCGACAGAATAGGGTAGGGCAACTTTTCTGGATTGCAAGAATCCAAACAACCACTAGATAGCATGAAAATGTAAGAGTTTCATCTTAATCTCTTTCCTGCCAGGTCTAGTGTTTGAATTTTTGCAGCACAGACATGGTAGCCAAATCCACATACATAAGTAAAGCACACAGGAACCACCTTCTTCTTCATTACAGAGGGCTGGATCTTCTCAGGAAGCCTGGAGATGAGGACAGTGCTTCAGGCAGCACACTGGCGACTCTTGGTGCATATAGCTCTTCTGTTTGCTTGTTTTCGTTTCATACAATTGGAAATAATGAGCCTGGAAGGCTTGTAATTAAAAGCCTTGAGTGATCTGAAACACAACAGCATGCTCCTCATCTTCTGAGCCCAACCTAGCATATCTGCCTGCCTTAAAATAGCTCACAGTGAAAAGAATCTGTATCAGCCACAGTAGGTCACCACCTGGGTGTTTTTCAGGGGAAGGGGTGGGGAAGACAGAGGTTCAGTCCAAGTGAGAGGAAGATAAGGGGACTAAATAGTGGGATTTTTGCTCTAGGGAGGACATTCTAGACTTCAGGTAATGTCCAAAATAAGCCATCCATCTCCATCTCTCTCTAGTACAGGGGACGAAATATCTATCAAGCTATCTATGTAGATCTCTCTCTCTCTCGTACAGGGGAGGAGATCATCCATCCATCCATCCATCCATCCATCCATCCATCCATCCATCCATCCATCCCTCCATCCCTCCATCCCTCCCTCCGTCCCCCGGGGAAATTCAGAAAGAAGCCTGAAATATCTATGGGAGAAGGTCTATATAGCTGGATACTTCATAATCTTGTTCCTTTAGAATTTAGAATAAAAGTCAGTAGGCAACATTGTGCCTAAGGACACCAATGAATGAAATCAAGTTCTCAGCTTTGACTGATTTTGTTTTTGTTAAATAATCAGAAGTAATCATGCTGCAAAGCAAGGAAAAAGCAACACTTCTTTTTATTTTTATTTCTAGGAGTGTTTCTAGGCTCCACATAGATCCTATAGATGTTCTTGGAAAACAAAGGGTGGGTGTCTGCTCCCCCAGTGCTTTGTTAGAAAGTGTGACTCCTGTCCAAAAAGGAGAGAGATAAACTGGTAAATGGAGAGCTTCTTCATTTCTGAGAGTAGATGTTTCTCCAAGTATCTGGGTAAGGCTTTGACAGAATATGCCTTCAATATATCTGGAAGGGAGATTTTGGAAGCACCCAGTGGAACAGCATCTTTGTCCCTGTGGGGGTACAAGTGGACATCCTTCCTGTTGTCCTCTGTTGCCCTACCTATGGTGAGATCAAGAGGAAAATATCTCTGACAGACAGACTTAAGCGGTTGGATACGTAATGATTGCAAATTGCCTTCTTGCAGATATGATCCCATTTATTAGTAGACAGTTTGCTGTTTTGCTATGCTCTTTTTTAAACTAAAAAAAAATCTTTGTGTTCTAAATTATAGCATGGGTTTTAGTCCCATTTAATTTCTTTGAATGCCGCACCTCCTGTTATGCATGTTGCATTTCTTTCTATTACTTTTATTTTTCTTTTACGTTATGCCGTGCTGCCACAAAGTTTCTAGCTGGACACTCCCTCCTCCATTTTGTAAAAAGTCAAGCCTCCACCAAGGCAACCATTTTGTGGGAGTGCTTATAACGCACTGTCAAAATTTCAAATGTACCCACCAGACCCCAAAACTCGATTTTATAAGACCACCTGTACTTTGAAATACGTGTGTGTGTGTGTGCGCGCCTTCAAGTCAGTTTTTGACTCCTGGCAACTGCCTGGACAAGTCCTTGCAGTTCTCTTGGCAAGAATCTTTGGAAGTGGTTTGCCCTGGCCTTCTTCTTCCTAGGGCTGGGAGAGAATGACTGGCCCAAGATCACCAGCTGGCTTTGTGCCTAAAGCGGGACTAGAACTCATGGTCTCCCATGCCTTAACCACGACACCCCAGTGGCTCTCATTTTGAAACAGACACAATGCCAAAATTGACCACGGAAACAGCACAGCATTGGAGGATTTGCAGCAAACATAGTATGAGCCAGAAATATAGGTCTCTTCAAAGAACAGTGGGAAAACTTACCCGTAATCTTCTTTCAAAAGTGGAAATATTGCCTTTAGTTTGTTCCTTCCTTTGCCTCCACTCGATAAGGTTGGAGTTATGCTCCCCAGGTAAAGAGATATTACATTTTCCTAAGGTGGGATTGACCACACCAGCCAGGATGTGTGTCTCAGCATTCAGTGTCAGCTCCATTCCGCTGGCAAAGGTGACTCGGAGTGACCCATCTGGACTGACCCGATAAATATTCTGAGTGTTGTCTGTCATCACACAAAACAGGGAAGGGGAGAAAGAGCTCAGCTATTCATCTTGGTGAGTCAACTGTTAGGTGTGCAACAGCTTTATTAATCTAGCCTTTGAACGGTATTTGCAGTGGTTCCACAACTGGAAAATCTGCGGGCTTGTGTTGATATGTGCCTATTAGCAGTTCTCTTCATATCAAAGAAAGGAATTTCCCAAAGTAACCACTGAAGGAAGATATGATACTCATGGCACAAAAAAAGGGAAGAATTCTCAGTGCTATTGAAAATGTTGTTTGATTACCATTCAACGCATTTTGGATAGAAGCCAAGCTCTGAATAGATACAGATATATAGAAGTAGAAAGGTATATACAATAAACCCTCTGTTTAATGACTTCAGTTTAGCAGACTGAAGAGAGAAGGTATTTTTCATTTCGATTCCACCCCAATTTAAATGAAGTTAAATCAAGGTTTCACTGCAAACGAGGTCATTCACTTCAATGGTGCAATTACACAAATGATGTAATCTGATGCAAATACATTTGAATTTAATGGACATTTGGATTTAACAGACACCCTGACCCATGAATGGTTCTGCCTATTTAGTTTTTTTGTACACAAAACCCACACATGGGCAGTGTGGGTCTCTGTGTTAGTGTCTAGGAAAAGGAACAGGAAGAAAAGTCTGCAAAATGGTGAGTGCAGCATCGCAATCTAAGCCCACCCCTTTTGTACATATGTGTGACACGGACACACATATAAAAGGGGCAGGGCTTGGGCTGTGACACTGTACCTGCCATATTGCAGATTTTGACCCCTTGACATGGATTCCACTGTACACACCCACACAAAATATATAAGTATATAAGCTCAGAAGAACTGTAAAAGAATGCCAATAGCACTCTTTATTGTAATGAGCCTTGTATCTATTAAAAATATAGAGGCAAATTTATTTTTTTTGCAAACATCTGCATTTTTTTGCAAACAAGGAATACCTATTAAATAATTTTGCTTAGAGTGGGAAGTTGAAAAAGAAACTTATGGTCTTAAAGAGGAAATCAATTGTCATCCCCAGTTGTAAAAAATAATCTGTACTCTAGAATTGCTGCTAAGGTCCAGGATGGGGAACTGTAACCCTTCAGCAATTGCACCCTGAAGTGCAGGGAGATGTATTTCAGCAAATAATTCTGCATCTTTGCTTCAAACATCGTTTTTGAAAAATTCACAATCTGGCTCATTAAAAGCAGCATGTAAAGGCTTGAAGCTTCTACAACATTTAAAACTCTCCCTGTCTCTTGTATGGAGAAAATCCATGTAAGAACTTTTGGAAAAACAAAATATAGTTATTAATGTTTGGATCTGGTAAACAATTTTTTTTTAAAAAAAATTAATACTGAGTCGCTTAGCTATAACTGGGCATTTGCTTATATTTTATTCAACAGACTTCTTCCCCCAATGGTGACTGAGTTTATTAGCATATGGATGATATACTGCATTTGTTCTTAATTTTATTATGTGACTGAAATTGGCTAGCATGACAAAGATGAGCTGAATTATAGAATAATTACTATAAAACACTTCCCCCCCAAAAAATAAAAGAGCTTCTAACTTCTATATTGTTTTCCGTCTTTCTCTTTTTATTGTCTTTCTCTTTATATTCAAAGCCCCAAGGAAATATTTGTATTTGAAATGCACTAGGTTGTAATAAAATAATACTTTCTGTAGCATCTGGAAATCTTTCTCTCCCTCTTTGAGAGTGAAACCCCCACGTCCCCTCCCAAAACATCTCTGGCTTTTATGTGCAGCTGAAATAAAAGCTATGTCACTGTTTTCTTAAATAACTAAATGCACCTATTATAACATTATAATGGCTGTAGGGTATCCCTGCTTGTAGTGAAATGTGGATCACAGTAAGTCCAATCTGTCGGTTTTGCAAGTTTCCACATGTTATCGAGATTCATCATTAAAACACACACACACACAGGCACACACAAATGTTATTAGTGTCCATAATGCTCAAAAATTACCGCCCAGAGTCACTGGTTGAGATAGGCAGCTATAGAAATCAAATAAAGAAATCAAATAAATAAAAATAAAAACCTTTGGCATGGAGTGCCTCTGGCTTCAATCCTTGCCCTTTCCTATTCAAATCTACATAGTTTGGGAGAGATTATCTGCCGGTTTGGGATGAGGCACCATCAATATGCAGATGATACCTCATTGAATATTACTTATTTCATTGATTTATATTGCCACCCTACTGGGCACGTGACTCAGGGTGACATACATCCAAAAAGTAATAACTAAAAATAGAACCAGATAATAGAATAAAATATAAAAAACAGAACCCACAAAACAGCATGCAAACACAGAAGTGCTGTGAAAAACACTTCATTCAGCAGGTCCTGCCACTCCCAGGCCCAATGCCTTTTATTTTTTTCTGAAGCAGGCATTCTGGGCCCATTGGGAGATGTGGTGAAAGTCTTTACAACTACCTGGAGGTTGTCAGACTCAGACTCAGACTCAGCCTAAATATGATGGAGTGGTAGTTGATGCGGAGGGTGACTGATTCCAGGACTACACCATCTTTGACTCTTGATGAGGTTGGGCCTGCTTTCCCCAGAAAGAGCAGACTCACAATCGAGGAGTCCTCCTGGACATGGCTCCTGCTCAGAGACCAGACAGAGACCATGGCCAGGAAGGGTCTTCATGGCTTTGGCCAATGTGTCAGTTGCAGCCCTCCCTGAAGCAGGATGCACTGAAGATGGTCACCCATGCCTTTGTCATCTTCTCAGCCCCACTAGGTAGACCAGACCAGCACATCAACTCCATAGGAAGGCTAAAACTACTTTGATTGAGATTGGCTGTAATAACAGAATCCTGCAAGTCTGATTGTGCTGTTCCCCCTTCTCCTCCTTAGACACCAGAGAATCAGGGAGGTGTTTGTGAGCTGCTTCCAAATGTTATCTTGTTGCTTTGGACTTAAAAAAATGTTTCAGCCCCTTTTGCCTTGGTAACAGTTCTTGCATCTTTCCATCAAGGTCATCTTCTTCACTATCATCTCTAGAACAAAGCACTGTAACTTGCTGTAGATGCAGCTGTGCTTGAAGACCACCCAGGAATTTCAGCTAGTCCAGAAATGCATCAGGATGCATGCTCAGTGGATGAGTCATGATATTGCCATGGTACATCTCTGATGCAGGGGCTGTGCTGGTTATAAGTAGACTTCTGGGTGCAGTTCAAAGTGTTGATCACTACCTACTGTCCAAAAGGCTCAGGATCTGAAACCTTAGGAACTGCCTTTCTGCAACAGTTTCTTCCTGCCCTACTCAAACCACTAGGTAGTACCAGCTCGTTAAGAGTTCCCACCTACCAGAAGATATGGGAGGAGGAAGCCCAGTGGTGGACATTCTCTGAAGCAGCTCCACTTCTTTGGAATAATTGCTCCCTGAGGCAAGGATGGTGAAACATAGCTGTTCCAGAAGGCCTTCAGGGATTTAATTATAACCAGTGCTGCTATATTCAAGACATTTAACTTATTACTTTTAGCATTAATTTAAACTGAGACTTAATTACATTACCGTTCTAATTAATGATTACAGTGACTTGCATTGGGTTTTATATGTAAGTTATGTAGCCACCTAGAGTCCTGGGGCAGTAGACCAATCCCATAAGTAAAGAATAAATAAGCAAATAAATAAAATAAGCAAGGCAGGCAGGCTTGGAAATTCCCTTGTCTAGCATTAAAGATATCTGACTGAAGTTTATGTGATCCTTGCTTCCTGGATCTTGCCTGCTGTGTGGGGTCTGAGAACTGTAGAGGTATATTTCATAGGAGAAAATGCAAAGGAATCCACACCAAAGTAGTCCCAATGGTCTGGTTCATGGGCTAAGCCAAGATTGGTTTAAATATGGTTTATTGAATTACCCAGTATGGGTTGGCTTCAACCAATGCACTAAGCTAAAATATAACCTTTGGTTCTGGAAGTTAGTCTGTGGCATTCAATGATATGACATTAGAGCTGCCTTATAGCCTATCTTTATTGCTGTTCATAAATTTATCATTCTTTTGTTCGGTTTATCTGGAACAAACATTAGGCTGATGTGCGTGATGTTCTAAGTCTCTTGTTTTAAAAATGGTGTCACCATAATTAAGTTTCCAGTTTTGTAATAAGGAGGCCAGTTTTAGTGATATACAACTTGGTTAAATCTCCCCCACTGGAGAGAATAAGTTAATCAGCATTGACTGGATTATGCTCAGCATTTAAAGAAAAAACAGCTTCTGATCCTGGAAATTCTTATAGCTGTCGTCTTCGTCTTTTGAACTTGCTCGATCAGATCTTTTGAGTCACTTGTAGGAACCAATATAATGAGCCGCAGAGCTTTGGTGCAGGACTTTGCAAAATATATTCAGAGAATGTTAAAACAGTGAGATCAAACGTGGAAAAACAACAACACCAGGATGCATTTTGCCTACCTTGTTTTAAAGTATAAATAGTTGAGGTAGCTGAAAAGTTAGTTGCTGTAATCACATTTTCCCTATTTGAAGCATCAATTTCTATTTTCATCAGCTTTTCAACATCACTGTGGAAACTGCTGACTTCCCCAGTAGGGAAGGTGGCATTGGTTAAATGACCATCAGAATCATACCTAGGAAAATAAAAAGAGCAGAGATATAAAATATAATAAGCAGATATAATAAGCACAGAGATAAAATATAAAATGCAGGTCACTGACACAGAAAGAAAGAAAGAAAGAAAGAAAGAAAGAAAGAAAGAAAGAAAGAAAGAAAGAAAGAAAGAAAGAAAGAAAGAAAGAAAGAAAGAAAGAGGAAGGAAGGAAAGAATTCGGTTTCAGTTGCAGGGACGTGCACCCAAATCAAATCAACATTTTATTCTGTTCCATGACCAGAGGAATGGATGGATGGATGGATGGATGGATGGATGGATGGATGGATGGATGGATGGATGGATAGATAGATAGATAGATAGATAGATAGATAGATAGATAGATAGATAGATAGATAGATAGATAGATAGATAAAGATCCTGGCATGACAGCATTGGGGCTGTTTCTGAAAGACATCCAACGATAATTTTGTTCAGGAGCAACCCGTTCTTTCTCTAGCTATCAAGAGAGTACGGATTGGCTAGCCCTGGAGTAAACTCATAGCGTTTACACTTACCTGCTGTTTTCAGCTGCCTGCTGCCTGCAATCAAAAAGCCTTTTGCTTTCCAAAACACATTACAAGCTGCTTTGGGATCCTGTTTTGGCTGAAGAACAGGGTCAAAATGTGCTTTATACGTAGAATGGCTAGTCTTTACGGTGATTAAGAAGTCACTCTGCACTCCCAGGGCAATCTGACAATGGTTGCCCTGTGGAGGCTTTTCATGGCTGGCATAGCCAACCGCAAAGCAACTCCTTCTAGAAAGCAAGGGGATTTCTAATCCCAAGGTGCTCCCTAGCACCATAGCTTAACTCTGTATTTCTATCTGGCCATATGGACCCCTTTCCAGAGAAAGCTATCCATTCACCAATTTTTTTTCTTAGATGCTTATGAGTCTAGGTGGGCTCAGAGGCCCACTTGGTAATCATGAGGTTAGAAGTTGTAGCTTTGCTTTGCAAGACGCCAGCATCCTCTCTCTTTTTTCTCCTTCTTTCTTCAAAAAAATATTTTTAATTAATCGAAAGTAATTGAAAAAGAAATGTAACATTCTTTTAATTGAAAATAATGAACTCAGCTGGAGAAATTGTCTATCCTTACAATTTTTTTTTTTGTTGACTCCAGGCAACTGCCTGGACAAGTCCCTGCAGTTTTCTTGGTGGCATTTTCAGAAGCAGTTGGCCCTTGCCTGCTTCCTAGGGCTGAGAGGGAGTGACTGGCCCAAGGTCACCAGCTGGTTTTGGGCCCAAGATGGGACTAGAACTTACAGTCTCCCAGCACCTTCCCTACTAGACCACACTGACCTTTGAGCTGAGAGAGAGGGACTGGCCCAAGGTCATCCAGCTGGCTTTGTGTCTAAAGTAGGACTAGAACTCATGGTCTCCTGGTTTCTAGCCTGGTGCTTTAACCACTGCACCAAACTGGCTCTCATCCTTATCGCAGAATTCCCCAATTCCAGGAAGGCGTCTTACAGAACCTCTTTTCTTGTCCACATCTTTTTCATTAATCATAGTCACAGAGCTGGAAGGGACCTCACAAGTCATCTAGTCCAACCACCTGCTTGATGTAGGATCTGCTAAAGTATGGCTCTCCAGCCATCATCTGAAGACCACCAGCAAAGGGAACCTACCATTTTATGAAGCAGCCTATTCCACTGGTTGAATCCTCTTAGAACTACCTCCTCTATCAAACTTGAATCTAATTCCCTGTACTTTTTAACCCCTTGGTTCTGGTCCTACCCTCCAGGATGACAGAAAACAAGTCCACTCCCTCTTATGACAGCCCTTTTAGATGTTTGAAGACTGTTATCCTGTTCCCCTCAGTCTTCTTTTTTGCAGGCTAAACAGACACGGATCCTTTAATCATTCCTCATAGAACATGATTTTAATTCCTTCACCATCCTGGTAGTCCTCTGGACTTGCTCCAGTTGGTTGATGCCCTTTTTAGCTTGTGGTGCCTACAACTGGACATAGTATTATTTCATTAACAATACCTTGATGCATCTCTATTCATAAATAAGATTCATGGAATTCAAGAGGCCTTATTAGATTAAAGGTACAGGTAGTCCTCGCTTAACATCCATTTGTTTAGTGACCATTCAAAGTCATGATGGTGCTAAAAAGTGACTTATGACCAGTGTCTAAAGTTACAACCATTGTGGTGCCCTTGTGATCACGTGATCGCGGTCTGGATGCTTGGCAAACATCTTGCACGATGGTTGCAGCCTCCCAGGGTCACATAATGGCCATTTGCGAGCTTCCCAGCCAGCTTCTGGCAATCAAAATCAATGCGGAACCACATGATTCGTTTAACAACCGCTGCAAAAAAAGTCATAGAATCAGGTCCAGTCACGTGATTTGCTTAACGACCACATTGCTTAGCGACCTAAATTCCAGCCCCAGTTGTGGTTGTTAAGCGAGGACTACCTGCATATAGAACTCGCTTAAGATTTTTAAAGAGCCCTTTCTCATTGTGGGCTAATTCATTTTATGCAGCTTCCACACACCCATGTTGCAACTTCAAGATTTTACTGGGACTTTTTATGCTTTATTTTATAAGCCACCTTGGTTAACTCATTGGGGAGGAGGCAATCACATACATAAAAATAATTCAAAATTAATGACGGTGAATTTATTGGAAGCTACAAAGCAACAGCACAGTAAGCGTTGGTGCTCTAGTGTGAGTTCGATGCAACCTAACACAGATACCACAAGAGGTCACTCTGTACCAGGAAGAAAGGGAATCAAAAGGAATGCTCCTGGAACAAATAAAAGAAGTTCTTCTCCCTGACCTGTTTAACATTTTCTGTCTTGAATGGCTCAAATTTCAAACTGCTATGAGAAATATGTTGGTGGTTTCAGACTATGCCCCAGACGCAGGAGTGTCCAGGTTTATGAATTGCAGTGTGGCAGGCCCATCAGGCTGTGCCGTTGGCATGGTTTATGTCTTCCAGCCAAGGCTGCACAGCACCGATGAGAAGTGATGACAGCTCTTCTGTGCCTCCTACCGGGAAATCCAGCTGTCCATTCCCAGCTGTTCAGGTTTTTTTTCTATTCTGTTGGTTTAAAGCCAGGCTGCCCAAACCCCTTTTTTCACTGGCGATTCATGCATTTGCTTGTCTACCAGGAGCTGATAGGAACAGCTGATACCTTGATTACATGGCCAGAAAGCACAGCATGCAATTCTGTGCAATTCCCTTCCCAACTCTGTGCTCATTTCTCCTTGAAGAGATGACTCCCTTTGAGTCAGAGGCTGTCAAGGCTCTGCCTTTGAGTATTCAGAGCCTCTCAGACCTCTCTTTTGGCCCACAATTCTCCATCCCACTTGACCTTAAGGATGATTTCAACAGAGAAATAACCTAAAAGAGAAGCTGGCCACGTTGCAAAATGACCTCTTTGCGTTCAAGAAAGGTGTGCAACTTTGGTTTGATCAAGGGACGTTTCAGCCCTGGCAGGTTGGGAACTACACTACAAAAATAGTTAGGGCTGGGCTTTGTTTTTGGAGGAGATTTGGATGTTTGAAGGGGTGAAATGGATGCCTTAGGCATCTGCAAGGCTTAAGGCACCTATTCCACCTCTTAAAACCCACCTCCACCCCAATGCATTAGAAGGGGCAAACATTTGGCCCCATTTCACCTGGGAGGGTTCTGGGGAACCACATGGAGCCCCCAGGACACTTCTGGACCCCTAGTTTACAAGGATGTTTGCGGGTCCATGTGAGCCCTTTGGGCATCTTGAGAACATAAAACCAACGAGCAGCAGGTTAGAATCTTCTTGGAAAATGTGTCCACTGACTCAGGAAAGGATCAAGACAAGCCATCAGGAAAGATAGCACATCCTGTGACTCTGGGGACAGGATGGCACAGAGCATATTTTCTTCCAATAAAGGTTTGTTCTGGGACAGGCCACGTTTACCATGACAGATATCTTGTGATGGGGCCCATGGTATGCCAACAAAGTTCCTGAGGTGCTCTGTAGTTTGAAAGATAGGGTAATATTTCTATGCTTCCTACTCAGCAGAACGTTTTCCTTGCCCTACCAGGCTATAACTGGCTGGACTCAGTACTTAACTGTATACCTGTGCTGTGGGATACCGAATAGCTGGAACATATCGCACTCGCTTGCCAATCTGCACTGTTTCTGCACCAGACAAAACTCCCCTCAGTCTCTCTCTCTCTCTCTTACATCAGATCATTGCTAATGAAACCACCAAGTCTGTGGCATTGTTTATGTAATGGTACTTCCCGATTTTAAGGTCCTTTCGGGCAAAATGTTCTGCAGGAGAACCTTCCTTTATTTCTTTGGATGGGAAAATTTCCTGCTGTGTAGCAAGATGCTCGAACGTGATGGTCATCTGTTTTGAGTCATGGACACACTTGTGCTTGCTAGAGGTGCGCAAGGCAAACTCAGATCCTGCTTTGTTCCCCTTGTTCTTTCACGGTTCTTGCACACGGGGTAAGGGACAGAGACATTAAGGAAGAAAAGAAGTAGGTCACATGATTACAACTGGGCCCAAGCCCTATCAATGTGGCCCTTGATAGGTACCCAATCACTGCAAACCATAATGCCAGGTCTGAGTGTGCCCATCTGCTTGCCACTATCTCTATTGTCTATCCACTTACCTTCTCTTTCTGGGCCCAAGAAGAAGAGGGCAGAGTAAGTGATATTGGATGGTTGCTCATTTATTCATGAAAGGGATAAAAATACAAAGGGACAGCCTGGTGCAAGGGTTAAGCCAGCCTTCCCCAATGTGAGTATCCTTGTCTGCCACAGAAACACATCTGGAGGGCACCCAGGTTAGTAAGCTGGGCTAAATGATTAGAATATGACCAGAGAGACTTCAGTGAAAGTTCAGCCTCAGCCACAGATCTCCCTGGATAGCTCTGAACTGATCATTTCCAATGTTCTGTTAGCTAATATAGCTCTTTAAAAAACTGAACAATACTTCCTGGTCAACTTGCACCTTGAGGGCAAGATTTTACAATAAAAAGTGAAGCACAAGCCATAAATTAATCTGCCATTTTGTAACTGAGCTGATATCTCCCATTGATTTTGCTATTTTAGCTTGATCCTCCTTCTTATATCCATGAGAAGAACATGATGGGTTGCAAACAGTCAGCAAAAATGGTTTTTGGCAGAGATGGGTCTTTTTAGACTTTATTTTTAGATTTTTATTTTTGTGTGTATGTGTGTGTTTGTTGTGAGCTGCCCAGGATTATATTGTATAAAATGGGTATCCATATAAATCTTATAACTAAATCCATACATAAATAACAGTTGTATTCTCTGATATAGAACTGATAGAGAGCCATATAAATGTTATAAAATAACTGTTGCATTACCTGAGATAAACTTGAGTTATTTTCATTCAGCCTGCAGGCCCAGAACATGTATTGTAGCCTGGTTCACATGTCACAAGAGCCCCTGGCTTGTTTAATCATGGTTCACTGAACGAACCAAAATCACTTGAATTTTCACACTGTGCCAATCCATAAATATAGCTTATAAATCACAATGGGCAGCCAATGCAGTAAGCAAAAATCAAACAAACTACATTATGGTTTAACTTTAGAATGATACGTGAGCCAAATCTTAGAGGGCAAGCTCATTTAAAATACTGAATTTAAATGTCTATTCAGTAGCATGCGTTCAAAAACCCCAGTGCAATGGGTGAACACATGTGAAACCAGCACAGCTTCATTGCAAATATGTAAGACCAGCCTTAGCCACAGTGCATGCCAGGGGATGCATTTTGGAAGGAAAAACAAGGTAGGGAAGGTTTGCTGAGAAAGGTTTCCGAAATCCTTCCCAACCCCTTCACCAGCATGAGCCATAGAAGGGGTTATTTTCCTATGTGTAATGAAGTGCTGCATTGCATCTGGATGTGTGTTTGGGTGTGTGTGCGCGCGCACGGGGAAGTGCAGGGTGGGGTAAACAAGCTTTGCTGTGGGTCACGTGGCCTGGAGGGAGAAAGGCTTAGAATGGAACAGTCATCAGTATTCAGTGCTCTTGCCCATCTGCCTGTTCCATAGGGACGCGTGGGTGGAATTTGGGGAATTGTTTTTCCTCGGCAGCTCCTGGCCTAAACTGGGCCAGTTTGGAAGTGATCCTTGTTTTGCTGTTTTTTTCCTGCCCACCCTGCAAATTTGGTCCTGTTTTGTTGCTCAGTTTTTGGCATGTGATCACACAGATGGACAAACCACCAGCATTTCAAACCCTTTGAGGTAATGCCTTTCCAACCAAGTATTGAATGGGAAACAATAAAATGGTTAGTAGAAAAGATGTGATATTTAGTGGATCATTAAAATATATGAAAAGAGCCCCATTCTGATATAGGGAGTTCCCCCCACCCCCACCAAAGGAAGGATTTCCCTGGATCTGGGTCACCTTTCTCATGTACTTCTCTTCTTCTAGAGCTCCTTGGTGAGTGGACCTAGCTTGCAACTAGTGGGAGGGCCCATGCTCCATTATTCTGGAAGGAAGTCAGGAATCTTTAACCCAACTCCCACTTGATGGACCTTCTATGGTCTTGCACAACACAGATATACCCTCAGGCCTATGCAAATATTCAATCGTATAGATACCTTCCAAAACAGACCTTGCAAATCAGGGAGTACTATGGACAAGATGGATTTTTGGCAGGTAGAATGAGGGGAAATAATTCCATTTTATAAGCTAAGCAGTTGTTTTTCAAGGTTTGTAAAAATGTTTAAGGGTCACTTACTCATACACTGTTGTCCATCCATACTCATTGCTTTTGGATGCTAGAAGTCCAGTGGTGCCAGGATAGGTCATTAGGGCTAAATTGTAGCCCTGAGCATAAACTCTTTTGAGAATGCCATTGCTACTGATGCCCAACCAGTATACCTGGCCTCCAGGCATCACTATCCAGAGAGGTAAGCCACTGGCATCCCTGCGAATATGTACCGAGTTGCCATTGTTGCTGGTAATGGTGCCAAGTTCACCTTCCCCATTGTACGTGAAATTATACATGAAGTCTCTTGTAATCAGATTGAGGGTGTGCAAGTGAGTCCCATTGCTAGTGAATTGATATAGTTCCTGGTCAGCTGGGGATGCAATCTCATAAATGTTGGCATCGTTGAGATGAGCCTTATTCCGACTGACAGCACGGATGCGGATGTTCCCAAGGTCAGCAATGTACAAAGTGCCATCGGGAGATACGGCGAGGGAAGATGGAGCTTTCAGCTTTGCATCTTTAGCATATCCACCATCACCTGAAAAATAGGAAGAAAGCAGCATCAACCATGCAAACTTGGCAAGAATAATGCCATGAATGCAAAAGTCATTATGACTCAACCATAAAAAATGAGAAGTGATATTCAACCTTCAATATTGTTACGATTGACAAAAGGATGAAATATCTTAATATTTTCTTCCAAGAATTTGTAGCCAGCACAGTGCAGTTCTCAATTCATACAACTGAAGATTAATAGTGATATCTTGTAGGATCCTTTATAGACTCAGCGTTGGGAAGAGCCATTGACACCATTGAGTATGACCCTCTAATCAAGTTGTCTAGCCCATACTGAACAGATCCAAAGAAGGGAGATCTCCACCTCTCTGTTCCACTATTTAACTATTTTTAGTATTGGGAAATGTCTTCCTAACTCCATTTAGCCCTTGGTTGCACTCCCACATGATGGTGAGCCAGATGTTTTTTAAACCATTCTTAAAAAATGCAACAATAGTCTGGTTTCCATGTAACACTAACCCAGAAATGGATTGATATAGTACCCATGATAAGCTCCAAACAAAATGATCATACTGTGATTTACTATTACATGCAACTTTGGCTATGAGTGCTGCATATACAACCCTGCTGTTTTGGAAACTCTTACATTCCAAGATGACAAAAACACAATGACAATCACAGCTGAAAACATTACCTTGGCAACATTACATTGTCATCCAGAAATGCAATGATGTGTTGAATCAAAATCCTTTCATAATGCAAGTGATGAGAACTCAGATGTGCTAAGATGATTATATTTTATTCAAGTTCTTTGATTTAGACTAATATGAATAAGAAGGGGGTAACCTAATCCAGATGGGTATTATAGTAAGTGAATAAGTAGCCTAATCCAGATGGGTATTATAGTAAGTGTCAATGGATTACTTCTTCCCCAACCACCATACTAAGATTTACTTTGAATTGTTAATTGCACTAACAGCACTGTGTCTCCCTTATCTCCTGCATTATAAAATATCATATATTGACAATGGACGCAATTGCCCTATATCTTCTCACACTGAGCAGGAACACTGCATTGACATAGAAGAGTCATAATAATTCGGGGATGCTAGCAATACTCAAGCTGGCTAATTATTTCAGTCCTAAAAAATTAAGCCAATTCTGCCATTAAGATAATGCCATTCATCCTGGCATACAACCTCGTGTCTAAAGCATGTGAACTCTGCCCTTGCACCAGGCAAAGCACTACTCAATGGAGCTGAGGTCCACATTAATGTTGATGATGCAGCTGTCCTTTCCAACTATAGAAACACAGGAGAAACATTTGGATTCTGAGAGTAGAAAAGAGAGATTTGAAGGTGTAAAACCTTACATTCTCCAAACAGTAAAATTGAATATACATTCATGTTTGTGTGAGAGCCTCACTGTTTTCAAGCATCCAAGTTTCAAAATGTTCAAGGACACATGAGTCTTTCAGAAGCATGATCTTGTAAGAGAAGACTCAAAGTCAGGAATCCCGGGCTTTTCAAGTAAGGATGGGGAAGACTCCTGTCTAAAACCCTTGAGATCCATGGTCAGTCAATGGCTAGGTTGATTCAGAATGGTAAGCAGTGGTCCATTAGCCAGAGTTAACTGAATAAGCCACATCTGGTTGGGTTTGCAGAATAAAATAAACCTAAACCAAGCAATCATATTTTGGGTATGGAAGATGTCATGAAGGAACTGGTCACA
The DNA here is from genome assembly GCF_059951505.1 of Python bivittatus. NCBI lineage: Eukaryota > Metazoa > Chordata > Lepidosauria > Squamata > Pythonidae > Python > Python bivittatus. The sequence goes on from NW_028277110.1 coordinate 544,003, forward strand.
GGGAGGTTTTTCAGACTGGGAAATGTGGACAGCTAGGAGATGATGGAGAGACTGAAACCCCAAACAAGAATCCCAGGCAAAGTAGTAAGGTCTCAAAAAGAAATTTGGAAGAAATTTTCAATAGATAGAGCCGGGTTTCTGGCTGGGGAACTCTGGGAGTTGAAGTCCATACATCTTAAACCTACTGAGATTGAGAAATCCTGAGATAGAAAATAAGACACTTGAAAAATCACAAGGTATATCCATGACGCCAGTAGAGTTTAGTGCTCTTATTTTGCTTGATACTTTCGCATCCAGAGCTAGTGACAAAACAAAACACAATGCTGGATATTTATGTTTCATCACTGAATTTAGGTAGCATGACCTAAGGGAAGCTCTGGGATCAATGAAGAGAGACAGGAGGGATTGCATGTGGGCAACACTAAATTGCCCACACTTGGCTTTCTGAAATGGGTGAACCCTATCAGTATAGACAATTCTGAGTTAGAGACACTAGTGCTCAGTCACAACTTCATTTCTTTCTAAAAGAGTGGCATTCACCACAAGAGCTTATTTGATAACAAATACTGTACAACTTTGGTACTTAAATTCAAACGAATAAAGGTCACTGTTTGCAAGTGAAAACATTTAATCCTCCCCCCCAACTCACTTCCCAGCTTTTAAAAAGTCAATATTTAAAGAAAGTTTTTTAAAAACTAAAAGCCAGCAAAGTTGATTGCAGTACATTCAGGGCAAATGAAAGCAATTTTTTTTTTCTTATGCCATGCATAATTAACTTATAGAATTCATATTCCCCATATGCAAAAAGAAGGGACGTATAGATACCTTCCAAAACAGAAAGATTCTATAAACTCCCTGAGGATAAGACTATCAACACTTATGAGCAAGGAGATGCCTTTAGCATTGACATATCAGATGCTTGGTGCAGACAGGATAGAATAAATCTTGCTGGAGATGGGAAAAAAAAATCCATCATGGGCTCTAGAGAGAATGAATTGGGGGGTTGTGCACTCAAATGATCCAAAGAATAAATATAATCTGGTAGGAATTAATCTCCCTTATTAGGAATCCATGGTAAGATCAGAGAGGAACTGGATCTTTAAAACACTAACAGATGTTCAAGGACCTTTCATCCATATTTAATAGTAAAAAGGCCTTTCACGCTCAGAGGAATGCAGCACTCTTTATCAAATCTTCTGTTTCTCCAGCATTTCCTGGAATGACCATGTGTTCATACACTTCCCTATCCTTAAACGATCCCAAATTTTTTTAATGTTAATTTCAATGTCATGTTTAATTGAAATTGAAATAAACCGTAATACAATTTAATTTTAATGTAATTATAAGAATTAATAGAATTATCAGTTTTGTTTAACTATGGAATTGAACAAAAAAGGGGAACTGGGTCTTCCAAGACAATATAATTAAATGAAGCAAACTTACCTTGGTCTGCTTATCCCTAATTATCACCTAAGCTGGAAACAGAATGTCAGACAAAATAAACCTTTCACTAGAATCCATCATTCCAAAGTGAGGCTTAAACTGACACTGGGAAGCAAGTTTAACATTCAGGGAGGAGTGTAGAATATGTCTGGGGAACTCAAACATCCAGCTTTCATGAAAAGGTATGGGTACAATCTACTTATGCAATAAGTCATCCATAGAAAGATGGGGTGAGGGAGGGTGAAATTAAGCACCACTTGCCTGAGAAACAATCACAGTTGGGATCAATCTTACAATCACAATCTGTTGGTGCCCCAGCAATGACAGAGATTTCACCATTGGTTGTGACCTGCTGGATGCGGTTGATCTTCCTTTCATCAGTCTCAGCAATGTACAACACACCACTGTGAGAGACACCAACAGCACGTGCCGATTCTAGGGTGGAATGGATGGCCACTTTGCTGACCAGAACATGGTCAATGCCTGGAACTTGGCAGTGAATCGGGCGTCCTGCGATGATGCGAACTCGCCTATTCTGAGAAATTTGTAGGACGATGTTGTTGTCCAGCACATACAATGAGTTGTCAAGGGGGTTGACAGCAAGATCTGTTGGCCATTCTAAGCGAACCTGCAGTGTGAAAGGAATAACAGATATTCAAATGTTTCTTCCACTTTTTCATAAGAATGGTATTACCTCTCATTCATTCATTTATTCTTCAAGCAATTATGGATATATGTTTTTTAAACAGACAACTAAATGGTTTATCGATTGCAATACAATAAACAGGGTCCTAATGGTTATATATTTTATGCATTGTTGCAGACTTCTGACTGATTCTGTGGCCTGAATCAGGGAAGAGATCTGGAAATTTGTCTGAGGGACCAGACCCTCTTCTCTCACTCACAAGTACTCACTATGATTGAGTGGTCCTGAACTCCAAGAGAGTACCAGAAGTAATGTAATATTTCCATAAGAAAATATAACATCTCCAGTCCCTCTATCCTCCAAGGTGATACGGATGTACATACCAAGACTGTGCAATGCTTTGGATTTAATTCCTAAGTGGTGTTTCAGAGCTCGCAGGGGAGCAAATGTGGTCCTTAACTGCAGTTCTTTATATCAGCAAATTTTCACCCCTGGGAAAAGAGGCAGCTGCTTTAAAGAGTTGCAAACAGGTGCTACGCTCACACTCCTGAACTCTCCAAAGCACCTTTTGGGAATCTAATTCAAAGTACTGCCCAATGCTGTGTTCACATATTTTATAACAATGAAGCTTAGAAAGTTAGGTTTAAAAGCACTTAGGGAGCCATTCTGTGGAATTTTGGTCTTCCTTTTCTTAGCCAGATGCTCCAACTACTTCACCACATTACCTCTGGCATACTGTTGTACAGTTCTGCTTTTGGCTCATGTTTCTTGTCTATTATGTAGCTGTAAGAAGAGTGTGCAAATAAATTTGAGTGCTTCGCTGTAGTTCTATTTCTATTCTAAGCAAGTTTGGGGGTAAAAGGTGTTTTAATACAAAAAGGGTATCTTCAACATCTTTTTCCTACCCCACGCCTACAAACACTGAATACCAATTGACATTGTTTTCATTGGATAGTCATGCATGCCACAGTAGGTCCCACAGCATTCTCCATTAAAGTGGGGACATTATCCTGGGAACAACTCAAGCAAGCAAAAAAACCCCCAGCAGATAACATCAGTCAGAAATTTCTCCTGTCAAAGGTGTCACAGGCAATGTTGACTAGCCCCAAAAGGTGGATAAACAAGCATCAGGAAGATAACCGCTTATTATTTTTGCACAGCAGAAAGGATTGAGAAAGAATATTTGAGAGTTCAGATAATAGCCTCCCCCCTTTTTTAAATCAGTTGTTCGGTTACAGGACAACAGATTTGAGTCCGTCGTTAAGAGAAGCTGCTTGACAGAAAGAACAATTGGACAATGCAATGGATTATCTACAAGGATGTTGGTGATCGCACTCTCTCTCTCTCTCATTGCAGAGGGACCAGTAGAGGAAGAACTGGCAGCTGGCGACTCTATGGCCTCATAAGACCAAATGTTTGTTTGGTGTCTATCAGAGGTCCCTCTGCATTATGGTTGCCCATCATCAGTACCATGGCTTCCTACCACTTGAGGTAGGGAATGTGCAAATACTCTAATGTATGCTCTAAAAAGTGCTTAATATTGCAAAGAATGAGTCCCTCATACATAAATCCTTGGTCCCGTTCATTTTATATCTTCAAGTTCTCCTCAGAACTTCACCCTAGGTAGGGCAATTCCCAATCCTTAGTATATACAGCACTGTTTCTCAACCTTGGCAGCTTGAAGATGTGTGGACTTCAACTCCCAGAATTCTGGGAGTTGAAGTCCATACATCTTCAAGATGCCAAGGCTGAGAAACACTAATGTATAGTCACAAGAGGATCCTACACTGAGAATATCAGTTAGATAGCTAGGACACATCAGCTTCCCTTTGCTCCCTTTAAGGTCCTTTTGCTTTTCTGAGTTGGAAAATAATTCAGAAAAGCTCAAGGGGAAAGAAACAGAATGTCCTGTTGAAAAGAGATCAGGTTGGAGAAGGATTTGGAAATGGAAAACTTGGAAAAAGAACATGATTACCACCATCTAGCGCTACCAGATCTGGGCTGCAAACATCCAGTTAGCCTCTGGATAGCTCCAAACTCCAAACCTTTGCTGCCATCTGGATGGTCCAGATTTTTGTAGCCCAATTCTGCTGACTCTACCCCAACCTCCCAAACTAATTTGCAGTTAGAAGTTGCAGCTTGGGGTGACCCTTCTCCCTGTCTTCAATTATCTATCCTTCCATCCCTCCTCCCCAAACATTAAGAGTAGACCTACATGTGTAATTTGACCTTAAGATTCCAGTCATCTATAAAAGGTTGGGTTATGGTTTATAAGCATGCCCAAACTGTTCTCTGCTGTTTGGAACTAACTTCAAATGGTAGTTTCCCAGAAAGCAGGATATAACTCTGATGGATCTGAGCAACAGGCAAGATGAATTCTTGGATACATTTTTTACTGAGGTACAGTGGGTTCTGAACGGTGCAGAAAGACTTATTTAAAATACAGCTTTTAGCAGGGCATGTTGGGCGGGTAAGGGATACTAGTTGGGAATTGGGCCAGCCAATGACTTAGCAGAAAGCACAGGAACATATAACAATAGGGTCGTATAACTCTAAATCATACTTCACCATGATTTGCAAACTAAATCTTGCAAACTATAATGACAACAATGTCGCTATGGATAATGATAAATTCATGGCAAGCAACCCACAAACTGAACATCACATCTCTTTTGGATCCTCATCACTTTGCTATGTTCCTTACAGAGACACTTGGTGCAATTGGGATGGTTTTGATATAATAATTGCATAATCTTATTTCATTAAAACACCTTAACCTGTGTGTGTTTCTTTTGGATATGTGTGTGTGAATGAGTGACAAAACTGAAAATACTATTCAGTGATTAAAATCCTCCTCGCCCCATTTTTCTAAAAATATATGGCTACTTGACATTAAGATGGATGTGGCTGGATTCATCGCCGTGGCAAGAAGTGGACATCCTCTACAGTGAAGATGGATAAGATGAACTATTTGGAAACAGTCTGAAGACCTTGGCCATTTATTTTGTTTTCCCACATACGTTAGATTCTGGCTTAATTTGGATCCAACTCTCTATATAAACCAATAATACTCTGGAAGTCGTGAACATGAAATAAAACAAACTTCATAAAATTGCTAATCAGTGGAAAGTTGTTCTGCTTCTTACTGATTAGTTGTGAAGTAGTGAAGCAAAAAGAAAAAAAGTTACATGGAATATCTTATATCAAAATAATACAACCTGTGGCTCTCAAAAAATTTGTGTCTGACCCCAGAGATCTCCCAAGTTGTTACCAAATGAAATGTTTAAAGAGACAGAAGGCAGAAATGGTTAAACTTATAACTGGAGATTAATAGCAGTTAGGTTTGATTTTAATTACAGCAAATGAAAAGCTTTCTTTCCTATGTTACAACTGGGAGTGCAGACTCCAGTATAATCCTCAAAGCTCTGAATATGGAAGAAAGTTGTGCCCTACTGCTGAATACATAACTGTTGTGAAATAATTTAATACATACACTCCATATAATAAAGAGAAGAAAGAAATCTGTTTTTTAAGAATTTTTTAAAGTCTAAATTTAAATGTAGACACAATAATAAATAAAACAAAAAAAATGAAATGTACCATTAATTATAATTTGGAGATATAGCAAACCTTGTATATTATCTTCAAACAAATCTATACTGTAGCAAGCATTCAGATAATTTGATCAGTAACATATCATGAGCATTATAATGGTCTTATCCAGTTTGGATTTAATCAGTAAAATGAAATGGTAATTGGTTATTTATTTTCTAGGGATACATCAAAATCTTATTTTTAGCTTTTAAAGTCCTAGGCCTAAACAGGATAAATTGGTCCATCTAAGACCAACCTTCTCTTATTATGAATCTGTTTAGTTATCAACCTTTGCAGGCAAAGGCACTTTGCAGACACCACCATTTACAAAGACATATTTGGGGACACGTGGAAAAGACCATCCTCTGTGCCTCAAGAGTTATAATCATTCCATCCCCATTCTATTTTTAGAAAAAGTATTTGTATGTCTTTTTAACTTGGCTGTGTAAATCTATTGTCAGTGTTTTAAGATTTTAAGATGGTTTTTAATATTACAAACTTTTAATTAAAGTTTCAATGTATTTTTCTGCTTTGTTTAGAAGAAATGCTGTGAAATGTGCAGAGGTGCTTAAGATAAACTTGCTGGTAATCATGGCTTGGAAGCATCATTAATGAGTTGTGGAACTCATTAAAGCAGCTGCATCTGTTTCTAGGACTGTGTAGCTGTAGTAGAAGTTTCCTTGCAGCAGACTGGAATATTTGTGGCTGTCCATCACGGAGAAGTATACCCTGCATGACCTTGCATGTTTCTAAACACCTCTTCCAAACTGAATCCAAGCATTGCACAATCCTTTTAGAAAACCACCAAGATGTTGATCTATCTTGATGACTTTTTGGCAGACAAACAATGTACAAGCATAAAAATGAGAAAGGAACAGGAACCACAGTAGACCCCTTGCCAAACATTGGTTCTTTCATCTAGTATTCCAGTTGGACTAATCTCTTTGTAAGACCTATAAGGAGAAGATTCCACTGAAATGTGTTTGGAATCATACAAGTTCTCACAGTATCATTGACATTCTCTCAACGAAAAAGAAAAGCCAAAAGGTGGGAGGGTGGGGAGCAGAAACTGAGATTACTGTTCTACAAATAATTTTTAGCTAATTAATTTTGAGAATGTAAAGCAAGGAGAGAGATCAATATGAGTGAAAAATGGCATTATTTAATGTTCTTCTATTGGATATAGGGAAATGTCCTGATTAAATTATGTACATGCATAGCACTGGAGTTACATAACCATGGAAGATGAGAAACGTTAAAGGCACAGAGAATGGGAACAAATCAACTTGAATACAGGGAGTCTCAGATATAATAGAAACTTCAACCAACATTTAACATCTTTAAGGCCCTTAATGTTTTGGTTATAGAGACAAGCTAGTTTGAGAGTGCCATCAAGCTCTCTTATCCAGAAGGCAGCTTAAGAGAAACTTGCTGGTAATCATGGCTTGGAAGCATCATAAATATTATACACACAAAAACAGAACACTTGAAATGCTGGGGCTGGGGAGAAGTAGAGCTGGTAGGAATCTAATCAAATTCCTTCAAAGTATGTAATAAACAACCCTAACCTTTCCACCCAGTATTAACCATGAAGCAGACCTGAATTTGCTTAAGTACATAACTTAAAACATCGCAAAGTTTTGCCCCTCCTGTCCACAGTAAGTTGTTGCCAGGAATTGCAAGAATAAAGGAATTGGCAAACCTTATCAAAATGTCTGCTTTCTCCAACTCTGGTAGCATCTTGTCCTCTCTCTCTCAAAAAAGAGCCCTTTTATTCGCAGAAGTATCATTCTAGATCAAACCAATGTTTTTAAAAGTTCTTATATATTTTGCGGCACGGCCAACTGAAACCCTTGGCAGATTTTTGTGGAAGGGAGAGTGTGGTTTGCAAAACTCAGTTTCTGGCTCGTCCTTTATGCAGATATAGACATTTATCTACATATTTATGCTACGAAAATAGGTCAAGAATGCACTCAAATTATTATAATGTCATTTGTGGCTCTAGCTACATTCAACGCTTATTAACAATGGGTTATTTGGCATCATGTATTTGACAAATGATTCGGAGGTAGAGGTGGCTGGGGGGTGGGGAGAGAGAAATTTGGTTAATTGCTGCCAGTTCCAAACAAAGAATAACCTAGACCACAGCCTTCTGTGAAGAGTGACAGAAGAGGTTGATTGAATTGCAAATGAGCACTGATGAAACTTTTCTTCCTGAACATCAGCATGTCAGATATTTTTAAATCACACACCCGCACAAGAGTAATGCCATTTGAATTTGATTGCATACATTTCAGAGCAAATGTTGTTGGTCATAAGAATCTGGAAGCTTTGGGATGGTGTAAACATCTGTTGGGGCAAAAGTCATCCTGCCTTTTTTTTTTTTGTTTTTGCTCACTTCAGCAAGAACTGGAAATGTATTCAGTAATTCTTTTGTCAACTGCAATTCAATGTGATGGAGAAAAATGCTTCTTGTGCTTATCCTAGTTACAGAATTATCAAGTATAAGTGAGTGTCTTTTCAGAATAAAAAAGAATATCCGTAGCTCAAGGTTGAACTGTGGAGTCCTTGGTGCTCTCTGAGCTTGGTTTTTTGCTTGCAGGCATTTTATTTCCTGACTAGATAACATCATCAGTGTGAGAGAGTGTGGGTTTTACTCCCTGTTTATATACAGTAGCTTGCCCTGCCAGTATTGGTGGGGGTGTGGTTTTCACCTTGATTAGGGTATTGTTTTCTGCTTGATTGTTAATCCCTGCTTATCTGGGTGTTGGTTGCTGGAGAGGATGTGTTCTGGTCTTTTTGTGTCCTTCTTAGATTTTTTATTGTCTCTTTTGAACACCAGAAAAAGGAAACAGACCCCCTATACAACATCTTCCCACAAAATGGATACCCATGCAAGTTTATCAAAAGTGCCTGACCATTCAACCCACTAAAGCACAACCAACACAAGGTATGAAAAGGATAACACCACCATATATCAAAAACATCTCAGACCAACAACCAACAGTCTATTACAACCACACAGCATCACCGTAGCACACAAACCAACTAAAGCCCTCCGAAACATCTTAAGTAAACCAAAAGACTCAGTAGCCCAAGAAGAAAAAACAGGAGTCATCTACAACATACAGTGTAAGGACTGTAACAATCACTATGTAGGACAGACAGGCAGAAGGTTAGCAGGGCAAATCCATGAACACCAACTAGCAGTCAGAAGACACAACGACAACCCCTTAATCTCACAACACATGGACAAACTCAACCGTAGTTTCAACTGGGAAACTGTGAGCATCCTAAACCAAGCTGAATCCAAAAACTCTAGGGCATTCCTGGAAGCCTGGCATTCAGACAAATCGGCCATCAATAGACACAGAAATAAACCACATTTACACACCATTCAAAAGAGACAATAAAAAAGCTAAAAAGGACACAAAAAGACCAGAACGCATCCCCTCCAGTAACCAACACCCAGATAAGCAGGGATTAACACCAGGCAAACAATCAAGCAGAAGACAATGCCCTAATCAAGGAACTACCAAGGAGAAAACCACACCCCCAGCAATACTGACAGGGCAAGCTACTGTATATAAACAGGGAGCAAACCCCATACTTAGCTGCACTGATGATGTTACCTAGTTGGGTAATGAAATGTCTGCAAGCAAACAACCAAGCTGAGGGAGTGTCCTGCCTTTGTACAATTCTCCTTTCAACACTCTGCAATTTTCCTGGCTTCCAATTTTTCACATACATCAGATGCCATGATGAGGGAATATTTTCCATGGAGCTGATGATAATTACGATTACTATGATCACAATGATGATGTGGGGGCAGCCAAGGAGGCTGTAGAGTGATGGAGAGAAGGGCAAACTTAAAATCAAAACAAAATACACCAGCACCAGCTGCCACCATGCAACAACCAAGTAAGCTCAAACAAATATCACTGAAGAAAATGCTGAAGGAAACTTAAGAACGTGGTAGAAATGCAGAAGCATTTTTTCCAGAAAAAATAAATCCCGTAGCACAGATTTTAATATATTCATGCTACATACCTCCATGTTAGAAACTCTGACATGTAGCATTCTGAACACAAAAAGGCCTTTTTATGAAAGGAAAAGTTCCAAGGCCAGATTCCCATTGCGGTGCATGAACAAAGTTTTAAACTGTTTTGTCAGATCACTTGAATCCTAGGACTGCAGATATCTGAAAATGCCCAATATGTTTTAAAAGAGCTGTGCAACAGTTGAGGGCCTCTTGGCAGTTTTGGGATTCCAGCCCCAAACAGCATAACCAGTGATCAGAAATGATGTGAGTTAGAGCTCAGAGTTATGAAGGCCACATAATATGAAGAGTAGCTTTGAGTCCAGTTGAGAAGGAAACAGTATAATGACAGTCAAAAAAGTAATGTGAATCATAGGTTGTACTTCATAGGGTCAAGCTGACTTTTTCTGGCTTTAAAGAAGGAGTTAGATAGGAAGAATTATTGCAGAGTTGAGGTTCAAGATCGGTGGAGGGTACCAGACTGGGAAAGATTCCTGGAGTGTAGAAGCAGGTCATTAAAAAGTCCTCAGGGTAGAAATACTTTGCTCTGTTTTTTCCTGACTTTCTACTGGAATGCAACTTTCACTTTCTCCCCTTTTTCAAAGGGCTTGAAAGGCATAACTTTGCCACCTGGATAATTATGTTCTCTAAGACCGGGGTTTTAATATGTTGTATGATACTTTACTACTGTTTTCTCAGTTGTTTGTATTGTTTTGTCCTGGTTTGAGCAAGGAACATGCAGAAGCCAACTTTGAATTGATTACCCAAAGGGTCTGTTCCCATGGTGGAAACAATCCAGTCATTACATCTTTCCCTCACTGCTCTAGCAGTGGAAACTGAAAAATTGCCACTTTCTGCCCTACTTGTTTTCTTCTCCCTCAAGCCAGAGTGAGGAGGAGGAGGAGGAGGAGGAGGAGGAGGAAGAAGAAGAATCAGTGGCACAATTGGAAATCTGTATCATTGCAAGTAAGATTTTTTGGGGACACTCAGGTTTCATCACCCTTGTAGACAAAGGGGGTGAAAACCAAAACAGCATAGATACAGAATGTTCAGAAAGCCCCATTTTGAGGGTCATTTCTAGGACTTCTCAGTCTCTGGAGAAGTAAGAGCTAGGCAGTGCTACAATCAACATTCTCAATGACATGGCTGAACGGTCTGATAAGAGACAGCATAGCCCACAGCTGGATAGTGGGCAGAGCAAGAGGCTCAGAAGGGACCCTCCCTAGTTTCTTGGGGTGTGAAGATGAAGGCAGGAGAACTGTACTTTCAGACTTGCAAGACTCTGTTAATGTAGCTTTACAATAAAGTAGAATTAGTTTATCTGATCATGTTTCCTGTTTGGTCTGTCTGGTAAGGCTGACATCAGCTGACCAGGGAGAATTAGTTTAAACCTATGCAAAATTGTGGTTGTTCAGATCTAAATCTAATCCCTCTAGCATTAGTTGACAAAGGCAACTAACCCTTTGGGGAGGATTCCCACAACTCATCAACCCACCACTGATCCAGTTAAGTGTGCTGTGGGAATAGGGCCACAGAACATGGTCAAAGACTGTTCTGGGCCCTGGCAGAAGCAGGACCCTGGAGAGCTCACTATGGATGATTTTTCAAGCTGGGTAAATTCTTCAGAAGAAAGAGGACAGCTGCTGCATAGCCAGGAAACTGCAGGCCAGCTTTTCCATCGCCTGATAATTTGTTTGATTTCTATCCCACCTTTCATTCACAAGCTCAAAACAGCATAAGTAATGGCCATTCAGCAATGCTGTGAAGTGAGGTAATGGTACGTGGGAATGACCTTGGAAGACAAGGAGGAGAGCTTTTTAATCAGTGTTTTGTCTCTCCTCTTTCAGTTTTGATTCAGCTTTTCAGCCTATTAGATTATATTTTTACTTGTCATTATTGTCTGGTCTGGTTTTCCTCCTTTTTTAAAGTCTTTTAAATTCCTCTCATATATTCCTTCCAATGGGGGAGTTGAAAGGATTCCAATGAACTCTGGATCTACAAGCCCCATGAAAACATTGAAACAATTAAGGATTGGTGAATTAGTCCCTGGATCTGACTCTAGGCCAGTAAGTACAGAAATTTCATTATGGTATCCCAACAATATGAGCCTTTAGCAGCCTTGCAAGTAGAGCCAGAATTAGAACAAACAACTATGATATGTCTGCTAATCCCTCTTTGGAGGATATTCCTCTTATAAATCAACCAATGGATAATTCAGAAAATAAGGATTTGCTCAAAGATCCTTCTCAGACAGTCTTGCTGGCAAATCAGTGCCTTTTAGCAGCTGATCCTGTGTCTTTAATATATCTGAATGTAACCACCATCAATGAGAAATTAGATATACTTCTGGACTTCCAGGGAAGCAATGATGATGACTTTGCTTTCAGCAGAGCTGACAACTGTAGCAGAATGAGGAGCCGACAAATGGATCAGTGCCTCAAAATTCCTCCCCGGAAAAAGGGGAGGACTTGAGATCACCCACAGGGCTCCTTAAGGAGGCTCCCCACAACGAGACCATAAAAACAGCAGTCTCTGGTGAGTTTTAGAACTCTGGGAGCTGGGAGAGTCAGTTTGCCCAAGCCACAGCTCGGAGCCTTTAAAAGAGACACTGAGTTCACCGACTCCCTTTCTTAATCACTTCTAAAAATGGCTTATAAACTGCTTTTTGAATACTAAGAACCTTTGGAAACACAAGTTTTATTTCACTGGGTGATTTTCCTTCAATCCTCAACAAAAGAAGTTTCATGTAAGTATAAGAACTTAAAGAATTTTTTTTTTTAAATTTGGAAATAAGCAGCAAAAGGGTGATTAGAATGTTGATTTTGGAAAGTTATGAATGGACTAAGGGAGTAGACTGACTGGAAATAAGATTTTGAAATTAACTATAAGAATACTTCCTGTGGTTTGTTTAAAATCCTATTAAAAATGTATGAAGATCTTGAAGTTAAGTGTAAGAAATCTTTCCATGGGAAAATTGTGTGGATTAGAGAAAAACATTATAAAAGGAGACTGTGAAGGCTGGTTACTAGAGGCAACCAGAAAGAACTAAAGATTACAATTAAAGGAGAAGACCCACTAATGCAGTATGGAGAAAAGTATTTTAACTCTGGAAAATTTCAAGGATATTTGGCAACATTGTACTCAGAGCTTCCTCTTAAGATTGTCTGATACTATAAAAATGGGTTTTAAAGAGGGGGTAGAAGAGGATACAACAGAGAATCAGGCTGTTTTGGATATGGATTTAAAAATGATAGAATACAAGAATGATATTGACAAAGATGCTATGTAGGACTTACAAATGAAACCAACTGATGTTTTAATAGCTAAAAGGGACATACAAATAATATATCAGAGGCGTGACTTGGATGTGTGGATTTCAATGAAAAAGAGGGACTTGGATAACTTTCTTATTTTGGACTTACAAAAGAGATGTGTTACACTTCTGAAAGAGTTTCTGAGAAAAGATAAGGAGAATGAAAAGAAATCAGCTTTTGGGACATTACTTAAAAGGAATAAACATCAAGATTTTTAAAAGTAAAAAGAAGGATTATAAAGTTGGTTTGATTGATCAAGGTTAAAATATATGATGTTTTCTTCTAGTAGTTTTTAATGGATTTTTCTTGACGAGGACTGAATGACAAGACCTTAAAGATTTTCAATTAGATAAGATATGGGGAGAAGAGATTTTTTGTTGTATGATTACAGAAAGTGATGGGTTATGATGTTAACATTGAAATAAAGTATTAAATTTGTGAAGGAATTTCTGAGAGGAGATAAGATAAATAATAAGAAATTAATTTGTGGGATATTATTTGAACGGTTTCAAGATTAAGATTTTCTGGTAGCTCTTAATGGAATTTTTTAAATTAAGCTTGAACAACAAGCTTTTATAGGTTTGCTTATAAATATAAGATAAAATATGGGAAGAAGAGATTTTTGTTGTTGCTGCTGTATTTTTAGAGGAAATGATAAGTTACTGTGTAAAGGAAATGAAATGAAATAGATTTACTTGTTTAATGTTATATATATTGTTATTTCTGGTAACTCTTAATGGACTTCTGCTGATTCAGACTGAATGATGAGGTTTTATTATTTACTAATAGATAAAAGATGAGATATAGGATGAAGAGATCTTTGGTTGAAATGTTAAGGTGATAAGTTACTGAAATTGTTTGTACTTATCTTGATGAAGAGGGAAATTATTTCTTTGTGTATTCTTTTTTCTTTATATATATTTCTTTTTCCTCCCCCTTTTTTTCTTCTTTTTCTTTTGTACTTTTTCTTCTTTCTTTTTTTCTTTTTATATTTTTATTCTTAGTTTGTATTAGTTTTTTATCTCTGTATTTTTAAACGATAATAAAAATTATTCTTTAAAAAATGAGAAATTAGATGTACTTCTCTGGCTTTTAAAATACTCACCAAAAGGAATATCAACAGACAGAGGAATGTCCTGGAAGAACTCCTTTTATCATCAAGCTATATTTTATAGCAGGCTCAAGTCGTACTTGCTATTCAGAATTATAATATAAAACTCACAGATGGGATTCCTAAAAAAAGCCATACTTTCCTTAAGTCTGCTATTATGCATTCCTGTCTCTCAGGTGCGTTTACTGGCTACAGAGTGGCTCCTGAGCTCAGGAAATACTTGCAGGATTCTACTAAAGTTTAATTCTCCCACAATCTCATTAATGTTAATTAGGATGAGAAATGATCTGGCAACCTTTCAAATTTACCCTAATCAGGTCTTTAAGAGATCTGACAATCAAACTTTACTGCCCTATTTTGAAACATGGGACATTTCAGCTGGAAGTTACTACACAATACATAAAATATATTGCTAAATGCCTATGAAAGTAGGGTCATATTTGCTCAGGACACAACAGAACTGATCTCAAAATAAGCTTTATAAGCAGATGTGACACAGCCACCTAAGAGGTATTTGTTAATGCCTAATTTTGTCATGCAAAATGGAACTGGTTTCCAGGCTGAACAGTAACGATGTATGGGAACGATTAGTGTCGACCTGAGTAATGTCCATGCTGGCATCACAGCGCAGAGGCTGGGTTGATGTGAGGCCATTTGAGCCTATTAATGTCGTGATCTGACCACTTCCATCAATCTTACGAATCGTGGTGCCGTCTACAAAGTAAATGAAGCCATGCTTATCGACGGTGATACCTGTTAGGAAAAAGGAAAGAAAATTAAGCAGCAGGACGAGGAGAGACTAAGTCTATAAATGCAGGTTTGGTTCTGCACCCCCTCCTTCTTGTTGTGATTTACTGATCTGCTATGCTTGTAAATGTATGAACCTGTCGTAAAAGACAGTCATGCTCTGTAAACATTCTTGATTTCCATCAATATCTTTTACCATCATAAAGAATGTATGAAGTAACACTGGGGGGAGAATAGGTCAAAACAAAATGTTTCACAAACTGGAGATCAGTCTATTAAACTGCACTTGGACATCAGCTGGTAGAGGAAATAAGTCAAGAGGACTTCTGCACAGAGATGGATGGGTCTGTCAACCTGAGTTTCTCTCAGTTTCTCGTTTTTTAAAAAGTAGCCTGATTCTCAATCCACCCCACCCCATTTCTTCATCGCTCTGATCTCTTTGGCAGAAAAGCAAAGCAGAACAGTACACAACAACAACGCGGAATAGGGTTGTGTTTAAAATTCTTCTAAAATATCCTCGTTCTTGTTTAAAAAAAAAAAAAAGGTTTAAATATCCAGTTTTCTATAAACTGGCCAAATGGAATGTCCCTGGTTGGTTCAACCATTACGAGAAGGGTTTCTAAGAGACTCCCCGTCTTCTGAGCTTCATGGGATGAGGACAAGATAGCCACTCTTCTCAGTAGTTGCTCCCATTTTATGGAACTCTCTCTCTCTGAAGGTACATTTACTACCCCGGCCCTCTTGGTTTATTGTAAGCAAGTGAAAGCAGTCTTATTCCACCATGCCCTTGATCCTAGCTGAATAGAGACATGATGATGGCTTTCTAAACTGCTTTTTATAGGAATCCTATTGCAACTGTTCTTTTTAATTGTGTTGCTATTGTTTTATTGTTTGCTACCCACGGTCTGTTGGGAGTGGGGCCTAGAAATGCTATAAAACTACCTAAGCACATAATATTTTTCAAATATTTCTTTTTGATACACTTTTCCAATAATACAACAATTTTGAGTGCATATACTGTAATTTCCCCAATATCTGTATTATTGTACAGAAGTTTGATGTGAAAAACTGTATCTCAAAATCTGGAGATCAAACAATGAAGGATAACTGCATTGTGATTTCCATACTGATTTAGCAAATGTAGTTTTGATACACTTTTATACAAAGTGAGTACTGAATAATATGCTTTCCCAAACTGACTTCTAAATATGCATTGCATTTTAGCTCTTATGAGACTCAAAATTTTGTAATTTTCCCACCCAACTATCTTAAATATTTCTGTTTTGTCTCTTGAGACGGTTTAGAGATAGACCTAGAAACTGGTATAAAATCATATTAAAAAGAAAATGACAGATATATATATTTTTTAAGCATGAGAGTATCAAAGTAGCTTAGAAACATAATAATTATATACTTATCTACTGGCTATCTGAAATTCTGCTATACTGGAGTTGTACTGATTCTTTTAGAGCAGTATAGATTGCAACTGGTTCGCATATTGCACTAAGGCATGGTTCGTTTAACTATCATTTATTGAATAAACTATAATTGACTTGGCATAACATGCCAAGTCATAAACCATTATTTGCCAAGCTTAATGCTGGAGTTTAGAGAACATGTGAAGGCACCAACAAAAGCCAAAAGAACTTAGCTTGATGAACCCAGACATTCAAGTCCCAGCTGGAGAGTAAAGAAGATGACCTTGATGGAGATACGCGGGCTCTACTGCCCAGGCAATAGGAGCTAAAGCATTTTTAAAGTCCAGAACATCCAGGTAATGTTTGGAAGCAGCTCAGATGCCTCCCTAATTCACTGAACTCTAAGAAGGGGGAGGAGGTATAGCACAATCAGATTTGCAAGGTTGTTATTATTGATTATGTACCATCAGGTCACTGTCAACTCCTAGTGACCACACAGATAGATTTTCTCCATGATGATCTGTCCTTAACCCCATATTTCAGGCCTTCCAATAGTGTACCCATTGTCACTATAATTGCTGGTCATCCTCTTCTTTCTTTCCACCCTTCCCAGCATTAGAGCCTTCTCTACAGAGCTAGGTCTTCACGTCACATGTCTGAATCTGTTATTATAGCCAGTCTCAATAAAAGTAGCGTTAGCCTTCCTGTGGAGTTGATTTCACAGTCTGGTCTACCTAGTGGGGCTGATAGAAATTAATCTACAAAAGGGGTCCTCTGCAGATTTTTTTCTGACTTTAAGTCTCTAATTCTTTATGTTTCCTTAAGCCACCTGGGACTCGTTGTGTGCCCATAAGGATAACACGAGACACACAGGCTTAGATATGCTTACTTTACAACAGTGGGGAAAAAATATGAACATGAAAGTTGCACTAAAGTCACACTTCTCTGCTATAAAATCTGCAGTCCAAACCCAAGTAAAAGGAAGAGCAATGCACAGTGTTTGCAGAAATAGATCCCCCAGGATATAGGTGGCTATTATATATGTTGAAGGGGGGGAAAATGTATCCTGCCTTTTAAAATGCTGGTTTAAACTGAGATTCCAGAAAGCGCAGTAAAATAAGATATAATTCACTGAATGTGTGACTCCACAAGGGACTGAGAATGATCCAAAACTTGAAACTCATAGACAGAAATAATTCAGGGTATGAGAACCTAGAAATACACATTAGGAACAAACGAAGAAAAAGACTTGAACAATTTGGCCACCACCCAACTTCATACTTGGACTTCAGTGTCTGCAATCTCAGGCAAAAAGGGAGAGAAAGACAATTCTATTGCTAAGAACATATAAGGGAAGACATGTACGAGTAACAATAAGTGCCAGATTGATGTTTTATTGGCAAATAGGGACCAACATTATGGAGACAGGATTGCGTTGATATGCATTCCATGGAATGGAAATCTTTAAGCTTCTGGTATCCGTTTCTCTGTGCATCATTAAAAGAGACCATGAATGGTTAGAAAATGTATTGAATAATGTGCCAGAAGTTTTTAAAAGCAGGAACAGCACTAGATGGCATTCAGTTTATAGAAGAAAGTCAAAGGGGAACATAAGAGTTCTCAAGTCATGGTCTTACAGGGAGAGGAGCTTGTCTGTCTCAATCCATCTTTGTTCATTTGAGTTCTCATGCGGTGTTTCACCAAACAGAACTGGAATGGTAATCTTTTCTATCTGGCTCCTGGCATTATCACACAATATTATACGATTGCCCGGATGCCCCTTGCCTCACTCAAACCTCCCCAGGTTGCCACATTTCCTAAGATTTCAGTAACCCAGCCTCCAATTTGCATGAAACCTCTTGGTAGAACAGTGAAAACCTTACAATGTGTTGGCATTTCTGCACGATGTTTTGGTGAGATTTCAGTTATTAAAAACAAAACACTTTTTCTGTTCATTCAGTTGGGGGGATGAGGTCAAAGTGAATTTGGGTGCAGATAGATGTCTCGACATCCATGGGTGCTATGTCACCATCCCATATCTTAATGCTGTCTAACCTGGAAAAGCCACATCTTTAACAACTCCAGAATTTTAATTAGGCACAAATCAACAAGCTGTGATGGAAGTAAGAAGTGTTAAAAAGGCTGAGGCCCAATATATTAAGAGTAAACTCATTCATTGGCAATGTTCACCCAACACTCTTAATCAGGCCAGTTAAAGGACCTAGTTTATGCCACATGCTATTCTTGGTTAGTGTTGGACACAGACAGGGATTTGGGGGGTGGCTTAGCATGCTGTGTGTATCCACACAATGCATGTTTCAATGCATTATAATGCAGTATATTAATTTATTTTACCATTATGCATTATATTTTATATTATAAAAATATAATTATAATTATAATGTATTACAAAAGCTCCCAAATAGCTAAATTATAATGCATCATATTATTTTTTTATTTTTTATTATCATGCATTATATTATTTTGTATTATAAAATATAATTAGAATGATAACACATGATAAAAGCTCCCAGATAGGTTAATTATAATGCATTATATTATATTTTAATTTTATTATTATGCATTATATTGGATTATTTTATATTATAAAATATAATAAGAGTGATCATGCATTATAAAAGCTCCCAGATAGGTTAATTCAGAAACCAGGGTGCATGTTGTACGAATGCAGCCTTTAAATGTCAATCCTCATGCAACATAATCCATATATAAAACGGAAGCAGAAGCTGGTTTAGGCAAATTCCATGTATTGCAAAGTCGGAAAAACTAGAAAGGAAAATCCCAAGTACAGCTAAATGACTGAGCATACTCAACAGGCAGAATAGCTGTTGGAAGAAAAAAATGGAAAAGGGGAGAGGAGCATGTAGGTGTTCTGCATCTCTGTGTTATAAATGTTCATAGAACACCCTTTATCTAGGGCCTCTTGTGGTAGGTCACAACGTACAGTAGTTCTCCCGAAAGGAAGCAAGGCTTGACCTCAGATTAGCAGACTATTTGCAAACCGAGGTTCTCTAACGCTTTATGTTAGCCAGAACTGTTACCTAACTGTTCCTTTCTAAAACGGAAACAGCAGAGCACCAAGAGACGTCGAACAACATTTTCTGGCTTAGGGATGCGGGGGCAATCCATAAACTATTTATTGTAGCCAAGTTGCCCGAAGCGATCATTGGGCTATTTCAGTCAACAGAAGTGCAATTGTTTTATGAATTGCAGCCTAAAGCGTCATGCCGGGCTGCGTTCTTCCCTTTTATCCTCGCGTGCTAATAGACAATTTATACCAATAAAGTTTCCTCTACTGACATCCTAATCAATATTGTCTCTTCCCTAACAGGAGGGCTAAATTTGGCATGGCGTTAATAGTATGTAATCTGTTCTGGAGCTAATATAAAGTTCACGATGAATGTCAGCAGAACGGTAGTCAGATGAGAGAAAGGGTCACAAGGTCAGTTCTCCTCACCTCCCACAGTGTTTATTCATTTTAAAGCAATTTACATATTTACATAAATGTAAACAAATATATGTATGCACATTTTAATTGCTTATAACAGCTTTCTCCAAAATGTGTCCACCAGATAAGTAGTGGCAGTCAATCCCATAATTCCTTGGTGGCATGGCTAAAAAAACATTAAAATAATGGCTTGGAATGTATTTATGTCCCTCCTTCTCAGGATAAACCATAGATAGGCAAAAGTAATGCAGAATGCTTATTGGAAGAAATTAACAGGAATCAACCAGATTTTATGCATTACTTTATTCCATTAACAGTTTTATTGTTAAAAAAAAAAAAAAAGGTAGGAAAGTCAGATTTTTGTTTTGTACAGGATTTTAGAGTAATTTTCTCTAACTATGAAGAGTTTCCACAATATCTTCTTCTTTTCAACGCAAAACCAAAACATACCTCTCTCAGTAATAAATGTTTTTCTGTGTGCAACATCCCCAAATCTTTTTCAGACGTACATTTCTGTGCACATTTTTGGGTGCAGATTCATGGACTTCTTGCGGACTCTTACAAATCCACAGTGCGGCTAAGACAATTTTAGTGGATGATGCAATTCACTCCCTTTGAAGCCCATGGCACAATTTCTGATTCCTTTCTACGCAACATCTCAGCTTCCAAAACTGGTCGCATACATCAGAGATAATCTTCCAGAGATCGCTGAGCTGTAGCTCCTATCATCCCTCACCTTTGCCCATGTTGACTGAGATGGCTGTCCTATCTGAAGGACCAAACATTATTCACTCGGGTTTTAGCCCACTTATGTGGGCCAAGCAACTTCCTTTAGATGAAGAGTCACATATGGGTTTGAAGTTCACATTCCCAAAGACAGTGGGAGGAGGACCCTTTTTGGCAGAGTGTTTCAGAGCTATTCTAGATATCTTAATAATTTGCAGTAAACAAGAGGCTCATGTTTCCCTTTTGGGTCCTCCAAATCCCCGCAAAATATAAAAGAAAAACAAAACAAAACTTCTCAATTTGGGCTTCACCTACTCTGGGGGATTCGAGAGGCCACAAAAGAGATGCTACTGAGTCACACGGGGCTCCTCAGCCAAACTTTTGCAACCCTGCCATAGAAACATCATATTTTTGAAGACTAAGGACTGCACTTGGCCTTTGGGAGGCACTCAATGGAAAGTGGTCTCAGGGCAAAAAAAAAAAAAAAAAAAGAAAAAGAAAAAAAAGGATGAAAAATAAATTTTGTTAATATCCTTACTCCTTATGGATCTATTAATTTCCCCTTCCATCACTGAAATTAGAAATGAAATTAAATGTAACTAAAATGAAAAATCAGCCAACTTTTGGAAGTGTTTGTGGTCACGTTCAAGAGTTCCTGGTAGGCTTAACATCTCAGATTGTTCAGTCTTGTTTAGATGGAGCAAGAAAACCTAAATTCCACCCCAATATCACTTACCTCCCCAACTCTTGCAAACTGATATATGCAAATGAAAACCAATAAACAAAACCAAGCTTTCAGTATTGGTTTGCATACTCTAGCTGGCAAATTTATATCCCTCTTTTCCTGCTCTATATTCATGTCTGGAAAGAAATCTGAAGTCTTGGCCAGATAATTTGTTATATATCTGCTATCAAAATTTCTCCCATATTTTTTTGAAGTCTTGGTAAGTTAAATGAGAAATGTATGTATTCCAAAAACGTTGCCATAAAAGCACCTTATAACTCCTGCACAGATCTGATAAACAGAAAAGTTATGTTTGGAAATATTTTGCAGTTTCTTATAACCTTTTCAAAAGGAAGAGTGAATCCAATTGGTTAATTTTATGGCTGCAAAAAAGAAAATTGCATGCCATCCAATTCCAAACTTTTAAATTTATCTTTGGTGTTTTTCATTAAAGCTGCTGTGAAGAAACTGCTAAGGCAATTTTATGCAATTAGTTATATTTATACACTTCTATAATACACATTTAAAAATAACAGGAGACTAATTTAGAGTTTAAAAAGTTTATCAGTTTTGATTTTTTAAAATTGCTTTCAGGAGCACAGGATGGATTAGAACAAAATGTTCAACGCTCCATTTCTGACATAAACAACCTTTTGCATGTAGGTGAATGACACAGATTGTGAAAATTATACCTTTCAACACCTATTTGATGAAAATAGGCACGTTTGCCAGAGAGTCAGGTCCACAAACAATGGTGGTTGGCTTCCTTCGCTAACAGTTGCATAAGCCTTAACTTCCACAAGTATATTACTGAATCTCTTAGAAAATATATTTCATACCATCTGCAGGCACTGGATTTAGCTTTACGAATAGGAAGAGAGTGAGAATTTATTTTCTTTCTTTTTGCATTCTCTCTGAAGCTCCAAGGTAGACAAAATACAATAAAAAGAACACTAAATAACCCATTGCTTAATGTGAACCCATTCACTAGTCCAGTAATGCTGTATTAAAATCTGCCTTACATTTCACAGAAATTTTCTTCTCCTGCAAAAGAAGCTTCTGTTTTCTAGTTTATCTTCAAAGAGCTTGCTAATTCCTTCCTAATTTATCTTGGGCGTGTTTCTGAAATTCCTTCATGTGGTTTTCTCTTGGGATTTAATTGATATGTGGGAAACCCAGGGAACATGTTTTTGTAATGAGAGACAAACTTTCATAAGTGCCCCTCAGCCGGTTCATAAATAAATAAGTGCAAAACATTGCAGAATGGAACGGAATGCAATGTATTACGGCCATAGACCTAAAAGGAAAGACCACAAAATAAAACAGTGCATAACCAACTAAATAAGTGAAAAAACCTTGCATTCCAAAAATGAGAAGTGGATCAAAACCCCAAGAAAGAAAGAAAGAAAGACAGACAGACAGTTTTCTTTTATCAAACTGAAAGAGAACTGATAAGAAAAAAAAAATTCTGCAGAATTTTTCTGGGTTGGACAAATGAGAAGAATCTACCCCAGCTCTGAAATGTGTCTGTGTCTCTCAGGCACAGGCATTATCAGCAAGACATGATTTCACTAAAATGATGAAATGTGCATCATGACATCACAAACACTACCCCTTATGTACTTGCATGTGATGTCATGATGCAAGACCAAAAGGGTTGGCGTTCCCATTGCAATGTCACAATGTGCTTTTCTTCAGTTGTCTCCCTTGCCAGCATTTACTCTCCCAATGAACTTCCATGCTCTTGGGAGGAAGAAAAAGAAGGCAGTCATGTGGGTTGGAGGAAGTGTCTCCACCCACCTTTGGGTCTGGTCCCACCTACTGCTTATGCCATCCCTGTCCATTACGTGGCCCCCATCAGATAATCCATGAAGAAATGGGTCCTTGACCCAAAGAAGCATATGCACTCAATGGTACAACTGGATGGTAGAACCAATGCAGGATAAAACCATGTGTCTCAAGTAGCTGAGGCCATAAAACTCCTAAAACATTTCTTTGCAGTGACATGAATGAAGGGTAACAGATGACCATCACTATCTATTATTGCATTGTATATTTTTTTTAACATTGCACTCAACGGAGTTATTTTCCTACCTCGTGGGCTATGAAGAGCTGCTTCGGACGCTCGCCCTCCATCTCCGCAGTGACTTTGATCGAATGGAAGGCACTGGTCACCGGTACCTGCCACAACCTCATAGTTTTTGGCCAGATCTTTGGTTTCACTGAGAGATTTCACCTTGTAGACCCTTCTGGTGTTTGTATCTGATAAATAAAGGGATTCTGATGCTGGATCCATGGCAAGGTAATACTTGTGTGCTGGACTAGTGCTAAAAGGCAGAGAAGGAGAAAGGCAGGATAAAAATAACTGATGACAAAGCAACCTTCATCTGTTCTCCTGTGGTCTCAAATTGCTACATTACTCTGATTTCTTTAAAAAAGGGGTAATTTTTATACAAATGGTATAATTCGAAATAAAATGCGTAAGATGCATAAAAGGAATTATTTGCTGCATGCAAGACCTTCCTAATGCACATGGACAAACCTCTGTAACAATGTTTTTTTTCTGCAAATCATCACCCCTAATATAATATTAGGAAGTGGAAATACAAGAATCATTGAAATAACTAGACGCGAACTACTGCTTCATTATCCTTAAGCCCAAGCAACTTATTTGTTATTGTTTTGTAAAATCAGAAATGTGGGCTTGGATCAGAAGATGCCTGGTAACCTCTTTCACTCAGGGAAGGAACCTTTGCCGCTTAATAGAAGAGCTTTGCCTAAGAAAAAAGTGATCCAGACTCCAGAGCATTCTTCTCTTCATAGAAATGCTTTTTCTCAGGACCTTCATATGAAGAGAGATTGATGAGGAAGGAGCAATCAGATGACTCCTAGAATGATGATTAGCAAAGAACGAGTAAGGGCAAGTGCCAGGTTGGTGGTTTCTCCCAACTGCTGTACTTTCTGATGATCTCAAGGACAGACCTAAGGAGAACTCTCTTTAGCTCTCAAAGCCAGGGTTTTGCTTACGGTAGCCAAAGCAGGTTCAATAGAAGAGAATAACTGTAGCTCAGGGTTGAACTGTTGGAGTCCTTGTTGCTCCCTGAGCTTGGCTGTTTTCTTGCAAACGTTTCGTTACCCGGCTAGGTAACATCTTCAGTGCTAGAAGGGGGTGGGGTTTGCTCTCTGTTTATATACATTGGCTTGCCCTGCCAGTGTTGGTATGGGTGTGTGTGTGTGTGTTGTTGCTTTTCCTCTGGTAGTTCCTTGATTAGGGTATTGCTTACTGCTTGATTGTACGTCTGGTGATAATCTTGGTGTTAATCTCTGCTTATCTGGGTGATGATTGCTGGTGAGGAGATGTTCTGGTCTTTTGTTTCCTTTTTATTGTCTCTTTTGAATAGTGTGTAGGTGTTGTTTATCTCTATGTGCCTGTTGATGGCTGCCTTGTCTGAACACCAAGCTTCCAGGAATTCCCTCGCATTGTTGGATTTAGCTTGGTCTAAGATGCTGACAGTTTCCCAGTTGAAACTATGGTTGAGTCTGTCCATGTGCTGTGAGATTAAGGAGTTTTCATCGTGTCTTCTGACTGCTACTTGGAGTTCATGGACGCGCAGGTTCTTTGGCAACAATGGCCTTTGTTCCAAAGGCAAGAGA
This sequence comes from Python bivittatus, assembly GCF_059951505.1. Taxonomy (NCBI): domain Eukaryota; kingdom Metazoa; phylum Chordata; class Lepidosauria; order Squamata; family Pythonidae; genus Python; species Python bivittatus. Next base: position 568,888 of record NW_028277110.1, read on the forward strand.
ATCTTGTGTTCCTGCAGATCAAATGTCAGTTGCTTGGAAATTATTCTCCCAAGTTGTTTGACTTTTGGGGAGCTGCACAGTGGTGGTGGGGAACAAAACATGCCTGTCTGCAGCTCTCCCTCCTGTCTCCCAAGGTTATTCCCGCGTACCATTATATTAGGTTGACACCACTGACTACCTTACCCTCTTTTCCATTTTCCTCTAAAAATCCACCCACTTGTAGAAAACTACAGAAACACCCTTGGAGAAGGAATGCACCATCAGCAGTTAACAAAACATGGATTAAACCCAGGAAAGGAAGGTGACTTTAGAAAGAAATTTAAAGTGACCCCATGTCGACTCTTTTTGGTATAAGAGGAAGGGAAGAGAAAATTTTATCAGGCTTTCAAGATTCTATTATTCTACCCTGTACCAATAAAGTAGAGTGGCAGTATTTCTGGTGGAGTCTGTTTCCTAACCTGGCTTATCTCGAAGAGATACCGCACATGATTTTTACTGAATTGTTAAGATTTATATCCTGCATTTCCTCCAAGGGCTCAAGGTAATCCAACCCTTAACAGAAAAACAACCTGGTCATTCAGACCAAGGGTAATTAGATAAACATCCTGAAATTGCCTATACAATTCCTAAGTACTGTGCCCAAACCATAAAGCTTCACTAGGTTCAGACATGGCAACAGAAGTAGGTGACTGTAATAGTCTGTGGGAATATCCTCGAGAAACAGGAGAAGGAAGAGCTAAAGTCAGGGCAATGGTCATATAAGAGGCATCTCAGCCCACAGAAGGAATGGGTGTGTGGAAAGCATCTCAGAAGGGACCTTCCCTAGTTCCCTGGATAATAAAGGCAAGGGGGAGAGGTGTACTTTCTAGTTTGCAAGATTCTGTTACTCTAACCTTACAGTAAAAGTAGTGTTAGTACTCATATTATTGGTTTCTTGTCTGGACTACCTCAAAGGGGTGATAATGATTTTCTTAATGAGATTTCATTGCATTTGGTTATTTTAACATTTATGATCTGGACTTGGACTGTAATAAAATGTTCATTTGTATACTGTCTGTCCTTGAAGAGTTCAAGGTAATATACAAAGGTGATCTCCTCCCCTTTTTCCACACAGCAACCCTGTGACATAGATTAGAATGAGAGTGTGGCCCAAAGTCACTCACTGTGTCCACCTGGAGTCCAATACCTTCACTACTACACCACACTTCTACTGTTTAGAAAAGCCATTAAACTTACCTATTCCAGCAAGCCTTGGAGCATGATGTGACTGGGAGGGTTTGGGTGAATGGATTTTGGCTTGTTGCTTCTTGGTGTGACAGAAATATCACTGGGATTTCTGTGTGTGTGCTTGTATTGTCCTGATCTTTTTACTGTAACTGGGAATGTAAGTTGCTTAGAGTCAGTTCACAACTGAAGCAACTTTTAAGTCTGGATACAATAAGTAAGCAAATAAACAAACTTTCTCTTGCTCTCTCCCTCTCTCTCTCTCTTGTATCACAGAAAGCTAGGGAGTTGGTAAGATGTGGGATAAACTTCAGAAGAAAATGTCAAAGCACCTTTCAATGGAACAAAAAGCTCCAAACAAACCAAAGTTAACCCTACACGTTTAGCATGTGCAAATGCAGTGACACGGTCTTGAACAGACTTCACAGTTAAAAAGTGTGAGAACCCACTTCATGCGGTCCTTGAAAAGCACGTTCACATTTCATCTGCACAGGATATCAGTATTAATCAATGAACTACATATCAAGTTAGAATGCCTCTCTGCACTAGACTGATTCATGCTAGAGATTAAAAAAAAAAAAAGGAAAGTCTGTCAGGAATCAGTTTTGTGAGAAACTTCTTTTTTCTTGTTTTTGCTTTAGGTCTTCAGTTCTATTACAGCTATTTTTTTCAGCACGTAAGTTTATATGGTTGTCAAGGGAGCGCTAATAGAGGGTCAGGTAGCCAACTTGAACTTCCTTAATGAAGAGGGATTAGATGAAGCTTAAGAGGTAATCAGTTGCTAATTAGAGGCTGATATTGGAAGGTGCCTATTATCTTTCACCGACATCACAGCATCTTGCAGTAACTGGTTACAAGCGGCTGTACTCTGGGGCAAGCACTGACTGAATGATTGGACTGAGCAGAGGGGAATGAAGAATGGAGAAAGAGGAAAAAGTCATAACTAGGGGCAGCAGGGCTACTGAAAATGAGACAATGGAATATATATTTGACCCAGCTGCAGGCCACTTCATATGTCTACCTGGCACAGAAAAGTTGTTCATCAAGCAGCCTGGTGTTTAAAACAGACTGATTGGCTTTGGGGCTGATTGGCCATGGTGTGGTTTTCGGGTGCCCTTAATGACCCCAGAAAATAGATCTTGACTATTTAGCTCAACAGCTCATCTCTGCTTGATTCATGCCAGCCATGGAAGCCTACACCGGTACATTTATAGCAAACCATTGCAATTCTGGAGTTCGAAGTCTAGAGATATCACATTACATATAGATAAATTATAAATTCAGTGCCTTTTGACTGTATCTGTCTTGAACTAAGCAAGCCTTCAGAGTCCGATTTTATGTAGACATCTTAATAGAGAGCTGAGGTCAAATAGGAGAAGATGTGTCTTAAAGTAACTAGTGTCAAGGTAGGCTAGGAAGTTTAAGTTTTTTGAATGGATGACATTCAAATGAATGGAGTGATTGCAGGTGAAAAATGGTCTAAACCAGATACATGTTGAGAACCTCATTTCTTTCAGGGTAGGAAGTTGGGGGCTAATGGGAGGCCCTGGCTGAAGCAAGCAGTGAGTGAAAACCAAATCCAAAGTAGGGAAGAGATTCTCTTTCTGACACTTCTTCTTTTTGGACACCCTCTTCTCTCTTGGTCTGACGCAGTGGGACTGACTGCGCTTCTCGGAGATCTGATCTCATCTCTTACATAACAGAGTTGAAGTTAAGGAGAAAATCATGTGCAGTCTTGAGCTGTAAGTTGGCCATCTTTGGTCAAGTAATATCTCTTCAATGGTATATGTGATCCTTCAGGGAAAACGTATCTCAACCAGGACCAGAGGAACACGCTCACATCCAGATCAATCAAAACCTACTGTAATGACATCAACCTTTGTACAGGCCTTCAGGTACTCCTGAGTATTTATACAACATTCTTTGTCGCTCACAAAAAAGCTTTTGCTCTTGCCAGGTTTAATGCCTTCCATCAAGAGTTCTGGAAGAGAGACAGAAATCTTCCCTTTCAGAACTAGAAGTTGTTGTTGAATCAATATCACATTCTCTGCTGAGCAGTTCATCATTCCATACATGGTACTTTGAATGAATAAGATCCCTCCTTGTAAATCACTCCAACTGTACCATGGAAGGATACACATTTTTTTAATTAGCTGATGAATCCTTAAAGACAGCTCAAAAAAGATAGGAAAATACTGTCCAGCCATGATTCTTGTGAAGAAACTATAATATAATTAAGTTCTGATAGATTGTTCCATGTCAGAAGGCAATTAGATATGTTTTTCTCTTTTGATGTTTTAGTTTATCACAAGTTTGTTGTTTGCTGTTTTACACAGACGTTTGGTCTAGGACTGTAAATAAAATGTGATTGATTGATTGATTATTTCCAACTCTAAGCTTTAGGCCATTTCCATGACGGACACAATGTGCCTGAAATCCACAGAATAGGCATTTTTTTCATGCCCCTTTGGTGTAGCAATTAAGGTACCAGGCTAGAAATTGGTAGACCATGAGTTCCAGTCCTGCCTTAGGCACAAAGCCAGCTGGGTGACCTGGGCCAGTCCCTCTTGCTCAGCCCTAGGACGAAGAAGGCAAGGGCAAACCACTTCCAAAAAATCTTGCCAAGAAAACTGGAAGGACTTCTCCAGGCAGTTGCCCTGAGTCAGGACTGACTCAAAAGCACAATACATAAATAACTTTTTTTTTAGATTATTCAGGAAAAAGAAGGCATGTCAGAAATTAAACCCTGTGAATACAAAGTCTTTTTTGCTTGTTGGTTGAATGGTAAGCATATTGATATTATAAGATGCTCTGGGGTTACAAACTGGAGTCCACTTTCTTATAGAATGTAATACAGCATCTTTTTTTCCCCAACAATGAATTCCTCCACTTATTCTCACATCCATTTTTTACTGCAACTACATCAGACAAAGCTCCTTTGGGGGGGGGGAAAAAACTGAATTTACCAACAAGTATTCATTCTATATTTTTTTTTATCACTGCCATGAGGCAACAGATGCTAAGGCTTCTGAGTAAAATTCTGAAGAAAGCATTATTATGCTGGAAAACAGCCAGGCAGAGAAAGTGTTTTCTGCTGCTTCTACTGATAAAGGGAAGGCCCAGTTATAATCTTCTGTTCAGAGGCCTGTACAGACTTGATTTTCACATATTTATCTAAGAATTTATTCAGCTATATCAGCCCCTGAAGCTAAAACCGGGGAGAAGTTTTTAATTTTGCTTTCCACCTTATTTATTTTAACTGTCAAGTTCTCATCATTCTACTTTGAAGATCTGTGGACTTTCTTTAAGCAAAGTCTTACAACTAAGTGACCAATGCTCTCATCCATTTGCAGTGACCAAATTCAATAGGTGGAGATGTTCCCTAACATGGAAAGGTCCATGTTATACCTTTTAGACTGGAGAAGGTGGGGACCAAACTTTCACGTCATTAACAAGCCGAACATATTACGACTGAAAGCCAGGACTGTATGATTTTTTAAAACGAGTTAAGCTGTCAACTCTTTGCTTCAGTTGATGAATTTATCTTTTTCTCCAAATTGAAATGCTGTAACTCTCAATTACTTTCTGTCCTGTTTGTGTATATTTTGTTAATGTCTTATTTTTAAAAAAATCAGTCAAAATTATCACCATCTCTACAGAATAACCATGTAGAAAGTAGCCTTGGTGCTTTTTATAAGGGCCAAGGGAAATTTCTATATGGTTATTCTGTAAAGATTATTGTTATGCTGTATTTTGATTGATTTTCCCCCCAATATGAACTATATAGCAACGCATAACTTGGACATTTATTGAAACATCTTCAATTCCCAGTCATTAGATCACAATTCTCATACCTGTGTCTTGTGTCTCTGTTTCTTGAATGGGAGATTCACACAGATGCAAAATAAAAAAGAAATAGTGAAAGTAAATGCAGTGACATAAATGTATCAACAGGAACTGCTATAAATATTTATTTAGGCAAGTAACATATTAGCCATTATGCAGCCTATTGAATCTACGTTATAAACATATCTTCGTTATAAAATATATTTTTCAAAAAGTTCCTAATCACACAGTAGGGTAAGCATTTAAATGCAAGGGCTGGTTTACTTCTGTGCTCTGTGATTCATATTTATCTTGCTAAATACATGTGCAAGATAGAGACAGTATAATAATGCATAGCTGGAGTCAGCTAAATATATAGGTTGCCAAAGATACCAAGTAGATGAGATGTTATTTTCTTAAGGTAAGGATTTCTTGCTTTCTCTCTCTCTTTGCTTTGGAGAAGAGGGAAGATGATACAACAAATACCTTATGTAACCCTCTTCCCAATTATATCTGTCCATCCCATCAGGTCTGGCAGAAGAGGTATGTTACAAGTCCCATCTGCTAAGAAGCTACACCTGGTGGGATCCAGGAGGTGGGTCTTTTCTGCTGTGGCACCTGCCCTGTGGAACATCATCCCCCCCTCCAGGTGAAGTTGGTCCCATCCCTATCAACTTTCCTTAAGTCCCCTAAAACTTGGTTGTGTCAACAGGCCTGGGGGTCTCAAGGGACTGGTGAGCTGATGAGGTGGCTCCATTGCCTATAATATCTGAGGCTCTCTCCTTGCCTTTTAATTATATATTAATGGTTTAACTGTTTATTGTTTTTTTAGATTGCTATTTTACAGACTTATTTTTTTATTATTATTGTAAGTCACCCAGAGTCACGTTTTGTGAGATGGGCAGCTATATAAATATGATAGATGGATAGATAGATAGATAGAACTGAATGCTCAAAAAATCTAAAGGTTTTAAGAGCAAATACTGGATCATTTATACTATATATACTGAATTATATCAGTGCCCAGCATAGGGAGGAACTGCTCACAAGCTCTGAAACAGAGGAGGATAACAATCTGTCCTGCACGTTAGAACTCCTCAACAGTAATTGAAACTAGAAACTGAACATTCAAGGAACAAGCCTTTCCATGTTCTGATGAATAAGTTTTATTATGAAAAAGGTTTGGTGATCACCCAAGAATCCCAACAAATATTTTTGCTTTCAAAAGTGAAGCTTCTATATAGGCAATTCATAAACTGCTAGCTTCTTGCTTGCTTTCTCCTACCCTTTGGATGAAGGGGGAAAGAAGTTTTCTCTTCTGCACTTGAATAGTGTTTACAGACTAGCTACTAGTGCTCATTTTCAGTAGGAAAATCCACTCAAACATCTTGTTTTTGTTAACAGTGCTCTTGAAGGCAATAGAATCAATATTCAGCCGATACCAGGAGAGTCCGTAAGATCGGGGTGAAGATTACATCACTCACGTAATATTTTTACCTTAATTCCAGGATGCTGATAGAATTTCCTGAAGGAAGAAGCCTTCGAACAAAATTGAAATCTCCAATGTATATACTGCCATCGGTGCCTGAAGCGAGGGCAACAGGGGCAAAGAGTTTACTGCTGTGAGAAGGACCATTACAATTGGCGCAGGAGACACTCCTCTGGTGCCCATTGCCCATGACAGTTGAGATGACTGGTGGCTGCTGTGAGATGAATATGTTCTCTCCATTTCCTTTATGGACAATACCTGTTTTTTTTTTTAAAAAAAAAAACCAAGCAAAGAGACTCACATACACCCATAAACATAATGGTACAATACGTTTGTCTGATTCTTTCCCCAGCAAATACAGTAGAGGCCAGTTCCATGTGGCAACCCAGGATTCTGGGATCAGAACCTCCATCTTGGAAGTCTGTTAAACTCTTTCAAGATAGAGGAAGATATTAGTGAACTGGTGATGCCTATAAAATCTCTGCAGACACAACAAACTGGTTCTGTAACCAAAGCCTGTGCCTTAGATTTCTGAAAGCTTTTTCCGACCCCCAACTAGGTGAGGGAACTTTGTAAGTAGTCTTAATTTAAAGACCAACAAAATTCTGGATCCCTCTTGTAATGTATAAGGAATCATCTGAATAGTAATGATTTAATCCTATCAAAATGCAGGTATTAGTGGCTACGTTCTTAGAGAATTAACTCTGATGTCTTGTTGGGAACATTGACTTTATTGTTCTTTTCTTTTTTAAAAGCTTAACTATGCTTTAAGTGATATGAAAGATGGCCTTTTGCTTGACCATGTCAGTGCTCAAACTGGAGCTCACATAAGTTGTTCTTCTCTGCTCTAACTTGGGGGTTGAAATAGCCCCACATTCTCAGATCTCCACGCCGAACAGCAAGATCTCAGACAGTTCTGTGAGCATTCTTTTGAACATGAATAGACCTCATGGTTGTGCATCTCATCAGCCACAGCTCACAGCTCTCAGAGGAGTTTGTGCTGTCATAAATTAGTTTTTAAGAGGCCACAAAACTCTTTGTGGTTTTATAACGCAATTAAATAGTATCATCTTGTTTATTTGCTTATTTATCCATTGGATTTGAGCCCTGCTTCAATCCTGTGAATTTTGGTTTATTTTATAGAAAATAAAACATCCATGGTATAACAATAAATATAATAAATACAATTACAATAATAAAACAACACCAGCTTACTTAAGCCATGTATAGCATTATTCTAACTACTTTAAAAAGTCCTCCAGAACAGCTCCATTTTAATTAGCTTCCAGAAAGCCAAGGGGGTGTAGAAGGATATGGAAATGAAGAAAATGTGCAGGAACTGTTAGTAAAACATGAGCTTAGCCTGAAAAAACAGGAAAGCAGGACAAACAAAGTTAAGATTGCCCCATCTTGACTCTTGTTGGTATGGGGGATGGGGGGAGAGAAATGCTGTCAGGCTTTCAAGTTTGTGTTATTATAACCAATATCAAGTAGAGTTCTAGTATCTCATGTGGTGTCTGTCCCCTGACCTCTTCTACTTGAAGGGCTAACAGAAGATCAGGCCAGATCTAAGCTTCCATGGAAGAGCATTCCAAAAACAGGAGCCACAACTGAGAAGCACCTCTTCCTAGCATTACCTCCATTCCTCCCCCCAGTTTGTAGTAGTGGAGGGGTATACAGAGGGATATTTGAAAGTCCTGAGCTGATAGGTCACTTGCTTCATTGTCTGTCACGAACTCTTAAGATGGGGAAACAGCTGCAGAAGCCTTATCTGATGGGGAAGTAAGTGCTGGTAACCTCTGCCCCCCTTGCCTTGCCTGCAGCCAACAGCCACCCACTTATAACCTTTGTCCTAGAGCCATTGTCGTCCTGCAGCTTCTGTTACAACAACCCTGCAAGGATAGCCCATTTTTGCTGATTGACTTTCAATATTTTAATTGACTGTTCAGAGTTGATGCCTGCAGTATGATTAATAGTTGTATTACTGTGCTCAAAATGATTGTTGACACTTGTCTTAATTTGTATCATGTTTTACATCTTGCTGTTTTACCACCAGGAAAAGCTGAAACTGCCTATGATGTTCCTTTTCATGATATTTTGCAATATCCTTCTGTTGTATCTTGTCTTTTTAATGATTTGCTTCTATGAGGAGATTGCCTGCTGTTGTAGAACCCACTGAGGACCCTCCTGAAGATGACCTGCTTTATGTTTCCCCAAATTGATTGCTGTTTGACAGTGCCCAATGCCATATTAACAATTGTAGCACATGCTACAACAACTTAAGTAGTTTTTCCCCTTTTGATCTTATATATATTTATATATATATATATATATATATGTTAGATTCTAAATATGTAGAATCCTCTCCTGGTCTTACACTGGAGTGTTGCTACATAGCTTTACATAGATTGATTCAGTATTGTGTTGTCCATAGGACAAGAAATGGGGATTGTTAGAGGAAAAATTTAGTAGCCTTCTATATGTTTTAATGTTAGTTTTGATTGCATTTAATAAAGCCAAGTTAGCTTCTTGTGACCTGTAGGGCAATGACAGGAAAAGTCAAATGCAAGACTAAGCAACTTGCTGATGGGAATAGAACAGGAAGGTATGGTAAAATTAGCACCAACTGATTACGAATCAGTTGCTAAACCTAGGAGTCACGTCTGTGGTTTGTGGTTTTAAAAGATAAAAAGGATTACATCTGAGGGGGTCGGTACCATTTTGGTCAAGCTGTTTACCTGACGGCTCGATTAAAATGGTCATCGAATTGCTATGTGAATCTAAGTAGGTACCTTGTATGCTATTGGTTGAACTTTACTTGTTGTTAAACTAACATTTAATAAAGCTTTTAGAACTTTGAAGTGACTTGTTTTATGGTGTGTCTGCCTCCCGTGTTTAACGTGGTTTTTCCCCTGACATACCATAAAAAAAAAAACAACTTAAAAAAAGAAAACACGACGTTTTTATTTTGATGGTGGTGGCGGCGGGACTTTCTAATTGCCTGAAAGACAAGCTTTGCTGATGATATACCAAACAAAGTTATTAGCTCTATCCAGGACTATTCCATCCAACATGAGAACAAAAGTGAGCACTTTCCTGCTTCCATGTTGCACTAGTGATATAAGTGAAGAGATGTTCTCCACGTTTATGGCCCAACGTTGGTTGAGGGTTCTCGCTTACATGGAAATGTTTTTCTGCAGGTGGAAGGCTCCTCACTGCACATAACCATGCTGCAAGGTGTAAGGCACTTTAGAGCTGACCTTGGGGAAGGTATAAAAGAACTATTAAGGGCAGGGTGGGGGTAGAAGGAAGATACAAGCTGTTAAGGACTTGGATAAGAGATTACAGTCCAGAGACTGAAGGAAGTATGAGGAAGGAACTCAAAAGAACCCCTTCATTTTGTTTAGTATAAGCCAGGTCAGAAACTTTGACAGACTTTCAAGATTCTGTTATTATACCCTACAACAATAAAGTAGCATTTCTGCAATAGCTGTGGTATCTGTTTCTTGATCTGGCCTATCTTGAAGGGCTGACAGAGCACAGAGACTTGCCGCTTTACCTACATCAACAGCGCCATTTGAAGGGGGAGGAGCACTTATCACCCTTATCACTAAGCACTTGTCACTAAGTTTCCAAAGTTATTGGATTATCCCCATCTAAGACTAGTTAGAAAAATCACTAGTTAACATTTCTTTTGATCCTTTTAAAAAACACTTAGCAAATCATCCTTAAAGCTGCTAAAATTCTCTTTTTCCTATGAGTAAAGAGCACATATCTGGAATCCATGTGTGCAGTTAATATAGTGGGGTATTGTGTGAAAAGAGCGCTTGGGACATCTTCCAAAGTAATTAATCTGAAAAGAAAGGTGAGAACACATGGCTGTTCCTAATAGAAGTAAACAGAGAAGTTTCCTGATTTTTTTTTTTCCAGAACAGAACCATAAGCTGCAGTACAAATTCCATATTCAGCCTGGGATGAAAGCTGACAGATGTGAATGAAAACTCCAACACCTCCAATAGCATATTTATCTCTGGGAAAAACAATTCTCTGCAAGATTGTGCTCCCTTTTCACCCATGAGTGAAAGAAGTGGGAAGCATCGTTTCCCCCCCCCCCCTCTTTTGAAAGTATTGGATTTCTTGCTTCTATTGTTCAAAGTCGGTTGGAGTTCATGACCGTGGATGCATTCCAGGAAAATCCATTTTCCCACCATTAAAAATGAGCAGCATGGCTGACTCTTCCAAAGCACATGACAACATATTCTTCTCTGTCACTGGTACTGTGTTACTGAAAAGGAGAAGGAGGAGGTAGTCCTGAGACTGTCGCACGCTAGGAATGAGGGAGTTGAAATGGTCAGAGTAGATGTCCAACAGAGTAAAAGCTGCTGGTTGGTGATTCTGGTTATGTCCCAAATGGAAGACAATTGGTTGCACTCATGGAGGTGAACAACTGGAAGAACATTCCAGTGCTTGTGGCTTTGGCACTGCGCATCAGAAATGTTAACGTGCAACGGATCTGTTTCTTTTTATTAATGTGCTTGCTTTCCACTGTACTTTTCCTGCTGGGTTTCAAGTGGTTTCACTTTTACTTCTTTAATCGCTTTTTCTCTCCTAAGGCTTGTGGCCATTTGTTCTGCAATGGAGGAAGAAGGCACCTTTGATCCCAATATTTTCTTACCTTTTGCATTTTGGGGGATTTAAATCAGGGAAATTGCATTAGTTCTCTCCTCCCAGCTCCACTGATCTAATCCACTCCTGAGTGATTCCATATAAGCACAGAAAAGTATGTGTAACACCCACGGAAAGTCGTGCCCCTTTCCAACTTTCTAGACCCTGCTTAAGTTTCAGCACTATAAATATCATCATGATAATGCTAAGGAGAATTATGAAAAGTTTATCAAGAACCATGACAGTCGCCATTTGCAAAAAACATGTCACGAATCTCAGAGAAAAGGAAGTGAAACACAGCTCCCCCATTTACTTCTAAACTCATCTGATGATGTAACACCACTTCTCATGGATTCAATAAACACTAGAGTTTCCAATTATATGGCCTGTATTAAAAAGCTTCTCAAGCAAATAATGCATGTAATCATAGGTAAGAACCGCTTTACTATCTACAGATAAAACCTTCTCCCACTTTTCTTTTCATCATTTTCCCCTTCTGCAATAATACGTTCCCTGCATATCTGAAGAGGGCTGTATGGCACTAAACTGCTTAGTCTTTAAAGAGCTCTAAAATTCATTGTTATTTCAGTACAATAGATAGAAATTCTTGGTTTATGTTGTTAGGATAGAATTTTGCCTTCAGTGATCCATGTATCCCTGCCTTTAAGAAGGATGGATGAATCATGCTCATTAGCTTGAGAGCTGCAAAGAGCCCCATTATTTCACCAGCAACGTGCTTTATTCAGTTACCTGGGTCTTGCCCAGGTATTCTTTTCAGCTACTGGCAACAAGGAACATCTTCACTGCAAGGCATGAATTCCAGGCTGTCTCCGTAGTAATACACCCATGGCTTCTGCAGGCTACAGGTAAGTTTTCCTTCAGTGTTCTATAGGCTTATCCACAGTCATCGTCTTGCACTAGGAGAGTCACCCCAGGCAGTACTTTGTAAAGGGAGCTCCTGCTTGAACACTGCTGAATTAGGTTTATGAATATTTTATGGGCATTTCCAAAAGGCAAAGACAAGGCTTGAAAGCTGCCTAGAAGTAAACAGGGATACTTTGAAACTCCCCAGTTCTTTCTAAAGCACAGCAAGAGTTTTATTGCAAGACACCTAAAATGCTAGCTGCTGTTTTGTAGCATATAAATACATCATCATCATCATCATCGTGGTTTCCATCATATCTGAAAGCTACATATGCTCGCTCCTTAATGCAGACTCAAAGAACTAAACACGGAAATAATGTTTTCAACTTATGGATGAGTAACAAGGGAGAGGATGTATACCTCTTGGAGTTTCTTCTAAATATATAAGAGCAGCTTGGCAATAGGCCAGGGTGCTTAAGTTACACAGATACCTCTTCCCTGACACTAAAAAATCCACTGAAATGACAGGAACAGTTGGCTGTCCTCTGTGGCTGAATGAATAAAGACAATATTTCCATCTTTGTCTCAGAAGTAACAGCATATAATTAGGACTCCAGAGAGCTGGCTTTGCTTGAAATACGTACCTAGGGACAAAGATTTTGCTTACAGATGCCAAAAAAAGCAGGGAAATGTGCATTTGATACAAAAGACAAATGAAATAAACATTTTGTTTGAAAAATGCAAAAATACTTGGTGGAAAAAGTACTTGAGTCAGTTGGTTTAGACCTTCCCAAACTGACACTTTCCAGATGGGTTATGTTAGAAGTCCTATTATCTCCTTGCAGGTTGAGAATTATGAGTTGTCCATCATAGCTAGAAGTTGTCAGAGGAAGTAGGATAAATTTGTCTCTCTTTTCACCAAACACCTTTGCCAAGATGAGACCAGATTTAATTGTATCTCTTACTTTAGGAAAGAAAGACATAAATATTTCTTTAAGATTCAAAGCCTAATCTAGGGGAAAGGAACTTTGCATCCTCCAGTTATTTTGGACAGAAGTTCTAGTAACCTCTGCTTGATGGTTCCCTGATTGCTGGATGCAGGATAAGAGGACTTTATGTGTATTTTGGGCTAGGGGTGATCAAACAATGTCTCAGGAGCTAATACAAAAACATTAGTTTATTTATGGTCATAGGATGTAGTTACATCACTTAATTCTTCTTACTAATCATATGCTCAAGTTCTTCTCTACCATCAGAAAGGGACAACTTGAATTGTACTCCTACCTGCAGATGGATTGGTCACTCTAAGATGCAGTCAGGATACGGAAGGCATGCTTTCTAAACTATGCATGTTCATTTATTTGTACTCTTCTTGGTAGTTTTGTAAAGAAAGATGGCATTTCTCAGCATCTTTTCCTAGTAATTATATCCTGACAGAGCAAACCATCTAGATAAAGTGGATGAAAACACTGGAACAACATTTGCAACTGAGAAAGTCACACTGAATGTATCCCTTTCTATTCCTTCATGTCAATATGGGGCAATCTAACTTAAATTCAATGATATTTTCAAAGATGGAATCACAGCATTAATCTTAAACAGATTATTTTCCATCATTTTGTCTTGCTCTTTTAGAAAAGATTAAGTGCTAAATAATTCTTGACCTTTCAGCTAATGAAATGTGAGAGTTCTTGCTTTGCTTCTCTTCACCCCAGTGCTCAAATGCTTAAATTATGGGGGAAGGGTTGGGTAGGATCAGAATGGCAACCAAGACCATCCTTTGACATCCCTCTCCCCTATATCACCAAGATAAAAAAGTAGTTGAGGGGGATATTGCAGAAAGTAGTAGCATCGTCTCTCTGAACTAATTTAAGTACGACTCACTTTTGGGACTCAAAATGATAGATTCAGTTATTTCACATTTACATCCCCTCATTTTTTTTTTTAAATTAGGCTTACACTATTCTGTAAGTGCTCACAGGAATATTTCAGCCTTGCTCAGCAAATGTTTAATTTTTTCTAGGAATGAGACATTCCTGTTAAAAATGGTAAGAAAAAAAAGTTGCTATTTCATGAGTTACCTAGCTAAAGTACGCTTTCAGGATATTGATAATCTGGAATGTATCCAAGGAAGGGCAAGCTGTTGAAAACATGACAACTCTAGAAGGAAAGCAGGATCTGTGAGAAATGGCTGGAAGAGCCAGGTATGTTTACCTGAACCCTAAATGATAAAATGAAAGAGGTGTCTTCAAATGTCTTAATATCCATAGTAGATGGACCAACTTGATTTGTTGTTCCATGGAACCCAGAGATAGAAATTATAGGAAAACTTGTTTCAGCTAATAATTAAAATAATATTTTTTTTAACCAACAAGGTTTGTTTGCTAGTGCAGCAAATTCCTTGAAGGTGTCTTACACGCTTCTTCCTGAAAGCGCTGAAGCAAAGACTAGACAGACATTCATCAAATGGCAGAATCTACACATGCAAAAGTTGGCTGGAATAAATGACCTTCAAGGCTTTCCCCAACACTATAATACTAGGACTCTCAAGATGAGGTTAAAAAAAAAATAATCAAGATTTCAAAGTATGCAGATATACCTATTTTCTACCTATTTTCACGGTTAATTGAAACAAGGTTGTAAAATCAATAATAATTTAATATATTTATAAACATTCATAATATCTATCTGAGAGGGGAAATCTACTTCCCATGTGCGGAGTAGATGTTAAAGCTTTAGAGTGGGACTAAGGAGAACCAGGTTCAAATCCGGCCTCAGCCATGGGTTATTTTGGGGCAGTCACTTTCTGTCAGCCCAACTTACTTCCCAGGATTGTTGTTGTGGGGAACTCCCCATGTGCGCTGCCTTGAGCTTCTGAAGAAAAGACATAATACAAAAAAACTAACAAAAACAATAAAAAAGAATAAGGAGTGTACTCACCACTCTGTGTATTCAAAATATGGTGCTTGTCCAAGGACCAGCCTCCTAGATTCGAAGCATCCAACTCAAATCCTTGCAAAGTTACAGTCCTTTTCTCCCATAGAATCAGATCAGGGCAGCTCTCATATTCATAACCTACTGAGACTGCAAAGAGATAAAATACAACAGATTATAGCTAGTAGTTCATCAGTTGCCTGGGATAGGTCTAGGAGCAGTCAACTGATAGTAAAGTCATACACTGGAGGAGAATCATCCTACAACATTAGACTCTTTGTATATTTGGTTTTGAATTTAGTACAAAGATTCATATTTCATCCACTCTTCTTGAGGAGAGCCTGGAATAGTAGCAATGGAGTAGAAGGTATCTTGGAAGGATAAGGATGAGATGCCAAGGTACTTAGGAAGGTTAACTTCTGGGCCCTGTTGCTCCTAATCATGACACAAAGCCGTGATCCAGGAAGCCCTTTAAACTTTGATCCTCCCTCCCCCCGCCCCCCCCCAAAAACACTGAGGAGTTTGATTACAGCTGTGAAACATGAAGGCCACATAACTACAAAGAGCTCTAGTCATTCTTCTTGGATCGTGGACTATAATGCTCTTCTGCTTTCCTTCAAGGCAGTGGTGTAGCCCTCCCACCCAATCTATGCAAATGTTATGGGGGTTTTTTTGTTTTTGTTTTTAAACTTTGCAAAATGTAGATCATCAGGTATGTCCTACTCACAAAGAACAGTGGGAAAACAATCATCTATAAACCCAAACAAGAAGTCTGCACGGCTGCTTAGTCTGAATAAGAGTATTTGGTTGGTGGCTACTTTCCTTTTAAAGAAGTGAAAAACTGAGCAGATAATCAGGTATTCAATCTTTGACAATCTCATTAGGGGGCTGAAATCAAACCCCACAACTTAAAGATAAATAGGAGCAACGCTTTCAAACCTTAAAAGTCAACAGGAACAAAAGAAGCTATAAAACCTGTCATAGTAACAACAGCAACAAGAAGAAAATAGCTTTTGCAGTGCCAATTTTTTTCTCTATTTCATTATCATGACAAATACAGTCAATTGTTTGCTGCTGGAGCCAATGTTGTGATTCCCTGGGACAACCACTGAGTGCCTACTGGTAATGCAGAACCAGCAGTACATGGGAATGAAGCCCGGGGTGGGGGGGAAGTTTTCCCAACTAAAAGATATAATTGCTCTCTGCTGCTGGAGGGAACTGTTCGGGTTGTAAATAAAAAATCTGCTTCTTTGGGGGGAACACATGAAAGGCAGAGGTAGCAAATTTAAAAGGAAGGACTGTACTGCATACTGAAGTATTAAAATAATGGAGCAACCTTGGGCTTGCGAAGAGAAATGAATACCTTCTGACTTGCAATGGCTCTCAGGGGACGTAAGCCATTAGTTGTGCTTAGCACATGCTGTCTCATCATTCAGAAATCCTAGGGATTGAACCTTGGACATTTTCCACTCAAAACAGATGCCCTACTAAGGAGCTCTGCCCCCATCTTCTGCAGAACAGAGAGGTTATGGCAGTGGTATCTAACAGTCTTCTTAGGCGGGTAAATAAGGCTTTGATGTTTCTTCCTTTGTTTTACCCACCAATTTACTGTTAGCTCTGAAATTGTCACAGTAGTGCTGTCTTCCTGAGGGCTGAGGGCAGGGATCTTCCCAGCATTGTTCTGGGCAATGGCAGAAAGGGGATGCATGGACCAAAGTCCAGATGCTCACCCAGGGGTTCAGTATGCTGCAAAAATGCTGCTTCTGTAAGCAGGGTGGCCACAGGGGCTGGCTAAAAGAACAAATGGCCAAGTCCAGTCCATCATGCATGGGGCAGGCAAGCTTCCTGTTTCATCTATGCCACAGAGCTAGATCTCCTCTACCCTTGCTTGCTCTAATCTATCACTTTGACGCCAACAGCTTCAAAGCAAACAGAGGGAAGTGACAGAATTTTCCCTCTTTTGAAAAACATCCCCTTTGTTTTAATCTAGAGCACCTGAGGACCAAAACAAAAACAAACAAAAAAAACCCCTATGTAGGAAATTAGCTCTTTGGGATGAATTCCAAGATTGCATTAAGTTTTCATGATTGTCCCATGCCTTTTTAGATTGATTGGGGGGAATATCATGAGGAATTTTCTTTGGAAATGTTGATTCTCTATTCTTGGGCTACAGAAACTGAAGATATCTTCAGGAGAGTAACATGAATGGCTGCGAAGCAAGCAGGAGCTGAAGCAAATGCATTAAAAAAAAAAAAATCAGCCTGAACAAAAGTATATTGGATGATATGAAAAATGCTCCAATAAATAGAATCCTGCAATTTTTAAAATCTTGTTAACCCAGTATTGGGAACCTGAGAACTTTAGCTTCTGGATTGCATTAAAAAGTTTGCATAGAATCATACATACAATTCCTTCTATCTCATCATGAGACTTACATAGATGTATGGAAATATATAAATGGAAGACACCCCCCCCCCCGACCCTCCTCTTTCTTGGATGATGATGATGATAAAAAATTAAACTTGCATGCCACCTGACTTCCGAGGATCACAACAAACAAAAAATTACAATAAAACTGCTAGAAGATAAAAGATGGCAAGAACAACAGACCTGATGGAATGAAATGAAGGATCTCACTCTCCCTCACCTGGGTGAAGAGCCAAGTCTTGATGGCTCTTCTGAACCACAGCGGGGTGGGGGCCGTTTGGACCTTGGGGGGAACTTCATACCAGAAGACAGATGCTGCTACAGAGAAGGTGTCCTTCAGTGGTCCCAATAGATGATATGGTTTAATTGATGGAAACCAAAGCACAGCAAGCCCGCAAGATCAAATTGGCTGGGCAGATACTATGGGAGACAGGCAGTCCCTCACATAACCAGGGCCTATGTCATGTTAGGTCCATTGGTTCACAAGAGAATGACTTTAAGTAGGGAAATGAGACCTGCCATAACAATCAATGATCCAAGAGTTCTAAATAGGCGAGTTTGAGTACCAGTGTATTCCTCCCCATTTCTTCTGTCACCAAAACCTCCTCATCAGTAACATAATTTTTGGTCTAGTCAGTTCTTGGTCTGAAACATTTCAATGCTTGGTAATGCAAAATCAAAATCAAACCTAGCTCACTGTTCGCATTGTAGAGCGGAGGGACGTTTGCTGGGGAATGGAGCTTTTGATAACCATGCACTAGACCTTAAACCAGTGTTGTCCAAACTTGGCCACTTTAAGATGAGTGGACTTCAGCTCCCAGAATTCCCCACCCAGCCATGCTGGGTGGGGAATTCTGGGAGCTGAAGTCCACTCATCTTAAAGTGGCCAAGTTTGGACAACACTGCCTTAAACATGCAAGTAAGGCCCCCAAGGGGCACACAAATAGTTCAGAGTGGCCCTGTATTAATCTGAAGCTGCTGCTTGTGGCTTATGACACTGTGCTTGACTGGAAAGGCAAAATATCAATGCAATTAGCAACTAAAAGAAGTATGATTTAATACTCCTGTCGCAAGATGGAAGAATGCACTGAAAGACAGAGATGCACAGCAGGCTTGCAATATTCACTGCTGTATGTCAAGCTAGTGGAAAACCTACTTAAACCGCCCTCTCAGATTGATCAAGACCTCTTTTGCATGCAAAAACCCCACATTCAAGTTGAAGGCAGCTTTAAAAGTGCAAATAAAATTAATTAAGCAAACATACTTTGCACATGATGTGAGGGATAAGCGAGAGCACTGACTCCTGTTTTGGGTGCCAACTTTCATTTTTCAACATCTTAAACCAAAGTCTCAGGTTACTCATCCATGTATCACACTAGAAACTGAACAATTTTGAGCATGTACCCCTTGGAAATGTCTGCTGTGCCACTATCAACTATACCAAATTGGGAGCAAGTGGTTGAAAAGGCCTCTATTCTTGCAGAAAAAACATACTGAAGATTTGTAAATACAGTCTAATTCTAAATAGTTTTGGTATTAGAGTAATATTGCTTCCACTTCTGTTTGCATCTTACAATTTTATCTGTACTCACTTTCTTAAATTATTGCTGTTCTTAGTTTGATTGCTGTATAACATCTTGAGCACCCAGAGCAACCTTCCTAAATCTAAGTTCCCTCTAGATATATGGACCATAACTCCCATAATCTTTTCAGGCAGCAATTCCCACATGGGAGCTGAAATTCACATAGGTTGGAAAAGGCTATTCCAACCAAACAACTGTTCTATCTTGTCCTCAACCCATAAGTTGCAACAGATGTAAGATTTAGTTTTATGGAAATGAGGTATAGCCAGTTGTGGGTCTTTGGTGTTCTTCCCTCCTTTGGTCTACTTACAAAGAGAAGATCAGACATTTCATTTCTGTTCTAAATTAAGCACCATGCAATATGTTATCTTAAACATAAAACTGTGGTAGGTCTTAGCTGTGAAATGTTTGCAAGCAGACCTGCTTCACTGAACCACAGTAAAATTTGATATTTTAGATGAAGACAAGAATTGGAAAGATGTACAGCCTGTTTTCAAGCCCCATGTAGCTGGAAGAAAGAAAGAAAGAAAGAAAGAAAGAAAGAAAGAAAGAAAGAAAGGAAGGAAGGAAGGAAGGAAGGAAGGAAGGAAGGAAGGAAGGAAGGAAGGAAGGAAGGAAGGAAGGAAGGAAGGAGGGAGGGAGGGAGGGAGGGAGGGAGGGAGGATTATCTATCATTTCTTTCTTTCTTTCTTTCTTTCTTTCTTTCTTTCTTTCTTTCTTTCTCTCTCTCTCTCTCTCTCTCTCTCTCTCTCTCTCTCTCCTCCTTCCTTCCTTCCTTCCTTCCTACCTTCCT
Source organism: Python bivittatus (assembly GCF_059951505.1). Taxonomy (NCBI): domain Eukaryota; kingdom Metazoa; phylum Chordata; class Lepidosauria; order Squamata; family Pythonidae; genus Python; species Python bivittatus. The sequence continues at coordinate 588,692 of NW_028277110.1, forward strand.
TCCTTCCTTCCTTCCTTCCTTCCTTCCTTCCTTCCTTCCTTCCTTCCTTCCTTCCTTCCTTCCTTCCTTCCTTCCTTCCTTCCATTTTTAATGCTACTTTGGTGTACATATAGACTCCTGGAAACTGTAATAGGATTTTCTTAGCCTCTTTTACAGTGAGTTAATTAAGGTGGGGTCTCTTTGAACACTTTCTCCCAGATGTCTCTCCCCCTGGGCTGAATTGCTGTTTATGAGAGAATCTGTCAATTCACTTGCCCCCAGCCTTCCCACAATCTCTCACATCTGCACTGGAAGTCTGACAGTGCTGAGTCAAAAATTTCTTACCCTAATCAAAGCTCTAAATTGCAGCTGGCTAATTATCATTTATCTCTCTGGGAGAAGGACACATTGGTGGGGAACACCGGTTAAATGTCAACTCTGAGAACCAGAAGATGACTAAAAGGAATAACTTAAGAGAAAAGCTATTTGAGAAACCTAGGGAAGAGGATGTGCCAGCCTCTTTCCTGACCTTTTTAGATCTGGAACCAGCTGAAAAAGATGAGGTACTTGTTGTGCATTTTGGCTGCTTGTCAACCTGAGCTGCTGGTTGATAAAAAAACAAGAGCTCAGAGTGTCTTGGTCATACTCTCTGAGCTCTTGTTTTCAATTTACCCTGAATTCTGGTGACTGTTATAGCTTCAGATGTTGGAATGGTTCCTAACTCCTCATGTGCTGATATTGTCATTTAAGATCTCCACATTCTTTGCACTCGCTGGGGAGCAGTTATTGAAACTTCTGCCTTTATTGGAAAATCAAGCATCTTCAATGGTTTGGTTTTATAACCTGTGCAAGACCTGCTTTGTTACCGAGGCTGTTTCTTTCTGAATATTATAGAAGAGTTGACTGCATTGTTTTAATGTTATATACTTCGTCTGGGTAAGTAGGACCACTTAGTCAATTCTGGCTCTTTTACAGAGCTAAACAGGATCAGACTTGACTCGTACTTGGATGGAACCATAAGACTGGGAAGTGAAACATTCTAGATGCCAACAATGTTCTGCAGATATATCTATGAAATCAGCAGGACTCAAGGTATATAACATGGTTTTAGTGGTGGTGTGAAATCTGATTGTTATATAAAAACAACATATGAGTGTAATTACAAATAAAAAAGGAGGAAAGTGAAAGAAAAGTGGGATAAAGGATTCTTGGTTTGGCTTTGCATCTCTTTCCTTTGCTGTCTGCAACAACTTGATTGTGATGGTTGTCAATACAGCAGAGAAAGAAAAAAAAATCTTCTTTACTCTTTTTTTAAACAACCAACTTCCTGCTTCTTCCTCTTTGCTGAAGTTCTCTTATTACTCTCTAAGATGGTTCTGTCAAATTTTCTGCAGCCTCCTCCAGGTGGCAGCATATTGCTTGATTTCTGGTGTTCAAATACCTCTAAGATATAGGTAAAGATGTGTGTTTGTTCAAAGGAAAGAAACAGGTAAATAAGACTGCAAGGCACAGCATGGTGTGCGTGCGTGTGTGTTTTCTAGACGTGGAGACCTTTGGCTGCCAGTTAGAAATGTTAATCTAAGGAGCTGACATGTGGTGTTCAGCAGTTGCATATCCATGATCAAATGTGCTCAGCCATATACGTGTAGGGATGTTTGTCAGGGAAGGAGGCGATGGAGAAATCTACGAAGAGTGCATCTATTGTACTGAGAAATCCGTCTGAAAATCAAAGTAATCCAACTCATTTCTACTTAGACATGGGTCAAAAGCCATAAGAGAAATGCGTGTCTGTGTGAATGCGCACATGTGCATTGGAAGTATGTAAAATGGGTTGCACTTGGGACATCCTACTTTGGCACAGGCATTCCAACCTCTGTTCCCAGTTTTAATGATGGAATATACCTAATATATCTAGTACACTCAGAAAGACTCATCTTGCGAACTTGGAACAGCTGTGCTAAGATCCAAGATTGGAACGTTTCATTTACAAAGTGCTTGGCATGTTTATACTCAGTGATCATCTCACAACGTGGCAACTACTGTGATGGATGAGAGGTGACACCAACCAAAATCATGAGGATGAAGTGGGAAGTTTTAATAAGATTTAAACTGCAAGATTTATATAATATTAAAGTAGGGGTAGGCAGTCTCCAGCTGCCAGATACACCTCTCCCCGAGGGTTGGGCATGGTTGTCTTCTGAAGGGTGCCCCAAACACTTCAAATTGAAAATTTCTAAGCTCAGAACATCCTTTTTCACTTCAAAGTGCCCATTTTCTTTTTTTCAACCCAACAGAATGTTAGGAAGAAATTATATAAAGGGGCTTGGAACTTTGCCTGTCTATTCACTGATGCGAAAACTCTCCATAAACTGAACACAATGTGACTAAATTTGACATCAGGGAAGAACCCGGCAAGAGAAATAGAGTCTGAAAATGGACCATATCTGGTCGGAAGTTGTGGAGAAAAACATTCCAGAAAGAAATCTTCTAGTGCAGGGTTCCTCAACCTCAGCAACTTTAAGATGGGTGGAGTTCAACTCCCAGAATTCCCCAGCCAGCCATGCTGAGGTTGAGGAACCCTGTTCTTGTGCATCTCCATGGAAGAGTCAGCTGGGCAGAAGCTCATAACACCACTGATTCCACTATTAAATCCCGCTTCCCTCCTGGTCATGTGACCCACAGCAGAGTCCACGCAGCCTGACATGTCTCCTGGTGCACCCATAGAAACGCAACTATATAGACATTGCCGGTGAAGGGGTCAGAAAGAATTCCAGAAGCCATGCTCTGCAGGCTTTTCCTACTGCGTCTGAGTTTGAAACAATGGTTTCAACCTTATCGGCAGCATTCCAAGGCTCTCCCAAACATTCTGGAAGTGCTGAGGCTGAAGCAGGGCCATATCAGAGCCTTACTGGGAACAGATCTCCAAACGTTTCTGGTAAAACCAGAGCAATCCATTTGGGGCTGGACACATTTGAAACTCAAAGCTTCCTGGACCTCTTTCCTTCCTCATTTGCCTCCAGAATCTGACACTGTCATCTGCTGCTCAATGTCAAGGGCAAACCTTTGGGGCCCCATTGCTTTTGATGTGAAAGGGCTAGAGGGAGAGGTTACTTGAAACAACCAGGGGGAGAGAGAGATTATTTTCCAAATATGCCAACCCCTCTTTCTAGTTCCTTGTTGACTTCAATGCTGTTGTCATCTAGATTTGCTACCATTGGTATAGAAGGGACTATTATTAATGTTTGCAAGTGACATCTTGCATATCCTTACAAGCACATTCAAAACATACATGCATCAAATGATTTTGCTTAAAAGACTACACACACACACCCATTATATATCTCTATCTCTATCTATCTCTAGATATCTAAATATCTAGTTATCTAGATATAAAGCCGAGGTAACTCTTACTCATATAACATACCCATGACAGTATTATTAAAGCAGACGTACCTATTGCCTCTGCCAGCCCAGATACTTTCTGGCCATAAATATCTGTCTTATTCCATGCAAAAGTATAGATGAGGTTGATGGCAGCAGGAAACCACTTCTGAGTCAGCCGCCCTTCAATTGTTACAGTGAAATGCACTTTTGTTATTCCAGGTGGGATAGTAGAATGCGTCAAAATAATGCGTAGCAAGGTTTTATATCCTGAGGTTCTGCTGCTTAAGTAACTAAGCTTCACAAAGCTGGAAGGAAAGGATATTTCCTCCTGGACCACCTGAAAGAGAGTTGTGCATGTTAACATCACAGCAAATCTTGTCAGAATCTACCATGTTGGACTCCTCTGGTGACTTAGATAATGTCCTGTCTGGGTATTTATGCACCACTGTGGTGTCAAACTAGGTAGAAGACTGCAGTTACTAAGATTATGGTATCTTCTCAGAAATGGCTAAGATGGTTAGTGAAGATAGCTCTTGCACAATCCATAATGCCCAGTCCAGACCCATGGAGACTTGCCTATATTTGGGATTTCACAATATGAAATGTGTATTTGACAGGGAATTTCTACAAACTTTTTACCCTTTCTACACTGTTTATTCCTTCCCACTGAGTCGATGGGATCAACCTGGCATTCTGACTTTACTTAGTTCTGCTCTTTTTTCCAAATATCAGAGAGGTACAATATTTGATAAATGTTCAGTAAGCATACATTCATGTGGTTTTATGTCCCATTCCTAATACATTCTGAACATCTCAGAGTTAATACATACGGAACTCACTGCCATAACACAGTGCTGTGTTCACAGATGGCTTTAAAGATAGCTTAGACAACTCTATATAGGAGATATGTCAACAATGGCTAATAATCTTGGGAGCCAATGGCATTTTGCTGCCCAGAAGCTATATGGCATTCTGAGCCCCAGTTTATGGGCTTTTCACACAGAAAATCATAACCACTTGTAGCTACTGCTCTGGGCCAAATTTCTAATCTAATTTGGTATCTTCCAGATGTGTTGGGACCATAATTCCTAGAATTCCAAGACATAATTGTTACAGGTGTTGAAATCAGCCAAATTCTGACTTGCAGCATTTGCAATTGAGCTTAAAAATTTAAAGAGTTGATCTGATCCATTTGGATTTGCAATTGGAATTGTCAAATTGAATTGGTTTAGAAAGTCAGCTTGATAAAAGAACATGTATGCATGTACAAAAGTCCACAGAATCTTCACATCCAGTGGATTCAATTCAGAGAGTTGATCAAGTTGCCTTCAAATCAGATATTCACATGGCCCTAATAGATAGTGAATGGCTATAGTTACCTGGGATTTAATATTGACTTAGAATTTTGGGAACTATATTTCTGTACATATGAAAGGCACCAGAGTAATTTATTTATTAACCTTTACAATGGATTAATTAATGTCAAGAATTAAATTTAAGAGACAAATTTTAGATAGACAAAGAATCCTATCTCAAAAATTTCCTGTTCTTTTCTCAATAATATGGCACTGTTTCCATCTTTCTTACCTGTAATTCTGGTATGACTGTTCCCCTTTCTGGACATGATCCTCCAAATGATGTCAGAGGAAAAGGAATTACGATTGGATTCGGGCTGATGAAGCTACTGATGTCACAAGAAGGTAGATCTGCCTCTGTCCTTTGCATGACCACTCTGTCTACCACAATAAACTTATTCCAGGACAGCCAAAGTGTCCTTTTCACAGGAAGAAATGGTGATCTATCAAAGATCAGGGTGACTGAGATGCCTCCAACAGCTACTAGATCAAAACTGAAAAACAAAATAAACCTTTTGATTTATTTGGATCTCATTTGGCATCAAAACCACCCCACTGATATCATGTTTTCAGCTTCCAATACTGAGCATCTTCTGCCCCACCATCAAAATGACATCATACAAACTGTTATTATTATGCTTTAACACATTAGCAGAGCTACCTATTTTTGCTGCACATTTCTTTATCTACAGCATTTTGCTCTACAAAGCCTAGAAATCTTTCAGAAAAAACATCAGATAAACATTCTCAAGAGCACCTTTTCAAAAGAAATAAAATAATTTAAAACTCATTAACAGTGAAAATCAAAGTTATAATAAATCCAGCTGATCTTATAGAAGAATACTGAAATGTCTTGATCTTTTGATGTTCTCATCTGAAGTCTCATAAGAACTCATGCAAGAAAACTGAAAACTCATGACATTTGGCCACACTGATGTCATTTACATTTGTACTTAAACAACTTCTTGTCTGTTTTTAGTTGCATGAATATCATCATGTCAGAGTTGCTTTCCTAGGCTGAGAAAAGTATTTTTAAGGGGTAAACAACATCTTTTCCTCTGCACTTTTGCAGGGTAGATAAATCTAAAACCCTACTAATTGAGCACAGCTGCCTATGAAGATCCAGGGGGACAGAAATAGTTCATCATATGCTTCCATATTATAACTTCTATAAGGACATTTTGAATAGAAATATTCCTACTGCATCAACACCCAAGAACAGATAATGTTTATGTGAACCTCCTTCTCTTAAATATGAAACTATCACCTGTACGGTAGCAAAATTTTGTGCTGTCACAATGAACCCGAAGCAACAGCTGATGCAAGTCTGAACACTGTTGTTTTTCTTTTTTAATTATGTTTTAATGCAACTTCCTGATTGTTGATCAAAATAAAATTGATTTAGACATGTGAATTGTTACCCAACAATTCTGGAGAGAAACAGATGAGGGAAGACTAATGCTACTTAGACTAAACTTCTGTTCTTTAGTAGTTTCTAGGCTGCTCAGGTAGTAAAAAGCAATGGAACTCTACACTACATAGTTTTGGGGTCAATGCCTGAATATAATTTGGAAGAGACTCTTGTCTATCATCTACCACGAGTTTTCACATGATCCCTTATATTCCTGATGATCAGGCTCTGAATGCCTCCATTTATGTAGCCAAAAGTGTATGACCCTCAAAGAAGAAGGAAATATCAGCAGATGTAGAAGACCCTAGGGGTTTCAGAAGCACCGCCCCTCCCAAATGGTTAGAATAAAGTCTCTAAGTGGCAAATGAACTCCCCCAAAAGCCTTATAAACTATTTGAGAGAGTTCAAAGGTCATGAAAGGTCGAAGGAGAAAAATTGAAATTGGAGTGATAGGAACAGAAAAGCCGGGATCCTGAGCAATTGCACTCCACTTTTATTCAGAATCCATAGGTTGTGACAGAAAGAAGCCTTCTGAATTCCAGAAAAAGTACAGAGCAGATAAACTGATAGTGTTTCTTTTTATCTTAAAACTTTAACATCTACAGTCATTTAATGTAAGGTGACATAAATAGACTCTTCGCTTCATTACAGGATGCATTTCTTATGGAAATCTTCCATGGTAATGAATTCTGATACGGAGTAAGCCTTAATTATGTATATTCTACCACATTTCCCAAACATTACATAGGTTCTATACAGAGAGAAAGAGAGGGATCAGAAATTATAATTAGATGACTTGCAACTTTGATACTGTACTTTAAAATCACTCAAATATATATATATGGAATAAATATTAGCTTCATTACTCATAACCACTGCCAACGGATTATTTACTTTCAGCTTTAGAGTATTTACATTGCAATAAGCAGGAACGATACCATGAAATTTCTGAACACGAGCTTTTTCTGCTTGTGTGAGCTTTAATTGGTTGAGCTGATTAATCGGAAGGGCCCTGTTTTAATCAGCCAATTTTAATCTGAGGGCTGAGTTGAGGGTTTATTTACTTTTAAACCACTTTTGGCTCAGATGTGTTACTGCACAAGGGAAGGAAAAATAAAATATTAAAAGTGCAGGTGTATGTTTACGTAGGTGTGCGTGTGTGCATATGTATATGTGTCTATGCATGTGTGAAATGATGTAAGTATATGAGGTAGCAGTTAAGGTACTGGACTAGGAGTGGGGAGATCAGATTCTAGTCCTTGCCTAGGCATGGAAGCCAGCTGGATGAATTTGGGCCAGTCCCTCTCTCTCAGCCCTAGACTAGGGGGTCAAAAAACATCTATCTACCAACGCTGGATTAATAGATTACAATCCATAACCTTCAATGAAGAGGCTTCCATCCTGTTGTAGACTGATTTGCACTGATTATACTCTCTCTGTCTGTCTGTCTATCAATCTACCTTGCAGTATTGTATTTTGGATATACAAAATCCTTTACATGTAATCCATTCATTAATTAGTTGCCAGGCAAATGAGTCATCTATTGTTGCTGCTGTTGTTTCGTTGTTGTTCTAGGTGTGCTGCTGAATCATTCAGATTCTTGGTTGCTTTTTAATTCATTAAGTATCTGAAGCTCCCCTGGGCTTCAACCTTTTCCTTCTTTGCTTTCAACCTTTTCCCCTAATTCCCAAATTAAAGAATTCCCTTGAGAAAGTAAACATTAGAGAAGGGCATGAAAGCAACGATCTTTTACCTTCCATCCTGTCGGCTGATGGTATATCCATAATCACTGTGATGCTGGAAACTCACATTGACTCCAACCAGTGGGGTCCCATCGATGGCTACCACTTGTCCTCGGATAACACAAGCACGTCTAGGTTGATAAAAGAGTGAGGCAAACATGAAGGAAGATGCTGAGATAGTCACAACTGACACTCTCTTTATCCGCACAATATATTTTACAACCAGTATGTTGCAACACCACAAGAGGCACATCTTATACAACAGTGTCCTCTTCTGTCCTTTCCTGGGCCAGCTTCTCCTTTCACCTCCTTCTTCACCTAACCTAGTTCTGAAAGAATGGTAGCCAGCTACAAAAGGTCAGGGCAGAACACAAGGAAAATGATTTTTCTTATTGGATATATGGTGCTTCTGAGTGGGATATGATTCAACCCAGGCTTTTGCTTCTCCAATTCCTTGCTTTTATGGACAGATCTCTCTCTTTATCATCAAAGGTTTTTTTAACCCATAATTTTTCTGTAAACCTCTAAGGCAACTCATTCCCCATCACCATGGTATCCAACTCCTATTTTAGGAGTAGGTGTTGGCCAGATAACGCTTTGAGTTCTCCTTAAGACAAACTGATCTTGATTTGCCTTATTGTGGCTTTTCCTTCCTAGCATTAGCTGATGCCAGTCCTGACAAAAATCATAGCTTACCTCAAGTGGAGGATTTGGGACTTAGAAGATCAAACAGATAGAACCAGAGTTTCCCACTTGCATTATAGTTCAATAAATAACCCTCCTTGGTCCATCCCCAGATTTTTTTTTTTTTTTAACATCTTACACATCTGTTTGCCTTGGACTGAATCAGAGAATTACCTAATTAGGGTGACAAATAAACTAGCATCTCCTATGAAAACTGTATCTGCATGTTCTGATACAGCAGTTGGATCATATCTCAGGTACAGTGAGAGTGTCCATTTTATACTAAATGGCAGACAAGATCTACAACACTAATGATTAAAAATCTTAATTGTTCTCCTGAGCAAGAGGGTCATTGTTTTCCTCCTAGAAGACCAAGCTTCTGCCATTTCTAACAATGATCATGGCTTGTAGAAGTCACCCGGTGGCTCCCTGACATTACTATTTCAGCCTTTCCTGTACAAGATTATTGCTGTTTTAGTTCTGATACATTGCTGAGTTGTTACGTTTCAACATTTGGTCTCACACTGTAAATATAAATGAAGAAGTGAATAAAATGCAACTGGTTAGACAAAGAGTATTAGACAAAGGTGGCATGCCCCCTCCTCTTCTGAAACCCCCTTCTCTAGAAAGGACCAAGGCCCCTTTTTAACTTGGCCAGTTTCCGAGCTCTCAGTATTTATTTTCCTTTTTGATATTTTGGGTGGCGCTCTTGTGTTAGGGGCTTTCATTGTTTCATCATTTCTTGCTTGTTTTCTCGTATGCTGCCTTGATATCTTTTAGCAAAAGGTGGTGAGGAAGTAATAAATAAACAGACAATTACATAAACATACAGGAGAACACATTTTAATTTGCATTTAAAACCACCCTGGGAAATATACTATGAAGGGTACTATAAATATATGCCTTTAAATCTTGTCGGGGGGGGGGGGGGAGAACGTATCTACAACATTGTGGGTGAGGGGATGAGAGCAATGAAGTTTCAGAGATGCCAAAGCAAAGCTGGGCCAGGCAGAGTGGTTCAACAGTGTGGCCTACAAGCTCTGCAAATGGGGCAGTGCAGCTCAACAGAAGAGAACTGAAGACTCCTTTGCTCAGCCCCACACTCAGACAATCCTAGCAATTACTGCTTTAAATGGTTACAGAACCAGGCAGTTGATCAGCCCTTCCTATTTATTCTTGCTGCTCTTTGGCAGCAGAAAACCCTTAAATGTGGGTAAGGATCCATAACTGTTGGGAGGAGCGAGGCAAGTACGTTCACAATATCGCTACGTCTGGGAAAACTTTGATTGGAGGGGTGGATTGAAATGTGTTTTCCCCACCCAGCTAATCCTCTCTTTACTCCACTAGTTGGGCAAGGAAACTGTTTTAGGGGGTGTGGTGGCAATGGAGAAGACCACTGTTATTTCGAGGAGTTGAGATGACATATTTTGATTTCTCCTACACATGTTAAGAAAGTTTACTCTGAGTCATCATAATGTTTAGCTGGCTTGTTTTTCACTCTTGCTTAGAAGTGGGGGGCAGGGGGAGAAGAGGAAACCCTCAGGATTGTTTAGGTTAAGCACTATTTTATCTGTATAATTCTCCAATCCTGAGAACTCTCTGGTCAAGGCCGCTCCCACAGCCTCTCACTCCATGGAAGCAGAATCTGGCATTGCCCCTTGCGTCTTGGAGCACAGACGCAAGTCTTGGGACCAGGAGCTGGGCTATCTAGGCCATCTTGGGGTCTCTCTGCTGTCACCTGATGGTAGCTCCCGACAGTAAGGGAAGAGTTTTATCATCTTGCTTGGTAAGTTATGTATAAGTTCTTTTTTATATAGTCCAACCTTTTAACTAATCAATGTGGGTATTTATTTTTTTTAACTGTTTTCGGGTTTTACTTTAACTGTGATCTGCCCAGAGTCACCCTCTGGGGAGATGGGCAGCATACAAATTAAATAAATGAATGAATGAATGAATGAATGTTATGCTTTTATACTGTGCTTTTGAACTCCTGTTTAAATCTGTTTGCTCGAGTTAACAATAAAGCTGAACACCTCACCTGCTGGTGTGTTCATTGTCTCTGGATCGAAAATAACTAAAAGAACCAATTGCCTGGGCACCTGATCACTGCCTTGACAGTTGGCAATTTTTCCAATATAAAGACATAATAGTGGGGGTTTTTTTTTGTTTTTAGTCTAGAGCAAAGGCAGGGAAGGCGGAACAGGAAACACATATATAAAATCACACATGGAAAGTGTCAACCTCTCTCACAATGCTAAGATGGTGCCATTCAAAATTGGGGAGATGCAAGACTGATCTGTTATGCCAGGCAGTGGAATGCACCCCTACCAGGTTGGGTGGTGACTACAATGTAGATGTTTTTAAGAGGGGACTGGGCAAATTCAAAGATCTAGCTTTCCATGGCAGCTAGTTCTGTGGGCTGCGTGCAACTTTCTGAATCAAAGCAACATACTTTAAATTTGAGCTGCTGGGGATAAACAGGTGAAAAAGGACACTCACTGTCCTTCTTTGCTTGCAAGTTTCTTGGATACACCTGGCTGGCATGTTTCCCAGAATGCTGGACTAGATAGTTTCTTGGCCTAATCCAACCTCAGAACATTCCTTATGTTCTGAAACCCTCCCACCCTCAACTATCATATGTTCCCTCCAATTTCCCCCTCCAGCTTACAATATTTTGACCTCTGTACAAAAAAACTAATCATTTTAAAATGTTGGGGAAATGAGTCTTAAGCAGGTGGTGCTGGTACGAACATACAAAATCTACAATGATGCAATATCTAAAGTAAGACCTCACAGAGAGAGCTTTCTTAACACTTTCCAGAACAGATTGCAATACAAATAGAAAATTCAGGTTTACAACAATCATAGTAAACGAAATGATTTAGTGTTGACTATTTACTTACACTATTTATTTACTTATGCCCATTTATTTATTATTAGTAATACTGCATTAACTGTATTAGTGCATTTCCCCCCCTCCTCTTATGTCTACTGTGTTGCATTCAAAATGTGTTGCTCATTGTTTGATATAGAATACATTTTCACCTTTCATCAGCTAACACCAGATGAGATGTTAATCTGAAGTGCACTTCTGGTAGGGAAATGATCACAAGACTATTCTGCTTAAAAACATATAATTTATTGCATTAAACATTCCAGATAGATAAACTCAAGGTAAGAGGTTTAGTGAGATTTATTCATTTCCTCATGATGAGAATACTACCTTGAACAGTTATTCACTCAACATTTTAATTTTATTGAGTTCTGGGGAAGAAATGTCGAACTGAAGACAGCCCCACTAAAAGCAGAGCTGATGACCACAGTGGAATGAAGAGCCGTTGAGTAGACCGTCTCTTCGTAATTCCTCTCCAGACAAGGAGAGGACTTGAGATCACTCACAAGTGCTCTGGACAGTTGCTTCTCACGAGGAGACTGCAAGAGAGCAGTCTTTGGTGGGTTTAGAGATCTGGGAGATGAGGGAATAGCCATCTTGCTCAAACGATGGTCGGCACCTTTAAAAGGACTTATTTGATCAAGGTTAAAATAGATATGTTGTTATCTCTGGTAACCCTTAATGGACTTTTGCTGAGTAGGACTGAAATGACAAGGTTTTAAGGATTTGTTTATAGATGAGAGATGGGAAATGGGAAGAAGAGATCATTTGTTGTATTTTAAGATAAGGTGATAAGTTACCAAAATCATCACAATACTTGTGATGAAGGGGGAAGTCATTTCTTTATATTTTGTTGTTGTTCAGTCGTTAAGTCATGTCCGACTCTTCATGACCCCATGAACCTTCTTTTCTTTTTCTTTTTACTATATTCTTATTTTTCTTTCTTTTCTATTTTTCCTCCTATTTTTCTTTTCTGCACCTTATTTTTTCTTTTTTTTAGTTTGGGTTCGGTTTTACCATTGTAATTGTAACGATTTAAAATTACTATTAAAAACATTTTAATTTCATTGTGTGCATATGAAATAGGTTTCATCTTGATTTTGGAGGGGGACCAAACAACATCTGTCATTTATGTAATACCATGGTAGAGAAGTAAGAGGAAGTGACTATGAATTTCAGGAACCAAAAGGCATGTTCACAAATCAAAGTGGTGATAGTGATTAGGCTATCACTAGACACCCACATCACTGTCTTCTGGGGCTACAGATAATTTCAAAGTTGAGAGAACTTCAGAACTTTTTTCCATCTGTCCCATATGGCTTAACTTGATTGCTCATCCTAACCAGTCCCATGGTGGCATTTTTTTTAGAGCTGCATGAGCTGACACAACCTTGTGATGCATTCATTTATTGTTAGGCCCTTACTTGGTGATGCCTAATTTAGAAACTCAGGAGGTACCACTTATTGCCTTCATAGCACCATGTTCAACAGTGCTAGATTAGGAAAAATTAAGTCCAGCAACATCCCGTATATTTCTACCACCATCTGACGAAAAATCCCACTGCATTCATGATTAAGAACATTTTTTCTTTCATGTGAAATTTTAAATGGTTGTTCCACAGCAATCACTGAAAACTTCCTGACGTTCAGATCTTAAAGACGTGTAGTTTAAAACACTACATTTCACTCTTCCATAGAGCTCCAGATTCTCTTAAACTGAATGAACTGAAAAGCAAAGGAAGGAGACAAAACCAGGCATTTATGGTTTTCTGGTGCTAGGTTATGGAAGGAGAAAAGTCATTTTTTTTCTAAATCTTGCTCCAAATCCAAGCAACAGATTGGATCAGATTATCATTCTAGCAGTCTGGATGAAGTAATTACCAAAGTTCCGTATCAGGGCACTGAACTAGATTGTACGGTGTCTTCACATCCCCAGTATGAAAGCAAGTGAAAGAGATGATGAGATGTAAGGATGTCAAGCCATTTTGCTCCATCTGGGAGATATGTGGGAACAGCACTTCCCAAGACTCCCCAGCCAGTAGCACAAAGGGGAAAAAACACAGAAACAAATTTTGATCAACTCTATCATTCAAGAAAACCAGAAACAGTGGCTAATGGTCAGAGATCACTGAACATCTAGGAAGTCCCTGGCTGTCTGCCTTACTCAGAAAACACACCTCTGCAATATGAGAGGGAGGGAGGGAAGGAAACTTACCTGCTCTCAAATGAGACATCTCCTTGGATGACATGCGTGCTTTCCTTGCCAATCAGAAACTTGATTCTATCATAAAAGAGCCTTGGCGGATGTTGCAAGAAAGGAGGTTGACTTTGCTGAATGAGGTCGAGAGGATCAGGAGACCCTTGGCAGAGAGGGCTGGAGAAGCAATTACTCTGTTGACAGCAATCAGGGTCAACACAGTCTGTCAAACCATCTGAAAAAGGGGAAACCAGACAGATACTGTAGAAGAGATAAAGCAGTAGAACGCTGAGAAATGTGACCAAACAAGTTGCTAATCAAATGATAAGTGTGTAAACGTAAGTTTATGTATCTAGATGAGGTTCAGGGACATGATTCAAGCTGGACGTAAACAAGCTTTCCAAAATTCTTCATCAAATTTTGGGGAAGTGAATTTAAACAATTTCTCAAGGGCAGGACTTAAAACTGGTAGGGGAAAAAAAAAACCTTTCTGAACTATATCTCTCACCAACATCTCCATCTATAACAATTGGCTCTAGTCTTCTTCTAACTTTTTAGAAATTCTTAACTACAAGATATGCAATTTCCCCATCTTGACACAAGCACGAGAAAGCTAAATGTAAATTACACTGTTAGGTATGAAAATGGTCAGACCCACAGACGGTAATGTTAGTGGGAGACCAGAACTGTTATTTCCCGCAGAACACAGAGCACATGACATGACCCACATTGGCTGTATTTGCACAATATGCTGAGTCCTAAACTTGGGTTTACAAAAATAATTGTGTTCCTTTAACATGCGAATATCAAATCAAATCAAATCAAATCAAATCAAATCAAATCAAATCAAATCAAATCAAATCTTTATTATGGTCATAGACCAACATAAACATGCTAATAAATGTTCTTTAAAAACCATACTATGGCTTAACACAATGACCTGGGTTTCATAACACACAGTATACAAACTCCCCAACCCCATTTTAGCCTCGTCCTGCATGATGTGTGAATCTACCTTTTCATTTTCCAGAATCCTGACAGGAATGACACCTAGACCTGGGAGTGAATTTCATTGGGTCCATAGTTATCAAGCAGTCAATCTACTTTATACTTCTTTCAATCATGTGCAATAAACAATGAGGGAGTTGATTTTTTTTTAATTAAACTGAAAAGGATGGCATATTGCTTTGATTTTGGCAGCCACAGATTTCCACTCAAAAGTTGGATATCAAATTCTCATTGCAAGGGACACAAAGGATGTGATTGTTAGGCAAACACAATTAGCACGGGCTAATTTGGCTCTTACAACGATACCCATAAAGAAATGGGAAGATCCTCTTAGGATCATGCCACTGATGTTTGGAGACATGTTGTCTATTTTTAAGCTGAGTGATTTTTCAAATTAAGCCATAAAATAAGTACATTACGTTTCTCAGAAGCTTAACATTTGTGTCATCAAAAAAATGAGCTAATACTCTGAGCTCTGCCCACCCCAGTGATGTCACTAAATCACAGCAATCCCTTGGAAGCAAAATAACAACCTTGTAGATAAATATTGTTACTCCATTCCAGCATAAAGGAAAAATATGTAAATTGTGTTCTTCAGTTCCCAAGAATTCCCAACCCTTGATCTGTGGGTAGACATAGAATTGAGAACACTCAACAACCATTTTCTTTGACCTGGAAAGGAAATTTTTCACAAATCCCCAGAATTGGTTGGTTATCATTCTGCTTGCTCTATCACAGGAAGGAACCAAGGATTTCTCCTTTGCTTTATCTCTTTAATCCTATAAAACTTTTTAGAAAACCTGATTTTCTGCTGCTCTGGCACTGTATTGTATACAGTCATTGAGTGCAGGGTAAATAATCTGAATCTTGCATTTCTAGTGGCTTTCAAGCAGTGAAAGTAGTAACCTGAGTACCAATCAGATTTAATTAAAAAAAAAAATAGTTTGTACACGAGCAGACAGACTCACTTATGCACCCAACTGTTTCATGTTTTTGAGAGTGTAAGAATGAATGGAATATTGTCCAACATGTAAAAATTCAGAGTGGCTGCTGCTTCTAAGATCATAATCTTAAAAGAGAGAGAGATTAAGACAGAGGAGGTAGAAAAACCTGTCAGATATGAGGATGAAACAGAGAATGAAAAATGAAACGAGATGAGAAACTAAGGGAGAAAGGAAAATATCCCCATAGTATTTCTCTGACTTCCTTACTTCCTATTTAAAGTAGTTGTTTAAACTACTATTTAAAGTAATAATAATAATAATAATAATAATAATAATAATAATAATAATAATAAAACCCTGCATTTTTTCTATCAGTCCTCATTCAAGCTGAAGAACAAGAATTAGTTTTTGAGGAATTTCTTGCAAAGGAGAAACTTTGGGAGAAATTTGGAGGTGGGATACTCTTCCACTTATTTGGATTATGAAATGTCTATGTTCTGTCTCTAATTGGACAACCTTTTCTCTAGAAACCTGCAGCCCCCCCCCCCCTCAGCATTCTATAGTTCCATTAAATCCCAAGATAAGATCTCATGAGGAAACTGCTGCCATGGGGCCCCCTGAGAGGTGTGGACAGCCAGGGAGGCTTCCGAATAATGAAAGAACATGTTCTATCCAAACCACGCCCATAAGACTTCCATCCTTTCCAAACCTGAAGAAAACTCTAAAGCTGCATCCAGAGAAAATTGAAAGAAATTCTCAAGCATCCCGAGTAGATATTGAGAAACATCCGTCCCAAGGGAAGAGAGTTTTTGAGAAGTTGCAAGCCACATTTTGCAATAGCCCTACTTTCAAGATTATGGGGAAAGCATTCCACGCATATGATGCAGACAGAGCAAAAGAAAAGAAAAATGAGTTCTCTGCATGGAACAGAAGGTTTAACCACCGGGTTTCGGTTTGAAGAATGGAAATGCTAGAAGGGAAACACGGGGGTTGCAGGGAGAAGAAAGTGAAGCATAGGCAAGACTTTGGAAAGGAAAAAAGCATTTCATTTTCTATATAGAAAGACACATTGGACTGCTTTGCAAGTTCAGTGAGCAGAAGAATTAAAGAGAGGAGTAAGAGGCTTACAGTGCAAGACAGGCATACCAGGAAGTAATAGAATGCAACAGTATGCATCTATGTAAATGTTAAGCTAAATTAAAATTTCATTTGAAACCGGAGGAGGAAAGCAAACAGAAAGGAAAGGAAGGTTGAGTAAAAAAAAAAAAAAAATGGAAGGAAAAAGGGAGGAAAGGAAAGAAAGGTTTGAAAAGACAGGGCAATGCTCAACTGAAGATAGAAGAGTAAAGAATCACATCCCAGCTTTGATGCAGGTGACAGTGAAAGATGAGATGATCAGTGGAAAGACAAGAGCCCAGAAAAGAAAAAGAAAACTGAATACATATTGGGAGAGGAAGACAGACACAGAACCATCAGCAGAAGCTTTGAAGGAATGCTATTTGTGTCATACCAAACCAATATGGATCACTACCATGAAATCCAGATGTTGATCACATCAAAGGCTGAAGACCCACATGTCATTTGGGCTGGGGTAACTGCAGTGGCTGAAGGCAAATTCTGCTCTTCCTCCAACAGGAACGGAAGCAGTGGGGGACCTCCAACAGCCCAAAGTGTTGCTCACCAACTGCCAACAGCCCCAGCCAGCTGATAGACATGGAAACTGTGGACCATCAACACTTGAAGGGTTGTAGGCCAGTCCTATGTAAATTAACCACCACAGTAAGCTTTCTTTAATGTGTGTCTACTTTATGCTGAAGAAACTGTATTTCCTGCCTTCCATTTTCTCCTTGTATACACGTTGAAATTTCTTCCAATTCTTTTTGAAAAATATAACTAACCAATGGATCATAAGTGGGCTCTTCAGAGGCCATGCTGGGGGAAAAAATATTGGCAGCCTCTCCTTTATTATCACAAGCTTTGATTCCATTCTCTAATGGCCACTGGCAATGGATCCGAATCAATTTATTTTCTCCTGACATCATTAGGCTATAATCTGATGTGCTAACCCACCTTTCCTATATACATTGCCAGACTAAAATTTCCCTTACCTCCTGCCAAACAGGGATGATACTAGGGACTGAGGCTGACAAAGGGTAGTTTAGCTACTACAATCTGAGATTATGGACTGTGCCTGAGAAATTAGCATTTGCACCAAGTTCTTATCCTGAGATTCTTCCCTGCCTTTGCATGCAAAAGCTAGAATGGGAATTTTTTAGAGAACCCTTCACCGTAGCCCATGTTTGATGTAGCTCCTTCTGAGAACATTTTGTGTTGCTTTATCATTACAGTGACCATATTTTTTGGAAAAAATAAACCCGAAAAAGGGGCAAATCGGAAAGAGGTTCACAAAGATTAAAAAAAAAAAAAAAAAGTTGATGTTGATAACTTTGCTTTACAACGGAAAATTCAAGGGCCAAACCAAGAAAAACTTTACAAAAATGAGTAATATCTAAAATCTAACAGTATATGTAAATTTATTTTAGAAAGACAATTCAATTTCCATATTTTGCACATGAAAAATGTGAAAGACTGTGCATTAAGCGGTACTGTTTGCACGGTAAAAGTTAAATGACCAACATAAAGGACGAAAGTGAGTTTCTGAATAATAAATAAATCTAAAGGACAGCTTTCGGAAGTAAAGGATTGTCCTTTATAATAAAAGATGTAGAGTCTGTGTACTGATATGCCCAAGAGCACAATGTATGAAGCACGCGAGAGTTACTAGCTGCTTTTTTTTAAGGGGGTGCATTCATAAAGCATCTCCCTGCAACAGGGAGATGGGGGAGACTGAGTTTTGCAGCTGTACCGGTAGCAGCAGCAGCAATTGGGTATGGGACCAAATTGGAAAGCTTCAGATTTTACTGGAAGCCAGTTGGCACAGCCCACAAAAGGGAAACAGAGCAAATTTCTGCTTGGAGCCTCGCATATGTCCTACGGACAGTGCTAGACATACAGTGAGTGACATGATCCTTGCTCACAGACCATATGCGGCTTATATTTATGTTGCTGTTGGATTCAAGCTGCCTTGTTATTTGGTACCCCAAAGCTTTAATTAGAGAGAGATGCAGAAGCAAAGCTCCAGCACGGGCTTCCTAACCATTGATTGCTGATGCTTCTTGATCAATAGCTGGGCAGAGGAGAGAGAAAAGGGGAGCCTGGAGCTCTTGAGCTGATCTCAAAGGTCATCTGGGAGAGGAAGAAAGGGAATATGCAGCCCCCCGTGACGCAAGGGGGATGTGGAGAGGAAAGAAGCAATCTCCATGCAAACTGTGAGCTATATGGGGAGAGGGCATCTGCGGAAGACGCCAGCATTACACGGCTGGCCCTGCTAAGCCTTGCCAACCCGGCACAAATGTACATCACAAGCTCAGACCAGCTCTCCATGGTGGTGCATCTGTTCAAGAGACATTTCAGCCAGAAAAATGTGCCTTTCATATGACATATGTGATCTGAAAGATAAAGGGAGCTCAGAGGTAGAATTATAAGGCAGTTAGTATCCCGGAAAATGAACATGAACCAAAGGAGTAGAGCGTGAGATGGCCTTTTCATCAGTTCCTTAGTCTCTGTCAGTGTTGCCTTTTTGGGCCCAGTATGGAAATGGAAAGCAAAGGCTATGAGGAAAGGTTAAAGGAACTGCTGGGGATACGAGCGGAAATGTGACAGCACCCTTCCAATATCTGAAAGGATTTATGTATAAGAATTTGAAACTAAAGAAATAAAGGGAATAGCATCTTCTGAGTACTGATACATTGATATGGCATCAAAAATAAAGGTCCTATTGTAGAAGGCAGAGGGAATGGCCTTGAGGAACGGGAGGAAGAGCTGCTACCAAGATAAAAGAGGCCTGAGTCTGGAGCAGGAATGTAACCTGAGTAAATGTCTCAGACAAGACCCTCTGTAGTTCTCACGAAGATAACAGGAGGAAGGGGGGAACCACGTTCAGACTTGCAAGATTCTGTTACTACAGCTTTTTTTTTTTTTTTTTTTTTAAATCTGCGCTCAGTTGTTACCAACTCTGCAGTGACTGCTTGGACGAGTCCTTGCAGTTTTCAAGGCAAGGTGTTTCGGAAGTGGTTTGCCAGAGCCTCCTTCCTAGAGCAGAGCCCAGCTGGTGAGCGCAGGAGGCGGGGTTTCCGTTGCTTCACGCCCTTTTCAGGTGCGCACGGTTTTTCGCGCTTACCGGCAACTGGTCCCAACTCCTTTTTGCAAGGCGCCGCCAGCATTTTTCCTCCCACCGGAGTGAGAGTACCCATTTATCTACTCATGTGAGTTTTTGAACTGTTGGGTTTACAGGAACTGGGGAGGAAACAGGAGCTCACCCTGCTAACGCGAAGGCTGTACTCGAACCGCTGAAGCGTCGACCATTTCTGGCTGGCAACTTTCAGCATCATTAAGCCGCTGCGCCATCGCGTCCCCTATTTACTACAGCTTTACAGTACAACTAATACTGGCCAACATGACATTGGATTCCTAGCCTGAACAACCTTGAAGGGCTGGCACCTATAAAGCTCTATATAGCTTGGAACCTGGGTATTTTTGAGAGAGACTACCTGTTCAGGGTAGAATCTGCCAGCCCAATGAACACAAGCAAAGAATTCCTGTTGTGGGTCTCTTCTATCAGGATTCCTGCTGGGAGGGGCACGGAAGTGAACACTGTCTCCAGGAGCTCTCCTTTTATGAAATCGTTTCCCCCCAAGGTGAGAATGGCCCCTTCCCTTGTGATTTTCTGGAAACCTGTTAAAACCTGGTTGTTCTAGAACATCTTTAGGGAATAGAATAGCACCGTCACCTGAATGAAACGTGGCACCATTTATTGTATTTGACGGACTGTTGGAATTATATAGTATTACATGTTATGCATATTGCTGTACACGGCTTAGAGTCTATTGCGACTGAAGCCCCATAGAAGATTCATTCATTCATTCATTCATTCATTCATTCATTCATTCATTCATTCATTCACAAATATGACATATACACACTGGAGCATTAACGGTGTCTGTACCTCCGTCATTATCGATGCTATCTTCACAAAGCATTTCCATTACAACATTACATCCCATTCCACTCCAGCCCACCTGGCAGACACAGTGCCATCCGTTTTGGTCAAGGGTGCACCTTCCATTTCCATAACACAGACCTGGACATCCATCTGAAAAGATACCACATAAAGAAAGCATCATGCGTTATCTCCGCTCCAAAACAAGACACCAGCTGGCAATGAGATTTTGTTTAAACGATCGCATTAGGTACTCTCCTTTGGATAAAACGAGTTCACCAATCTTCAAGACTATTCATGAATTTTATAAGCAAATGAAAAACAAAAGCTCTCTGGAGCTCGCCATACCATTAATGTATATTTGTCAAGAATATTTCACAGGTTTTTTTTCCCGCTCCCAGTCCTTTTCCTTCTCTCAGTCATGTATGTAATGCCATTTAAACGGCCTTTCCAAGACCAAAAATGATCTAAGATAGTACCTAAAGCATTTGTGTCAGCATCTAAGGATTTCTTAGATGGGCCTTCAGACATTGTTCAAGTTTTTGAAGGAATTTAAAGTCATTTCTTTTATTAGAGATCCAGCTAACCTTTTCGTTTTAATTTTTGGATATGAAAATCCAAAATTGAATACCTGGAAGTTTACAGATCTAGAAAACAGGCTACTTCCAAAACCACATCAGAGGACTTTTTATGAGGATCACTGGTTGTAATAATAAAGTAAAAGAAAGAACTTCTCATACATTCTTCCCTTTGTAATGTATTCACAGAATCTGTTCTGGATTTGTGGCACCCAAACTGTAGAATTTCTTGCCTCAGACATTCTCTGTTGTGTTTTCATTAACCAGCTAAGACCTTTCTGTCTATGAAACTGTTCATTGCCCAGTTTCTGACTATATTATCTGCTTTCTTTCATGACATCTTCATACTTTTTGTAACTGATTTCTATTTCTTTTAATTATTGACATCTTCTACTGCTTTCACTTTTGTTAGTCAACCTGAATGGTGCATACAGCCAAGAGTAGGTTGAAAATGTTTATAGAAATTGCACAATCCACAATATGTGTGTCCAAGGAAGCAGTTTCAATAATAGAAATTAGCTTTCTCCAAACTTTCACCTTCAAAGAATGCAAGTTCCAAAATTCCCTGAATAAATATAATTGTGTTTATAACAACATAATAAAAAGGAAAAACAAAAACAAAAAACAAAAAACAAAATTCCCAGGCAATGCTGCCTGTAAATTTTGGGTGATGCCATGTAGTTCTAAGCTATCTTCAGGGTGCCAGGTTGGGAAATGTGGATATAATGGTTTGGATTTTCTCTTTTCCATCATGTACTCATTGCAGCTTGATTTCCAAAGAGAAGATGCATATAAACAGGAGTTGCTTGTAGTATTCTGAAGCTCCTTAATTATGCTATATTGATTAGTGTGTCTGAATATTGACCATAAACTGTGAGCCAGCAGCTGTGTCTAAAAACAAATAAAAACAAATAAAAAATATATTTTAGTATTCCTACTGTGCTCCTCAAACCCTCAGAATGGCAGACAGTATGTCTGGATGCTCTTACCAATATTTTCTCACTAATGGCCAGCCATAAAGCACCCATTTGCTAGGTAAGATTGTTCCTATCAATTCTCTAGAGCAGTCCTAAAAAATTCTCCAGGATTTCAGCTTAGCTTTGCTGTTTTTTTCTGTGCAAAATGAGCAGAGTTGTTCCTTCTCCTCCTCTTCCTGCTTGTTCTATTTTAATATGAATAAAATAGGTTGCATATGCAGGACCCAAAGACTGTATAAATAGAGAAAATATCTGAAATTCAGCCATTTCTTTTGGGTTCTTGGTGTTCTCTGAGCTTGGTTTTTTTTGGGTGGGGGAGACGTTTCATTACCAGGCTGGGTGGCATCATCAGTGTGAGGGAGGGTGGGGTTTTTACACAGTAGCTTGCCCTGCCAGTCTTAGTGGGGGTGTGGTTTCCTCCTTGATGCTACCTTGATTAGAGTATTATTTCTTCCTTGATTCTTTATCTGGCCCTGTTTCCTGCTTTTCCATGTGTTTTTGCTAGGCAGAACGTGCTCTGGGCTGTATGCGTCCCTTCCTGACTTCTGGTTCCGTCTTTTAAATGGTATTTTATTCTTCTCCATTTTGAGTGTCTTACACATAATAAATACCACTGCATCTTTCCTTACAACTGGAGGGGGTTTGCTATGAAAATAAATGCCTAAAAGCACTGAGTACTATTACAGTTATTTACTGGTCTGGAGGATATATATTAAAACTATAAACAATGCAAATATGCATAACAACATTACTGGATGAACACAATAACAAAACATGCACAGCAATAAAAAAGAAAACAGTGGCCTTGAAATTGTTATAAACAGAACAACTCCCCAAACCTTGACCATATTGTTAAAAGTTGTCTTCTTTGCCCTTTTTTCAAAAAACAGAAAATCAGTTTAAATGTTCACAAACAATACATACCCACAATCCACTGTTGCATTTCAAGGTATATTACACCTTCCAGAGTTGTAGAATAATAGTTTCAATCTGATAAATTCATACTCGCAACATACCAAAACACAGAATACTTGGATAGGTGATTGAGTAATAGACCGCATTTCCTTGCCATAACTTTTGCTAACTAATGCCTGATTATTGACCAGGAATATATACCCACTAGCAGTTTGTAAGGTCAACAATTGAGCTTATAAGAGGAGAACTGTCAAAGGGTTTATTTTGCAAGAGTGCTGAGCATTGCTCTCACCATCCTGCTAATGTGAGAAGCACCTTAGGCTTCATATCTTCTGAACCTAAAAAAAAAAACACCTTAGATCTCAGGGTGAATAATTTATCTGGCAGCTACTTCAACTGTGACAATTTAAATACACATTCCAGATGGGTTGTGAGATCACGAGGGCCCACAAGTTGATTGTGGCAGCTGATCAGCAAGCAAGGTACATGGGAAGAAAAGAAGACCTGATTTGCAGTCAACACCCACCTTCTGAATTGCAATGCTTTCATGGTCCTAAAGCATAAATTCAGTTACAGCTTGGTGAAAAGAAGCATTCAAACTGTTCTTAGCTTGGCCTTGGAGTGGCTTGAAACAAGTGAATGAGGTTGCATCCAAGTTAAATTTAATCACAATTAGGTTAAATTAAAATCAGCGTATAAGATTAATCCCCATTAATTTCCCCCTTCCTTTCATGTTGACATTACAATTGGGAATTGACTTTTAGAGAAACTCCATGGGGGCCCAGTTAAATTTGGAAACTTCAGGTTATGCATCCCTGTTCTGAATCTGCAAATCTGAAGTTCTGAAAAGGAGAGAAAGAAATGTGTCTTCCACATGGCTTTTTCTTCCTTGTAGTTCTCACACTAACAGCTTCCTTTTAACAAGTGGTGACTAACATCGAAGAAAGCGGAATGACAACCCACTGCATTTATATATCTAAATGAAAACATATAAACCTTTCAGTATTAATTTGCCATCTGTGGATTGAGATTAAGAGCCCCAGCTTTACTTAAAACAGGCTATTTACGATCTGTATGAATGGAAGCTACCATTAATCTAATCTTGTTACCTAAATAGCCATTAGAAAGGGTTTCCAATGGAAACCACAAGTACAGTATTTTTAACCATCATTGTTATCTGCCTAAGTGTGTTGTATTGTCGGTTTGAAATACAGACTATGATCATTCATTAAGTATCAAGATATACGATGGCTCCAATCCTTCTATATGTCTTTGCGGTATTGGCCTCTTTTTCCACAGCTCTACTCTGAACCTTGAAGAGATTCAGAAAAAGAGATGCCTCTGTGACCTTTTGGGATGAAATGGGTGGTGGGGAGGCACAAAATGCCCTCACCTTCCCAACTGTTGCTCTCCAGATTGCTAGTTTTGGGACTGCTTGGAAGATAACTGAAGTCCTTGCAAAAAGTGGGCTATAATGAAATATGAGTAGAGAAAAAGCAAGGTCGAATCTCCTGGCACCCTCTGGCAGGTTAAGATCCCTGGTCTTGATTCAGTAACTGTAATTGAGTTACTGAATTAATTAATTCTTGAATTAAGATCAGAAAACTCCTTCATCAAGATGGAGCAGCTCTGATACGAAGGCTATTCCACTTCCTGTTTTTTTAAAGTTATTATTGTTTAATTTCAAAGTAGGTGATACCTATTTTAAGATCAGATCCAGATCAGACCAAGATCACATCTCTCTGTCTACCTACCACACCATTTCCCACTCAGGATTTTAGTTACTTGCCTCCCCTTGCCTTTTCTGCCAGCAAAACTTAGCAGAATCCTTTAATATTTTGCTGTAAATCTCTCTCTTCCACCCAAACACCCAGAGATATCTTCTTTGTGCTTCCTGAATTGCCTTGATTTCTTTTATCTGTGCAATAAACTGTTCCCAGAAGGGCTCCAAGGAATGTTGTTGTGATTACTTATTTCACTCATGATTTTCAAGTCGATTGGTTTTTGACGTTCTATCTGCTGATTCCCTCTGCTATTAGTTTTGCCTAAACTCTCAGTCTGGCTTCACTTACAGATGCTTTTATTTTACTTAGCACCTGTGATGGAATGCAATGGAGCAGCAGCTCTCGGGAAGGAGGGAGCACATTCCAGGAAGGGGACGGGGGGAGACAAGAGGCAGCACAGTCCGGAGCAG
Organism: Python bivittatus; assembly: GCF_059951505.1. Taxonomy (NCBI): domain Eukaryota; kingdom Metazoa; phylum Chordata; class Lepidosauria; order Squamata; family Pythonidae; genus Python; species Python bivittatus. The sequence continues at coordinate 614,012 of NW_028277110.1, forward strand.
GAGCGTGGGAAGAGGAAGAGGTTCAGGATAGCCACTCCTTAGAATCTCCCAGGGTGTATCCACTAGGTTAGAGTAGTACAGATTTAGTCTGGCAAGATTCTGTCTATATGGTATAAGCAATAAAGGAACTGAACTTGGAATGAACTGTTTCTCTGTTGTTCTTGGGCTGGGCCTGACAGCACCTCTAATGGGCACCATGGCCAGAATAAGCATAAGGATGACTCTGCTTCCACTCAAAGCATTCAGTCAACACATTGGTGAAAGGTGATGTAGCTCTCAGGTTTTAAGAAGAAATGATCCCTGCCAGAACAGAACAGACCAGCATCCTGCTTCTCATAAAAGCAATCAGTTACATGAATTCAGGATTTTTTTTTTTTTAAAAAAAACCTATTTAAAATGTAACCAAGAAGATAAGAAATGAAAATTTAGTGGGTTTTTTTTTTTTTTTAAATGAAGATTCAGAAATTAAACAGAAATCCTCAAACGGAACTGAGCAGAAGCCATTCTCTTTGTAAAGTTCTGGTACATAGCCAACTTGTTTTTATTATATTAGACAGCCAAGTTTCCTGCATGCAATTAAAATATTTATGGATAAAAACACTTTGGGAAGTCCTGAATGACGATTTGCCTAGACTTACTAGTAACTGACTTGGGGGAAAGATATTATTTTTCAATAAAATGTAACAATTACATTTCTACAGCTAAGGAATGCCTTCTGAAAAGATCTGAGAATTTTAGATTCATATTAGAAATATAATTAGAAATTAGCCTTGGGGATAAAGGAAACCAAGATAAATGAACATCTTTAATAACTTGTCCAATATTTAAATCCTATAAAGGCAGAGAATATAAGAATTACCATATTTAAACTGTTTCACTTTCTTAAATTAATTTAAAGTGTATGTTTTCTAGCTATTCTCTCGATATTATTTTGTACAGACTCACTATATCAAAAGAAGCTCACTTAGGCTGGTCTGGAACAAACCAATGCTATTGCATTTAATTTTCATGATGTCTACTGAGGATTTATTCTCAGAAGGCAAGTCAATGCCAGAGGAGGACATGGAGACAGATGAGATCAGGAGCTAGTGCCTAGCAGGACAATCAGGGAAGAACCAGCCCCTGTTCCCAGAGAATCTGCACTCCAGATCTCAACTGGGTAAATCCAGAGCATCATCCAAATCTGTGAGAATGATAGTGGGTTAAGAGCCAGAGTGCCGAAAAGTGCAGAAGGGTAAAAATGAAAGCTATTGTGGCCCTCTGAACTAATGCAATTCAGCTGGTTTAGGAAAGTGTCTTGAACTTTGGGATCTAAAGCGGACCAGTGGAGATGACCCTCTGCTGGAAGCAACATTCTGTGTGCTCTTATGAGGAGCGGCCAGGATCTTTGCCTCACTGCTGGATTCATACTTCACTTTTCTCTTGAACCCTTTTGCGCATGGAACGTTTTTACTGCTGATGTTTCAACTGTTGCCAGACCCTACATCTTCTTCGCTTCTGGATGGTTCTTGTTTGGCTAGAAGGAAAACAACTTTCTGCAAATGCAGTGGTTTTTTTGTGGGAAAAGTCAAGGGAAACCTAACAGATGAAGCTTTTCTTTCTAACCTTTTCCATGAGCAACTGCACCCATTAAAGATTCTCTTCTACATAGTAACTATATGACAGAAGCTCTGCAGAAATGATTTTCAATAGGTATCAGTTCAATCTTTTTCTGATTTCTAAGGAAACAGACTCCCCCAACTTCTTTCCTCAACTTGTTCCACAGCCATCCTGTCTTATGGTTAGAATTCACCGGGATTTGATTTTGTTTGGTAAGTAAAAGCCAAACCCTTCCCCACCCACAAAATCAATCCCATCTTTTACCTGAAGAAATATAGACAGTTGGGAGAGGAAACAAATGTTTCCAAAAGAAACTGACTTACTAAACTTACAAAGGAAACTACAGCGAGAGAGACAAGAACTCTTTTCCGTGGTCCCAGAGACTAGAAGCAAAAACCAGGGGTATAAGTTGCAGTAACTTAGATTTTGTTAAAATTTAAAGAAAAAACTTCCTGACTGTAAGATCTGTATAACAGTGGATCTCTGAAGGCTGTGGGTTCTCCATCTCTGGAGGTTTATAAGAGGCTGAACCTCAGCGGATCGGTTTTCCTACAGGCTGCAGAGAGTCAGTCTAGAAGATCTTTGTGGTTCCTTCCAATTCTGCAATTCTGTGGTTCTCTTATTTGAGATATCAGTCCAAGCAATCTCCAGGAGCCAAAACTGACTGGGGGGGGGGGGGGGGGAGAGGAAGAGGTATTTCTTCTTCTTCTTCATGTCATATTAGTTCCAGATGCATAACCAGAAACTCAACTGAGTTACAGTGCCATGGGTCCCCCAGGAAGATTCAGAAGAGGATAAAGTTTAGGCTATTTCACACATCTTCTCCATTTCCCTAACTGGAGGGCATGGCCTTATTATCACTTGCAAACTCCCAAGATACTTGCAATAGCACCCACCACATCTTTTAGCTTTCAGAAGGAAACGGATATAAAATCAGACAAAGTCCTTTAAAACAGCTAAGCCAATTCCTCTAGGGAGTTGTGTCATCTGTAATACAGGCCTTGTCAGCTTCCATAAGACTTCAGATAGCTTTGGCTCTTGGTTGAGGCATCATCCGTCTATTGCTGGGTTAAAGGCTGAGAGTTCCAGCTAGCAAGACCTGAGGGAGCTGTCTATGGTCCTGACTTCCCTGATTTTTGCTTAAAGGCACTAAGTTTGATGCATCCCAGAGAGATTCAGCTTGACTACAGCCCCTGTCCCTCCTAGGCTGAAGGCCTGAGAGGATAGTTTGACAGCCATGAAATAATCATGCCCAAACCCCACCTTGGAGTAGTCAAACCGTTCTGTTTAACTGCAACTCTGCAGCCTTTGTTTTCCCTGTGATAGAGTTTAGTGTTCTTGATGCAGGCACAGCTCAAACCAAATTAAATGGAGCTAAATATATCAACTTTGCAATTATGAACGAGTACAAACATTTTTTTGGGGGTAATTTCCTCTCTAGAGCTGGAGGGTCTAATTTGGGTCAGGTTCACACAAATCTCACCAATAGTACAGTGGTCTCCTTCCCACCCAGGGCTGCATTCACATTTGCCATCTTTGCACTTTCCATGCTCGGTGCAGTGAGAATTGCATGTCCGTTCTTCACAAGTGGGTCCTATCCAACCTTCTTCACACTGGCACGCTCCTTTTGCACAAACACCGTGGAGGCCACAATCCATGGTACACAGCTCTATGATAGACATAAAATAATAGAGATCCAGTTAATTAAAACAAAACATTTAAAATTATTGACTTTATTGTTTCCTTGGAATAAGAAAAAAACAAGTACAGGATACCTCTGAAGTAGCTGTGTTTAACCAGCCCTCTATGAAGTCTATGGGTCAACTTAAACATATCTAGGCTTCTCCAACTGAAAGTAAATCAGATGACTTTTTGCATAAGCAAGTTATTATAGTTTATAGCTCATATGGTGTAGCAGAAAAAAAAAAAACTATTTCCTGAACCTCTGCATTATGTTTTTCTTTTCCTTTTCACCTTGCCCCAGTGCAACTATTTTTCATCTAACAGACCTTGGGATTCTCAGGAAAAAAAATAAATAATGCCACTATATTGAACTCTACATACCTCAGTTTTAAATGCCTTTCAAAGAAACAATGTTAGCAGAAAATGAGGGGAGGAAAAGGAATCGCACATTCTGGATCTGGCCTTGATCTCCATTAAGTCAAGTGTTGACTAAATGCATATCAGAACTGTATATAGAAGACTTTTCAGTAAATGTGAACTGTATCCTAACAAATAGACAAAATGGGATACACATTCAACCATCTATGGGCATTATCCAAATTCAAAAGCTGAGTTCCAAGTTTCTAAGAGCTGGATGTAATGGAATTACTAAAACCAAAATGGTGGGAGATGCCCGGTGCCTTTGGAGCAGTCCTAATCCCCAAAGAAATCAACATGAAAAGATTAACCCATGATGTGACTTTATATTTTTAAAACATCAGACACGTGCTGACCCATGGCCTTTTCAGTACAATGTTCCCTTCAAAAAAATAAATAAAAAATCCGTGGGATTTAAAATCACAATTACAATTTAAAAGATGAACCACAGAACCATCCTCTGTGTTCAAAAACAAATCTGTTTTTGACAACATCCTTGCTGGTATAAATTTAGTCACTGATCCTGAAATTTAATTTATTTTGCCTCTGGGAAGCCTACGAGGGTCAGTATGTAGGATTTCTGTCAGCATTATTAGCATAGTAGGACGTTTTAATTGGTTGAATGATTGATTATTCCATTAAAATTTTACAGTGATTAATCAATAGGGGGCAATTTGGTTTGGAAGGGCTGTGAGTTAAGGGCCCTCCTGTTTTATTTTTGAGACCATTCTTCTTTGTTACTTAAAAAGGGAACAACCTAAAATATTTTAAAGACAATTGTCCATTTGAAAAGAGGCACTGCCTGTTTTTTAGATGGTCCATTATCTGAAAGTGATGTGAATAAAATTTTGGTCATGTGTACATTTTATTTTTGGTTTAAACTGATTAAGCTGCTGTGCTAAAACTTCTTGTGACGGGGCTGAGTCAGTGAATCTAATATTTTAATCAGTGAGAACAAATGTTTAGTTGATTAACCAGCTGATTAAAGCTTAATGCATTCAATGTTAAATATAAAGTAAACAACTCTAAATAAGCTTCACTGCACAATTCCGTTTCATTCCCAGTAATTATCAGTTTTTTTTTTTAAACTTTAAACTGTCAGAAAACTATGTTAAGACACAACTGTAACCACAAACTAAAATAACAACATCTGTTTCAGTTTCAAGAGGCAGTTTCTAGGAACTTTCTCCTTCTCATCAACAAGCAAGATCACAATCGTATTTTTCTTATTTACGTGAGCAAAAAAACCAGTCTGATAAATAGCCCTTTGTTGTTCAATGTTTCAACAAATGTTACCAGGTGTTACCTTCTTTGTAACAGACAGCACAATTGCAACACAAATGGAATGACGCAATGTTATCAAAGGTGCTGACAGGTTTGTAATTTTCATCATGGATCATTTGGGATTTAGGGATCATAAATGGCAATATTATTTCAAATACTTTGAGAAAAAAGTACATTCATATGATACGCTGCAATCAGATGAAGGAAGTTTGCCAGAAAGTAAACCACCCCCCTTAGGCATGACCTTTATTTGAAGTAACATAGATTGGATTTGAAATTCTCTTTTTAAAAATACATCCTGTATTTGTGATTTCCGTCAGCGTAATATACCATCTTTATCATTCGAACCTTGAGGAAATGCGTGGGGCGTATTCCGTCCTGTTGACTGACACAGAATGATTTTATTTTTTCAGGATTTGTCCCTCTTATGTCAGCATGTTTGCCCTCAACTTGTAAGACCCTTCCCCTTTCCTTGGTGCATTAATATAATACAACGTTCGCAATACTAACATATGAACTGTTGCTAGGCTCTGCTTCACTCCTGGCTGGTTGTTGTTTGACTGGAAGGAAAACAACTTTCTGCAAATACGGTGATTTCTTTGTGAGGAAAGTAAGGGGAAATCAAGGAGATGAACGTTTCCTATCCTACTCCTTTCCGGGAACACCTGCACCCATTAAACATTCTCTTCTGTACAATAATTATGTGACAGAAGCTCTGCAGAAATTCTTTTCAGCAGATATCAGTTCAATCTTTTTCTGCCTTCTAAGATCCCCCCTGCCCCAAGCTTCTTTCATCAACTTGTTCCATAGCCATCCTGCAGTAAATGCTAAAATATGACCGTTAGGCTACTTCTTAGAGAAAGATTTGCATTACTAAGTTTATGGTAGGAATAACCAGATGATGCCCTGCCCACCAAAATGTTTTGAAAGGTATCATTTGTGCATATTCATGGTGTTATCATGATTTCGGAATGTGGTGGACATTAACCCAGAAGGTCTCATTTATTTTGAAAGTGTTGAAAGAAAAGAGAGACGAGGAAGTTCTGACACCCATTACCAGATTAATACACTACATATGTTGGAAGTCCTTCTGGATAGAAGGGAGCAGTGCTGTCACCACCCTGGAGAAAGGACAACAAGATGGCTTTTCTTCCTTAGAAGCTAACTGGACTCTCAGTGTAATCTTATTTCAACATTGGTGATGGGATAATAACTCCCAGCTACAGTTGAGGGAGCAGGCTGAAAGAAAGGTGGGTTTTTTTGTCACTCAACAAAGAGGAACAGCTGGAACAATCATATTAATTGCCACTGCTGACCCTAAATATGCCTCCTGAAGTGGTTGCTTCCTCTGGTATGGTGCAAGACAGCATCTTCTCCCTCTCCCTAACTTTTGGCCAACCTAAATATAGGACATATATTGGTTTCCGGGGATACAAATTCCTTAAACTTCACAAAGAGCAGGTCATGAGAGCAGAACTGGTAACATGTGTTTTGCCACAGGATAATATTTGAGAGGAAAGAGAATAAAGGATTCCTCTCTGGCCAGTGGACCCACACAACCGGTGCAACATGATGCAGTTCTAGCTGTAGAATGAGAACACACATTCAAGGTTCCTGATATGAAGCATGTGTGGAGAAGCTCTTCTGTTTAGAGAAGGAGGGACACACATTTCAAATGCCTGCTTTTTGAAAGCAACCCCATTGGTGAAGCTTTGAGGGAGCAGTGAACGTTGTCAACCATAAACGCTTCTCCCTCCTTCAAGAGCGATCTGAAGCTTCCTCTATGTCTTTACCAGGCAGTTAGAAATGATAACACATTTGGCAGCTCCGGTCCCTGATTACTCCTTTCTCAGTGACACCTTCCACTAAGAAATGCCATTGCAACCATCTCCAATCTACTGCTTAAAATTTGGGGGGGAGGGGGGGGAAGCATGTTGCAGGTAGACCTGAAAGACACTGGGGGGAAAGAAAACAATAGCTGCAGTCATATGACTCACCCTTTTTTCTCAGGTCCTGTTTTAAATTAACAAGTATTAGTCCTTTAGGACCCCATCATACCCTCCACATGCCAGGTTCTGTGGCCAAGTCTCACAGGAACTGTAGTGACCTCTTGTGCTGGAAAACCATTACTCTTTTCTATTTTATCTCTATGAGATTGTTATATTCTCAGGGGCAGTTGTTCCATTGCAGGACTTAAATGAAATCATAATAGTTTTTTTTTTTCCAAGAAGAGAAAGAAACCAGGTCTTCTCAAAGTTAACTTAAGTTTAAACAGGTTTAAACAGGTACAAAAACAGAACATTTCACTGCTGTTCCATTATGATTTCACAAATATATTTGAATTGTGAAAGCTGATTAATTTTATCACAGTGATAAATATTGATTCTGAAGAGTTCTTGCTTGGTTTGTTCTGTTCTTTTTCTCAGAAGGAGACAACTGAACCTACATTAATTTAAGAAGCATTAAGAATTCACTTTGGATTCTTCATTTTAATTACTTAAACCAACACAGTTCTCTAAGGTATTTTTCCCATTAATAACTTCTGACTTGTGCTATATATAAAAAGTAAAATTAAAGCTAAATATTTTATAATCCATACATAAGCATATCTCTCTACCTAAACATTTGCTAAAATACATTTTTTAAATATAAACTGGATTCATAACATTATTTCTTGCTGGTTAATTTGTGCATTACTGTACTGAGATAGGAAATTGGGCTCTCCAACATTTTACTTATAGGTTACAATGGTATCTATATTCTTGTTATCTGCAATTGCATTATCTGCAGTAGATACAGAACGTAACTAGGCATGTAGATGTTTTTAGATCAATAGGTTTTGGGGCACAGTACTGATTATCCATCTTGTGCATGTGCTTAATTTCCCAGTGAATTGTAATATTCTGACCTCATATGGTTGTCCTCTTCCTGCACATTACTTCTTTTACTTCCTCAGTGAAAATGAGCCAACACTGAAAACTTCAAAGCTATATACTTGAGCATCTCTGGAGGTTCTAAGCAGGGGACCACAACTATCATATACCCTTGACTAAAGATCAATACATTCTTTCTATCTGGGATGGTCATCCTCTTTCACTAAGTGTGCACCTTCAGGAGGGTGCACATGTGCAGAGTGGTGAAGGAGGAAGGAGACACCTGCCTGCAAGCCAGATCAACCCTGGTGATCAATGGGGTGAAAGATGTCACAGCCAGATCGCCCTCATATCCAGTCATATACTTGAAAAAGTAACCAAAGCTATTTTTAAACACACACACACACAATTTTATTTTTTAGCATTCATTCATTCAGTGTAGGTGCTACCTAACTCCAGAGTCAGTCTGGACTCTGGGCAGCACACAATACAAGGCAACATAAAAAAATAACAATCTACATAAAGGTGTAAATAAGTAGCAGATCCAGTCAACTAATAAAAGACATATACACCAAACAGGGGCTCCAACCACTCTAGCCCATAGCCTGGGAGAAGAGTAGGTCTTTAAGGCCCTCTGAAACACCTTCAGGGTGGGAACCACCTGGATTTCAGGGGGAACCTCATTCCAAAGGGCAGGCACCATAACATTGACTGATTATGTGCCATCAAATAGTTTTCAACTCCTAGCAACCACATAGATTTTCTCCAAGACGATCTATCCCTAACATATTGTTTCATGTCTCCCAATGGCACATTCATCGCCTCTGTAACTGAGCCCATCCATCTTGCTGCTGGTCATCCTCTTCTTCTCTTTCCTTCTACTTTTCCCAGCATTAGAGCCTTTTCCAGAGAGCTAGGTCTTCGCATAATGTGTCCAAAACAGGATAATTTGAGCCTGGTCATTTGTGTCTCAAGTGAGAACTCTGAGTTGTTTTCTTCTATGATCCATCAGTTTGTTTTCTTGGCTGTCCACAGTATTCTCAGGAGTCTTCTCCAACACCAAAGTTCAAAAGCATCAATATTATTCCTATCCTGCTTCTTTAAAGTCCAACTTCCACTCTCATATAGTGTCACAGGGAAGACCACGGTTTGTACAATTCTGATCTTTGTAGGTATAGACATATCATGGCATTTGAGTATCTTTTCCATGGCCTTCATGGCTGCTCTACTGAGTCCTAGTCTGTGATGTATTTCCTGACTGCTTGTTCTTTTACTGTTTAATGGCTGATCGTAAAAGGCAGAAGCTATCCACCACTTCGATATCTTCATTGTCAGTTCTAAGACTGGTTGTTCTACCTGTTGTCATTAAATTGGTCTTCAAAGGCTTTTCTATAATCATTGAATCACATACTGCCTTCTTTTTGGTATTCTTTGGCTTTTTCAATTATCCAGTGTGCATCAGCAATAATGTCTCGTGTTCCTCAGTCTTTTCTAAAGCCAGTGTGAACATCTGGCATCTCTTTTTCCATGCAGGGCTCTAATCTCTGTTGGATGATCCTAAGCATTATTTTGCTAGCATGTAAAATTAAGGATATTGTATGAAAATTTGCACACTCTGTTAAGTCTCCTTTTTTTGGTATTGGAATGTAGATTGACCTCTTCCAATCAGTTGGCCGCTGTGTCATTCTCCAGATTTGCTGGCATAGCTTGGTTAGAACCTTGACTCATTTTTCTTCTGTTGCTTGCTATATTTCAGTGGGTTTTCCATCAGTTCCTGTAGCTTTCTGACTTGGTAATGATTAGAGTGCTGATTGAACTTCATCTTCTAGCGATTCTTGTAAGTAAGGAATATCTTCTAGGGTGTCTTAGATGTTGACATCTCTACCTGTATAGTGTTTCAGTATACTCTTTCCATCTTCTTTTGCTCTCCTTTGAATCCGTTACTATCTGAGATTTTTGTCTTGGCTTTGGCTTCTCTTCTCTTCTTGACAATGTCCATGGTTTGTTCTGACATCTAGTTTGTTTTCTTCTCTTTCTTCATTTTTGGCAGTTCATATTTCATATTCATCCTTAATGATGTCTTTAACTTCATTTCACAGTTCCTTTAGTTCTCTATCAATGAGGTTCAGGACTTCAGCAGTCATACATACATGCACACATACATTTATGGTAATGCTAAAATTTAAAAATCGTAAAAAGTAAAAAAAGCATTAACCAATGTTGTTAACCCAACTTTTAAAGTATGTAACACAGTCTTTTAACCACTGTTTTAGCAACAATCCAACCTTGATATATTCAAAGTTCCTCACAGACTGAAAGATTCCATACTTGGGGGATACAGTTAATGTCTTTTCTTCTTGACTATTTTCCAAATCCCAAGTCATCATAGTAATAATATTTTGCCAATAAGGAGTTACAAGCAGACAATCCCATAATATGTTCTTTCAAATTTATTACATCTCCAGCAACTGACAAGGAAAAAGTCAACTTATTAAAACATTCTTTGAGAAGTCCAATAGACCCTAAAGAGATTTTTGTTGTTGTTGAACTAGCTAAATAAAATAAAATTTAACATTCCTCAAAGACTGAAGCCATTGATTGGGTAACATGGGATACAACAATTCTTATTTATTTATTTTTCTATATCTGACAATAATAAATTATTGGCTTTCAATCAATAAACAGTTTCCCCATACATTCAATGAAACTCTAGAGTTTCAAAGTCGACGAGGGCATCAGGATCTAACAATGTATTTAACAAATGTTTTAACTATATGTATTGTCATTCTGTTTCTCCAGGTAAATTGTGTTCCTTCTGTAAAATCTTAAAAGTTTTAAAGTATCATTACTTACTAGTTACTTTTGGGTAATGATTTCATTATGAGCCATATTTTCCAAAATAAGTGTATTATCAGCCAACCATTTTTAAATAAAAATTGCTCCACATCATCAATTTCTTATGAGAAGAATCAGATTTAAATTTTCTGTCTATGGCCTTTAATTCTGAAAAAGTAACTGAAATCCTATTATAATGTGCCAGTACTGCAAAGGTACTAAATAAATAATAACTCTCAAACTGAGCCGCAAATGGTACACACTTAATATTGTTTACACTACAATAGCAAAAGCCCAATAGTATTGCTTAAAATGAGGAAAATTAAAACTACCATCACATAAGAAAAACATAACTTTAACAAGGAGATCCTTGTATTTGTTTTTTCCATAAAAATAACTATTAATTTATCAATCTGTTCAAAATATTTAAGTGGAGCCAAAATAAACACTGTTCTCAAATATGCATCAGTCTTGATGCAAAATTCATTTTCACAATTTTAATTCTTCCTCACATTTCAAATTGTATCATCCAGATGACAGAAGATATGAAGAAGTGTGTGAAAATGTAATGGTGTTTTCACACACTTCTTCATATCTTTTTTCATCTGGATGATACAATTTGAAATGCTCTTATCCATTAAACTAGGTATTTTCCTGAGATAGTGACCCCTAGGTATTTAACAGCTTCTGAACTAAATTCAAAAACTTGGTTTCTCCCTACCACCTTTGAATCGTCTTGCCAATTGGCATAACAGTTCATTATTTGTTTTGATTAATATTAGCTTAATTTCTAGACCATCTTTCTATACATAGGGCACTCAAGATGGCTGACAGGGTAAAATAAGAAACTATTAGAAAAGAGGTTAAATAAACAACAACCAACATTAGTCTTTGTATAATTCAAAGTCTGGTTGAAGAGGAAGGTCTTAATCCTCTCTCTAAAAACAGAAAGAGTTGAGACTAAACTGAACTCCCAGGAACTCTGGGATAGACACAGGAACTTTGCTAGCATAGATGAGAAAAGAATTTTCTTTAGAAAACAACAATCTTTTCTTTTGCTATTTCCCCTTATTTTTCATATCCACAAAAAATTCCCTTGAAAGATGAAAATTAGCAACACACACACTTCTATGGCAATACTCTCCTTTGTCAAAAACAAAACACTCTAATACATCTGAGATGGATCAGTGCCAAGAAACCTTACCTGAGGAGCAGTCAGAGCCTGTCCACTTTGGGTCACAACTACACACTCCTGTCTCTAAGAGAAAGGTGCCATGGCCTGAACACTGTTCTTGACAGATGGGAAGCGATGTTTCACAGTTGACTCCACCCCAGCCCATGGAACAGTGGCATTCTCCTTGAACACAGACCCCATGACCAGAACACATAGGGTCCAAGCAGTCCTCTGGAAAATAAAACAGGGAGACAAGGACATGATACATCCAGCAGAAATCAGGGCTGTAAGTAAAAGTATCCTTAAACTATCAAGGGCAGGGCTTTAAGACAAACACAGCCTTCCTTTCAAGCTTCAGATTATCAAATTATAAAACAAACTACATTTCAAGAAAGGGAAGAACCTGACCCCAGGAAAAGTGTTTAGCATTTTTGAGGTCCTCCCCCCCCCATAAGCAAATCCTGAATGCCAGCTTCACTAAAGAACTTCAAGTAATCCATTTAGCTTCCAGCTAGCATTTCTTTGAAGGCACTACCTACAGCTCAATCAGAAGAGGTCAGTTCTTCCAACACTAGGCATCTTTGAAGGGCTGGGAATGGTCACAGGCCTGAGCAGAGACTCCTGCACAAGTTTCTTCAATCCTTTATTCCCCCAGGTTTTGAATCTTCTAGGTCCTGAGCCTGCGAATACTTACTCCACAGCGAACAAGTTTACTCCCAAGGAGTAAGATGTTTCCTCTCACCACAAACTCTATCTCAAATCTATTTGGAGTGTAGGACAAAGGAAGTTTTATCCTCAAACATTCCATCTAAACATTGATTAAAGTTCTAAGACTCCTGTATTGCACCCAAGCAAATAAACTTCTTAAAAAGCACATTTGTAAATATCTCATTCTATTAAAAAATATATTATAGAGAGATTTATGGTAAACTGTTTGATTTTGCTAAAAAAAGGATTTTGTAATGTGATACAGTGATTAAGATACCGGACCAGGATGACCGAAGTTCAAGTCTACCTTTAGCCATGAAAACTCACTGAGTAAATTTGAGTGACTCACTCACTCAGGTCAATCTAGCCCACAGAGTTGCTGTTGTGGATATAAAATGAAGGGAGTTCACCATGTAAGGCGCCTTGATCTCTTGGAGGAAAGATGGGATATAGATTTAATAAATAAATACAGCATTCTTTAGGGATTATTTCATAATTGCTGTGTACTGAAGGTATTACATTGATCAGATGAAGGCAGTTTAGACATCTTCCAAATAAAAGTTGGTTCTTGTGTTGAATAAGATGGAAGCACATGAGATACAGCCAAGGTATAATGAAGGAGAGTTAGACTACAGATTTAATATCTTGGATAAGTCCAGACAATCAACTGGGTCCTTCAGGCTCCAGAGCTTTAGTGAGAACTTTCATAGTGCTGGAGGAACAGGCTGTCTGATCCTTGAAAGATATTTTGGAACTCAGCTCTCATAAACCCCACCTAGCTGGATGAATCTGAAGGAGCTATAAATGCTTCTAAGATTTCTTGTGTATCTTATCCACCAGATTAATCTGTGTAAAGTTTTTGCTATCAGTAGAAACACAATAATTCTTTGACCAGAAAATTAGTTTCTGCTTTGCTGGAAATCATAAACGTTTCTGCTATCAGTAGAAACACAGTAATACATTGACCAGAAAATTAGTTTCTCCTTTGCTAGAAATCATACCAAGCGGAATTATAACAGTCTATGCAGTTCTGGAATTAACATGTTTAGCAGCTGTTTAAACTCTCTTAGTAAGTAATCCCTGCCCCCCCCGCCCGGTCCATATTAGTCATATTTCTTTCATTTTAATATGCTAATTCCAGGGGTTCTAATACAAATATTTTTCATATCCTATGTATATGGAGTGGGTGTTTAATTTTCTTCCCTTTAAGAACAAAGAAAAAGAAGAAAGGAAGGGTAGTAAAAGTCATGATTGCATAGGACACTGGATTTTACAAGCATGTAAAAGGTTCCATCAGGAATCATTCCACATTCAGAATAGCCCATTTGGGGGGGGGGGGTAGAACATTCCACAAGACAACATTTTGCACACCCCTATTGGCATGCAGTGTAATGGCTTTTTAAGTACTAAAACTTTTGACACTTTGGAGGTAGACCTCCAAGAACGAAAGGAGACAAACCTTCTTCACATATCTCTCCTTTATATCCAGGGACACAAATGCAGATTCCCATGATACACGTGCCATGACCAAAGCAGGTAGGGTCAATGCACTGCTCTTCTGGGACATCACATTCTGGTCCCTTCCAGCCATTGCGACAAACACAGTGGCCCTGTTCATATTCCCCATTTCCACTGCATAAAACTGGGCAGGAATCTGTGGAAGGAAGATGCGACTCCGTGTCAATAGTCTGTTAGGAATGTATACATGCTACACAGTTCAGTTTGGACCTCATTTTCATGATGCAGAAGAATGGTCTCATTCCGCCAGCACAATTTTGGAGGCTGCCAGATTTCACTTAGAAGCCACGCAACCTTTTGCTTCAAATTCCAAATTGAGAATACTCTTTTTTTTTGCTTTATATATTTACATTCTATTTATCTGTGCATGTTTAAAATGGCTTTTCACTACTACTACCATGTAGCCTACCCTAAGCACTATTCTTAGATGCATAGATGGGATACAAGTGTGATAAAAAAAATTAAAATCTTGGTATAATTGGATGAAACTTGCCAATGTAAATGTCCCTTCTGAGGATGAAACTTAACTGTAATGCATGGGCTTTGCAAAAACAAAAGAAAACGAAACAGCCTTTCTAGTCTGAGTTTCCAGATGAGGAGTATGTTAGCCTTCTGCACCCGTTTCTGTACTGCATAGTGCCAGGATATATCAGGAACTGCCAGATGCAATCTGAATCAACCCTCTCTGTGCTGACATCAAAGGAAGGCCTGTTCAAGGTCCTGCCCTGGAGAAAAGTGAGAAGAATATGAACCAGAAAGCAGGCGTTTTCTGTGGTAGCCTCCAAATTATGGAATTCACTGACTCCAGAAGTACATCTGGTCCCCTCCCTTCTGCTATTCAAGAAGATGCTGGACACCTCATTTTTAGGCATGACTTTGGTGTCCGGGGAGGACCACCAGGTATTTTATCATTAGGTTTTAATGATATGAGCCAAGGCAATCAGGATTCTTTTTTATATTTTTTAAACTATCCACCCAGATCTTGAGATTGGACAATATAGAAATCTTTACAAACAAGTGCAATGAGGAATCTGGTGACACCTCCATTATCACATAATCTTTCATGGATCTTAATCTGTCAGCCCTTTGAGGTACACCAGGTTAGGAAATGGACTCCTGAAAAAAACAATGGAATTCTACTTTATTGATTTGGCTAGAATAATAGAATCTTGAAAGCCCAACAATGCTTTTCCTTTCCTTCCCACTTACACCAAAGAACAGTGCTTCTCAACCTTGGCAACTTTAAGATGTGTGGAGAAGGCTGGCTAGGGAACTCTAGGAGTTGAAGTCCACACAACTTAAAGTTGCCAAGGTTGGGAAACACTGCCAAAGAGAGTCAAGGTGGATCACTTTAAATTTCTTTCTTTTTCTTCTCCCAGGTTTAATTCATGTTTTGCTACCTGCTGCATTCCTTCTCCAAGATCATCTCTGTAGTTCTCTACATAAACTGAAATGCAAGCAGAAGATGGGGATTTCTAGAAAGACAATAGACATATATTGTGGAGGGGCACCTGACATGCAATTCTGGAATATTTTAAAAAGATGGATTCGATGGTTTGGGGCAAGTTGCCATCCAACATGGCTTCTATTGCTACTAAATAAGAGTGTAGGCACGTGTGCATATGGGTGTGGGTGTGTTCCATTTCAAATGCCTACCTCGTGCACAATCAGGACCAAGGAACCCTGGGAAACAGTGGCAGTGGCCAGAAATGCATTCTCCGTTTCCATTGCAGTTAGTAGAACAGTCATCCATGACTTCTGTTTGTAGAAAGACAGGACCAAAACAAAAAGCAAGAAACATCACAACAGAAAGTGAAAGCTATCTTCTCAAACAAGACATAGCACACCACAAAACCATTTGGAAGGGGGTGACAGTGACTAATCACATTTCTAGTACTCGGAATCATCGTAAAATAAGGTCTCTTCCCAACAACGTAAATACATTGCCTGAGTTGGCATACTTCAATGAAGTATGCCAACAGGCTGTTTTTCCTGTTAAAGGAAATGACAAGCCATCCAGAGCTGATCTAGTTATCATGGGCTGGGTAATCCCGCAGGGCCCTCACTGTAACTTCTAACACGCTGACATGGCACTGCTGAAACGTGGAAGCAAAATGGCTGGGTTTTGGCAACATATGTTTTCATCTCCCCTGCCCTCCCCAAAATATAGGTAGGGATGATAGTTGGAGTCCTCCAAGAGACACTCAACTTTCATTTAGACTTTTAACCCACCACTCCATGAATTTCAGGCTACTTGGGGGGACGTGGGACGTTAAGAGACATTTGCCTTTCAGAGATCTAGTTTCTACCTCACTGAACCAAAGAAGGGCTCCAAGAAACCCACCCGTGCACTTTCTAATGATACAATGGTCAGTTGCAATCCTTCAGAGGTTTAGGAAGCTAAGTTGGCTCACCATAATGTTCCAAGTAGAGCATACTACATTATTGGGTCTTTCACAAGCCAGGATCATAAATCAGGATTTCTTAGATAATGAATCCTGCTTGGCTTGGGAGCCATAAGCCATGATTCTCAGATACAGTTGACATTTCCAATCATGGAAAGTGAGGATAATCAAGAACTTAAGCTTCACCTTTCATTTGAACATAGTTTATTCTGCTGCATGTACAATGAGCACTCATATTAAATTAATCTTAAATTCCACAGTCCTGAAATCACCAGAAAATCTGAATGGATCTAGCAAGTGTTCCCATGCTACTATCTAACTGCATTTCACAATTTCATGTTCCCAACAAATCTGGAGAGAAACCAAATTGTGAGTGGGAGGTATATGAAAGAAAAACTGAATTTATATATTATGCTAAGCCATTTCCATTTGATTTTTTTTAAAAAAATATGGTTTAGTACAAAGTATAAATCCTGCCAATTGTACCTTATTCATACTAACCTGGTTTATATAAACTGATTCAGAGTCTTTCCCAACCTAATAAACTCCAAATATGTTGAAATGGTGAAATAATGAGTACACATACCTCCACAGCACACTATTCTCTGTGTGTGTTGAGACACCACTGTCTCCATTAAACGTATGAGAAAAATATATGAACTATTTCTTACCAATGGCTGTTGTCAGCATAAGCACTTGCTCCATTTTCTTGCCATCGTTGTAAAATGCCATGTGCCAAGCTCCTTGGTCCATATATTCTATGAAACCAGTTTCTTGCATGGACATTAAAATTAGATTCCTGGGCCCCTGGTGAGATTCTTCAGTATGTCTTGGTTCCTGTTTAATTAGCTGTTTTCCATCCATTAGTTTTACAAAGTCAAACTGAAATAGCACAGATAACAAAAAAATGATCAAATGAATTCTTATTGCCTTTCATCTCAGTGGAATCCTTTCTTTATTTATATACCATTCTATTTCTCCTTGGCATTTAGAGCAGCCCGTTGCCTCCTTGCAGCCCTTCAAAATTAATTCCAAAACCAAGATGAGTAGGAACTTGGTTTAACTTTACTGATTCCTTCCAAGACCATTAAAAAGAGGCTGTTTTAGTGGTTTGCGAATTAGATGCTGATGACCTGACTGTGATTGAAGTATGGATGTACTTGAACAAGTATTGTAATAAGTTGTCAGGCTTGGGCACAAAACGTTATCCTCCACCTCCTTCTGAGCTGGTCACCAAACACAGACCAAGTATAAGGGTCTATACATTCTCTCATCTAAGCCATATGCTACTATGCTGCTCCCTATATAAGGACTCCAGACAGACTTTCATTTATCCAATCTTGATGAAGTTTCCAGGCAGGGAGTGTGATTTCTACTTAGTGTTACTTCTTTCAGACAAGGACTCAAAAATATCCCCCCAAGATGCCTAGTTTTGTGCTACCATCTGTACAATACATCATACCATAAATTAAGTTTGGGTGCTCATTTATTCATCACTTTTTATAATACTATTTTTACTTTATTGCATATGTTCTGAGTAAAATAGGATCTAAAATAAATAAGAACATATCGATATACACACTAGACAACCAGTGACCCACTGGGTCATTGTTTCAGAGATATTTCCTTACCCAAACAGAGAAACAGAATAACCACAGGCAGGCAAAAAAAGCAGTGGGAGCGGGAGCAACTTCCAACTTCCTGCTGGCTTCCCCAATGACTTTCCTTGTGGGAAGCTGGCAGGGAGTGTCAGAAATCTTCCTTCCTTCCTTCCTTCCTTCCTTCCTTCCTTCCTTCCTTCCTTCCTTCCTTCCTTCCTTCCTTCCTTCCTTCCTTCCTTCCTTCCTCCCTTCCTTCCTTCCTTGTTCCCCCCCCCCTTTTTTAATCTGTTGTTTTTCTAAAAATAGGCAGGTTAAGTCACTCAGAAGCTTGAACACCTATTTTACTTGTTCATTTGGAAGTAAAACATGGAAAACCATGCCATATCATTTTAAAATCATATTTGGGGAAAATTGCTCAGGGCTGTATGTCCATCAGTGTTCTCTGATCACTGCTGTCATTCCATTGCTTTTGTAAGAACAGAAACGTTGCCAATGAACAATTGCCATCAAGTGATTTTTCTCACGCGTGCATACTGTTCAAAAGACAGAAGAGCGTATTGGCTCGGAGAAGCAGCTGGGGGACAAAATGGAAACGATTTATTTATTGATACAGAAAAATAAATGTGTATGTTCGGTGAAGAAAGATCCACCACGCCGAGAGAGTTCGAATCTAAAGACAAGTGTGAATCTTTACCCTTTATCTTTAATGAAAACAGACAATAAAGGCAAATCACATTTTTTTTTAGTGCTATGGGAGGTTCCTCCAAAGGCTGTCAAAAGGTGTTAATTAAATGAGGACGATTCACTTCTCTGGAGATGTATCTGCGTTTATACATGGAGAAGAGGCACAGGGCGTGCTTGGAGACGTTTGTGGGACCCTTTGCAATTCACCCCAGCAGGTAGTAATGACTATAAGAAGGTATTCTAAATATGGAGACCTAATTCAAAAGACTGTTCTACTGTAATAATAAAATTACAGTTGGAAATGTTCTCTGTGTTTGCTGGCTCTTGGAAAATCCCTTTTCCCCCCCCGCCTGCTTATATAAAATGGAGAAAAATTCTCAACTGCCAAGAAAGAAGAAGAAGAAAAAAACAGGCTCCATTAGTCCAGAATATGTTGAAAAGCGAGGTTGTTCTTGAATGATCCATTTAAGAATGAAATCACTATCTATTATTTTGGAGAGTATAATTCACTGTGAAATAGCTAACTTTTAAAAGCTAGACAAAATTAAAATACCTGGGTATGAGTGGGAGGAATATTGCGTCTGCCATAAATCCCAAGGAGAGAATCCTTTGCCAGGGACACATTAAATTTCAAATACATTGGATGATGGATCGTGATCTGGAAACGCCAGAAGAGGCCTGGTGGGATCGTCTGCATCACTTGATCTCCAATTTCAATTTCCCCCGTGTCTATTGCCTGTCCTTTCTGAAATACTATTTCTCCAGAAACAAAAGGACACAGAAAAAAAAAAAGGAAAAAAGTTATGAAAAGAACATGCTTTTAAAAGGCATTTAAAGGCATCAAAAGAGCAGCCTCCTATTCAATACAGATTTGCTTCTTAAGGGAAAACACACTTAACACATATAATATGAAATTGTCAATGATTGGAAAGAGAAGGCCCTGCATTGCACAAACAGTCCAGTTACACACACACACACACACACACACACAATGGATGTGAATCTGGCATCAGGCATGACAATATTCAAATCCAGCAGAGGAACATTTCACTACCTAGCTTCAGAGAGGCCTTCCTTGGGCAAAGGAATTAATTATAAATTCTCATTCCACAACAAAATAGCTGAGCTAGCATTGACTTGGAGTTTTGACATTACTCCACAGAGATTAAACAAGGGCAAAGGGGTTTTATCACTACACAGGTGTTAATTAGCTCATCAGGTTCAGCGAAGGCTCTCTTACATTTTACACATTTCTATAGTGCTTCCCGTGCCAACACATCTCTAAGCAGTTTGTAATCATGAAATCAATAAATGAAAATTCAAGAGAACATATTCCTTAAACACAGTGTCCTCTCCTTGGTTTAAGTCAGGATATATGTCAGAGATTCAGCCTTTCTCCTTTTTTTTTTTTTTTATTGCTTTTGAACCAAATGAGAGATTCTGAAGAATCTGGAATTATAGCAAGCGGTCGGAAAGCATAGGGTTCTACCATATGCAGACGATTTTGTTTTATCTATAGTCCAGAAATTTCAGTCCCTAATGTTATCTACTATATCAACAGGGATCAATCAGGCTTTGGTGCCATGAAGTCAGAACACTAATTTTGATAAATTGGAAAGAATGAGATTTTAGATTCTGTTCTGAATCCTTTGTTACCTTGATATAATAATTCCCAGAAAATATTTGCATTTGGTGAAAATAGTTGAATGTTACCCCCTGTTTTGATGCAAATGAAAGAAGATCTAGATAGATCTAGAATTCCTTTGAATATTTACAGTGATAAGACAAATGTGATAAAGATCAATTTAACTCCAAGCCTGGTTTACATTTTGAGTTGTTTCGTCATAAATGAATTTATAGGATATTTAGTAAATACCTCTGTCAAGGATGGGTTGTGAGATTTTTGCTGTGTAAATTATAAGTACTTGTTGGGAAAGATGGATTTAACTTTCAGGATTATCTCTGGGTGCCCTAACCTTGATTATTGGCTGGTATAAGGATTTTCCGAATCCATCTCCCACTGAAATCTATGCAATTCCGGGATTATTGTTTGACAGGGATCAGTTTTAGTAATTGCTCATAATGATATAAGAAGATACAGAAAATATTGGGTTGCAGATTTAATTTTGACCCTTTTACTATGAAAAGCTGACATTATGGGACAATCCCATTTAAAAATCAGAATGTAAATCCATTTTTTGGAATAATCTGGACCTCTCCCAATTTTATTACCTTGGATCAACTCTGTTCCAAGGAAGCTGTTCTTTAAAATCTGCAGAATAAAACATGAGTTAGATTGACTGTTTTGGCAGTTTAGTCAATGCTGCCATTTGTTGTTTGACCTACTGGGTCCAGATGTTTTTGCTACTTTAAAAGTTTTACTGTGATTGGAGGTTATTAACTTCTAAGAGAGTAACCCTTTTTCTTTTTCTTTTTTACTGGAAATTGATGACATTGTTAATAGTTTTTGTGCAATCTATGGAACAATGAGCTAACTAAACAGAGAGAATATGGGCTCTCCTACACTGGATGTGTTGAAATAGAGGCTAGACAACTTTAATTTGAATTGCAGCCATAAGTGGAAAACTGGACCCTTCCAATTCCATGATCCTTAAGTTCTGTAACAACAGCAGGTTAGAGATGGAATTCCAGCTGGACTCTGGTGGGAATAAAAGCTTAAAACCGCCTTTCCTTCACATCACAATCTTGATCCAGCTTGGTCCTTGTGTATCAGCCTTTAAAACAAGACAAAAACAAGCAAAGAAAAAAAGAAAAAAAGGAGAAAGGGACTGAACATATGAATGAATGAATGAATGAATGAATGAATGAATGAATGAATGAATGAATGAATGAATGAACGAACGAACAGGGAAAGAAGATGCATTTGGGGAAACATCATTTCATTCTTCAGGGATAATTAGCCACCTGCAAAAATAAACTCTTCCAATTTCTCATCTCAGAATCAACGTTTTGAGAGCACTGGGGCATTTCCTGGGCATGTTGATTCGGCTAAAGTGGCAGAGAAGTGGGAAGTGGTGGCAGGGAAAGAACGTAGGTGGGTGTACTTATGGCCCTAGACCAAAGATTAGTTCCCTCACCTAAGCTGTAGATACCTTTAGGAGGCTGAATTGAAGGTCCAAGGGAATTTGCTGGGTCCATCCCATTTTAGACCACAGCTTATAAATGGTTTCTTTTTTTCCAAACACTGTCTGAAATGACTTCGGTGTCTTGCCATTTCCCTTCAGAGAATTTAATTTGAGCCACAAGAAAAGCAGGGAGATGACAAGACATTTCAGACATTGTCTGAAAACTGTTTATAAGTTGATGCCCAATAGCCCAAATGAATGTTTAAAAACATTTTCCTGATACTGACACACTGTCGACATTATACTGATGATACTGTCTGAGTACAGTGCAGTAACTCTAAGGTTAAAGATACAGCCCACATGTTTAAAGCTAATGGTGATGTTGGTCCAGGTTGATGGCTTTTAAATGGAATAGTAGCTATTTTGTCTTTTCTTTTCTTTTTTATGAAAGCTTAAAGACTCATTCTTCTGGGAAATGAACAAACGTGTGTGCATTCTCCAAATTATACGGGGAGATATAACTTCAACATGACACAATACCATTATAGAAATGTTCCTTCTTGGCAATTATCCCTTATTGACTCTATTGTAGTAAGTTTTGCTACGCTATAATGAAAGACAAAAATGTTTTCGATGAGCTGGTCTGCGCAGGCTATTTTCCGCTGTGAACCACATTCCCTTCCTACCATGCCACATGGTAGATAGGGCCCAAAGTCAAAGTGGGGTGAAAATGCCCCCTATTTTGTTTATCCCCTTCTTTTTCGCCTTCTCCTGACCTCTTTTGTCTCTGAACTGGTCTTCTGCTTTGAAAGTAGGGTGAGGATGATATGAAATTATCTCCAGAGCTAAGATGTGAGGCCGCAGGCTACTCACCCCCCTTCCTCAAGGGTCTCCCAATCCCGTTACCAAGATTGTAGTGGGAAAAGGGATCTTCTACATGGGCCTCTAATGTTGATGATTCTTTCTATGACTGCAAAGACTCCTTTAGAACAGAGGATAATTTGGGATTATCCCCTGACAAAAACTTTGGAGACAGAAGATTTAGTCCAGGGCAAGGTTCAACTGGAGGATCAATCTAAGACGTCTTCAGCTACAGGTGATTGGAAGAAGCGTCTCGAGGCTGTGTCACTGGACTGCTGTTGTAAATGGGATTATAATGTATAATATGAGGACATGCTGTATGTCTGGTCCAGCTGACAGAGCTTTTAATGTTCCTTTGCATGACAGCAAACCATATCTACCCTCTTTAATTATTTGACTCTATGTCTATAACAAAACAGAGAGGAAGAAATAAAGCTACATAATCTAAACAATCTACTTATTTATGCAAATAATTGAATATAATAATTACCTGCAGCCATTTTCAGACAATATCTCCCTAGCTGGCTCATCATTAATTTTCTTTCTAGGTAATTTCAGTGCAACCTTTTAATTTGTTTTTAGTGGCATTACACTTGGTTTAGTCTATGAGATTTTTCTTTTTCTTTTTTTTTAAGTATTCATTAGTTTTTTAAAAATCTAATTTGTTATAAGCTGCTTAGCTGAAATTTGTAAAAAAGCAATACAGAAATACTTAGATATTTATTTCTTTAAAATATTTAAGTACCACATGGTACACATTCTGGAAGCCTACAGATATAGGAATAACTTTTAAAAGAATCAAAACAAAGAAAGATCAAAATGCATAAACTACAATAACAAAATGATCTCCATTGTTAATTTGGCTGCACCAGGTTTTAAAAAGTAAAGCTCCACTTTACTTTTGCACCAGATTTTCATCAAGTCAAACTCTACTTCTGAGAAGCAATGGTGGACTGAAGACAGCTCTGCAGAGAATGGAGCCAACGGCCTCAGTTGAAAGAAGAGCTGGTAAATGAATTGGCTCCCCAAACTCCTCTCTGGATCAAGGGGAGGACCAGGATTGCTCACAAGTGCTCCTTACAAATGATGAGACTGTAAGACAGCAGACTTCAGTAGGTTTCAGAGCTCTGGGAGCCAGAAGAAAATCATCTAACCTAAGCTGAGGTTCACAGTCTTCTTTTCCAATTATTTTTATTTTTCATAATGTACAAATTGAAAAAAACAAAAGGAAAAAAAATACAAAGATTAAAAGAATTAAAGAAAAACAATAGAAGAAATAATACAAACATATGGACACTGGGTTCGCCTACTTCCTCTCCTAATCACTTCTGGAAATGGCTTGTTAACTGCTTTTTGGATATCAAGAATCTTCAGAAGGACAAGTTTCGTTACACCGGGGGATTCTCCTTCAATCCTCAGCAAAAGAAGTTTCATGTAAGTTTAAGAACTCAATATATATATACTGTATATGTATATGTGTGTGTGTGTGTATATGTATTTTGAAATAAACAGGAAAAGGGTAATTAGAATGTTGATTTTGGAAAGTTACAAATGGACTAAGGGTCCAGACTGACTGGAAATAAGATGTTGAAACTAATTATAAGAACCTTTTCTGTGGGTTGTTTAAAATCCTATTAAAATATATGAAGATTTTGAATCTAAGTATATGAAATCCTTCCATGGGAAAATGTTGTGGATTAGAGAGAAACATGATAAGAGGAGACCTTGAAGGCTGCTCACTAGAGGCAATCAGAAAGAACTAGAGATTATATTTAAAGGGGAAGAGACTCACTAATACAGAATGGAGAAATGTATTTTAACTCTGGAAGAATTCAAGCATCTTTGGCAACAATGTACTCAGAACTTTCTTTTAAGATTTCCTGCTAATATAAAAATGGGGTTAAAAAAGGTGATAGAAGAGGATACAACTGAGAATCAAGCTGTTTTGGATATGGATTTAAAAATGACAGGTTACAAAAATGATACGGACAAAGATGTTACACAGACTTACAAATGAAATTGGCTGATGTTTTAATAACTAAAAGGGGCACACAAATAATAAATCAGAAGAGTGACTTGGATGTGTGGATTTCAACGAAGAGTGACTTGGATAACTTTCTTATCTTGGACTTACAAAGGAGTTTCTGAGACAAAATAAAGAGAAAATGAAAAGAAATGAGCTTTTGGGACATTACTTAAAAGGAATAAACATCAAGATTTTTAAAAACAAAAAGAAAGAATATAAAGTTGACTTATTCAATCAAGGCTAAAATATATATTTTTTCCTAGTAGTTTTTAATGGGTTTTCCTTGGCCAGGAATGACAAGGCTTTAAAGATTTGTTTATAGACAAGATTTGGGAAGAAGATATTAGAGAAAGAGATAAGCTATGGTGTTAAAATTGAAGGAAAGTGTTAAACTTGTGAAGGATTTTCTGAGAGGAGATGAAGAGAAAATGATAAGAAATTAACTTGTGGGACACTATTTGAAGGGATTAAAGATTCAGATTTTTAATATGTTGTTGTTTCTGTTAGCTTTTAATGGAATTTTTCTTGATTAAGCTTGAATGATGAGGCTTTAAAGATTTGTTTATAGATATGAGGTAAGATATGAGAATAAGAGATTTTGCTGTTGTATTTTTAGAGAAAATGATAAGTTATTATGTAAAGGAAAGGAATATGAAACGATTTGTTTAAGGTATGTATATATATATATATATATATTAACCTTAACACTCTCTCTATAGAATTATCTCCAGTAACTATTGACTTTTGCTGATCAAGACAGAATGATGAGGCTTTATTATTTGTTAATAGATAAAAGATGAGATATGGGATGAAGAGATCTTTGGTTGAAATGTTAGAGAAGGTGATTACTGAAATTGTATTTGTCTTGATGAAGGGGGAAGTCATTTCTTGATATTTTTTTTTCTTTATATTTTCCCCATCCCCTCTTTTTTTCCTCTCTGCACTTTTTATTTTCTTTTTCTTTTTTATATTTTTCTTAGTGTGTATTAGCTTTTTATCTTTGTATTTTTAGACTTCCATAAAAAATATTATTAAAAAAAAAAGTCAAGCTCAATTTCTGGGAACTACAGAGAAAAAACTATGTCATTTTTGGCAACCGTACTACAGTGGTTCACCAATGATTTCTTCTGGGATGTTTCTCCTTTAAAATAAATTTTAGAATCAACATTTCTTTTATCCAATGGAATGAGAACTGGTAGGAAATAAAAGATCCGGAGCATTTTGTCTTCAGTCCTGCGCTAACCCAGAGAACTTGTATGATGTAGTGGTTAAGGTACTTGATTTAGAACTGGGGAGACACAGATTGAGAACCAGTCTTAATTGAGAAGGCCCCTGGGGGACTTTGAGCCAGTAATTCTCTCTGGATTCAGTCGACCTCAAAAGATGGATTCTGTGTAAAAATAGAAGGCACTATGTATGCTCCTTTAAGCTCCTGAATGAAAGGCAGGATATAAATCTAATCAATCAATCTTCATACCCCCCTGTATATACACAAAGGAACACAGACAACACAGGCCTGGTTGAAAAGGCTTCATCTAAATATAGCAACGCTATGGTATAATGGTTAAAGTGTCAGTCTAGGAGCAGGGAAAGCAGGTTCTAGTCCTCTCTGTCACAGAAGCCCCTTGGGGGACTTGGAGTCAGTCCCCTTCTCTCAATTTAACCTATCTCACAGTTATTGCTAGGGGCCAAAAACAAAGAGATTTCCATTTAGGCTGCTTTGACCTCCTGGAGGGAAGGCAGGATTTAAATCTAACAAAATAAATAAATGAATAAACATTCTGACTTGTGAAGATGTACCCAGGAGCCTTTCCCAGCCCTCCCCGAAGATATTAAAGATAGAGACTGGGACATTTCTTCATGTAATACAGATTATTGACTCATTAAGTTACAACCATTCTAGGTCCCAGCAGTTTGGAGAACACAACAGTGTTGAGGAATGAAACAATGACTGCAAATGCAAAAGCTCTCCAAAACCACCGTATTGATTATTGTCTCAACACTTGTTCTCTCAGTTCAGTGAATCTCAGCAAAGGGTTTTTTTTGTTTTTTTTAAAGATTCTGACTACAAATACATTATTCTGTTTTCTGCATGTCACTCCCTGAGCCCACTGATAGCAGAGTCCTGATTACTGATCGCTCACAGCTTCAGTAAATTGGAAACCTGAGTAGCAAAGCACCAATTATTCTCCCATGGAGGCATCTATATGAAGGTTATCACTGATTCTTGAAACAATCCACCTCATTATGCCTCTCTGGTAATTACCAACCATCAGTAGGTCGTTAGGATTTTTAAATCATAGTGCAATCTATTAAAATACTAATGTATCCATGCAGTAGAGTGTTACGAAATGCCAGCTTAAAGAAACCAACTTCCCAATGCTCTCCAACATCATTTTTGTTCATCAATGCATGTTTATTTCTTCTGCAAAGAAGAACCATGCAAACATACAATATCTCTTTCCCATCAATATTAGATCAATAGCTTCCTTTCTTGTGCTGTTCAGACAAATGTAACAGCTGGTTCATTGTGGTCAACCATTCCAACTCTTCAAACAGTTGAGGACACCATCAACCTTTTTCATCAATATGAAAAAGAGAAAAAAAGTTTCAGAAAGTCTAACATGTTTGCATGAAAATTCAGAATCTTTTCTCATCATGAAAAGATTACAGTAGCTAAAGGGGATATCACAGGAGTGGATCAAAATTGTTGACATAATTTGAAATTTAAAATTGCTAACACAGATAGGTGTGAAGACAGATGTAGGAGATGGACTTCATGTTATCTCAGAAAACGGGACTTCCCAAAATCATTATTTGCCAAAGGTCACTTGAATGCAGCAAGAAAGGCACTGAACACTTCAAATAATTACAGTCAAGACTTTCAAATTTGCTCCCCGGCTGACTACCCACCTACTATATTGTCCCTGGTTGAACTTCTACTGTATCTTAGAGTCTGGAGTTGGGGGAGCTAAACATAACCTAAAAGGGAGAACTTGGAACAGAAGATTGTTTCGGAAGATAAAGGATTTAACATTCTCCTGATGACAATTCATCTTAAACCAACATTGCAAATGCCTCCCAAACCAACATTCATATTACAGATCTTAGTTTTCTTGTGCATAGATAAGCATTAGTCCAGCAGTGGGTTCAATACTTGCATTTTTTTCCCCCTGGTTTCCTAGGACCTATAGAGGCATGGCTGATAAGTGAGTGTGCCCAAATTTTGCGGCCATTTTGGTGGGGCTCATTGTCTTAGACATTGCAGAGGGCCAATTCTGGGGGTGGCAGTAGAAGAACGTAAGCATAATATGAATGGCTGACCTACCACCCCTATCCCCCAACCTCAACAAGCATAAACAAAATGGTAAAAAAAGGTCTCTCCTTCATCTGGGGACCATATCAGTACTGCTGGGAACGTATGTGGATTGCCTACTCCTGTACGTGGGATAATCTAATCTTCTGGCTAAGGGATTCAGCTTGTGACTTAGGAATGTACGAAAGGGAGATGAGAAAATCAAGGTAAGATGCACGCATGCAAGATACACAGACACACAATAGAGACCCCCAGGACAAGTTGATTAACATATTACTTGCACATATTGTGTGGTTCAGCTCCAGTTCAATTCAAGTAAGCGCTTAAAGTGTTGATTTCTTTTGGTTCCAAACTGGGTTTCCACTGGAACCACTGGAACGTCTTGATCCATTTGTTTCATTTTGCCTTTCTGAAGTGATTTCTTAAAAAAAAAAGGTTCTTTGCGTGTGCGGAAGCAATTGTATCGCTCAATTGGTGCAGAATTACCTGATTCAGTTACGGATTCAACTTTCTTATTTGATTCAAAAAATCAATTTGATTCACAGATTCAATCCAATTGTGCTTGAGTCAAATCTCTGAATCAAGTATCTACACTGTTCTAGTATATATATTGACTTATACCATTTCTCCTATTCTGTTTTTGCCTCATTAATATGTCCAGGTCTTTGTATACATTTTAAGCCATTCAACGCAAGAAGATCATATCTGATCACCATTTGTAATTGTTTCCCAGCCTCCACAATTACCCCTAAAGCTTTAGAATGACAGGGATGGCATCCTTACTACTGTGCCGAAATGAGACACTATTAAATCATGTATTAGAAGGAATCTAGTAGGACCTGTTGAGGCTAGCCTTTTGAGACACCATGCCTCTGATGACGTGAGCTATAGCTCACAAAAGCTTATGTCTTTAATAAAATGTGATAGGTGCTTCCAGGCTTCTGATTTTGGGCTACCATAGACGAACACTACTCTCCTTCTACAATATTAACTTGGGGAGCATGTATATGAATTGGGTTCATTGCATGCCCTCACTGCACAAAACCATTGACACTTCTGGTACAGGCAGTGATGTCAGACCATCTTCCATGAAGTTTGCGTACACCTGATGAAAAAAGACAGAGAGAAAGAGAGATACCTTTCCTTTCTGTTTTATCTGACGCTTTCCCTCCGATGGGAGCATACGTCGTATCCACAGATTCTGTGAGTTTGTTTCCTTTACTGAGTCCATTTTCATAAAGTTGGCCATCAACTGGCTGTAGTTGCCAAGTCAGGCCACATAAATGTACTGCTGTTAAAGAGAGAGAGGGAGAGAGACAGAGAGAGAGAGGAAAAGAGAAATTCAACTTATTAATTTATGCCTACCTTCATTACCCCCAAAAAGAAGATAGTAGGAAGCTTTGCAGAAGTCAGTTATCCCATCCCTATGTTTATAAGAAATTGAAATTCTAAGTATGCTAATTTCACCTTAAACTAAATGTGTAATTAGTTTCCTCATTTTCATTTGGAGCTCAGCCAATGCTGGATGATGAATTTTATTCAGCAGTTAACAGGAATACTTGCAATTCAAAGGACAATGGCTTTGTGAGAAAAAGACCGCATGCAAAGTAAAAATGCTTTGTCGGTGGGTGAAAAGAGATGTGCTACTCCTCAATTTTGCATCTTTAAAATCTGGTACTTCTCCTGCATTGAAGCTGGGTTCTACCTGGCGTTGGCTAAGCATCAATTATTCCGATAGACAAATCACAATTTTTGCACAAATCCAGCCATGTATACAATAATAATGAACACAATAATTCCTAATTAAATAATCCATGGTTTATTACAATGTGTGAGCACAGCCCTACAGGAGCCAAACAGAGGAGAATCTTGGAGTCTACTGTAAGAATAAAGAAACATGAAAGGGAGAAGAGCCATGCAACTGCCAAGCAATATGTTCTCACCATGCTGAGAGATGTACGTTGCCATTATTTCTAACTTTCCCTAAGTATCAATGTATAGCTTTGGCAAATGTTATGGAAAGTCATCCTCTTTTGTGTTGGTGGTGGTGCACCCATAACCACATTTCCTTGGCAAATAGGAACCAGGTGGGTATAAGGTGCAATGAAGAAGTTTTGGTAAGTGCTTAACTATAATATGATTTTCTTCCTTCTTATATTCCAGGCCCATATTTATATCTCAAATACAGATTTATCTATTCTATTGCATTTTCTTTATGCTATTTATATGGCCACTATCTCACACAAGTGACTCTGGGTAGCAATCCAGAAGAAGGGCTAATATTGCGTGGAAGAGTGGCCGGGCCAGGTAATAGCAAGGTGGTTCTTGTGAAAACCAACAACTAGTGGAAGGATTAAACACTGTTGTGTTTCTAAAACATATGTTGGTAATACTTTTTTGAGCCACAGGCGATGGTTGGAATTCACAGTGTGAATGGTGGGTGACCTCATTAAATAGCTGACACAGAGGTGGTGCTAACCAAAGAAGTTAAAGTTGCTTTACTGGATATGAACAGTCATTAAAAAAAAACAACCCTCATTCTCTAGATGAGTTGTGAGGTTGCTCCTACCAACCTAGCTTATCTTTTGCCTTTTAAAATAAGGCCTGTTAAATAAGCAAGCATGCAAGCATGTTTCCAGAACAAAGCATGAGCTTCCAACTCCCAGCCGTTTTTATTTTCCTACACTGCCTATGATTTTTCATGTAGAGTCCAGAAAAGATATGATTTATGTAATGGTACATGGGAACGACCTTGGGAGACAGGAGGAAGAGCCACAGGCAGAGGAACAGTCAGATAAGAGGCAGCTGAGCCCACGGAAGGAATGGGGGTGTGGCAAATGTCTCAGAAGGGACCCTCCCTAGTTTCTTGGCCTATAAAAGTGACGGGGGAGAAATGTACCTACAGACTTGCAAGGTTCTGTTAATGTAACCTTACAATAAAGTAGAATTACTCCATTTGGTCCTGTCTGGACTACCTCACAAGGCTGACAGTTTGGTATGCTAGCTTCCCAGTTATTTATTGTCATCATCATCTTCATCATCATCATCATCATTATCATCATCAAGTAGGATAGGTGCTTATTGGGCAGGGAATAAATCTAACATATAAATAAATACATTTGATTTAAATGCAATTAAACTGAAGTGTAAGAATTGGAATTAATATGATTACTCCCCATATATTTAAGAATTTTCTTTTTTTGCCATGTTAAAAAAAGGATTGAACTATTTTAGGGAGCCATATGCAACTCTGGAGTGGTGCTTTGGAATACCATCCTCCCGGAGATCAGACTTGCCCCAATCCTGCTGGCCTTTTGCAAGGCATTAAAAGCTTGGCTTTGCTGTCAAGCCTGGGGCCCTGATAGTGGGGCTGAGCCAGCTGTACTGGCTGTACTGGCTGGTGTTCGTTCATTCTTGGCTGCCATTTTATGCTGTTTTAAGTTATTTATGTTTTTAATCATTGGCTATGTTTCACTTCGTTTCTATTTGTTTTGTTAGCCGCCCAGAGTCATGTATACGAGATGGGCAGCCATATAAATTTACCGGATAAATAAATAAATAAGGCCAAACACCAAACGAAAGGGACATTATTGAGAATTTCAGCACCGGATTAAATGACCCTGTTGAAATACAAGATCCTTACTGAGGAGCAGCAGAATAATGGTTCTGATATAGGCATTCCCCAGAAGCTACAGTAGATCTATGTTGGCAAATATAAACAGGTACCCCAGCTCTATCTTAGAAAGCAGATGTGTTCTTTGCTAATCAAGACTCATCAAGAATCTAACTTTCCTACTACCATACGTGTGATTTTAACAGTTGCCATATTAATATACTTTTTAGCAGTTCTGCTATTGTATAAAGGGATGACTCAGGTATCCTAGTCTCTCTTTCTCTTCCCCTTTTTGCATTAGGTGTGCCTACTTGTTTCTAAACACCTCCTTAGTGCTGTTTCACACTGCAACTCTTGTGATTGTGGTGCCTTCAGCTTTTCAATAATCCCATTTTACTTATCTCTACCATTTATTTCTTAGATTTAATTAGAACCTGTATGTTTTCAGTGGTTATTGCTTCATTTATCTCCCCATTATAATCATTTTCTATCTTTATCAAGCATCTTTATATTTTGTTCTCCTGATAAAATGGCATTTTGCCCGCTTTGTCTTTTTCAATGGGCATCTGAACACACAATAAAGCTGTTCATCAAAAACAAAACCCTGTGTGTTAACATATTACCTATAGTTTGGCTTTTTGAATAGCTCCGCTGAAATGCAATGGACACCAACTGGGTGAAACCATATGGAATTGATGAGAAAACAACAGATTTGGTGAAAACACTTCCCGTTCATAGTCTCCCAGTTAACCTTGGACAGATTGTGACTTATGTGTTTGCTTACGCTTAGGGGGAAAAAAAGGTAATAATAGTTTATATCACTATATGAAGCCCACCTCATCATCTAGTATACTTTTATACCATACAGAGGTCTACAATTATAATAGAAAAGTATCCTAGATGATGAGGTGGGCTTCTAGGTTTCTAAGGAGTTCTAAGATTCGTAGTCCAATCTCATCTGGAGAGCATTTAATGGGGAAAGCTGCTTTGTAGAACTAGAAGGTCATTCATGAAGCCAAATAGAGTGAGATTCAGGAACAAGTTAAAAAAACCCTGTCTCACCACAAGATTAAAACTATGGAATATGGCTGGTCCCGCAGAATGTAGTCAGAGGCATCCACACGATTCACTGTTTTCATCAAAACAAAGAAAGCAGCGTTGCGCCATGGCAAACCAAACTCTGCCCCTTTCATATGTCCATGCAACTTCATGATGAATGGCTTTTGTCATTGGCCCCAGCCCCATGAACACTGTTGGATGTAGTAATGGCCACCAAATAGTGTAATTTTAAAGAATCACTGAAACTTACTGATGTTCATTACTCATAATGGCTATATTTTACCTTCAGTAATATCGCAGGTACTCAGGGAACCCGAATAAGTAAAAAGTATTAAACTCACACCTTTAAGTAGGATTGAGAGTATGGGAATAGAACACAGAATCATACAACTTCTACTAATTTGTTTATATCTTAAATAAATGTCAGTACTGAGTCTTAACAATTGCCTCTGCACTGGATACTTTTGGAAGTTGAATGGTTCTGGAATTATACATCAATATAGGTACCTGTCTCCAACTTCCTATCTATATTGACCAAAAATGACACTTATCTGAGATTTCAGCTGTAATCTGAATAGTCCTGCACACATCTGTGTATCACGTTTATACCAACAAGGTTTGTGTGTCAATGAGAACAGGAAAAGCAAGAAGGCAAGGCATTTTGAAGCAGAGGTAATCCAACGTTTCTAATCTGAGCCATTAAACTCACAAAAGATTGTGGAGTCTGACACAATAATGGCTGAACGCAAAAAAAGCAGACCCAGTCACCTTCAGTAATTTCTTCATTACTGAAATAATGAAGTTAGATGCTGCAAAATTCTATTTCCATTCTACCTGTTAGAATGGAATTTGTGTTGCCTTTAATATGACAGAGGAATGTGGTTGGAATGCAAAGAACTAGAGCTTGACAGTTTAAGAAAAGTAGTGCTATCTGGCATTCTCTCTTTTTTAATCCCCCCTCCCTTACCATGTCTAGGGAATAGATTATTTCTTTTACACTGTGAGTCATATACTTGGGGAAAAGGATTGGTTAAAAAGAATTTTGGTTCTGAATGGGTGTCTGCATGTTTTTGCAGATTACATTTCATAAACTGGATTAAACCACCATCTGCCACAAAGCCAATGAAGAAATTGAATTTATTCTTATCTACCTTCTGTGTCAGCACAGCCTGTCAATTTCTACTTTGAAACATTTGGCAGAGGAGACTTCCAAGGAAGTAATGGTGAACTGAAGACAGCTCCGTTGAGAGCCGAGCTGATGACCGCAGCGGAATGAAGAGCTCACAAGTGGGTCAGCTCTTCGGGATTCCTCTCTGGACAAGGAGAGGACTTGGGATCACCCACAAGTGCTCCAGACAGTTGCTCCTCAAGAAGAGACCACAAAGCAGCAGTCTCTGGTGGGTTTAGAGCTCTGGGAGATGAGGGAACACTGTCCTCACCCAAACCGTGGTCAGCACCTTTATGGACTCAGGTTTCACATACTTCCTTTTCTAATCACTTTTGGAAATTGCTTGTTAACTGCTTTTCAGATACTATGAACCTTTGGAATGACAAACTTTATGCGCCAGGTGAGATTCCTTCAATCCTTAATGAAAGAAGTATTAAATGCAAGTTTAAGGAATTTATTTATTTATTTATTTATTTATTTAGGGAATAAACAGCAAAAAGGTAATCAGAATGTTGATTTTGGAAAGTTACAAATGGACTAAGGGTCAAGATGGATTTGAAATAAGATTTTGAAATTAATTATAAGAATCTTTCCCATGGGAAAATGTTGTTTTGAACTTTTGAAAAAAACACATGATAGGATAGGACTAGGTTGGATGCAAGAGGGAACCAGAAGGAACTATAGATTACAATTAAAGGAGAAGAACACTTAAATTTGTCTCACCAATACAGAATAGAGCAAAATACTTTAACACTGGAGATATTGAGGAATATTTGTGAACAATGGACCCAGAAGTTAATTTTAAGAATGTGTGCCATAGACTGTGTTTCAAAGATGCTATGGAAGAGGAACAAGTTTTACCGGACAAGACTGAGACTGACCTGAAAGTGGATATAAAAATGACAGGCTACAAGAATGATATAGAAAAAGATGCGACACTGGACATACAAAAGAAACCGGCTGATGTCTTAATAATTAAAAGGGATATACACCCAACAAACCAAGAGAGTGACCTGGATAACTTTCCTACATTGGGTTTACTAAAGAGACCTGTTAAAGCTTTGAAGAATTTTGTGAGAAGGGACAAAGAAGAAATGAAAAGAAATCAAGTTCTAGGACATTATTTGAAGGGACTAAAGATAAAGATTGTTAAAAGTAAAAGGAAGAAATATAAAGCTGGTTTATTTGATCAAGGTTAAAATAGATAATTTATCTCTGGTAACCCTTTATGGACTTTTGCTGATCAGGACTCAATGATGAGGCTTTAAGGATTTGTTTATAGATAAGAAATGGAATAAAAGAAGGTGATAACTTACTAAAATTGTTTATACTCGTGCTGAAGGGGAAAGTTATTTCTTTATATATTTCTTTTCTTTTTCTTTACTATATTCTTATTTTCTCTTTTCTCTTTTTCTTTTTCTTTTTTGCACTTCCTGTTTTTTTTCCTTTTATTTTTCTTATTTTGTATTAGTCTTTACCTTTTTAATTGTAATGTAAAATTCCTTTATAAAGAAAGAACCGTTTGGCAGAGAACAAAATATAATGCTTGGCTGAAACACAAGGGACTCCCTGTGGTGGATCTCTGAATTAAATAATAACAGCCTCTACAATATATATTTATCAACCCCAGATGGCTTCTCTTTCAGGTGAACAAAAGAAGTATGACCAGAATGAAGAGTTTCCAAATCTGGGCTAATTGTCTTCTTGGGGTTTCTTGTTCTGATTTGGTTAGTCTAAAGTTACATTTCCCGTAACTTTAGGAAACAAAATTGGGAAATGTCAAATTAAGATGAGGTCCCAAAAGTTCAAATGGTGAGAAAGAATTGCAAAAAAGAAAAGAAAAAAGGGTGGGGATTAATTATATATATTTAAGGGGCACTTAATGACTAGCATCTATGCTCTTTGCTTTCATTATTTTCTTTCTGTCTTTCTCTTGCTCTCTCTCTCTTTCCTGACTATTAAAGCTGGTTGGTTACACCTATGCAGCTTTGTTCTGAAGTAAATTTCAGTGGATTTCATCAGGATTGCTCCCCAATATTATAGGATTGCTGCCTTTATTTATCTGCTAAATTTGTCTCCCACCTTTCGATCTAGAGCTCAAGGCAGCATATAGAGCAATCCCTAATGCTATTTTTCCCTACAACTTCACCTTCTAGAGTAACACTGGACTGAAGGAAGGGACTGAACTAACCTCCTCCATGAAGCTTTCATGGCTAAGCAGGGACCAGAACCAGGATCTCCCCATACATACTCTAGCACTTTCACCACCACGTCATACTGGCTCTTGGGCTGAGGGGCAACGTCAGCCCAAAATCAGGGAATTCCATGGTTGAGCCAATACTTGAACCTGGGTCTCCCAACTCCTAGATCAGCTTCACCACTAGACCACACTGGCTGTCCAAGTTCACCACCTCTGACCACAGCTGTAGAAAACTGTTGCTGTGATTTCCTGCTGTCTGAGTTGGGAAACATTCAAAATCTGTACTCTACGCCATAAAACAGGAATAATATAGGGTTGGGGGGGGGGAAGTCTCCCTACACAAGCACCTTTCTCCAAAAATCCCAGCCCTTTCCATTTTGCATTATATCCCTGTCTGCTGTGACTTGGGCAGTCAGAAATGTTAAGAGGAGTTTCTGGCTGTCAAAAGAGCAATAATCTGTTAAGTTTTCAACTCTAGTATTATTTTTAATACAAGTATTTAAACTTGAAGTCAAAAGTAGTACTATCTCAGGGAAAGTGCCATTGGTAATGCATAAAAAAAAAAGAAGAAAGCACATCTTTACTTTCCAAATCATTACTATGTTAATGTATAATGCATGTTGAGGCATTCAATTGATCCGTCATTCAAAATCAAGCGATCAATCAATTCAGATGCATTTGATTAACCAAAAGCTTCAGTAGAATGGCATTTCCCCCCTCTAGCTGGGCATTTCTGCTATCAGCCAAGGCAGATTTTTACGATGGTGCTAAATTCAGAGTGTTAAATCATTGAAAAGATTTCCACAAAAGACATAAATTTCTTTCTGCTACAAGACAGGCACATGAAAAGGATTTAAACTATAGAGAAGTAATTTCAGATTAGATCAAACATTCTAATCAAATGAGGTGTTAACCAAACAGAGCAAGGAAGCCTGTGAAGATGTCAAATTACTTTTTTCTTCAGTGCTTTTATGAAGAGTTTGGATAAAAATTTGGTTTCAGCTGAAGAAATCCATCCTCAGTTATGGGATTCAAATGGACTAGATTATATGGAGGGATACGTAGGGATTATATGCAACGTACCGACTGATCCTTAAATATTTGACTTTAATCACTTATATACAATTTTGGCCTTCTCTCTGCCTAACAAATGAAGAATGCACCACTCTGTGAAGAGTGAATGCCAGGATTTAAATATTTAGCCTTCATTCATCCTTGCAATCCAACTGAACAAAAGACCCATTTGTAAAACATATGCACTCATCCCTTGTACGTGTTTTTCTAATTCTGGCACCGAAGCGTCATTTCTTTCTTTCTAGGGCCTAACTGGATTTGAAGAGAGGGGACAAATGGCTTATTTTACGAGAACAACAATATTATGGGGGGTTTCGCCATGTTCCCCTGCTGTGCCTTCAATGAAAATCACCCACAAACTTGCAGTCTGCATCAAGAGGGGAGAAACAATGCTAGTGGAGGATCTTTCCCAACGTAAGCGGAGCTGGGAAGATTTTCAGCAGGATCCAAGGGACTAGTCCTGTCTGCCTGATCCTGACCCTACCCTCCTTCTCCATGGTTGCCATCTGCAGTCATACAATGAACAGCACAAGTTTGGTCCTAAATGTTTATTCCACATAGGAAGACATAAGGAGCTTATCTACCTGGAGGCGTGGCTTGCGGGTAATGGTGCAATGTGTTCAGGGCCACACCACACATGTGGATGAGGGCTAGGATTTTTCAGATAGGAACTTCTCTGTAGGTCGAGCATTTACTCTCCTTTTGTGGACTTTAAAGAACATGATATCCACCATCTGTGGAGTCCCCTTTGGGGAAGGACCCTTTAGGAACAGATGATTTACTGTTCTGCTGAGGGTGGGGATAGGTTGAAACTTCCTAGCTGACAGAAGAAGACAGGAGGTGGATGGTCCCTCACAAAGTGAGAGGATGTATAGTCCAATCTCAAAGAAGGAAGACTGATTAGGATAGCCTGCCCTCTTTATGGATCTCTATGTTTTTTTTCTTATTAAATGTTATTTTATTCCTGTAAAAACATTACAAAACGTACAACACTTATGAGAATGAGAAAAAGTGATTGGGCTATTGAAATTATATAACCTTCTTTCATTTCATGGTCACAATTAATTTCTAAGCAATGAATTAAAGCAGCGAAGACTGCTTTTCCACCACGCAGCCGGGACTTAAGGTACTTTCTGGGGACAATTTCACTTTAGTTATTTGCTCTGTTTTAATTGTTTAGCAGACATTATGATTTTATGTGAGACCACCACCCTCCCGAGCCTGTTGGATTGGAATAGGATATAAATTGTGTAGTAAAATAAATAACCCCCTAACATCACGTGAAAATAGCACCCCCTTTTTTTCCCCTCAAACCTTTCACCTGATTTCAAGAACAATTTCAGAAAAGAAGACCAAATCTAAAACGATCTAAGGAATCCCAGCAATGGATCCATGTTAAGTGTATCAAAGTTAGGTAAGCAAACTCTTTGTTGCATTGACAGTAAATGCCTCACACAGCACAACGCCCTTTTTAATCCTCCCTGTATCCTCTGAAATGCTGCACGTTGTGTTAATGAGGATTTATTCTCTGTTTGGCTGTGAAGCTTTTCGGATGGTGGAAGCAAAAGATTTAATATTAAAAACGATTTGCAAGTACCAAGTCTTGGCCACTTTCCTTTAAAGCATATGAACCAAGATAAAGATAATACTGACACTATTAATAACGGCTACAATGGGAGCCTAATTAAAATAGTGAGAAACACACAGGAAATAATTGGCAGATTGAAATAACTTTTTCAAAAAATCGCTTCCTTGTTCGGTGTCTGCCAAGTTCTGCATTGCCTTTTTGCGAGAGAATCTTTTGCTAGCTAGAGATTTCTGAAACCATTAAAAAGTTGGCCAAAAGTATTTTAGTAAATTGGACCTTAATTGGAATCTTGCCTCCGTAAGGCGACTGCTGTTTGTGGCATTCAACCGAAGGACTACTTGTTAAAAACAATCAAGGGAATTGATTATTCTTCAGTCAGTCAGCATGCATCTCGCCTCTTCAAACAAGTGGAATGAGTATGAATGAACCATCTTCACCCCTCCTTTTCCTTTCACATTCTCACCACCTTTCTAGGTAAATATTTAGGATACTGTAAATACAGAACTGTGTGAATTGGCTTCTATGGCTGTAGACCATCCCCATCTATCCATGAAGGCTATCGAGACCAGTGTGCTCACTCACAACTCCCCTTCCAATATATGTGGATATTATATGTCCTTTGAACTCCTGAAGGCAGCTTGTGTACTATAGGCATAAAGAGAAGTTACGTTTTGGATTGATTCTGCTTACTTGCTAGTGTAAACTCTTACTTCCTACAAAGGTTCTCGGAGTCAGTGGATGCTCGGTCAATGAAATGCAGAAAGAAAAATAATGCTAATTGCAAGGTATAAGCCTATATTTGATCTGACATGTGTTTGAATCATCACTTTTCCCTGCCCTTGTAGTTGTTTCATTGATGGTTGCTTGGTTGTGGATCCTATCCTTTTTTTTTAAATCAACTACCTCATCAAATGTTGAACAGTTTATAATCCAACACAGATGCCAGAATCTTCCTTAAAAAGTAAGATAGATATGAATCTCAGGGAGACTATTATCCCAGATTATAATGGTATGTGGGAGTGACCTTGGGAGACAGGGAAAAGAGACACAGTCAAGGGAACAGTCAGATACAAGGTAACTTAGCCCACGGCAGGAATGTGGGCAGGGCAAGAGGCTCAGAGGAGACCCTCCCTAGTTTCTTGGGCTGTAAAGGGGACGGGGGAGAGAGATACTGTCAAACTTGCAAGATTCTATTAATGTAACCTTGCAATAAAGTATAATTAACTTGTATGGCTGTGTTTCCTGTCTGGTCTACTTCGCAAGGCTAACATCAATTTTGCAAGTCTGAAAGTATATCTTTCCCTCCTGTCCCCTTTTACAGCCCAAGAAATTAGGGAGGAACTCCTCTGAGCCTCTTGCCCCATCCACATTCCTGCTGAGGGCTAAGTTGCCTTTTATCTGACTGATCCCTTGGCTGTGACTCTTTGCCCCGTTTCCCAAGGTTATTCCCACATACCATTACACACATACCATTCATATCAGTAGACAAACAGCTCAGTAACACTCACACCAGCAAAAAGAACCAAAAAAAAAAAAAAAAGCAAGAAAAACACAAGTGTATTACCTTTTTGAACTCGATGAAACTTGCTTCTGAATAATGAGCTAAAAGTCTAATTCCTTCTCCTAATAGTAATCTCGGCCAAAGAAGTGGGAGTGAGAGAGGCAATAAAATTCAGGACTTACCAATAACATAAGCAAGCAACAGTGCCAGTGTGACTGTGATTGCCGTAGCGCTCAAGGCAGTACACTTCCAGTTGCAACATCTATACGGCTTGTTAAAAGCGAAAGCCGGTCGCGAAAACGTCGTTCTAGGAAGTGGTCTGGGAGGTGGCGAGTAAACTGTATTGGAAGTCAAAGGATAATTCTGACTGGCAGCGCTGAAGATAGCAGATGAACCAGATCCATGCTTAAATAGGAAATGCCTAGGTAAAGAAGACAAAGGGGTAAGTTGGAAAAAGCAGAGTCACCTGCCGATCGAGGAAGGCGGAGCAAATATTGTATACATGGGCCTTTGCAGAAAGGGACAACGATGAAGTGTGCGTAATGACATCATCATGCAAACGGAGGGACTTATGTATGCAAATCAGATATTCAGATGCAAGTTCATAATCACAGCGTTTAAATGATGATGTCATTAGGCCTGGCTTGCTGTGGATATTGCTGGAAAGCATCGTTCAGATGTTTTCACACAGAGAGAATGCATATACGCTAAACGAAATGAGATTATTAACTGCACACTCCTAGACATGCTCCCTTCATAGTTATTCCGTTCAATAGGGCTTACTACTAGATAAATCTGATTCTGGCGGCATTTTTTTTACAGTATAAAATACTCCCTTTCCCACTCATTAGGCATTTTTTTCAATAAACATAAGCTGCAGCCTATGCTATCTTGGTATGCCTTTTACTATTTTCTTTTTAAATTAGATTTCGAGAAATCTGCTTGACTGGCATTATGCCAAATGCATATTTCACATTCTGTAGCTTCTTCCATCCAATAAATTTTCATAAGGCCGTGTTAGAGTTCATAACATTTCTGGATGCATGCATAGAACTACCTTCTAGACCAGCGATGGACAGTCTTCAGGCAGTGGGCAACCTCATATTTGATCGCTCAGGTATAATCTCCTCCAGGTAGAAATAACTCCACATTTCAAGAGATGGTAAACATTTACGAGACTTTAGCAATCAAGCCCTGCAAGAGCTCATATGAGAACACTGAAAATCACAAATGCCTTCAGCGATTTCTGATTCCTTTTTTACA
Organism: Python bivittatus; assembly: GCF_059951505.1. NCBI lineage: Eukaryota > Metazoa > Chordata > Lepidosauria > Squamata > Pythonidae > Python > Python bivittatus. The sequence goes on from NW_028277110.1 coordinate 655,548, forward strand.
TCTGGGAGGTTCATGATCATTCTCGAAGGGTATCATGGATGCCACCTGCCACCTGTGAGTGTCCTAAACTAACTGGGCTCTAAACCAAGACTCCAGCTCATGGAAATAATTTCCAACGATGAATTAATAAAAAATATAAATCCTATAAAGAAAGGGTCTTTTTTGTTTTTTTCAGGACATAATGGTGCAAGAGATCAGCACTTATCAAAAGGGAAAATCTGAAACAAACCAGTATAGATCATGAGGAAATATTAAGTGCTTTATTTATAAGGCATATAACATTTCATCATATGTTCCTCCAAAATCCATTCAATATATTTGCAGGCTGGTCCTAATTTTCCAGGCAGCTTTGAACTTCACCCAGAAGGACTGCCAACTGCTTCTTAATCTCCCGTGGTACTCCAGCTGGGCTTAATGACAAATTTACTTTTAGATGCTGATTTATTCTCAATATGCTGTAAGAGGTTTGGGAGGATATTTTATTTTATTTATTTATCGTATTTATTTAGCCGCCCATCTCACGCAAAGTGACTCTGGATATACATATGTGTGCATGTAGATTCCTAGGCATATACAACAAACACATACCCATTGACAATTGGCAAGGGTAGAGTTTGAATGCAAGCAAGCAACATCTTCAGCATTCCTTTTAATATTATTTGCATACAGAATACTAAATTCTGAAGGGAGTATTTAAGCACATTCCTCTGAAGTCCAACGTATTTGGATGTTATCAAATTCTAGACCAGATTCCATTCTAAACACAACATCTTTTTCTGCAACTGTGCGTGGTTTGCAACTGTGTTGTTAATATAGGCATGTAAAACATATTCCTTGTTTTAGAATTTAAGTTACTAATTAAAAAAAAAAAAAGGCAGAACATTGACTACCTTTAGAGTGCCTTGGGAGATACCAAAATATCTCCTATCTTGATATCAAGATATATCAGATATCAAAGAGCCATCAAGATATATGGTATTAAAGGCTAGAATAGCTCTGTAGACAGGGCTAGCTAGATTTTATCTTGGATTCAATATTAACTGATGAGATAATAACTTATGTCACATATGTAATAATGACAATGTTAATTAAAACAATATTAAAGGTAGAACCATTATTTACTGAGAGATTACAAGACGTTACCAATATTGATAAAACTAAAGGGAAGTTCTCATCAACAATTTGGACAGGAAATTACTGGGAACTTAGTGTGTGAAATATAGGTGACAGAATATTAAATGAAGCTATTTGATTAGTTATTTACCCAGTAGGGGTGTGTATGTGTATGTGAAGAAGTAAATACTGCATAAAGATTTAATCTATATTTTCAACAAATTTACATTTTTGAGACCAACACATACACTGAAAGAGTAAATCTAGGTACTATTGCAATGCCAATATTTACGTATTTTAATATATGAATTTGCTTTCAAAATCCATTAAAAGTATTTAAACCCTGATTTCAATGTGTTGAAAAATACAAGTTTTGCTTAATATTTGTTCCACTATAATCAGTGAGACTTAAAAGTGCTTAACGTCTGCCACGTTAAGCCTTATATTTTATTTTTTTTAATATATTTCCTTACGCTTCACAGGATAGTTTAAAAGAACAAAAATGCGTAACAGTTGTTACAATATTCTAACTCACATTCTCTCGGAGAGTAATCCTCCACACTTCAAAACATTAGATGCTAACATTAATTATTTGTATGACAAGCCTAAAACATTTATTTAGAAAGACATCCAATTAATAATAATTATTCCAGTGGGAATAATTCTACAATCTTGCACATAGTTACTTAGTCCTTGTAGAATAAGCTCCATATATTCAGGATATACAATGTAAATGCATCAGACTGTACTGTTAACTCTACAAAAGTGTACAAAAATGAACATGTTGATCAAACTGTGTGTGTGTGTGTGTGTGTGTGTGTGTGTATGTATGTATTTATTTGATTTACCTCCACCCATCTCCCCCTAATGGGTGACTCTGGGCAGCAGAGGGTCTTTAACAAGACCCATTAAAACAATAAATATATATAAAATTACATAAAACATGGAAACTATGCAAAGCATTACCAAAAGAAAGAGAAAGTCCAAGAGGCTGATGGTTCCAGAGCTGCGGACGACAGGCCTCTAAGGGACTAGCCATCCCCATACTTGATGTCTTCCCTCCCCACCCCAGGCCAGGTGGCAGAGCCAGGTCTTCAGATCTCTCCGGAAGGCCAGGAGTGAAGGGACCAATCTCACCTCCGGGGTGAGATTTACTCCATGTGACGTTGTTGTTGTGACGGCTTAATGAGAATGGACTTAAAGTCAGAGGAGCTATTATTCTTAACGGAAATAAGAAATGGTTATTTTCTTTGATAGATGTGTGCTTAGAGCTCCTCAGAATGTGACACCTAAACAGACACTGTAGATTCAACTGTTGGATGCCCATGTGACATTCAGGGCTTTTTTCTAGCTGGGTTCCAACATCACAGTAAGCCATAAACCAGCCACTGCAATTAATAAACCACAGCTTGGCCAAGTTGTTGAGGTTCTTGTGATTTTTTGGGGTTTCCATAAGACCAGCAAGAAACATGAATGCGTGAGATAGGATTATGGTTAGTGATTCCTAGATCAAAAGGTTATATTTAGGCTTCCATAAACCACCAGTTAATAGTTGCGGGGAAGAAGGAATTCCAATTTTAGGCTTGCAAGTCTGAAAGTACATCTCTTCCCCATTGCCTTTACAGCCCAAGAAACTAGGGAGGGCCCCTTCTGAGACGTTTGCCAGACCCCCATTCCTGCTTCAGGCTTAGCTGCCTCTTCTCTGACCATTCTCCTGCTTGCGGCTCTTCTCCCATTTCCCAAGGTCATTCCTACATATCATTACAACTGATGTTGATAGAAAGACTCTTATTGGCCTCAACTTTGGATAGATGTAATTGAAGAAGTACAATCCATCTAGCTAAGATTCTGATAATTACTGCTACATATTTACAAAATCACCCAAAGCAATTGCTAAGAGCTTATCACAGGCCATGTTCCGGTTATATCCCACCATCCAAGTATATAGCTTTCCCTTCAGGGTTCAAGTTTGTAGGCAGAATTATTAGGCCAACTTTTCCCAAACTGGTATTTTCCAGAAGTGTTGGACTTCATCTTCTGGGAACTTCTAAAACATCTGGAAGCCACTAAATTAGGAAAGGCTGGTCTAGGCTAGTATGTAAAGCTGCTCTTCAGAAATGCTGTTGAAAGCAAGCTTTTGCAAAAAGAGGGTCTTAGATATTGCTGGGCACAATGGAAAAAAAAACTTGGTCCTCCTGAAATCTGGTGGAAGACATTTTGAAAGCGGAAGCCCAGCAAATCCCTCACCTCTGATGAAGCAGCACCAGGATCAGAATGTGGGAAAAGGAGGATATGGTAAATTCTGTTTGGTCTTTCTTTCTCATTCCCATTTCAAAAAACATTTTAACAATTTTTGGATAAAAGATGGCGAACTGATTTTATTCCCCATTTTCTTCAAAAAATAGAAATCTATTGTTCCATTAAGAAATGTGCAAGGTAGATTGCTGTCAGTGATATGCCATTCAAACACATTAATCAGAATCTTAAAACAAGGCCAGACAATGCTGAATATATTTGCCATTCAGGTCTATTGCAATCGATAACGGACGATAATTACAAAAGGAATTTAGAATGATCCACAGCTGAACGGCAACAATTCAAACCTAAAAAACAGTGCAGCTTGAAAAAGGCTCAGGAAAGAGTGTCAATCAGAAATCAGTTTCATTTGTCCTTTAAAGGAGAGATTTGAAACGGGTCGATAAGAAGTTGCAAATGTATTATTTGTAGAAAAGCTAAGATGATCATTAAGTTATGCCTCTCAATGAACTGCTGGCAACAATTTATTTTAAATTGCTAGTTCAATGGGATATCAGTATTCCACTGCCAGGACAATGTTATTTACTTTCTGAGTATTAGGGGTATAAATGGTGGCGCTTAGATGGTAACAATATTCTCATAAACTCAACGCTATCTAGGTGAATATGTGCAGAGTTGATAGCACTATTTTAACACATCTTTGATGCCTTTGCTATCTGTCTGATAAAACGGGGCAATCTTTATACAGAGCAAAAATGCTGAAAATTGCTGTTCAGGAGTTTATATATGTAAGCATAGCTTGGCATGCTTGAATATTAAGTCTACAAACACAGCAGAAATGCATAACAAAACCCACCCTTTTTTCCCCAAGCAGCACTTGGAAAGGAAAGGATTCCAGTTAATCCAAAGGAACCTTTTTCTTCCATGCTTTGCAAATATAACCCATTAGTAGATGCAAAAACAACACACCATGGTGAAAAAAAGGGGAAGCTGTCTTTACATCCCATAATTCAAAACAGTTTTTTTTCCCCTACTACTTTTCCCTGTTTCTCCCTGTTCCTAGTTCCTGAAACTAGAAATCTCTCATAAACATGACAACATGAAGGGAGCAGGAAGTGAACCACACAGGAATATATAGCAGGAAATTCTTGAGCATGAAATTTCTGGGCATGAAAAAATATCTATAATGCTTCAACATTGTTTTGTGAATTAATAGCTCTTAGTGTTTATTCTACGGCAGCCCATACATTTCACACACCACTCTGGAAACATATGTCAGTATTAAAAGAAAAAATGGTCCCTTATTTTCACAGGAGACCTTTTAACTAATCAGAAGAGCATCGATCATGTTAAATACAATGGAATTCTGCAATATTTTATTATTTCCTATCTTAAAAAGACCGGATTTGAATATTGTAGAAAAGCTTTCCTTTCACAACAAACTAGTGTCAGAAAGAGAGAGCTTTTAAAGTGAACAGAGCACTGGCAAAAAGTTTTCCAATCTCAGCCTAAGACTCCTCTTTTTTACTGTAGGAGGAATTCTGATTCATTCTATGTAACACTCTCCCGAGGAACCTCTGATTTCAGTTTAAGTGATCCAGTAACAGAAAAGGATCCATTGAAACAATATGTTAGCGATGCAAAGCCCAAATTAACAACAACGGCTAATGAACAGTACTCAACAAACCCACATAGATGACTTTGATTGATAATGCATTCAAAATGGGGACAATGAATGTCACTTTGGTTGTTTTCCCCCCTAAGTTCCCATAAAATGCTTTTCACATACAATAGCAGAACTCTAATGTATATATTTGTTCGGTTGTCGGAGCTGATCCATTAGCATCCAAGCTCAATGGAACATCCTTCTGAGTAGATGTGTCAAGACTGGGATCAGAGATGTCCTCAAAGTGGAACAGAAGGAGAAGGGGAACCCCAAGCACATGAGAATTGGCTCTAGAATTAAGTGAATTAATACCAACAGTCTCTGTATGGTTATTATTAAAAATCAGCTTTACAGGACTTATCATTGTTGTGATGACAGATGACTGGTAACAAATGGTATCTGAGACTATGATAGGTGTGAATAACATTTTCCAAGTCAGGGAGCAGACAGCAAGCCACTGGAAAGATGTGAGTGATTTGCTAGAAAAGATGGGCCCAAAGATTTTCAGCCCATTGTTTCATCTCCTTGAGGACTTGGGTTAAGGTTAACAGTGGGAATAAGCCTCAGAAGGTGGTGGCATCAGGTTGACCTCGTCTGGGGTCAGAAGCTAAACAAGGTCCAACAGGGTTAGTACTTGAAATGGAGGCCGCAAAAAATTCCAGGACTGTTTGCTAGACTTGGATATTTTAAAAACAACAACAGAAGAAGGTAATTAAAAAGCATTTTTGTAGTATAGGGCATGTCCATGAAGTCACCAAGCGTCAAGCCTGACTTGGAGACACTTCCTTTAAGAGCAGAAATGGTAGCGCTGTGACCATTTTGACCAAAAATGGAAACAGGGACAATGAAATTGGAAATGAACAAGGAAATAAGGGAGAAAAGCTTCTATGGACACAGGAAGACCAACAAAATGATGGTTGTCTGCCCCCCCCCCTCAAAATTTCTATTTATTCCTAAGGGTTTCAGATAAACCTTTCCCACAGAAGAATAAAGCTAAACACCAAAGAGTGAATAATTAATATTATTGGCTACATTTTCAAGAATAATTTCCTATAGAATTTCATCTCTGTATGTGTGTGTGTGTGTGTGTGTGTGTGTGTGTGTATTACTGTATATATGGATGCATTTGGTATAGTTGTAATACAGAGTTAAAATATGAATTTATTTATTTATTATTTGATGTATAAGGTTTCCCATCTCAAATACAGGACTGTGGCCAATGCAACTACATTCATAAGTATTTAAAATCACTGGAATACTTCTTATAAAAATTACCATTTCCACAGTCCAAAGTTCTACATTCTCTGCTCTAGCTCCACATTGCAAGTAATGCATCACCCAAAGTTTAGTTTTGTTTTAGATATGATTTTTACAATATTTCCCTAGTTCAATTTTCAGCTTCTGAGTAATCATGCCAGCATCCATACAGTTTGATAAGTTTGTATATGAATATGTAATTATATGTTTGTCATTATTAAACTACAATCAATAGTATGCATTTGGTATTTGAATTTGGTTATTATTCTCTTTGTAGTCTTCTTTGAGAAAGGATTTTCCAAGTAGCACAGGAATAACTATATACTCTAAAAAACAGTGGAGTTGTTTTGTTTTCCTTGTAATAAAATGGTTGCAATTTTATTTTATTTTTTGGGGGGGGAAAAGGATTGTCACCTGACTACATATAACCATTTGAAAGGATTTGACTGAAAACAGCAGTGCCACATAATATCCCCTTTTCTCTACCTAACTTCCTAGACAGTGAAAACCTGTTTGTTTCTACCTTTAAGTCTCACTAATTGCTTTGTATTATTTTACCAACAGTTTATCTCTTCCCCCCTCTGCTTCCTTTAGAGATAATTAAGCCAGCAACAGTTTGACTTTTTATGTATATTTTTCTCTGAACTCCAATTTTCAGTTGTAGCCAACTCTAAGCATGTATGTATTAGCAAATTATGGTAGGAGCTTAACATATGTGTATGCATAGCCTGTACCCCTCTAAATAATAATAATAATAATAATAATAATAATAATAATAATAATAATAAGTAGAAGAAGAAGAAGAAGAAGAAGAAGAAGAAGAAGAAGAAGAAGAAGAAGAAGAAGAAGAAGAAGAAGAAGCAGCAGCAGCAGCAGCAGCAGCAGCAGCAGCAGCAGCAGCAGCAGCAGCTTAGGTGCAATCCCAAAACATCTGGAGCACCACTTGAAGACCATCGGCATTAACAAAATCATCACCAGTCAATTGCAAAAGGCAGCTTTACTTAGAACAGCTTCCCTCCTGCAATGATACCTTTAACACCATCAAACAACATCTGTCTATCCCAGGTCCTTGGGAAGGACTCGATAGGTGGATAAAAATGCCAAATCCAGTCTAAACATCTGGTTGACTGTGCAACCAACAACAATAATAATATATTAAATTTATATGCTGCCTGACTCACAGCAGCTCTAGAACAACTAGAACTACTCCTATCTATAGTTAAGAAAAGGGCCTACATAACAATTGGGAATTGGCAGATGAACTGGCAGCTGGCCTGGATCTAGCCTGCTGGGTAAATCTTTTATCTTTTTTCCTCTATCCATTTTCTGGCACATCCCCATGTCATCTGTGTTGGTCAGAAATTTGTTCTTTTTTTCTTTAGTGAATCTTTTTTCTTTAGTGAATCTTTTCTGGGTATCACCCTCAAATGTTTCATGGACTTCTGACCGTTCATAAACTGAGAAGCCTTCAGCAGTATAAACACTGCCCCATCCATTCTAGGATGACCATCCCTCCATTCTCTAGATTACAGCCAAAAGTCCTTCAACAGCTACTAGTGTTGTCTACGTCCGATATTAGATAGATGTCTGCCAATTCTTTACCTGTCATTCCTCCTTTTCCTATCAGCATGATATTCTATGACAATCTAAATTATCTTCTATTCCCAGCTCCTTATCATCAGAGCTTAGCCTAGAGTTAGTACAGAAAGTTATTTTGGGTTTCTGCATAGATGCAGGGAAACAGGAAGAATTTGTACAATAGTTTTGCAGAAAGGAGGTTCATCACAAGGATTGTTTACCACCACCACCACCACCCCGATTTTTTCTTTTTTTTTAATGGTGGCTCAGAATTCTCCATACTAATGTGAACTGTGAAACAGACCAAGTTTATAAACAGATCAACATTTTTATCAATCTGGGTAAGATCAAGGAAGCAAGAGCTACAGTAAAACATCTTTAATGCTGGTCTGGGGATAAATACGGAAACCTGGAAGCTGCAAGAAGAATTTCCAACCTTTATTTATCATGCATTTGTTAAGGTGGAGTCTCTTTTAATGATTTGAAATGTTTCTTCCCAGGTTTCTCACCACCTGGGCCAAATTGCTGTTTATGAGCTAAAGCTATCAAGTGACTTCCTCTCTTTCTCTTGACTGTTTATGTTTACTCTCCCCTCTATTTCTTTCCTAGTCTCCCCAGAATCTCCTAACAGAAGAGGTGTGTGTGTGTATATATATATCTACATACACACTGTATGTGTGTGTGTGTATACACACAGACACACACACATACACACTGAATGAACTACTCAAATGACAAATTGCTCTAGCATGAACTGAAGATGCTTAAGTCATTGGGACAGCAAATACATTTTTCAGCTTAAAAGAACGGCATCTGTGGGGTAGTGAATAGTCAGGTTTAAAGCTTCTGCTTCACAGTGGAGATTTCTGAATTATGAAGGAAATCTTAGTACAAGGATTGTCAGACTGAACTTCTAAGTCTCAGCATGCCTTTTAAAAATGTGATGTGCCCCAAGTGAGGTTAGAGTTATTGTTTAATTAGACAGAAAATGACATGTACAAGAAGCATGTCAGAATAACATATATAGAGCCAAAAGCACTGAAAAATTAAGCAGTGCTACTATTTTTATTTCAAAATAGGAAAGATTTTTTTTTTAAAAAATAAAAAGTAATGACTCATTAACTGAAGGGTCATATCTGCCTGATAATTGCCTTCAAAACTTCTAATTCGGGAGAAGGTTGCAACTGTCTAAGTTGTTTCATTTCCCTAGGAAATAAACCACTAGATGTTTCATTTTTACACACTCGATCCTGACCATCAGTGTGGCACAGCAGTTACCATCTTGGATTCTGGACAAGATCAGACCCCAGAAATAATTCCCAGTGAACCATAAAACTTATTGTACTTATCTTGGGCCACCTCTCCAGTGAATTAGTGCTCTTGTATAATAAGATGGGTGAGGGTGTTTGTTGGGGCAAATCTTTTTTTTAAACTATATTAAGTCTATTGGTGTGTGTGCACGCATGCATATGAGTTAGTCATAAGTACAAAGACAGATCCATGGAGTTTTCTTGGAACTGGTTCTCTGTCGCCTTCATCCTCACACTGAGAGGGTGTGACTGGCCCATAGAATTCCCTACTCCTAGTTCAGCACCTGCTATAATTTGAAACCAGGACAGCAAAACCATGAACGGTCTACTCAATTTGTTTAGCCATTCCCATGGCTATCACAATGCTAAACAAACCATGGGCTCAGCCAGCCTGCCTGCCTGCCTGCCTGCCTGCCTGCCTGCCTGCCTTCCTTCCTTCCTTCCTTCCTTCCTTCCTTCCTTCCTTCCTTCCTTCCTTCCTTCCTTCCTTCCTTCCTTCCTTCCTTCCTTCTTCTCTTACTTATTCTGGTAAGTAAGAATTTTGAAGGCTGCTTTACTGCTACATCTTAAAAAGTCTTTAAAATACAACCCAATGCTTTTCCATTCAGAAGGAAGTTCTACTATTCAGTAGGACCTTCTCCCAACTAATCGGCTAGTGACTAAGTAACTAGAATGACAATCAGAATGACAGCTGATGGAAAGTACGTTCTACTTAATAGATAGTTTAAGGATCCTATAAAGGCAATAAGTCAGAGTGACAAGACAAATCAGAGGTGTCAACAACACATGCTTAGGAGGCAACAGAATATGAGTTCTTTATCCTACAGAAGAGGGAAAAGAAATTCATGCAAGATGGCAACAAGAATGTGCAGAACTGAACTTTTTAAAAAAATGTTATCCTTGTTTGACCCAGCTTTTTTTTTTAATGTTATCCTTGCTCTTTTCCACAATTGTTATTTCCTTGAAACAGTAGTGACGTTATTCATTTTTAAGTACCTTGGTATCATCAACAGGATTAGTAGAGGTTAGGTAGGACTTTGCCCCAGGGTGTCTCTGTCTTCAAAGTTAGGGTAGATAATGGCTGAGTTACAGCTCTGTCTGTCAGTGGGCCTTACTTATACGTTTCTACCTGGAGAGAGTTGGACTAGCTTCTATCATACTTTAGGCATCAGTTTAAACACCTTTTATTATCCCAAATGTTCAAAGGTCAGAAAACCTTTTCATTTGTTTGTTCATTAATGCTGCCTGTATTTATATGCCACGATGTTCAGTTTTTAAATCTGCTCCGTTCTCATTTTTTTCCCATTTCCCTTGCATTTTTTAAAAACCTTTGCTATTAAGGATTACCATGATGCTACGATTTACTTCTCTTGTTATCCTGACCACCTGGTGCCCTTCTTTAAATCCTTGCATTGGTTTCCTGTCTCTTTCAAAGCCTGTAAAAGGGTTTCTTCCTTATCTACAAAACCATCTTCCGTTAGGCAAAGCTTCCCTGCGTCTTGAAACAAATCAAGGTTTTTGGTTTCCTGTCTCTTATGCCTCTATAAGACAACCCCTCTGACATCTTCCAAGTTCCTCTTTAATGCTCAGCTTTTCCTGAAACGATTTGGAACCACCGAAGCCAGTTTTATGATTAGGTGAAGTGAAACAATGACTTCAGGCTACTAATGTTAAATGGTGGGCAGCAAGGTACTGCAGGAGAAAGTTATGTGTCAAGCATCCTCTTCTTCATTCCCCTTAAGCTAGCCAGTTATCTTTGAAGCAATGAAGGATCTTGTTTCATCACTAATGCTAAAGCAAGAATCCCCTTCGAGGCTTCTGTACAATAAATGGAAGAGGCACCATCCAACTCTTTACCTCCATGAGCAACAAGTCTTGGGCTTTCTCTGGGAACACTGTTCTAGACCAGTGCTTTTCAACTTACAACCTGAAGATGTGTGGACTTCAGTTCCCAGAATTCCCCAGCCAGCATGCTGCCTGAGGAATTCTGGGAACTGAAGTCCACACATCTTAAAAGTTACCAAGTTTGAAAAACACTGGTCTAGACCAAGAGAAGTGGCTTCCAGAGGTTTTAAACTACAGCAATGGCAATCTGTAAATTCACTCCGCTGGTCAAGTTAAAGAATCACAGAATTGTAGAGTTGGAAGGGACCAAGAATAATCTAGTCTATCCTACACACAATTTCCTACATTATCAAAGATGAATAATGTATACTGGATATAACGTATATTTTTCTCTTTCCTATCCTAGCCTCAAAACTCTCTTTCTCTGTTACTTCCTTGAGTCTATATTAGAGTATAGCCCATTTGGGCCAGGAACTATTTAGACATCTTATCTCTAAAAAAATATAATATATTCAGATGAAACTAAGTAAATACATTTAATAATGATGATGCGTATGATAAGCCATGTTGAATATTATCAGAACTGAGGGACAAAGTGGAAACATATTCAAGAGATTATAAAAACAAATGTAACCAGTTGGAAGAAAAACAGCCCTGACCTGATTTTATTTTTAATAAATATTTAATATTTTAATATATCTAAAGCTAATGGTAAGCAATCAGTTTAAGAATCAGATTTTGCTCCCTAGAAGCACTCAGCATGTGCATTCTGAATTATCTCTCTCTGTATTAGAGTGGGACAGAAATAAATGCCTCTAAATCTACTTTGAGATTACAAGTGTTCCAAACAAACGAAAAATGCAAAAATACCTAGCTTATGGCTATTAGATAGATTTCAGCATATTACACAACAAAGATTGAAAACAGTAAAACAGCTGCCATTCCATGTGTCTGATGGTGTAAGAATCCTGCCCACCCCCCATCTCCCGCCCTTCCTTTCAGTCACACAGCTATGCAAAGGGGGGAAAATCATCTGTCTTCAGATGAATTGTCACGGTGAGTCTCATTAAATCTTTTTTTTTTTAAAGAAGAGAGGAAGAGAAAGGCTTTGCCTCTGCTCAAATAGAAAACAAAAACCAAAAATGCCATTCTAAGCATTCTACTTAAGCAGAATCTGTACAGACATCCTCTGGAATGAGAGGACAGGTCATCTCGGGTGACCAAGATGATCAAGTAATGGATAATACTGTTTTTGCTCTATAACATTGGATTAAGGAGGCCAAGCTCATCTTTGGCACACAAAAAACGTACTGGGTAACCCCAGGCTAATCAGTATCTCTTGGCCTGGTACATCTTGGAGGCATGAGGTGAAGTTGAGTTTGAGATGGGAGAAGACAACCATCTGTTCTGCCTTAAATTTATGGCCAGCCTTCTTATTAGGTTAAGTAAGATAGCTGCCTAAGGAACAGAAGATGGGGCAAGATGGTCACTGCCCAGCATTTCTCCTGAGCTGTGTCTGCTAGGTTGCCCCCTGCTACCATAGCTAAAATAAACCACAACTCTTTGCATTCAGACATTATGGGGCCTGTGGTTTCTTATTTGCTTGTTCTTCCAAATGAAAAGAAATAACATTAATGTTGTGCTCAGTTTATTGGGGTTTTGTAAAGCATCTGCCTATGAAAACATCCACTCTACAATATTCCTATAAAGCCACTCAAAGCACGAAGAATGGATGTTATGATCCTGATGTAGGCAAAGATAGGACAATAGCAGAGAATACGTGTATCTCAGAAAAGTTAGAAAATATCTGTTGCCTTGCTAGAATTCTCCAAGTTGGGGTTTTGGAGTTGCAAATGTTTTATTGCCATACTACAGATTGTGTAATATTTACACCAGTATTATGTAATAAAGAATATCTATCTATCTAGCCGTACTAAGTAACATCATCAGTGCAGGAGATGTGGGGCAAAGAGGTTTTTGGCTGAGAAGGGTTAGAAATAATTTTCCATCATATCAGTTGTGGGCAAGCTTGGGTGGGGGAGTCCTGTGTGTGGTAGTTAATTTGCATATTTTTATCTTTGTTTGTGATATTCCACTAATAAGCTAATTAAAAAGTCAATTCACGTGTGATAAAAAGAGAAGACCAGGATTTGCAATCCTTGTTTCTTGAGATGGTATATTTTGGTAACGGAGAATCATTGCAGCATTGTATATGCTCAGTTTTATATTATTGTCATATTTGCAGAACTTTCAACCAACAGATCTTAAACAATTCTGCCTTCTCCTTATGTCATAGGACAGTATTTTAATATTCCTCTGCTTATTGAATTGCATCCCTGTCAAATCTATTGTCCATTATCTGTTACTGTATCTATTTTCCCAAAACCCAACAGACAGATTTTTTTCTTTGTTATTTTAAGCAGCATTGGGATAAATCTTCTGAAGCTACGATTGCTGAACACTTAAGAGAAGCTTATCCATATGTTACTTTTACAGCTGCACCGTCTCCCTAATGTACAAGTTGCAATTAGCTTTCAACTAATTTTGAACATTTAAAATCATTTCACAAATGTTTATTGCAGTGGCTTTAAGTAAATGCAGATTCAGGATGTCTGACTGATCTCTGTTAACACTGGTTTAACAAAACATAGCGCCTTGAGATTGGGAAACTGCTTAAAAGGGAAATCAGAAGCTTGCGGTACTCTTTATGGTGCACGGAAGAAGAAAAGAGAAGAAAACTATTTGGCCCAGGTTTATGCACACTTACTTATCATGATTTTCCAAGAAAATAAAACTGACACAATTTAGTGGTTGTCAGCATATTGCTGAAGCAAAATATACAAATGCTGAATCCTTCTCCTCTTACTTTTAGTCAAGCTATTTCGAGAAATGTCTATTGTCCTGTGGTCTACTAAGGACGTTTAAGTCATCAATGGGGCATCTTTGGTGGGTCCCACTAAGGGTGTGCTTGAAATCAATAATTAATTCTGCTTTCTCTTTCTCCCAGGTCATGGAACCAACTGTCCACTGATTTGAAGCATTTGAAGCTCAGAAAGCAGTTAGAAAGGTTAAAACATATGCATTCACCTAGAAGTTTTAATGTTACAATATTGTAGTATGAAGCCATTCCTTTTTTAGTTTCTAATGCTTTACATTTCATGTTTGTATGGCCACTTTCACTGCATTTTTGAAAGCTGCCCAGGAAGTGGGCAATGTATATTCCTGCATGGAATAAAAGGTTGCAATGGGTGGCCTAAATCACTTCTTCCAACTGTGCTATACAACACATTTAAGTCTTGCCGTGTGCTTTCGTTGGCCCATGCCCACTTATAGCTTACCAACTTGTTCAAGTACAAATTTTTAAATACTGTACCTGGTTTCCAGGGGTATATTACTGTTCAGGACCCAACTGTTATGAAGGTGCACTGAGTCCTGCGTGTTTGGTGGCGAAGGAGCAGCAGGGTTGGGCTGGCTGCGGGTTGTCAGCGATCTGGCTTGGAGGGAGTTGGCTGCTGAAAGAGGCTTTCGGCTGCAAGTGCACGCGTGGGGTGGAGGCGGCGGAGGCGGTAATGGTCTGAAGGTAAATTGGTTGCGTGGGCTCCCTGGCATTTCTGCATTCAGAAAGAAAGCAAGTAAAACAAGAGGCCAAATTATTCTTTTAGGCAACGAAGAACAGAGTGCCTGGATCTCATAGGATTGCAACATTTGTCTAGACTTTTAATATGTCTTCAATATGTCGAAGATGCCAAATTGTCATGGAAGAGCTCACAGAAAGTCTACCTATGAAACACTGCTCATCTTGCGTGGATCAAATCAAATCAGTTTATCACGGCCCTAAAGCCAGATCCAATAAAACATCTAACAGTAGAACTGTTACATACTTCTATATATATCACAGAAAAACAATAAGTATAATGAGATCTAAAAATAATTAACAACAGATAGAATAAAATAAAACAGAATCAAAATAGTATTATAAGAAGTTCCAAACTTAATTAATGGTGCAGTGTATCTTACAGATGGTAGCACAAAACTGGGCGACTTGGGAAGATACTTTTGAGTCCTTGTCTGAAAGAAGCAACTTTAAGAAATCCCACTCCCTACCCGGAAATTTCTTCAAGATCAGATTAATGAAGGTTTGTCTAGAGTCCTTATACAGGGAGCAGCGTAGTAGCATATGGCTTAGAGTTTCTATTGAGTCATCACCACATGGATATAACTGAAGATACACAGGAGCACCTTTAAAATGGACCAAAATGGACTGCTAAAGGCACTGCATTTTGCATGGATCTGAATTTACAGCAAACTGCAGGGATCAGCATCAAAGTGAAGCAAATGGCGAAGGTCGTTGAAGGTTCCCTGGTATTGTTTATGCTTTGGGAATAAAGGCAAATCAGTCATAACTTGAGAGTGTGACGCTACTCAGTCAACACTTCCTTTCACCAACACTGAATTCTATTTAGGGGGGAAAACTGTGAAAGAAACATTCATATTGCAAACATAGACACCTTAAAATTAAGATAGAACAGGAGAAACTATCTAGCTCTATCAAACTCTGTTCCCCCCCAAAAGTTTTTGGGGAATCAGTGCATTATTGAATGAATGAATGAATGAATGAATGAATGAATGAATGAATGAATGAATGAATGAATGGTTTTACTGTTGTGCACATCTCTTTCTCTCTGAAAATGAAAGACAGCAAAGAGAAAAAAAGAGGGAATGAGGGAATCAGTGACCAAGAGAGTGGGGAGAGGGGGAAAAATAGAATTATGTACTATAGGAAGTGGGTATCAGAGATGGAAATCTTTTTCATGCTAAATTAATTTGGAAGTTGTTCTGTGAGAAGCTATTAATATTAATGTGTAATAATAAGCAGTATAATCAGAACCTGGTAGATTAGATTAACTGGAAGCATTAGCAGGATACTTCCATAGCTATCCGAAAAGAAAAATCAAAATCCCCTTTTAAGACACAAACATGAAAACTAAGATAAGAGGCAAACAGATTTCCTCACAAATAGGCAAACTTTAAACTACAGTGAACATCCTAAAATTGCAAAGCATCCAAGGTGGTCCACTTCTGATCAACCTTAAAGCTACAATCTGAATTAATTATATTCAGAATTCAGGAAGAGGCAAAATCAGTGCTTGGCATACAGAAAATCTCCACCACTCATTGCATTTGATGAAAGAGAATATGGTTCAGGAATTATTTCAAAGCATATGAGGACCCGGGTGTAATTCTTCTAAGAGGGTTCTGCAACACTCAAAGGCACCAAAAAAGAAAGGAAAAAAAAGTTTAAGGATTTATTTGTTTAGAGTAATACCATGACAGTAACATAACAGACATGAAACCCAAAATGCAATACAGTAAAATCATAAAATATCATATTAAACAAATTCATTCCCTGAGTTTCTATCCCACCTTTCCTTCAGAAACTAAAGCATGCTTTCTCACAGTTTTATCTCTGTGACTGTAGTCCTTCAAAGCAGAAACAATTGATAAATAGCTCAAATTCATGCAGCAACGATTATTTCAATCTGGGTCACGCCAATTATACCCAACAGCATAATCAGGACACAGTGGCTCTCTAATTCTTTAACAATCCCCCGCCCCCAATATAGATATATACTTACACAGTCTGCAAAAGAGACTCCTTCTGGCAATAAATAAGTCTCCCTTGCCTGCCTTGTAATTGGTTAACTGCAAAATTATTTGTAAGCTTCGCTAAGGCTTATAGGGAAGCGTTTTCATATCACATTTGAAGAAATTACAAATCACTGTATCTTCTCCACCCCCAAAACGAGAAAATAATCAAACTGTTCCATCATTTCTTGACAGAACCATAGTACTATATTGTTTGCTGCTGAAATTGCACATTTAAAATAATGCATTAAAAAGTGATGAACCTTAGGCGTTTTGTATTCAACGTGCAGGGCTCCACAAGACATGCTAATTTACTCCTCTTCAAGTTCTGCTTTGGATTGGAGTTCTTCTTTGCAAAATATCAGGCATGCGCAAAGCTTCAATCTGAAGGTGATTCAATCTAATTATCCCTCCAGATTGAATCCCTGAACTGTCAATTGGTTTCATGAGATCAATTCAAATTGAGGGCTGTGGAATGGATTAGAAGTTTCAGCAGACATTTCCATATGCCCACATATGCTTTTTAATCAATCTTTCAATCAAATCAATTTGACAGCTCAAGTTCATTCCAATCAACTCATCGAATTGCAAATTTGAACTGGCTTTTGGAATCAGCCACACTCAGAAAATATGAATTAATCTGATCTGCTTTACTGTAGGGAGAATCTTCTCCTTCTCCTTCTCCTTGTACCAAGATTGCCAAGAGTGGAATACATAAAAATAAGAAAAAACAACAACAAAAAAACCAATATGAAGATGAGACTGGGGGAAGAGGAACTGCACCAGGAAAGGAAGAAAAAAGATGAAATAAAATTGGATGCAGGATTGGGGAGAAAGTACCAGACCAGTGTGGGGGTTAAAAGAAGGGGTTAAAATTAATGAGGCAAGCAACCCGCCACCCGCCCTCAAACCTAGGCTCATGTTCAAAGATATCTGCAGGATGTTTGCAATCACTTGTAGCTCTTAACCACTTCCTTGTTTTCAACGGCTTCTTCAATTCTTAGCAGGGAATGTAAGGTGACCCTCTCAATTTCAGGTAATTACTTGGGTTGAGGAGACCTCCTCTTCTTGCAGAATCCTTTGGCACTCTCTTACTTATTTTTTCCAGGTGTTGGTCCTGCTCAAAGTATTTCAGGCAGTGAGTTGGTTTTGCTATTTTTAATTTACTGCACTGTCTTCTTTGCCAGACAGAACAGTACTACCACATAACTTAGCTAGAGATCATTTAGGTCTGATTGCAAAGCAGACATAGTGTCTGATATAGCACCTTTATCTATATTCCCTGGCATTCTAAATTACCTTAGTTTTAAGATTTCTACCATTAATGTACGATTAATATATTAATATATGATCACCAGTCTATTGTGGCCTTTTTGAAATGTCACAATCCATTAGGTGGTCTTTTAATCTTGATGTACTTTCATCTACCCTCACTATTCCATTCCCATTTTGAGGCCAAGATAGGATAGTGGTAGACAGTTAGGTTCAAAGTTTGCAGGAAATCCACTCTTGTGATCTGTGGGATTGGGAATTAGGCTGAGAGAGGTCATCCATACATTGAGAATAAGGATGATTCTGTGTCAGTGATGCACAGCTCCACCATACCATCCTAGAGATGCCATAGCAGTCTTGACCCTGTGTCTGGAAGTTGTTAGAATCTGAATGGGACATAACAGGCTGATGTGGAATCAAGCAAGAATGAGTTGCTGCTTACCCACTGTTTATGCTGCTTAAACTCTGATTTAACTGTGGATGAGATGGCACTCCACCTGAAGCAACAGGTGATTTGAGGGTCTCTTGGGCTCACTGCTGGATAGGAAGGTGGAAGCTGTGCCAGGAGGAAGCTTAGCCCAGCTTTACCTGGTACATCTGGTACCAAACGCCTTGGCCACATGGTGTCTCATACCATCATTGCAACTGCAATGCACTGTACATGGGGCTGTCTTTGAAGACAACTCAGAAACTACAGTTGGTGCAAAATGCAATGGCTCATTTTTTGTTGAGTGAGAACACCTGTGCTGTGAATTTGGCATTGGTGTACATCAAGTTTCTCAGTTCTAGTTTTAACCTACCGAGTCCTCTATGGCTTGACTCTTTGGTACCTTCAGGACTGCTTCTTCCAAATAGAATCAACCCATCCTATATGTGATAAGTTATTAATTTTCAAGTGTTACACCTTACCTTATTATATAGGTTTTGAATCTTCCCTAAGAAGACAAATCAATCTCATTCTGTCTTACTGTGGTTTTTCTTCTCCAGCATTAGCTGGTCTCACCCTTGAGAAAGTCATAGTTACTCTTCAGTGGAGGACCTGGAACTCAGATCTCTAAACAGATAGAACCAGAATTTCCTACCTCCATAATAGCCCAATAACCACCCTTTCCTGTTCCATTTCTAGATACTTTTATAACATTTCACATATGTCAGATAGAAGACTCTTCACCTTGGCCCAAATCAGTGAATTGGTATGTACAATACATCAGTATCCTCTATGAAAATCAAACTTGTATATGTTCTGATATAGAAGTTGAATCTGTTTCCCATGGATTGTTAAAGTGCCCTGAATACCATAAATGGAAGTCACAACTCATCACACTAATTGTAAGAAATCATAATTGCGCCTCTGAGCAAGAGATTATCATTTTTCTCCTACATGATCAAACTTCTGCTATTTTTAATAAACTTTTAACAACAGCTGTGGATTGCAGAAATCACAGTGCCTCCCTTACACTATTAATCGCTTCAGGCTTTTCTGTAGAAGTTCTATCTTCCCACCCTTTATATGCTGAGAGGGAGAAAAAAAAAATCTAGATTAGCCTCAGCCCCTTCTATGTCTTCACACCTCAAGATGATATCCAGCATTTCTCTGGAAGGTCAAGAAACTGAGTTAGAGCTCCCAATCTCTAAAGAAACACACACCTTAATATAGAACATATGCAACAATTGGGATATCATTCAAATACTACCCTGATTCACCAGCAGCTCATCCTACATATTATCAAGAAATTATTTTGTGATAGAGATACATAGACACAGACCCATAACATTTTAACAGATGAAAGAAAACTCAGTCACTTCACCTATTTTTCCATTTATAGCCACCCTCACTTTCAACCCAACATCAAAACAATAATTCCGGAAGTTCAAACAAAAAAATGTTTGGCATTAAATATACGCTATTCTCCATAGAATTAATCCAATAATAACAGCTGAGCATGTAAATACCCTAATTAAAACAGATCTTAAACAATCTTCAAAAGAATAACATTTTATAGATTGGGTGCAAGTGAGATAAAAGAGAAAGGAAATTGGTTTGCTGAAACAAGGTACATTTACAAACTCTACTTAAAATTAAAGACAAACTCATTCTGGGGGAACGTGATATAAAATGTGGTTAATGAAAAACAGTAACCAATTTCAGGAATGAGGAATTTAATGTGCCTTAAAGGGACACTAGATTTCTCCCTATTACACTAATACGTTGTTGCAGATCAGAGTTTAATATTCATTGTAAAAGTTTAATAAAATATTACGGAATTTTAGAGCTTAAGTAGCTTTTAAAATTGATCAGCACCGCTGTGAGATCTACAAATTCTGCAGAAGATGAGCCACTGATATACTTAAAACTGTATCAGGACCTGTAACATATGTTTCAGTGCTCAGTATCAGTCTAATATTCTTATTTTCTTCTCCTCAAAGCCTGTTTTTCAGAAAGCAAGGTTTGGGGCTCAATCCACCAACTTGTCTCAATCAATATGATTGATATTATTATGCTCACAGTTGGTTCCAGTTTTTAAAAATGGCTAAAATTTTATGAAACTTCACACAAGAAACTTGAAATCTCCTGAGATGTAGCAAGCTGATGCAATTGCAGTGTTCATAACTCCATGTCTATAGATAGAGATACAGATCATTTTTATTTCATTTTTAGATGCCATCCAAGATGCAACAGGTACTCCTGCCAAGCCTGTATCTTGTCCTCTGGGCATTCTACTGGCTTGGAACTGCATTTAAATTTCTTACAATATCTAGTGCACATACGCAAAGTCTTGTCATTTAGTTTGCTGCAATGCCCTAGAGCAAATATCACAGCAATTCAAAAATATTACATAATTTTTTAGATGACTGCATGTACAGAGATGCTATTTCTCTTTCTCATGTGAGAGACCTTCCTCTAATCAAAGGACACGCTCAGGAATGTCCAGACTGAAACATATGCGTCTCTACCCCAGACTGATTTTCCAAGAACTGTTTTATGCTAAGAGGTACTGGAAGATACCTGATCAGATTATCTAATCTAGGATAATGATTGGTCAGTTTGAATCCCCCTCTTGAACTAAATCCCATCCCCATTAGAAAGCCCTCTTTTTGGTGAAATTGCTTTGCCTTCAAGGGGTGGAGAGCAAAGTCCAGTCTTGATGTGAAGTCCAAGATAATCAGTCTGTAAGTAAAATATCCCTCAAGTCAAGCAAAACCCCTGGTGATCACATGGAATTGTGGGGTTTTGATTTTTTGGGGGGGAGCAATTGCCCTCTTCCAAAATATTTTTTTGTTTCAACTTCTTAGTCTAGGTTACAGCTTTAGACTTCCTGGTTATGTCCTTGATTGAGTATGTGCCATCACGTCATTTTTGACTCCTAACAACTACATAGATAGATTTTCTCCATTGCAATCTATCCCTAACCTGATCTTCTGGTCTTCCAATAGACTGTCCTATCCAAGTACTAACTGAGTTCAACCCTGATTATTTTTTCTGAGATCAGCTAAGACTGGAACTTCTGGGGGAGGTATGGAAAACTGAAAACAGCTCTGCGAAAGTGGCGCCAACAATCATGGCAAAGACCAAGGAACTGGGGGTAGACCGGTTCCTTGGAACCTCTCCAGATAAGGAGAGGACAGGAGATCACCTCCATGTACTCTGGATGTCTGTTCCTCATGAGAGAACTGTAGGATGGTGGTTTTCTGTGGGTTTGAGCACCGGGAGATGATGGGATCAGCCATCTTGCTCACAACTGCAGCAAAGCCTTTTAAAGGACACTAACTTCGCAAACCTCACTGTCTAATCACTTTTGGAAATTGTCTATTAATCATCTTAAAGCTATTAGAGACCTTCGGAATGACAAGTTTGAAAAGTATTCATCGGGTGAGTTTATCTTCAACTCTGAACAAAAGAAAAAATAATTATAAGCTTTAGAACTTAAAGAATTTGAAATAAACAGCAAAAAGCTAAACAAGATTTTGATCTAAGGAAGTTATAAATGGATTAAGTTGTTGTTCAGTCGTTAAGTCATGTCCGATTCTTTGTGACCCCATGAACCATATCGCGCCAGGCCTTCCTGTCCTTCACTGCCTCCCTGAGTTTGCTCAGTTTCATGCTCATTGCTTCAGTGATGCTATCTAACCATCCCATCCTCTGCCATCCCCTTCTCCTTCTGCCTTCCATCTTTCCCAGCATCAGGGTCTTTTCCAAAGAGTCCTCTCTCTGCATTACGTGACCAAAGTATCTGAGCTTGAGCTTCATTATCAATCCTTCCAATGAGCAGTCAGGGTTGATTTCCTTTAAGATTGACTGGTTTGACCTCCTAGCAGTCCAGGGGACACTTAAGAGTCTTCTCCAGCACCACAGTTCAAAGGCATCAATTCTTCGGCACTCAGCCTTCTTTATGGTCCAGCTCAGACAAATTTGGAATGACTTTTACTATAAGATTTTGGAATTAACCATAAAAAACAAGGTTTCTCATGGGAAACAGACTTATTTTGCCTATTGTAAATCATAACACAGATAAGTGATGATTTTAGAAACTAGACACTAGAGGGGACTAAAGATTCTAGGCAGAAGAAAAAAAATACAAGCCTAGTTTGATGTCAGTTAATACTTGGACTTACAAAATGATACAAAACATTATAACATTGGAAACACTAAAGGAGATCTTTGAAGAATGGAGCCAGAAATTAGTACCTACAATATCAGCCACTGTCAATAATGATGTCTGCTTCTATGAATAGATTATGTCTTAAAGATGTTAATGAAGAAATGATAGATATGTAACAAATTTTATCTGACAAGACAGAGAAAATACCAAAAGGGGAACTACAAATGACAGGCCAAGAGAATGATTTGGAAAAGGACGCTTTACTGGATATACAAAAGAAACTGGCTGAAGTTTTAAAAATTAGAAGGGACATACAAATAATAAACTAAGAGAATGACCTGGAAAATGTTTTATTATTGGATCTACAAAAGATGCTTGTTGAAGCCTTGAAGAAATCTGTGCTATGGGATAAAGAAGAATTGAAGAGAAATCAAATCCTATGACAATGTTTGATTGAATTAAAGATTAAGACTTAGAAGTAAAAGGAAGGAATTTAAAGTTGGTTTATCTGATCAAGGTTAAAATAAGACTTTTTTTTTTGCAATGTTCCGGCAACACTTTATGGACTTTTTGCTGACACCAGGATTGAAGTTGATATTTTATGGATTTGCTTATAGATAAGGGATGGGATATGGGATGAAGAGATATAGGTTTGTAAACTTAAAGTTTAGTTTGTATTAGTTTTTACTACTGTAATTAACATTCTTAATAAAAATTATATTAGAAAAAGATCAACTAAAGCTGACTAGGTTCTTGCTGAGCAATTGCTTATAGGTGGTCAAAGATTAAAGTTTCTTACAAGTTGAAATTGCTATGTTGGATACATTTTAGTGAACAAAATCTATAGCTTTGGTTTTTTTTATTTTTTTCTGCTCTGATGGATGTACTGAATTAGACATCAAAGTTGATTTACTATGGTGGCATAGCGTGGGAAGAGTCTTATTCTCAGCCAGACTGTGAGAGTTCCTGATTGCCTACTTCTAAAGGAGACAAAAGAAGTTTGAAAGAAGACCATGTCCTTCTCTAAAGGTGAAATTCTTAGATCTGGATGCAAGTTTCTTTACTATAGGAGCTACTTCTGAAATATAATACAGAGGGGGTTGGCAGACTGTCTGCTTTACAGGATTGGACACAGACACTTTGTAATGTAGTATGACATCCTTACTGCAGGACTTAAAGAATGAAACTGGGCAGCCCTAAGTATAGAAACTTACCAGGATACTGATGATAACTGTAAGTAAGCTTACTTGCCAGTTACTAGTAGATTGGTGACTTATGTACTTTTTGGGGGAGAATGTATGTAAGAATTTTATTTATTTTGATTATTTATATGGTCACCCATCTCAAACAAGTGATTGAATGGTTTACAAGAATTAAAACACACACACAGACACACACACACACACACCATGACATATAACCCCTAGCACCCAAACAAATATGGTTTGTAACAGCCAATCTTTTCAGAAATGGGACCATATCACCACCTCATAAAAAACTTGAAACAGTTTCTATTAGTGGAAAAAAACTGAGAAACAAATCAACCAATTCTTTAAAAACTACAGTAAAATGTTAGACATTTCATCTATTCGATATCAAACACAATTGGGATAACAAATGCATAAACAAGATGCCCAGGGAAACATTCTTTTTTTTAAAAAAAATTTAGCCAATAAAATATTTATAACGAACATGAATCTATTAAAAGAGTTCCCAAGGTGGTGTAATTATTATTCATTTCTACAATTGTTTCACCACGAAGCTTTATAATTCTATAGAGATTTCATGTTTATGTATTGTGATGGTTGCATTGACTATTAAAAAGCAATTTGGCTGACATTTTAGGTCTTTTGTTGCTAGTTTTAATTGGATTGTTCATCAAGCATCAACTCGCCCGTTGACTGCAAAAACTACAGGCCAGCATCAGTTTATAGTAATGTCTCTTTAATTATTTTATCTTGTCAGAATGCCAACTTCATTGGGATAACTGTACACTTGATTTCATATCAAGATCAGCAAGTGAATTGGAGACCAAATCAAATTGAAGATCAAATCAAATCCAGAGTATTCCCTTTGGTAGATCTCAAACACTGCCCAACCTGTTTTCACCAGACGTGTTGCGACGACAACTCCCAGAATTCTCCTGGGTAAAACTGCCATTTAAGCACTGCAGGGGAGTTGTACCCACACTTAGCTACAAGATTCCTGACAAGTTGGAATCTCAGTCTTATTAGAATCCCTCACTTTGAGAAAATGTTTAAGATTTTTAACTACACGTGTTTATCAACCTGCTTCAAACCTTAGCATTTATATATACCATCTTAGGTCTCATGGCTACATGTGGTCCTTGAAAAACTTGGGAAGCAGTACCCAGTAGCTGCCAAATGTTGTCATCAAATTGTCATTTTTCAATCTGAGGATGGAATTATTAAAATCAAGGCTGGAGAGTAATCATACTAATTACACTGAGCTTTAATTAAATGGGAATGGTATGAAATTTCAGTTTTGTCCTGGGCTGGGAAAGTTGTATAGTCCCAATCTATGGGCAGAACTACAGAGAGGTTGACAGCGTGGTTTGCCTTCATCCCAGCAGACTTTTAATTCTAGTGTGTGTGAAAGTTGGGCATCTGTAGAGGACCAGAAGGCAGGACCATGCCTTTGATACAACCCTTGGTGACCCTCAACACAGTATATTGTACAATAGAAGGGTAGTATGATAACTTCTTCTACCTTGAGCTATCTTTGAATGCTATTTAGAAGCTGCAACTACAGAGTTGATTCTAATTACACCATCTATTCAATATGCCCCAGGAGAAAGAGAGTAGGACTTCCTTTGCATGGAGAAGTATCAAAATCCCCATAACTTTTACGAGTGCTGTAAAAACATCCTTTAATTTTAATTTTTGTATGACGATGGAAATTTGTTTTATGATTGTTCACCACCCAGAGTCACTTGCTGAGATGCGTGGCCATACAAATTGAATGAATGAATGAATGAATGAATGAATGAATGAATAAATAAATAAATATCCTATTTCAATTCAAGTGTCAATGCAGAAAGGAAAAATGGTCTTAGTACTTCTACTCCACTTTTTCAGAAATCTAATTTTAATCCATCAATATATATGGCATCCATTAATTATCTTTTCCCAACTTTCTAGGTGCAGAGCACAATTTAATTTCCATGTGTGATCTGTGGGCTAATCTGGTACAGCATTTAAAACTGATTTAACTGCGAGAGCCCCACTAAACCTAAAGGTTATGTTTGAGGAAGAGCAGTTTCCACAACAAAGTTAATTCCCAATGTGCTATGAGAACAGGATGTCTCTATTCCTGAGAAATCATTTCCTTTAAGTCAAGAGAACAGTACACCAACTTGTTCTAGTTGTTCCTTTTCACATATTTTGGTGTTGGTCTCTTACATCTAATGAGCTTGATTTACTTTATGAATTATTTTTGGGTAACATGGTGTTTCAGAATAGAACATGAAAGTGTCTTGAAGGAACTAAGTAATTGAAAATTGATAAAACATCTAGATGAAGGCTTCCCTAGCGTTGTTCATCAAGAAATCAATTTTAATGACTTTCATCCCCATCTATAAACCACATCTGAGATGTTCTCTTTTTTCTCCCTCTGATGCTACTTTCCAGTCGTTAGGAACTATTCAGCTGGGAAGGATGTTGTTTTGTTTTACAGAATAATTAAAAAAATAGATCACCATCATCAGTGAAACAAAAAAGACAAGCAAGCATTGTCTTCACTATGATTGTTTTCCTGTTCCTCTCAGGAGAAAAAGTTTAACTGTTTCAGCAGCTTAATGTTAGTTTTTTTCTTATTTATCTTTCTTATTTCATGTTTTGGTATGAAAAACATGGAATATGCTAATAGCTAATCTACCAGAAACCCTTAGCTAATCTACGAGAACCCATCCATAGCTAATCTACAAGAAACCCACTTAAAGCAGCTGTAACTCTCCCTCAGCATCAAATGACTTGTGACTTCATGACATACATAACATATCTGCAACCCACTTTTCATCATAAACTTACCCACCTGGGCCCTCAGTCCTCTAAAAAAAACTAGCCGAAACCTCCCAAAGGTTGCCCATCCTTGTCCTAATGGATTGATATCACATCAGTTCAGATTTTCCCAACCTAGCCACCCTCTAGCTGTGAAGGCTTCACTCCCAGAATTTCATA
Source organism: Python bivittatus (assembly GCF_059951505.1). Lineage (NCBI taxonomy): Eukaryota > Metazoa > Chordata > Lepidosauria > Squamata > Pythonidae > Python > Python bivittatus. The sequence goes on from NW_028277110.1 coordinate 682,291, forward strand.
ACCAGCTTGACCATTACTGGAAATTCTAGAGTTGAAGTCTACAGTTTTGGAGGATACCCAGGTCAGGGAACATTACAATCAGTAAAGTCAAGTCTGACCAGGTCTGTGTCACAGTTAGAAAAATGAATTGTCTGTACCTTGGACAGCACACAGTGAGCAATAAGGGCTGGTGTGTCTTCTGAGAAGGTAGCGTGAAAATCTTCATAGATCTATCTGCTCTCCTACCAGTCAAGTAAATCTCATCAAATCACTTTATTTTGGTTTGTGACCAGGACAATACCTTCTGTTCTGTCAGAAGGACAAAAGAGGGGGAATGCCAAAGGAAAAGTAAGAAAAGATGCAATCTTCAGCGTGATCTTGGAATGGGGTGGCAAAATACCCCAATCCTGAAGAATATTTCTCTTGCCTCTGGAACCTGAATAGGCCATAGATGTGTGTTAATGGTAAGACAATTAGGGTCATTTGCTGTGAAAACACATTTCTCCGTATTAAAATCTACAAGTAGTATTGGGGTACCTTAAAGATGTACTACTGAATATGTTCTATGCTCCACTTCATGAGATGCGAGCAGCTTATTATAGTTGTGAAAGAAACATAGAACATGAAATTCTAGGAAAGCTTCTGTCATAATATATTTGCTAAGTTTTTTATGGTGCGATGGCTGGTGTGGGTCTTCCGGGCTGTGTGGCCGTGTTCTGGAATTCGAAAAAACCCTGCCTAATCCCCAGGAAGATACACACAGATTTGACACCAAAACAAGCAGCCACTCAGTAACCCAACCCCCACCCCCACCCCCAATCCCCCCCTTTTCCTCCCCCCCTCAGATCTCTATAAATACCCACAAAAGGGTCACATCATCCTGGGCACAGAGAGAACTGCTCCTGTCTGTGCTCCTGCTCTCTGAAGATGCCGGTCACAGGTGCTGGCGAAACGTTAGGAAACAAAACTTCCAGAACACGGCCACACAGCCCGGAAGACCCCCACCAGCCATCGTATGCCGGCCGTGAAAACCTTCGACCATACATTTTTATGGTGCCTTTAAGCTGATATTTTTCTGTTACAGACCAATTCTATTACAGGCTACTCCTCTAGTAATGATTTCTGAGTACTGTTTCATTTGTGTATGCATATGCAGGTTCAACTTTTAACAATAGTTCATAGATACCTCAGAAGCATCAGTACATATTGCCGGTATCAGTAGGAATGGCAAAAATACTGTGGGCCATACAAATATGATCCCCCCCCGTTTTTTTTTTGCTACACAGCATTCAGAATCTGACTGAGACTACAAATAAAGTTTACGAGACATGAATCACAGAGGCTTTGAATATCCTATATGGCACCGTAGCTATATTTCTTATGGAAGGCTACAGTATTCAATCATAGTGTTCTCTGGAAAATGTACTGTTTGAGGTATATAAATACATTTTAGCCCTCAAAGGAAATAACTTTATCTGGAAATATTTCAGACTAAAATCAGAAAGAGAAAAATGCAACATTTAAGCCACCAGATATGTAGTAAAGTGCTCCCCACCCCAACATTCATGGACAGCTATTTTCAAAGTTTGGAATCAACACCAACCAAAGCTGTATTACAAATAAACAAGGCTGAAGTTCGAGAAAAATGTCACAGGTGGAAGGAAAGAAACATTGACACAGTGAGAGTTGTTTTTGCAACTGATCTCCTGGATGAAAAGATCATCTGACAGTATGTATTTATTATTATTTATCTCCATTTTGAGGTCGCCTGACTCCACAGCAACTTTGGGCAGCTTACAATTAAAAAGTTAAGAGAAATATAAAAGAAAACAACACAGAGGAGAAGAATACAGCTAACGGGAAGACAGAACCAAAACAACAACAACAAAAACCCACAACAGGGCTTAACCACCATCCTAGCCCAAAATCTGGGAGAACAACCATGTCTTTAACAATTTGTGGAAAGTCAAAAGGGTGGGAGCAGTATGGACTCTGGGGAGGGGATATCATTCTACAGGGAAAGATTCATAACTGAGAAGTCATGTTTCCTGGCTCCTACAAGGTGACACTGTTTAATTAGTGGGATCTGGAGCATGCTCACTCTAGCTGACCTCACCAGATGGGCAGAAACATATGGAGGCTGTAGCATTTCAACCTATAATTTGCAAAGCATCTTTCCATATTGTCAGCCCTGCTAGGTAGACCAGACCACGAAATCCCCACCACAAGAAGGTGAAAACTATTTTTATTCAGAATGGCTATAATACTGAATCTTGCAAGTCTTATTGTGCTGTACTTCCTCCCCCTTCTTATACTTCAGTGAATTAGGGAGGGGTCTGTCTGAGTCACTTCCATATGTTATCTCAGTGTTCTGGACTTAAAAAAAGGTGCATGGACTCACCTTAATGGGATGCTCCATGGTGCTACAAAGCCTGAACAGTTCCAAAATCCAGAAAAGATTTCTTGCACATGCTTGTTCAATCTATTGGCATTTCCAGAGGAGGATCTATAGGTGACCTGGAGGAATGCAGTCACTTCCTTTAGAGAAGACAGTGGAGTCCAAGAATGATTTGACTGAATCATCCCAGGATCCAGTCGCCCCACTTGCCTTTGCACAGCCCTAATATTTACTGCTGGCAGTCGTGGCTGGGTTTTGGGTTAGGGAGTTGCCAGACATCTAAGCACTGGGACCATAAGCTGTGAATTATCATCAAGGATAGCCATTTTAATTTCTCATAAAGATCCCAATATGGGATCTAACCCAATCCTGCCAACAGCTCTCCAGGGTTTCAGACTGAATCTTTCTTAGACTTTCTTAGAGTAAAACATTGCCTCCATTTTTGGGGCATCCATCTGTCCCACCCAATTTGGCAAGAACTAGGATGTACACTCAAGGCAACATTGCCATATTCCAACAAATAAATTGGTACCATCCTCATTGAAATGCACAGAACAATCCAATTTAGTATTATGATGGCCATTTTCGTGACTATACTGTGATTACAAAGATTTCCATCATTATTTCATCAGTCAATGAAATGAAAAAAACACAATGCCAAAAATCAACCTGAGCAATTTCTTTGTTAGGCTTTAACTTTGTTAGGCTGTTTTTATAAACATTTTTATTGTTCCATGGAAGCTGCCTAGAACTGTTAAGGGAATGATCAGCACATGCAACCCCTAATTAAAGAAACAAATGAAATTGGTGGGGCAAATTGCTTTAGACAAAGATCTAGAACCAGGTACGCCCAGGTTCAAGTCTGCACTTGGCTACAGAAGCTCCCTAGGTGCCCTTGAGCCAGTAACCAGCTCAACCTTTCTCTCAAGGTTGAAGATATAAGTGTACAACTGGAGGAATATCTTGAGTTCTTGGCGGAAAAGTGAGATATAAAATCAATGAATTAATGAATGGTAAAATAAAAACTCTATCATTAGAACCAAATTAATCAGGAAGAATCAAAGTTTAGTAGCACTGGACCCATTAAACACAATCACTCAATTAATTTCCTCCATGTCGTGGATGATGGCTGGGGGTGGGATGTTATTCAATAGCCAGCTTTAAATGATTAGTGAATCACACTGGAGAAGATCATGTTGCTACTTATAACTGTTTATGGAAAAGGTATCATCTGCTGTGATCAACAACTGGAAATGCTACAACATTACAGTGGTAGCAGAACAAGCTGAGAATAGGCAGGAAGTTTGTGACAAGAAACTGGAATACAGATAGACTATCTATAAGAATTAGGAGAAGATGGGCCATCCTGGACATTTTTAGGCAGACTTAGTTCAATATTGCATGAATGACTAGAGGTTATTTGGCACATTATTCACTTCTCTCAGATGGGGGTGGATGGGAGTAGGAGAAACAGTGGTGTAATTCAAGAATTTTGGAACATGGGGAATTTGGGTGTTCCAAGTATTTGACTGGCTATCCTCTCAGGGTACATACATCTGATAAAAATTAATTGATTTTGACACATATCAAATATGAAATGTCACCAGCTGTCAATTGTCAAGCCTTAAATGTTATTGAATATCTATCATAGGTGATCAGATACTAAACACAATTAAATGTTGGCTGTCAAATAGGATCAAGTAACACTCCATGACTTACCTCAAATCTACTGGTCATGTGTTAAAGGTAAAAGTTTACAGCAGATATTTAACCATTGAAAGAATAACTTTAAAATTATTTGGGACTGAAATCCTCCGGAGAAAAATGAAAACGGCTCAATACGTTTTCATATCAGAAGTGAAGATGTAATAAGAGTATGTCACTTTTTTTTAACCATGAAAAACAGTGATCTGCTAAAGTGCCTCTGCTGCCTCACAGAACAGAAACAACGGCCTAGAAAGGTTTGCAAAAATCAGTGTCCATCTGGGGAAAAAATGCATCAAAGAGCTGGCTGGGGAATTCTGGGAGTTGAAGTCCACATCTCTTAAAATTGCCAAGTTTGAGGAACACTGCCCTAAGGAATAACAATAATCCCAAGAAGTAGGCTGGGCTGAAATTAAGAGTGGCCCACTTTCTTTCATGGCTGGACTATCTATCTATCTATCTATCTATCTATCTATCTATCTATCTATCTATCTATCTATCTATCTATCTATGCAATTTATATGGCTGCCCAACTCACGCATGGTGACTCCAGGAGGCTTACAGAAATGAAACCCTATAAAACAAACCCACTCCACCCTCACCCCCCTGGTGACAACAATCCATTCAAACAAACCGCTTGATGGGCTCCATATCAACCTGGGATCCCCAGGCCCACTGGCAAAACCATGTCTTCAGGGCCTTTCAGAAGAGTATCAACATGGGGGCCAGTCTTACCTCCATAGGGATGATGTTCCACAGGGAGGGAGTCACCATGGAGAAAGCCCTTCTCAGTCCCACTAGATGGACCTCCTTAATGGGGGGGGACCTGTAACATTCCCTGCCTCCCCGATCTGGTGGGTCAGGCAGACTTTAATCTAGATCTCCACCATGTGAGCCAAGTATTCTTCTTAGCCTCAGTGGGGACTTTGTGTTGATACAAGTACATGTTGGGACAGCTGCACAGAAAGAAAGAATAAATCCTTGTGCACTGAAGGTTGACGTGTCCACTGAATGGAAAAGAAGAGAATTTCAGGATTTTGGGATTTACTGATTAAAAAGATTGTTTATGGGAAGAAGGGAACCAAGATATGGAGTTTGGGAGGCTGGAGATGGCAACTGTTATGCCTATACCTGCTGCAAAGAAGATCAGAAGTTGCTTCTTTAGATATTCTTTCTTTCTTTCTTCTTTGATGTCCTTCACGTTTTCTTTTACTCTTTTGCATCTTTCCCTTTTTTCTATTCTTCTGTTTAAGTTTCTGTTGTTTTTTAATCTTGTGTAAAATGGTCTTTCAATAAAAATTATATTAAAATTATGGAATGTGCAGAAATGAGTAAATTAACACTTGAAATTAGAGAGCAAGAAGACAAACAATTTTATATGATATGGGATTTGTTCTATCAATGGTTGGATGAAAAGATATAGTAATGTAATAGATCAGCAAATTATATAATAGAAACTTGACAAACTGATATAAATTACTATATCTATATATATATATATATATATATATATATATATAAAATCAATGGATAAAAATTATATAAATCTTATTATGAAAGCTGGTGTTATAGATTAGTAACAAATGAATAATAATTGATAACTGATAAATATATAAATATGTGTTGGATAGATGATATGAGACTTTATATAAATGATGAGTGAAGACTATGAAAGGATGGCACAAATGATTGGTAACTGGCTGACACACGGTTTAAAATGGAAGATGGTTTTTTATGTTTTTTATGTTATTGTTTGTTTGTGTTTGTTGTAAAATATAAAAAAATTATTATAAAAAAAATAAAAATAAAAATTATATTAAAAAAAGAAAAAAAAGAAGAGCATTTCAGGAAAAAATATTCACTCTCCTGCATGTATATATGCAGTGTCTGTCTAACATGCAACTTGCGAAGAAATTAGACCAAACAGAATGCCCTTTGGACATATACAGTATTGACCCATACCAGATTTCTACCAACTGGGTTTGGGGAATCAAGTCTTCCAGATATCATGGGATTCCAATTCTCATCAGGCCAGGTGGTCAAAGGTAATGGGAGTTGCATTACAGCATTATCTAGAGTCCTAACACTTCTGCCCCCCAACCACTGATTTATAGCAGCCCTAGCTAGTCCAGGCTGCTAGACTGGAGCCTTTCCTAGATGTCCAGTTTAAACCAGAGACCTTCCGAGAGAGAGAGAGGGAGAGGGAAAGAATAATGTTCTGTGTCACTCATTTAAGGCTCCTCCCTGGGCTTAAAATGCCACACTCGGGCAGAAAGTTTTGGAGATAGTATTCTTTCCTTTTTTAAAACAATGCTTTGAAAAGCCCAAATACAGGCTTCTACTACACTTTTTGTGTTTCTCCAGCTTCAGAATGTAAGGAAACTCTGCTACCAATTTTTAGCAATTAGCAACAATTCATTTGATAATATGGAAGAACCACATTTTAAAACCTGAAACTACAAATAAAACTACCTACAAAAGAGAGAGTCTGTTTTCCACTTTCTTTTCATTTATATGCAAAGTTTTCTTGCCCATCCCTGTCTCTTCATTATTACCTTGAACCAAGTCATCACTTATGCTCATTCACTCAAAAAACTGGCTTTCATTCAGAGATGACAAGATAATAACTCCAATTATAAGCCATTAAAAACATGAATTGAAAAAAGTGAGTTTTCTTTATTCCGCTTAGGATCGTCAACTTACAGCTCTCTACTGTTCTTCTCAGATGATACTGGCAAGATGCGTTTATCAACATTATCACAGCAACATGGAATGATACACTGGGCCAGAAATAAAGGAATTCATTTCCCCCAATATATAAATGAAAACCTGTTCTTTGAAAAAGCTGGAAAACATTTGGGCATTCTAGTCAATGCATACAAATGTACTTGTAAGAAAATGTTCAAGAGTATACTTAACTACTCCATGCCACATTCTTACCAGCCAAGTCCACTTCCTACATAGTCCATGCCCACTCCCCTTTCTTTTCTAAAGGACAGGAACACTCCATGGCTGCCGACCTGACTCCATGTTCTCTGTAAGGGGTTTCCTCCACTTACTCCTAGAGGCAAGAATGGCCCCCATTCTTAGGACCTTTTGGAAAGCTGTAAAGACCTGGCTTTTCTGGAAGGGCTTTCAACATTGATTCCAGAGCCACTGATACAGGACCCAGTTCAACTGTACTGCTATATTGTTCTATTTTTTTATACTGTTGTACTGTTACTGTTGTGTTTTATTATAGAGAAAGAGTAAACCACCTACTCCAATTATACTGGTATATAGTGGTATATACATTTAATAAATAATCAATAAAGCAAGGGAGCCAGTTTGGTGTAGTTGTTAAGGTATCAGGCTAGAAACCAGGAGACTGTGAGTTCTAGTCCCACCTTAGGCATGAAGCCAGCTGGGTGACCTTGGGCCAGTCATTCTCTCTCACCCCTAGGAAGGAGGCAAGGGCAAACCACTTCCGAAAAACTTTGCCTAGAAAACTGCAGGGACATGTCCACACAGTTGCCAGGAGTCAAAAAGTGACTCAAAGGCACTAAATAAATATATAAATAAATCCCAAAGGGGGATGTGATGAGAGAACTCTACCACAGGTACAGCAAGATGAGTAAAACAAAACCAGCACCATCTTTGGTCTGCCTATCCAAAAGGAGAACAACAACAACATCTGGAGTACCACAAACACCATCAGCATTGACAAAATCACCATCAGTCAAATGCAAAAGGCAGCTTTACTTGGAACAGCTTCCATCCTGCAACGATACCTTTAATACCTCAAGCAACATCTGCCTACTCCAGGTCCTTGGGAAGGACTTGATAGGTGGACAAAAATGCCAAATCCAGCCTAAACATCTGGCTGACTATGTGACCAACAATAATAATGCCTTAAGAACAAACGCATACAAAGCCAGAATTGAGAAGACACCAACAGACAGCAAATGCCGCCTCTGCAAAGAAGATGAAGAAACAGTGGGCCACCTAGTTAGCTGCTGCAAGAAGATCACACAGACTGACTACAAACAATGGCATGACAAAGTAGCAACAATGGTGCATTGGAAGATCTGCAAGAAATACCATTTGCCTGCAAGCAAGAACTGGTGGGACCACAAAACAGACAAATTAACAGAAAATGAAGAAGCTCAAGTGCTCTGGGACTTTAGAATTCAAACAGACAAGCATCTGCCACACAACACCCCAGACTTAACAACTGTTGATAAGAAAGACGAAAAAGTCTGGATAGTGGACATTGCAATACCTGGAGACAGCAGAAGAGAAGAGAAAGAACCGGAGAAAAACACAAAATAGAAAGACCTGCAAATAGAAGTAGAATGACTGTGGCAAAAGAAAGCAAAGATAGCACCAATAGTAATAGGCACTTTGGGTGCAATCCCAAAACATCTGGAGCACCCCTTGAAGACTATCGGCATTGACAACATCACCATGAGTCAATTGCAAAAGGCAGCTTTACTGGGAACAGCTTCCCTCCTGCGACGATACCTTTAACACCATCAAACAACAACATCTGCCTATCCCAGGTCCTTGAAAAGGACTCAACAGGTGGATAAAAATGCCAAATCCAGTCTAAACATCTGGATGACTGTGCAACCAACAATAATTTATTAAGTTTGTGTGCCACCAACTTCCAACGACTCAACACAAATCTCCATAATTTGTACCTTTTTAATCAATAAACATGCTACTTGACATATGAAATATAGGCATACTATTTGTAAGAGTTAGTGGTATATTTCCACATTTTAAAATGGGTGGGAAAAACATGACTTTAGCTGTCAAAATATTGGGAAACAATTATTAATTTAACTTTTCTTAGTCTACCCCACAGCCTCTATTGTGATCCCCTAACAAGCTGCTGTACCACGTTGCTCCATTTTAAACACTTACAGTTCCTCAAGGTATGTACATGTTGCCTTTATTGTTTAAACAGTAAAATGTTGAAGTCACTATGTATAAAAAAAGATGCAAACAGCATGAATTTTTAAAACTATTTTCCTCAGCACCATAATTATGGTTTACAGACTGGCTCCACCAGTGGGTGATTTAAATCATTTAAATGCATATTTCTGTTGGGTGTAATTAAACGGAGAGACAACAAAGATGTATGTAAAGTCAACTTTAAAAGGCTATTGTCTGTTTCTATACTATAACATTACAGATATCAGAAACTGGGATTAAAAACTAGGGATGTGTGAATGTTTGATACGTTTCCTGTTTTAGTAAAGCACTTTTTCTGTTTTTTTCCCTCTCTCTCTGCAGATTAAAAGAACAGAAAAAAATTGTAACCATTTATATTTGTGATATTTTGAAACATATAGAGCTTTGATGCCAACTCAACTCATCCTTTTTTCATTCATTGTTGTGTTAATCTCTTTGATCCAAGTTTCTCAAGTATAAATTCCTTTGTTTAAACAACTACTTCTGTTTGCATGCAACTTGCAGTAACATCCTTTTTTTCACACCACTTCTGCAGATCTGTGATTAGAGAATGTTGAACATTAGTGGTAACTGATCCTAATGTTCCTGTTGTGAAACCCAACAGAGGCTCAATGCCCAATTTCACTCCTGGCAGAATTTTTCTGCAACTCTAAGAGAAACCACAAAGGGTTATATCTTCACAATAACTTTGTGAATGGAACATCATCAGAAATGCCATGCTAATGACACTAAAACCATACCTCTCTCCAACACATCACAGATAAACGTAGGAGCAACGCAAGTAAGAAAGAGAAATATTCTTTCTCCCCTATCAGCCAAACCAAGGCACACCAGATATTTAAATTGTTCTGAACAGACATTTGTCCTAAAATAAAGCATTAACTGTTGAAATTTTATCTCACCAGATACAGTCTGTGAAATGTGTTGGGAAAAGCATCATCAGGCAGGAAACATTGTTCAGTGGTTCATTTCTTGACTGTTTTGTGTTTAATGTTTCATGCCAAATAGGTTAGAACTCATGATAGAGTTCACAGCAAGATTCTGGAATGGGGAAAGGACAGAGCAAGAATAAGTATTTAACATAGATACCGTAGTAGCTAGGTTGTGAAGTACTTTTCTAAAACTGCCTAGAAAATGAGGACAGCTTCTCCAAGCTGAAATTTGAAAGTCTGAGAGTGAATTGGTTGGGGGCAAGCACAAGAATGCCAAATGTTTCATACTAATGAAATGGCCAATGTTAATCCCCATTCCACATCTCTCCACTCAAGTAAGGATTCTTACACTGAAATACAAAACACTTGACTCAGTAAAGCCATACTATCTATTGGGCTATAGAGAGAATTCTCCGGATCGCTCACAGTCCAAAATCATATTCCAAGGATCTCCTAAACAAATGTAACCTTTGGAAGTTTCAAACAGCAGAGCAGCCGTGGCCTCAGTGGACGGCAGGGGGTTCTTTCCTAGAAAGGTCATAACTATGCTAAAAGACACAAAAAATCTATTTTCAGCTAGAGAAATTAATGTAGTAGCCAGACAACGGCAATTCTAGCCCCCAAAGCGCCTGTTGGAATGGGACAGGTTTGCGTGCTTTATGTCAAGGTTCAGAGAATCATTGTGAGATTATTGGTCATGTTTTTCTTACATAAATAATTCAAGCTAATGGCAGGTATTAAGGTAAAATACACTATTAAAGAACAGAAAAACTCAATTGCATCAACTGCATACAACTATTGTTTTTCGCAGAATAAACACACTCTTAGACATCTTTGTTTCTTTGCTTTTTCAAGGGCAATAATGGAGTGCCACACTTCATTGTATTTGCACAACAATTTATCCCAAATGAAAGACTGTTTCTAGACATTTTTCTCTAGGTAAGGAAACTGGGCCGCAATTCTACGCATAACGGGGGTGAGGCCGTTAAAATCAATGAGCCTTATTTCCAAATAAACACGTTCAGTGAAACAATGCCGATTTATTGTTGCATATGATTACACTGGAATATCTATCAAGATGTTTGTATTCATTGTTACCCTTCCTGAAGGGGTTATCCAGGAGGGGCAGATAAATTTTATGTAAACTCTCTTTTATCAGATGATACAGTAACATTAAATGCTGCTGAATGTTCTCAAGCAACAAGTAAGAGTTGATATAAGGTGATTTTATTAGCTGAGGCATAGGTAAACACGAAGAAAGGCTTCCAAGTCCATTTCAGCTGCTGGTATGATGTGTTTGGGGTCTGCTTTTATATTTATGCTTTTATACTTATGGACAGTGGCCAAAATAAGCATGGTTATTCCTATGTTCCTCATAAAAGAAAGTGTCCTGCAACTCAGCAACTCAAGCTGTCACAGATAGAAGGCTTGTGCCATGATTTAACATCGCAGGTAGCCCAGGAATGGGCAACGTGTGATCCTGCAGATGCTGTTGCTAGCAAGGCCAATTCAAAGAGAACTGGAAGGTTGCAGTTCAATAACGTTTGAAGAGTCACACGCGTTTGACTCATCCAATTTGACCCATAAGGATGGCAGTTCTAAAAGGAAGAGATCTTAATGGGTTTATCCTCCGTGAAGTTCTCAAAACTCTCTTTTAAGGCCATCGAAGATTATATTTTTCATTTCATTTTATTTCTTTAATTTATATAGCTGCCCATCTCACAATATCGACTCTGGGCAGCTTACAATACGTAAAAATAATAAAATAATTGTATATATCAAACATAAACATAAAGAAGTGAGGTTGGCCCCCTCCCTCTTAGACTTCCGAAAGAAACTGAAGACCTGGTTTTGTTATTAGGCATGGGGTGGGGACGGGAATGGTCAGTTCTGGGGATGGCTGGTTCCCTAGTCCTACCTGACCAATATTATCTGGTCCCAGGCTGCAACAATACCACCATCGCTTGGATTTTATCATAATTAATAATTGTATTTATGCTGCACTATTTATGTTTTTATTGGTTTTAAACTGTTTGGTTGTGAACCTCCCAGAGTCCCTCCTTGTGGGGGAGTTGGGCGGTGATATAAATTTGATTTATAAATAAATAAACAAACAATAGCTGAGGAGGGAGATCAATATAAACAAATAGCCACGATGCTACAGGCTCTGGCTAACACTCTGACCTGGATGCATGGGAACACCCAGCAGGGTGAGGGCCACTACAGCCTGACAGGGAAGGGTGTTCCACAGGGTTAGGGTGCAGCCACAGAAAGGGCACTCTTCCTGGTCTGTCATGATGTCATGACTGATGGGACCTCCACCATGCCTTTCCTGTTGGAATTAATGGGATGACAACTGGGGAGATGTGGTCCCACAAATAACCTGGCCCTAGGCCATGAAGGGCTTATGGATGACACCCAGCACCTTGAACTGTACCCAGAACATACTGGGAGCCAATGCGGCTTGCAGAGCAGAGATGCAACCAAGGTGTGTTCGTTGCTGAATGCTCTTCAAGGGCAGCCCCATTGTAGTAATCCAGTCAAAAGGTGACTAAGGCATGAGTGACCATAAGCAGAGCCCCCCGGTCCAGGAAAGGGCACAACTTGCACACAAGCTGAAGTGGTACAAAGCTGTCCAGGACCTGCTCCTTCATCAGGAGCTGTGAGTCCAGGAGCACTTCCAAGGTGCACGCTGGTTCTTTCGGAGGTAGCACAAAGATAGCACGTAGACTCTGAAACATGAGTGGCTGGTGCTACATAGGAGGTGGGTTGAAGCAAGAGCCCAGAAAATTAAAACGATTCCAAAAGCTGCATTTCACCTGATCTTCTTACATGAAAACAGGAGAATACATATGCTCTACTAATACGCCAAATCTCCTTACAACATTTTAAGCGAGCTGTTGAAAGCAAGGTGAGAAGAAGCGAACGAAAGAGAAAAGACAAAAATAGAAGGGAGCGACCGGATCAAGCCAAAGGCTTGTTTAGTTCAGCATTCTGTTCTCCTAACAGCAAAGCAGATGCATGAGAGAAGCCCGCAAGCAAGACATGAGGAAAATAGCGCTCGCCATCTGCCATTGCTTTCAATTTTCTACACAATTAATAGGGAGGTAGGAAGCTTCCATTCAAAGGGGCTACAATCCAATTGATTTGATGCATCAAATTAAGTTGAGTGCCGTTCAATTGTTGGATTTGGACTTTGGCACAAGCGCGTGTTACTTTTTCTTGACTCAAACATCTGTATAAGTCAGCTACATTTTTCATTCCATTGCCCCCTTTATGATAAGTGGTTGGCAGTCCTTACATACCCTACGTTTTACTAGCTGCGCTGCTTGGACAGAAATCGAAACTGTCCACTTTCTATATCAATGTTTCTCAACCTTGGCAAGTTTAAGATGAGTGGACTTCAACTCCCAGAATTCCCCAGCCAGCATGGCTGGCTGGGGAATTCTGGGAGTTGAAGTCCACTCATCTTAAACTTGCCAAGGTTAAGAAACACTGCTCTATATTGAGACCTCTGATTGAAGATTTCCAGGGATGTCCCCAAAGTCTGCTCAATCATTATTGCTTTTTGGTTTAGCTTTTCCTTTAGAAGGTCATATGGATAATCTCAAATGCACTAAATTATTTTCTCCAATCTGCCTTTGTTAGTCTACTTCTTTTATTTTGCCTAACAAGGTGTCTTATTGATTTTATTGTTATTGTTGTCATTACGACGACTACTACTATTTTGCTTATTTTTTGTAAATAAAGTAACTTGATTCAACAGATCTTCTAATACAACTGACAATCTGAAACATATCTTGGCTGATTTGCCCACCCCTAGTAAATCAATTGCTTTCTTTTGATTCCACCACAAAGATAAGGTATCTTTGGTAAGTCAGCATCTCTTGGCAGTGTGTAAATCTCTATTATAGCTGTTGGTCTGGTGAAAAGCAGACTGTAAAGATCCAATCATTGTTTAAGTTATTTGCAATATGAGGAATTCTTGCACAGTAAAAGCGTCATTTATGAAAAGAACATGCTTAACTGAATGATGGGAAGGTTCCATTTTTACCACCTTGTGATTTGAATAGCCTAGGTTTTTAATATCTTAATTTGTTTTCATTCTGCATTATTGTTTCCTCACTTTATGTGCACTCATCTGGATTTTCCTTTTTTTAAAAAAAAAAGTATGAAAAGTTTTCCTTCATTTTTCCTCAAATACAGATTTTTCCAACATATGCAACTGTGCAAGCATTGTATTTATTTAATATAATGTACTTTTGAAGGATATTTTCACTCATAAATACCCTAACGTACCTTTTTTTGCTACACCTTTTCCAGATGGAAAGCTTTATCATGATATTCAGGTAAGCATTCAACAGCACAATGGAGTCTGGGTTCAAAAAGTGAGAAAGACATTCCAGGGTGAACCACAAAACTTTCTTTGTCAATGACTCAAATGTCTCACTGGAGTTCCAAGAAGGCAAACCACAGACAGGTCAAAGAGATAAAAAGAACAAATGGTCCAGTGATGTATTCTAGTCACTTGTATAAACTCAGTTAAACATTAATATGCCGCAGCACCGTTAATATGCCATTTTCCTTTCACATTTTAGTTTTACTTCTTCAGCCTGGAGCGAACAAAGGCTGCATCTGATTTGCTGTGTTGGTTTCAAGGTGATTTAAATTCCTCCACTGGCAGATCATAGAGACGACAGAGAAGAACACAGACAGGAGAGATTAGCATTTGATTTTCTCTTTCCTCCCACAAGGTTTTGGAAAAGTAAAGGTCGCACTTTTCAGACTAAATTTATGTCAAAAGGAAAGTTAAAGATTAGCATAGAGATAGACAAAGGCGGACATACATCAGAGAGTGGAAAGCTCCATTCTACACCAAACATCTGAAGACATCTTTCTATTACACTGATGAATTTTTATGGGTCAGGAAAAGAGGGCACTCAAAAGCAGTGTATTACCAAGTCAGAGAACTAGTATGTGTCATCTACTGTTATCAACCCTGGTCCCATCTGCATGTTGCAATAGAAATCCAAGGAAAACTGGGCTTAGCATGATTAAACAGCATGTACACTGTTCCCTTGCTCCTGTTCTCAGCCTTCCAATCAAGGTAAACCAGGATTCCCAGGTTGCTTCTACCCTAACAAGCCAGTCTTAAGAAAGTTTATTAGATTCCATATTGTGCTAAGCCAGGGAGAATAACCTGTAGCTTGGGAATTTTTAAAATGTGGGTCTAGGTCTTCCCAGGGAGTTAGAAGAAACGTAGGACAGGGTTACATAAAAACCCAAACCAAAACTGATCAGTCTGGTGCTGGCAAAGTGAGAACACCATCATAAATCACTCCAAGTTTTGCTTCCTATTTTGTCCAGGCAAAGCAGCTGTAGGCTGATTCGGCAAAGTGGGAGCACCCTCAAGGCTTGCTCTGCGTTGAGCCCTTACCAGCAGCATGTGACTAAAGAAGCTAGACTCACCCATTCATCAGATTTAATACCGAGGAAAAAGGATTACGTTGTATAACCTTGGAAACTGCACTGTAAGTATATTCCAGCCCCTCATTTATGGTGGGTGTATTATGAGTTGTTTGATTCTCTTTCTCACAGTCTCCAGAACAGATGGACTGATGCTTCACTTAAGAAACAAGACTGAAATCTGGTCCTTGTCTGCCATATTTTGAAAAACAAAAGAAAAACTTTTTTTTCTTATGCAGACCCTAAGAGGCCTTTACGCTCTGGGCTAGGCTCCTCCTTTGGCCTATGCAAGCCACAATGGACAGCTTCAGTACAGCAAAATTTGAGTACCCCTGGGATATAGATAAAAATCATTAAAAGTATGGTATATTTCTTTCCTGCCCAACCCTAGCACTAATACGATCACTAGTTTCAGTCATGGAAGAGTCGTACGGAACGCTGATCATTTGAGAGGATGGCAACGCTGCAGGTCCCAGGTATCATTCCATGCTAGGGATACAAATGGGGAAAAAGATCATGTCCAGAACTCAGAGTTCACAGCAGATTTTAGCTTTAAGCGGGTTAGTTTCTGGCTTGTTTAGGAGATGTAAGCCGGAAAGCTGGGCGCATTTATACAAGTAAGCTCCTTCCTGTTGCTTTCTGGTTTATTCCCTGGAGAGAAAGACCCATTGATGATGACATGGCAGGCACAGTGCATCTGTATGTTGCTTATTAACAATAACCCAGGATTCTCTGGAATTCCGTTTTATTGTTCTGGATGAAGTAGAGTAATGAACAGTAGGAGTTTCAAACACGAAGCCTTCCCAGCCCTGCCTGGAGAGACCGTGAACTGATTCTGGGCCTTTCAGCATGCAGAACATGTGCCTCCTCTGAGGTACGGCCCTTCCTTTTCAATAACAGATTCTTAGCTTCCAAAAATCACACAAAGTGATTTAGACTGCAGGAAGGTAATGATGCATATGCTACGTTACCGAAATATATGGCAATAGATTCTGCTTATGTTCTTGCTGTACATGTTTGCAAAAATACACGAGCAAAGCAAACCAGAGAAGCCTGCTCGGTTTTGTATAGGACACTTTTAGAGAGAGATTTCTGAACTGGGACATTTTCACCCTGTTTTCTTTTTAAAAATAGGTAGAGATTCCCCAGATCAGATCACAGAAGAATAGAGTTTGCATTTAATTTTTAGGGGGTGGCTAAGAGCCCCATTTGTATTTTTTAATAATTAAAAAAAAATTTTTTTTCAAGAGCACACTTTCTTTTCTAGGGATTTTCCAAATGGCAACCTCACTGTGTAACACAGCTCACTATTTTAGGCATGAAGTTATACCTTAATTATATCTTACAATGTAGAGTTTCTTAAGCATTGAAATTGGCTAATAGTTGGGTTTATCTACACACTGGCCTTGTGGCAGGACAGTTTAATGGACGAACATCCGAGGGCAGAATGTTCTGAAGCCCCCCTAGAATATCATTTCCTCTATTCACAAACTCTGCTACTGAGTGCCAGGAAGCAAAATAAGACCACTGAGGGAGTTTCAGTTAAAAGATTACTCAGACCTCAGAAAGTCGAAAGCGTGAGAAAGAAACTCAAGATAATGTCTTGATTTTGTCTGGTATAAGATGGGGCAGAGAGAAACTATCACAGGCGTTCAAGATGTTGCTATTCTATCATACTACAATAAAGAACATTCCTGGAATCCCTGCCATGCCTGTTTCTTGACCTGACCTACCTCAATGGGCTGAGATCACTCTTGAAAGCTTCTCTAAAGTTTCTCTTTGTCCCATCCTAAACTAAACAAAATCAAGGTGGGGCTTTCACACTCTTTCTTCTTTGTTGGACTGAGCAATCTTTTCTAAAAGTCTTCCCTTAAGAGTTCAGTCATTTCTTCCTTGTTCCTTGGTACTTGGATGCAAACCCACCAGGGAATTCCATGGTTGTAAAGTAGACCAGAAAGTAAAGAAGAAAATCTTGGGAAAAGGCACACTTCTTGTGGAATGTCGCCAAGAAAATTCCAGAGATGTGCCCTTAAATCATCAATACTGATCTCAACTGAGACTTTACTTTTATGTTACACTTAGTCACCATTTTGCAAAAATGCACACAACAGGTTCCTAAAAATGTAAATGTACACTCTTGTCCCCAAAGTTGGGGGATCTCTGTAGCAGGACTACAGAACTCATATGTAAAACACCCACCTGTGAATCTGAGCTTTAACAAATGCCTGCGTAGGCCAATCCTCATATAACCCCTAAATTTGCTGTTTCTCTGCCTGTGAATCAAGTTGAAAATCAGTAAGAAGTAGTATGCAAACAAATAACGTTATTATTTTTAATGGGTGAGAATTCTGTGAAGATAATGTGGCCATGCTGAGGAAAACATATCTTAACAGTAATAGCAGGCATTTATCAGAAATCAAAGAGGTAGACTTAGCATCAGGTTTCTACAAATTCAGGGGACATAAAATAAAATAATTGTGTACGCACTGGAGAAGAACCTGCGGATAATGGAGGGAAGATAGATTTCATTGAAAGAACATATAAGTAGGAGAAAATAGCTATCAAACTGGAAGCATGCCATGAATGCAGAATCAAATAACTTCCAAACACTGTACTTCCTGAAGGTGAAATATCTATTAGATAGAAATAAGAGCACAATTATGAGCTGAATAAGATAGAGCAGTGCAATTCTTTATCACTTTTATTTGAAAGAGTATATGGGCACTTGGAGCTAATAGGGGTCTGGAGAGATCAGAGCTTGGCGAAAATTATTAAAAAGATGCCTCCAAGTCAAGTTCAGCTCCTATATATCCTTGCAGTTTTCTCAGCTGCAGCATGGAAGAGGTTTGCCATTGCCGCCTTCTGGAATATTTTAAATTTGCCAGTCAAGTCTACAGCCCTGGAATTCCAAACGTCCCCCATCCAAGTATTAATTGTACTTGGTGTAACTGTTTTCATAACCAAGGTCAGCTGGATGCAGATTCTAAATTATGGATAGGTCATAGCTTCTGCACGCAGAAAGTTTCTAATTCAAGTCACAGACCAGAAGGGTGGATTTAAAAAAAAAAAAAAAGTGGCTGAAAAAAAGGCAGAAGATGACCACTGGTCATTCATTGTAGAGCAATACTTTCCCCTGCAGAAAATTGTGGGAACTGTAGTCCATGCACCTGGAAGTTGCTCAGGTTGGGAGACACTTATATAGAGAATTAAACAGGCCAAGAGCATAACTCTGTACACAGCAGCTCTCCTTGCCCATAAAATGCTCACCATGTTGCAGATGCCCCTGGGACGTTGTCAAAGAACAGGGACCAGATGGAACTCAGAAACAAAGATGTGGCTATAATTGAAACAATTCGTTTCAGAAATTTCAGATGTAAAGAACGGCAAAGCTAAGTCGGACTCTCAACTTACGAAATGTGAAAAACTGACAGGAAGCTGAAGGCAAACTCTATGGGGAGATGGGGGAAATCATTCAGAGAAAAGTGGCAATTAGAAGTATAGCAAGATACCTCCAAAATAGTTGGGAAGATATTCATCCAGTGCCAAGAGAGGTGATTGTGGTACTTCGATACCCTTTAGATCGGGGACCTGAAGCTCTGTTGGGCCTGACTACGCAGGAGCAGGTAACTCAAGAATTATTATTTGCTTGCAGCTCCATCAGCAACCAATTTGTTGGCTTTCATTCAACAGAGAAAATTCTATTATTCACTTTCAGTCTCTGGCATTTCCATGGAAAAGTGAATTGGCCAACAATGTTCTGAAAGTTCTCGCCAAAAAGCTGATGCCTCTCCGAACTGGATAAACAATCTGAGCTAACATAAGGCAGCATCCATATTTAGGCTCCCACAGTTTTTGCAATGTTTTTTGTGTGTGTTTTTAAAAATTATATTATATCTTGCATTATAAATGTAATCACTTTTACATTTGTAACTTTTTTTTCCTGCAAGGGAATGTATGAGTAGGGTTTCATATTGGAAAGAAAAGCAGAAATAAACCCAGAAGCATTAGGACAAACTCCAAGCCCCAGGTGCTCTGATGTTTCTTTTCTTTTTTTTTTAATTTGCATAGATATACCATGTAGGTACTATGACAGAACAGTCAGCCTTGTGAGGTAGTCCAGACAAGAAGCATGCCCAGGAGCACTAGCTCTAACTTTACTGTAAGATTTTTTGTTGTTCAATCGTTAAGTTGTGTCCGACTCTTTGTGACCTCATGAACCATACATTAGCACAATCTTGCAAGTCTTAAAGTACATCTCTCCCTTCTCGCCTTTCCAGTCCAAGAAAACAGGGAGGGTCCCTTCTGAGATGTTTGCCACACCCCATTCCTGCTGCAGGCTCACCTGCCTCTTATCTGACCATTGCCTAGACTGCGGCTCTTCCTCCTGTCTCCCAAGGTCATTCTCACATTCCATTATAAGAGCAGAATGCCACGGTCATACTGCTTCCCTTCAAACAGATGCTCATAGTCCTAAAACAGGAAACGCATCCTTGGACCATAATTGCCAGAACATTCCTGCATGTCAGGTTCAGCCCAAGAAACTCCACAAGACAGTACTGGAACAGCTCAGTTACTTTATTAGCTCACACCTGCTAGACAGAATCTTGCCAGACTAACTGTAAACTCCCAAAGCCTGCAACTAAACACTACAAATTCCTTAAGGTGGTGCCAGTCTCATCCTCTTTGCTTTCACATGCTCAGGCTGTGGGCTGAGGAAATGTTTCTGTCCTTGGACCTCCATCACACTGCATCAGATAATAATAATTCCTTTCAAGTGAGGTAGGAACTCCTGCCTCATAATGTTAGGGCTGCAAAAAGGGTATTTAGCTTGACATAACATTCCTGAACTCTGCATCTTAACAGTTTATTGGGAAATGGGATTGAAGGATAAAAGTAGGGAAAGCTGACAAACTGAAAATCTCCAGATAACTGAAATGTGCATTATAAACACAACCTACCATATCCTACTTTGCTGACTTGATTTTGAATTCCCCTCTTGTCATTTCAATGTGTCTATCTTACAGTATAAAGCAGTGAAATGCAATTTCACAGAAATGTATCTTTACTACACTACTTACAATTGTGCAATTTTAATATATTCACTGGACAGTTTTTTTTTTTAAAAAAAACACCTTAAATAGACCTACTGCATGCAATCTTTATACCATAATCAAATCAGGTGGGTGGTGGTGGAATGGAGATGGGCTACACAGTTAAAGGTTAGAAATGATATGCTATTTTGTATTAGAAGGAAAATTGGATGCTGGAAGATTGAACAGATGTGGAAACCAAGAAAATACCTGTAGGGAGGAGTGGAAAGAAAGGAAATTGACAGGAAAGGAAAGAGGTAAACAAGAATGAGTGATTGAAATAATGGAGGCTATTTCAGACATGGATGAGAGAGAGGCACTAAAGACCAGAAATAAATTATACTCTAAAATGATTCAATAAAATTCAAATTGCAGTGCAATAATCAGACAACATATTGGAAGAAAAAAGACTATCTATTAAACACACACACACAAGGGACTCCTGTAAGCATTCCTGAATATTAGCTCCTGCAGAGAAATCCATCCAGCAGAGGAGAGAATTATAAACACCCAACCAAATTCAGCTGGAGGAACATTTCAGGGGAAGCAAACAGCACATACTGGTGCTCCAAAATGAAGAACTAAGTGGAGATAGAAATAAAATAATCAGTGCAATCATCAACAGAAGAAGTTGAGATCAACACTAAATGGATGAAGCAATCAAAGAGTAAGCAAGAATAAAACAGAAGCTGTCATAAAGAGATTAAGGACATCTCTCTCACACACACACACACCACACAAAAACTCAGCACTCACACCAGCAGCAAAGGGCAGTTGTGACCCAGCAGCTGTTTGCTGCTGAAATACTGAACTTCCCTGTCACTATACCGATACATGATTTATGTTTTATTGGATACCTGTGCCAAAGGAAAAAACACAGGGACTGATGGGGTTCTTAATGTCTCTCCCTGGCAGTCCAGGTTACTGCCATGCAAAAAAGAGCTGGATTTTTTCTCTCTCTCTGAAGATAAAAAATAAAGATCTCCTCAAGTTGCCATCAATTCTTGGTGGCTACATGGACCCAGACACAGCAAAGGAACTGATTTGCCCTTGAAAGCATGTTCCAGGGTGCCGTCTGACTTCTCCGTTTAGCCTTGGGCAGTCTCTCATCCAAGTATGCATTTAGCTTCCAAGACCAGACAAGGTTGGCCACATGATTTGCTTTCACTGGGTCTTTCAAAAGAAAGAGAAATGTTTGGGAAATCCTCCTGAATAGAATGCAACGTTCCTACACTTAGTTCAAGAATCGCGTGCAAAGAGAACTGTGCAAGTGTCTTCTCCTTCTCTGTACAATGCTCTCTCCAGAAGTTTGCTGCTTCTCTAGCTTCCCATCTTTCATTCAGTTTCAAGGGAAGCGGGGACAATCAGAAGACCTCAGAGTGACAGAAAGCTGTGTCACGCCAGCAGCACCTCCCTCTACCGCCGTCAACAAGAAGACAAGTGGAAACCGAGAGACATTCAAGAGAAATTCATAAGCACCTGATTTTGCAGGAAAAGGATGTTTCTAACAAAGTGCAATGCAGATTTTCTCCATTATAGAACTGGGAATCATTGCACCAAACTTTTGTCGCCTATCCTACAAATGGATTCCCTACCCACTTTGGGGGAACTCAGCTCCTGGAACAGAGAAAACATTAGACATAAGTTTCTGGAAAGGGATGCCAATAAGGAAATGGCAGTAAAATTTCATCCTGGCATCATTACTATAAAAAAGCACAGAAGCTTTCCCCATTATCTGGTTAATATTACCAGTGCCCCACTGAAAAAGGGTTGTATATCCTTCACCTGCAGACCATCCTTTTGGCATATCTTGAAGGGAGATTTTGTAAACGCCGTCTCTGTCCCCATGGTGCTGATCACCTGGTGGATCTCATTTATGATGAGATCAGGGCCAAATTACTGATGGTGGATGAACTTGAACAACTCAGTTATCTTCTGGGAGATGTGTTTCCAACTGTTAGCAGACAGACGGCTACTTTTGCTTCATTATTATTAAAACCTAGCCATTTGAAGTTCTTAATTGTTGTCCTGGTTTCATCTTGATCCAATTTTCTTACATCTAGAGCTCTTTTTATCATCTATTTAAATGTTACATTGCTTGGCTGTATTTTAAGGCATGCGACATTGTTATGACTCGTGGTTACAACAGTAAATGTATTTACAGTGGAACCTCGGGTTACAAACGCTTCTGTTAACGAACTTTTCGGGTTACGACCAGCTCCGGCCGCAAAATTTTGCTTCAGTTTGTGAACTCAGCCTCGGGGTACGAACAGGATACGCGGCCATTTTCCCTCCCGTGACATGGTCTGCGGCCATTTTTCCGCCCCTGACACGTGGTCCGCAGCCATTTTCTGCCCCTGACACGTGGTCTGCGGCCATTTTCTGCCCCTGACACGTGGTCGGTGGCCATTTTTCCATCCCGACACATGGTCCGCGGCCATTTTTCTGCCCCTGACACGTGGTCCGCGGCCATTTTCCGCCCCTGACACGTGGTCCGCGGCCATTTTTCCACCCGACACATGGTCCGCGGCCATTTTTCTGCCCCTGACATGTGGTCCGCGGCCATTTTCCGCCCCTGACGTGTGGTTGTAGGGACGGGGACTCTCCCTCCAAGCAACAGCCGCCTCTCTGTCCTCCACGCCAGAACAGATTAATGGTAATTACATTGAACCTTATGGGGAAATTTGCTTCGGGTTATGACCAATTCGGGGTGTGACCAGAGTCACGGAACGAATTAAGTTCGTAAACCGAGGTTCCACTGTACTTACCTCTGTTCTAATTCAGAGGTGGGCAACATGGGGCCCGCCAGAATTTCTGCAACTTCTATTAACTCTTGCGGTTAGCTATACTAGTTAAGGCCACTGGAATCTCAAGTCCAAAACACTGGGAGATCACCAGGCTGGCAAAGGCTAACCTGTCCCCAATTCAGAAATAACCATATCAAATAAAATCTCCTCTTTAAGAGGTAACACACCTTACAGTACTAGTTGTTACAGAAATGGCTTATTGTGGCTTTCTTAAACCAAGCTAGTTAGCCCCACTGGGTAACAGGAATGCTGGAAGAAGCAAGCTCCAATCTAACAAGACTTAGCTAGTTTTTTTTTTTTTTTAATTATTGCAAAGCCATAGCACCAAAGTTAGTGTTGTATTTTTTTTAATTAAGTATTCTCAGCTTGATCTCAGACACAGTATCCAGATTTATAAGGAACTCTCCACAGAAACTAGAGGAAATAAAGTTATTATTTCTGCATGCATAATAGTTATTTATGGGATTAATGATGTGTGTGCACAATTCAGCCTTATACAGTATCCCCCTGCCTCGAATAATGCAGTACAAGCTTCATTGTG
This sequence comes from Python bivittatus, assembly GCF_059951505.1. Classification (NCBI taxonomy): domain Eukaryota; kingdom Metazoa; phylum Chordata; class Lepidosauria; order Squamata; family Pythonidae; genus Python; species Python bivittatus. The sequence continues at coordinate 706,167 of NW_028277110.1, forward strand.
ACTTCAAGGAAATTACATTGCCTAAGAGACAAAAATCAGAAATGTTTATGTGGAAGTTGAGTATTATTGGCTGCTATGGAACTTAATAGTATGAAAAGTCATTTGAGAATACAGCATACAGTAAGCATACTAAACAGGCCACATGTTTATGCTTTTATTTTCTCACTAAATCCTGTGCTTCTGTGCATCGCTTGTCAAATTGCCTTAACATTTATATCATTCTTTAAGTTTCTTCTCTGTGCTTCGCTAAATTAAGTGCTTTATTTTACTGTATATAAACCTACTTTAAAAAAAAAAAAAAAAAGGTTTCACTCCTCTGTAAGTTAGACAAAAATAATTTTAAAAAATCAATTACATTATTTTAGACAATGGTAAAACTCGAATATGAAAAGAAGGGAGAGCAATATTTTCCCGCCACGATGATGTAAGCCAAGCTCAGTTGGCTCATGGAAAAATCAAACTGTCTTTTGTTCAGCTCATGAAGGCATTTTCTGACCTGTGATAAAACGTTAAAACCCACCAGCTATTTGTCTTAGACAAAGGACAAAGACAGCTCAGTTAAAGCAGTTTTTGCAAGTACCCCTTATGGAGTTTTTGTATAAAACAGAAAAAAATGAACTTGTGATCTACGGCTTTGACAATTAGACGGGATAGATTATAGAAAGAAGAGAGTCATAATGTAACTTTAAAGAAAGAAAGAAAGAAATCTACAATTGTTCTTATAACTGCTGTAAAGAAGATTGGAAGCCACTTTTTAAAATCTTTTTTCTTTCTTTTCTATTTTTCTTCTACCTTTCTTTCCTTTCCTTTCCTTTTGCACTTTAGCGTTCTCTTTTCTTTTATTGCTTCCTTTCCCCCCCCCCACTCTATTTTAGTTTGTATTAATTTTTACTCTCGTTTTAAAACATTCGATAAAATTATATTTAAAAAAAAATAGAAAGAAAAAGCACAGCAGTGTAATGATGAATGTAACCCACCGTGCAAAGACAAAGTTCTGGGTATCACTTCCATGAAAGATGCTCTTTGCCATCGTGGCCCCCAAATAAAGCAGGATTTGAAGCAAGACACATTTTAAAACTGGCGTGGAAGGCTGGCTAACTTGCTCAGTGACCCTGCAACAGGTGAGTGATCAGATCGTCCAGGGTTTCTCAACCTCAGCAACTTGAAGATGTCTGGACTTCAATTCCAACATGGCTGGCTGGGGAATGCTGGGAGTTGAAGCCCACATATCTTCAAGTTGCTGAGGTTGAGAAACACTGAGTTACTCTATTAAAAGTTACGACAGAGCCAGAGCTGCAGGGCAGCCCGACTGCTGTACAGGCCAAGCCTGCCTCTCGTTCCATCACTGCACAGACCCTACTCCTGCTGAAATACAGTAATACCTCAATTCACGAACGCTTCTGGTCATGAGCAATTCGGTTCGTGAATAGCAGCATTCGCAAAAAGTTGCTTCCGTTTGCGAACTCCGCATCGGGTGACGAACATGACCCGCGGCCATCTTCCCTGCTCTGACATGTGGTCGTGGCTTCCTCTAGGCGAGATCGTGGTCGCAGACAGACACTTGCTGTGAAGCTTTTTGGTGTCGCCTCAAGCAAGGTTAGTGTTTCAGTCTCTTCATACTGTACTGTACTGTCCTTTGTTTCATATTTTTGTGGTTTAAAAAAAAATACACATGGTTCAGAACGGATTAACCTTATTTACACTGAACCTTATGGGGAAATCTGATTCGGTTCGCAACCAGAATTGTGGAACGAATTAAGTTCGTGAACCGAGGTACCACTGTAAATGCAACTTGAGTGCACAGAATGTGGTAAACAAAGGTTCCCACCAAGTCCAGCTCCCTCTCCCTCAATCACTCGTTCCTCCATTTCTGCAAATGGGAGATGGGAGCCCCAGTGCACCTTCCCCCAAGGTGGCAACCCCCCACTGAATACTGAACGTGGATTCATTGCCAATTTCTGAAGCAGCTACCTCGCGATCACGAAAAATACTGGCTTGATCTACATAATGCTGCAGGAAAGGGCATCAAACATGTTTGTGCACATGTTCCTACTTGGTCTCCCTGCTTTCCGTATTGTGTATCCTCCTCCTCCTTGCTGTGTTCTCTTCTTTCCAACCACAAGTTTCTGTTACATCAGCCGCTTGACCCAATGGTTCTCCTCACTCCTTGAATCACCTGGCCACCCTCCTCTCTTTCTGTCCACCTATTTCAACCAAACCAAAATAGTGCCTCTGCTACAGATTGGGGACAAAAAACTGAAAACAGAACTTTTTTTAAAGAGGACTTTTCAAAGCAAGCTGACTTGTTTATTGCTTTTCACAGAAATAGACTGATGAGAATTCAGGTGTCCTTCTGAGAATTTTGCAAAAATGCTTCAGGCTAATTAAAAAAGCCGCTAGGATGTGTATGAGACTGTATTTTAGGTTCAAATAAGCACATACTGTATGCATTTTTAGGTGCCAAAAAGAGTATTTTAAGAATAAAAGACTGGAAAAAAGGAGTGTTTTTATGGGCAAAGGATTAAAATCATGCATGCTTCCTTGCATAAATCACAGACAAATTGCAGAACAGGATGGGGCACTCAAGGATTGGGTAAAACTGTGAAACTGGCAAGGACCAAAATGGACCAGTTTCTCCATTACTGCCTGTCAACAGTTAGCAATCCAACCAAACCTTTTCTTCTGTTGTTTCTCATTGAATTAGCTTCCCCCTTTTTCCCCACCCTACCCTTTGTGAAGTTTAACACGTGTAACAAAAACAAATTATTTATTTATTTTAAAAACCCATTTATATGGACATCCATCTCACAGTAGCAATAATAAACCATCAGGGGGAAGAAATAGAAACCAAAAACCATCTGAAAAGCCCATTCTTACGTATTAAAACTATCCCAGTATGATTCAAGTCACCATCAAAATGTAGAGTTCCAAACCATTTGACTAGATAATAGTTACATTTCAAAACCTCTCCTAGGACAATAATAAAGTTAAGGGATGGGGGAACCTATGAAAGCTCGGTATTATTTTTCTTTGAAAAGTTTTCAATTCATCCCCAGGCCTTTTCTTTATATCCTTCTTTATTTTCTGTTTTCCCAGTCAGGTGTCATCTTCTGTCTAAGAATAGAACAGTAATTTGCAAAGGTAATATACGCTTTCTGCCAGCATCTGATTGACAACCCAAACATGGGACAGGCGGGGGAGAATTTGTAGAGTTGGCTTAGCCATCCTAGTAATGCCTGGGTATTCCGTCACAAATAAAAAATGTTATCATTGTGGGCATTTACAAGCAGAAACCAGTAGCTGTGGAAAAGGCTCTGTGCCTCCTATTCCCCTTATCCCCCAACTGAGCTCATCCGTTCTCTCTCTTTTTAATATTTTTATTAGAATTTTCCAACACCATAAAAGTATAAAAAAAAATGAAAAGAAACAGAAAAAAAGGGAAAAAAAGATAGAAAAGAAGAAAAAAGAAAAGTGGAAAAAAAGAAAACATGGAATTTTTACTTCCGCCCTTCTTCCTATCGAGTAATTGTCATCTTATGCTTTCTTTCCCTCTTTAACCCTTCATAATCTCCAATGATCTGCTCCATTTTCATCCATCTCAAATCAGTCACCTGCTGTAGAGATGAAGGAAGATGACCTTGATGTAAATAGGCAGGAACCATTACCTACTGTATGTAAAAGGGCCTGAAATGTATTTTTTTTTTCAGTCCAGAACAATGAAATAATATTCAGAAGTGACTCAGGCAGATGCCTCCATAATTCACAGGGGTATAAGAAGGGGAAGGAAGTACAGCACAATCAGACTTGTAAGTTTCTGTCATTAGAGCTAACCTCAGTCAAAGTAGTTTTAGTCTTCGTGTGGAGTTGATTCCTGGTCTGGTCTACCAGGTGGGGCTGACCCCTTGTGCTTTGGAAACCAACACCTGCCTCCAGAATGCATTATACCATCCTAACCCGTGACAGTACCTCCTATCTCTTTTGCTACTGCTGAATTTGGAATGTTCTGCTGTCTCGTTGATTAATATCATTTTGCACAATGTGTGAAGACTTTATTCCCCCGAACAATCCCAGATCATCTTTTTCTCATGGATGTTGACTTCAGGTTTATAGCACCCCTTCTTCCTCAAATCCTGACTGTGTGCAAGCATGAGGAAAAGTGACAGTGGCATAGACCTGGTTCCCACAGCACACTGAACTGGGTTAATGGAGTGTGTATATTAATATGTTGTGAGAATAACAAGAATTAAGCCGGTCAACTCACCCCCAGATCATTTAACAGCCAAACCCAACCCAGTTATGCAAAAGTTTAACCTAACTCTACCAAGCTAGTGATGCTATAGGGAAAACCCAGTTAATTTACCCATTTTGCCTACTTTGTTTTCAAAAAAGAACTGGAAAGGAAAAGTGATTGAAAAGGCAAACGCTTTCATTACAGATCTTACCGCAAAAGCTTGGCAGCACAAACACACATCACAAATGCTGATAGATTGCTATGTCCAAGCTGCAGCCACTTCTGTCTGCCTGACCAAGAAGACACGGCCAAGTGATGCCATAAAGACCTTCCAGGGCTTTGAAGAAGAACTTATGGGATAAGGAGTGATTTTACAGAAAGTGTGTAAGGATGTTTGAAGTCCAAAATTGGGATCTTGACTCAATTAGTGTGATTCTGTCCTATCAAAACTACTGGGAAACAGATTAGACTGTGAAAAGTGAAGCCGATGACTGCGGTGGAATGAAGATCCAGTGAGTAGACCAGCTCTTCGATAATTCCTCTCTGGACAAGGAGAGGACATGCAATCACCCACAAGTGCTCCAGACAGTTGCTCCTCATGAGGAGACCACAAGACAGCGGTCTCCGGTGGGTTTAGAGCACTGGGAGATGAGGGAATAGCCATCTTGCTCAAACTGCAGTTGGCACCTTTAAGGACACTGGGTTTGCATACTTCCTTTTCTAATCACTTCCAGAAATTGATTGTTAACTGCTTTTCAGCTATTAAGAACCTTTGGATCAACAAGGTTTACAGCACTGGGTGAATTTCCTTCAATCCTTAGCAAAATAAGTTTTTAAATACAAGTTTAAGGACTTAAAATTGTTGTTGTTATTGAATAAAGAGCAAAAGGATGATTAAAACTTTGATTTCAGAAAGTTAACTTTGAAAATTTGAAATAAGATTTTGGAATTAATTATAAAGAATCCTTCCTGTGGGAAAATGCTTTTGTTTTGAATTCTTAAAAAAAAAAAAAGATAAGACTTTAAAAATTGGACACGAGAGGGAACTAGAAGGAACTAAGATTACAGCTAAAGAAGAACACTCAAACTTGACTTACAAATACAGAATGAAGGAAAATACTTTAACATTGGACATATTGAAGGCTATTTTTGAACAATGGGTCCAGAAGTTAATTTTAAGAGTGGCTGCCTCTATGTTTAAAAGATGTTATGGAAGAGGAACAAGTTTTACTGGACAAGATTGAGACTGATCTGAAAGTGAATTTAAAAATGAGAAGCTCCAAGAATGATATGGAAAAAGATCCTACGCTGGACATACAAAAGAAACCAGTTGATGTTTTAATAATTAAAAGGAATATTCAAATAACAAACCAAGAGATTGACCTCATTAATTTTCTGATATTGGATTTACAAAAGATGCTTTTACAACTTTGAAGAATTTTGTGAGAAGGGACCAAGAAGAAATGAAAAGAAATCAAGTAGGACATTATTTGAAGGGACTAAATATCAAGATTGTTAAAAGTAAAAGGAAGGAATATAAAGTTGGTTTATTTGATTAACATTAAAATAGATATGTTTTTATCTCTGGTAACCCTTAATGGACTTTTGCTGGCATCAGGACTGAAATGACAAGGTTTTATGGATTTGTATATAAATAAGAGATGGGATATGGGAAACAGAGTTCATTTGTTGTATTTTAAGAGAAGGTAACAAGTTACTAAAATTATTTATACTTGTTGTGATGAATGGGGAAGTTCTTTTTTCTTTACTATATTCTCATTTTTTTTCTTTCTTTTCTATTTTTTGTTCTATTTTTTCTTTTTTGTACCTTCTATTTTTTATTTTATTTTTTTTTTTAGTCGGTATTAGTTTTTATTGTTGTAATTGTAATCTTTAATAAAATTAGTATTTAAAAAAGGAAACAGATTAGACTAGCTGACTAGGCCATGCATGCTATAGTACATGGCCATTATTAAATGTGTAGATATTCAAATATATTTCTCTTACTTTGAATGTTTGCTCAAACTCCTTAGTCAACATAGGATGTTGAGAGAAAACGGTATCACAATGTATTCAACTGTGTTAGCATGTCTTGGAAAAAAACAGATGTACTTTTCCACTGATTGTTAAAGGTTGACACTCCATCAATTTTGCCTCACAATACAGGATTCCCTCCCCCCTCATTTCTCTAAATCAGCTAGAACTAACATTCCTGAAACAATACTTTTGGTAGGCGTGTTGTGGTCATTTTTCAATCACGCATTACATGATAACAGCTGATGCATTAGAACAGAAATATTTATGGATGAACTGGACCAGGCAGTTTCCCAAGTCATTCTAACTGCACATAATTATATTTTTCCTTCTTTCTTTCCTAGCCTGAAGGCAGCCATGTCCCAATAAGCTGAAAACTATAATAACTGAATCTTCCCCCTCCTCTTAAAGGGGCTCCATTATGTGGAGAAGTGATGCATGAGTCAATAGTATCTCAACATCCTCCTGGAGGTCACTTCCATGAATACAAGCTATAAAGAAGTAGGTATCTTCTTGCCTCTGGTTAAGGGGATTACTGCCACAAAGGTGGGAAATAGTTAAATTGGTCTATTTGGTGGGTTGAACAGAATCACCCTGTTCCTGACAGGAAGAACTGCTCCAAATTGGGCAGCATCTAAATACATCTAAAATGAGTTTTCTTTGAGGGGACTGAATTATATGCAACACCACAAAAAAAGGGAGGGGCAAAAGGGGAAGAGGAAATGGAAGAACAAGGGAGAAGATTTCCACATGGATCTGGATAGCAACTGACACACCTACCACTTCAAGCCATTTAATACAGAGTGTTAGCATTGCACAGCTACGTCCAGCAGGAATCGACTCAACAACTTTATCCATTTGTCATGTTGTATCCCCAAGCAGCTGCCAGGGGCCCAGCAGGAACCACCACTGATGCTGACCACCTCTGTTTCAATTTTATTTCTTAGTGTTCCATGACTACATAGGGAACCACCACGTCTATTTTTCATGATATAATTTAGCAACACAGTCCTACACTCAATGAAAAAACTGAAGGTGAAAAGAGATAGGACATTTCAGCAAGACAAGGATCCAAAATATACCTCCAAATCAACTATGAAGTATCTATAAGAGAAAAAGATAAAGGTTTTGGAATAGCTTCCATAGTCCCCAGGGTTGAATATTAATGCATATCTGTGGGGAGATCTCCAAAATGTAGCACATGCAAGGAAACTTAAGAATATTTCTGAGCTAGAAGAATTCTGCAAGGAACAGTGGGGAAGAAAATGCGAACAGGAACACTCTTAGCTGGCTACAGGACATATTTTGAAACTGTTATTTCAACCAAAGGTGGTATTACAAAGTCTTGATTGAAGGTATGCCCAAACTTCAGCACCTATCATATTGACTGTTTCCTTATTTTGAATCTGTACACAATTACACCTAAATTATAAATTTGCATTCAAATTTGCACAAAGTTTTTTATACATTTGTACCATGAATAGGCTGCTTCAGTTTATGCTTGCTTAGGGATTCACTGAAACATACAGTCTGACCAAGAGTATCTAAACTTTGGCGGGCCCATTGAAACTGGGCAAATAAAACATCTTTGTTGAAGTGGCTTACTGTAGCTGGCACTGGGGAAAAAAAGTCTCGACAGTGGTAACTGGTAATTCAAACATACAATATCACATTTAAAGTTGAAGTTGCAATTTAGTTTCATTTCCAATAGTGAGATGCCTTAAACTGGCACAGTAGTATTTAGAAGTTGGGTTTATATATCATTCTAAGCCAGGGGTCCCCAAATTCTTCAGCTCATCGACCCCTTCATGAAGTTTCAGGTTGTTCATCAACCTCCAAACATTTATTATATGAAAATAATTTAATAAATACTACTTTAACTAATAGTGCTACGCATAATTGTAACAACGACAACAACATTGACCTCTTGGATAGTCCCACTGACCCTTGGGGGTCAATATTGACCACTTTGGAGAACTCCGCTCTAAGGTATAATATTGTTTGGTTGTAATTAATGCCATGTACAGATCCAGCCACTGTGGTTTATAAAGCATGGTTGGTAGGTAAGTGCGAGGCATGAACCTAGGCAATTGTGGTTTATTCAACAAACTGAGATTAACATAAACCATGGTTAAGAGAAATGTGTGGACTCAAGACACTGAAAGGGAAAGCAAAGAAGGTTAAGTAAATCTGGATCCTTTAAAATTGGTTACCAAGGTTATTTACTTACCATTCTCTCCATCAGACTTCCTTTCGTGGTCGGTATCAGTGAGGGACAAGGCTGAGTTTGCACGGCTTGATAAACAGGAGCTGTGTTCGGATTTCATGCCTGACATCCACATTCTCAAAGCCTGATCTGGCGAGGCACCTCCTTCTGTCTCGGTATCCATATCGGAGCCCATCTCGATTGGATAGCCATGCTGAGAAACGGCATGCAGGTCCCCCTGGTAGCCAGCACACAACAGATGGGGAGAGTCACAGAACTCCAGCTCTGCAACAAATGGAAAACCAGAACATGGTTTTTATACAAAATTGGGCTTCATTAGACACTCCTTCCACTTAGACCAACCGCACAAGCTCTGCAAAATTGGCAAGTAAACATGGACTGTGAATTCCTGCAAGAAAAGAGAATAGTTTGAGCAAAGCTTTTATAATAATCCCCACTGGCTAGTTGCCTCCACTCAGTCTCAAGGTGCAAAGCTGTAACCACCTGGGATTCAGATGTTGCAATTATTCCTGGGACAGAAGATCCAGTAGCTGTAGGACTAGATCTTTCGTATGACATGACTGGTTAATCAGATCTGTGAACCAAGGTCTCCTGGGCCAGCAAGGAGTAATCAATATAATTTCTGCTCTCTGCTGACATCCTAACCATTAACACTCATTAAATCAATGGGATCAGTAGAAGTCCGGGCATCTAATGATATTGGAACCAAAAAAAAAAAAGAGCAAAGGAAGCCAATCTATACCCCTCCACCCAGAGGAAAGAAACATAGTCCTCCTTGCTTGGGGCTTCCTCTCTGTGGGGTTGAATGGTAAGAAACTCCATGAGCTGGTTCCACATTCTAGCCTTAACTACAAGAGACTCAATTTAATAAATCGAGTCTCTTGTAGTTAAGGCTAGAATGTGAAACCAGCTCATGGAGTTTCTAGTGCACAGAGTCCCCATCTAGGCACAAAAGGGAGAAAATCTGCTAGATTATGGTTTGTTCTCTTTGCTGCAAAATTTTTCTGGAGTGCCTTCTTTTTTATCCTTTATATGTGGATGGTTTGTTGGTTTCTCTCTCTTCACTATATTTAGTTTATCTATATTCTGTTTCATCTGATCATTGACGGAAATAAATATTATCCACCCACCCACCCATCCATCCATCCTTTACTGGAAAATCATCTCAGGTATCCCCCCCCAAAATTTCCTCCCATAAAAAGGTCTCTACTTGATCTGGAAGTCATGTTCTGTTTCTTGAGTGATAACAGTCGCCTAGCTAGTACATCTAAGACCATGAGCCAAGCTGAGAATTGAATGATGTCTAAGCTTGTATCTTCCATGAAGATTTGCATTTGCCTGTTGACTGATTTCCATCTGATCTCTTGGGGGTTTGGGGAGGATGAGGTTCAATGGTTGTTTGAATTTAGGACAGATACTGTAGCAAAAACCAAAGAGATGTTGGAAAACCCGATAATTTATATGCAAGCCTTATGAGACTTCCTGAGGTGGATTTCACTCCTTCTGTTATCCAGGTTTGCACAAAGGGGTGTCTTTCTCATGCTTGTTGACAGTTCCTGAAATCAAAACTGCAACAGGAGCACCATTAGGGGGATCTGATAGTCAGAATGTATATTAGCAAAGGATAATCCCCCCAGAGTCGTCCATTCAAATGTTAAAATTCTATTGAAGGTGGCCTTCCGCCCCAAAAAGGCCACAGAGAACACATGGAACCCTCAGCCATCTTAGGGACAAGATAATAGGTCTTGCATACCTTTTTTAAAAGTACAGGAAAACTCGTTTTGAACATAACACTGTATTTGAAATTGAGTTTTGTGCTAAAGATAAACATCTTGCTGCCGAAATGTCTAAACTTTTGTTGAGATTTGAAACAGAAGATGAACAAGTTAAAGACTGTATGATAAAACGGCCTAAACGTTTCGGTTATAATATACAAACGGAGCAATGGGAAAATATGTGGATCAAAGGGCAGAAATTTACATTATGTTATAATCTTAAAGAGAATTTTTATAAAAAGATACATTGATGGTATCTATCACCAGAAAGATTGCCAGAAATGTAGAAAGGGACTTCAAGTATATGTTGGAAATGTGAACAAGAAGGGACTTTTTATCATCTTTCGTGGACATGTAATAAAGCTAAAACATGGACTCCAATACATATATTAATTCAAAATATTTTGAAGATTAATGTACAATCAAAACCAGAGAGATTTCTTTTGGGGCTGATGGATAAACAGCTGGAAAAATCTCATGGACCTTTTGCAGTGAGACTTTTATATGCTCAAAAGTGGAAAGCCTCAATATTACCTACGATGGAAGAATGGATTGTAGAGCTAGCTGAAAAGGCGAAATTGACAGCTTTGATTAGAGAAAAGTCATTGGCTAATTTTAATGCTAATTGGAAGCCCCTTTTGGATTTTTTGTGGGAAACAGAAAAAAATGAAATTATGATATATGGATTTGATGGTTAAAATTAATAGATTATAGAAAAAAATGGATGTTAAGTTGAAATCTTAAGAGTAAGAGTTTAATATATGTTTTACTTATATCTGCTGTAGAAGAAGTTGGAAGTCATTCTTCTTTTGTATTTCTGTTTCTTTCTTTGTCTTTCTTTTTCTGCACTTTTTAATTTTCTCTTTATTCTTTCCTTTCTTGTATTCTCTTTCTTAATTATTAGCTCTTATTAGTTTTTATCTGTTTTTTAAAATTTAATAAAGTTATTAAAAGTACAAGAAAACTGTAAACCAGTGTTTCCCTAGCTGTCTGGGGAATTCTGGGAGTTGAAGTCCATACATCTTAAAGTTGCTGAGTTTGAGAAACACTGTTGCAAACTGTGAAAGTTTGGTTGCATCAGGACCAGGAGAAGCGCTTTCCACTCAGGAGATAATTCCTCCTCCTCCTCCATATCAGAAAGAGGCAAAGATATTAGAGCAACCTGATAAAAAACTGACTACAGGGTAGGACTACTGCAAAGGGTGAGGTTTTCTATATTTTTCTTTTTGAGCTGGCGAGCTGAAAGATATAACCTACCCCAGCAATATGGGTCACAGAAGGAGAAGATGTCATAACTAGCTACCACCAGAAGCTTCAAGGGCTCAACCATTAGAAAAAAGCTTTATTGCAAACTAGAAAAAGTCAGGCCTATGCAGAAGATCCACTGTGTGATTCAGGAATCCATGGGTATGTGTGGTGGGACCTTCAGGATTTAAATCCTAAGTCTCGGTCTCCTGCGCTTTCATGATATCAGATTTTTTGCTATTTTTCTCCCAGACAGGCCCATGCAGGGTCCTAGCACTGTGTTTACATAGCAGTCTAGTCTGGTCTGAAGCTGCTTGCTTCCCACCTTGCCAACTTCAGTTCTCATAGCAACAAGCTGCAGAGTCTTCACTTGCCTGATCTGTGAAAAGGCCTTTTCTGGCTGTAGCCACATGGGGGCACTTTGGTTAAAGTAGAAAATGGCAATTCCTGCTGTTCTTTGCTCTCCTAGTGGTGGCCATGAGACGGAAGATCTACGTTTGGTCCTCCTCAACATTATTCAAAGACCTGTATACCAGGACAAGGCTAGATGGGAACTCACTGGTAGGACTTCTCCTCCACTGGGAACATTTTTGAAGAGATTCCGCTTCCGCTAATAAAAGAGAGCTAGAAATTCCTATCTCAGATTCCACACTTTGTAAAAGTCCCTTACTTCTTGCATTAAAACTCCTGACTGAAATCTGTGTGATTCTTGCTTCCTTGAGCCTGCTCTGGTTGAGAGGACCTGACACTTCTCAGCCTGATAAAGGTTTAGGCAATGATTTAGTAAACAACCAGCTACAAATTCCAATGTTATATCTGCCACTTTGGTGGTTCACAGAAAGCAGGCAAGAAGATCAAAAAGGTTCCACTCCAATATACTTGGAGGTATACAGCATCTCAGATGAAAACAAATTCAGATGCAACTCCATCTCTTCCTTCTTAATAAATCTTGCTAAAGACTCTCTGTGAAAATTGGTCAGAAAAGGAATTACTTTTAGTTTCAAGCATATGCTCAAGATCCTGACCCAATCCATTATAGGTAAACCTTCTCTGTTGGGAAATGTTATACTGAGATGCCAACAGCATAGAAAACATCTGCATTCTCCGCACACCTGCCATGACTCACCGCATACACCAGATAATAACATGCCCTCCTACAGGGAATCCATACAAATATTTTTAGCAGCTTCTGATCATTCACAGTTATCAATATTTAAAAACAAAACAGAGAATTTCACTGCTTCAGGGTTACAGGCAGGATCCGTGTCCCTATTGCTAGGATTAAGGGCTTTGAATAAATTTTAATGAGCCAACTTCCCATTATGCTTTTATCACACTATCTGTTCAATTAATGGCTACTTTTCAAGCAAACCCCTCTCAAAGTGGAGGGTACTAGAACAGGGGTAAGCAATATGGTATTTGTACCTACTGATGTCTGTCTTGGGGCTCATCAAGCTTAGACAGACAGAACAACTTAGCAGTGTCATTGTCCAGGACTCAGACTCTGACTCTGAAGAAGCTGCTACAGCTGAACCAGTGGAATGTCAGCCTCAGGAGACACCAATCCAGGAATTCCCTGAGACTGATCATTCTACTGGTTCAGCTAAAGCAACTTCTTCAGAGTCAGAAGAAGTCTGAACTCTGGGCAGTGACAGACACACACACACACACACACACACACACACACAAAGATGGAAACTGGTATGCTGAAAAGCAATGCTTCATCCTCTACTATTATATTTATTGCAGAGTGCCTGTGGGCCCCACAAAAATCCCATTGGGATGGTAGAGATACTTTTCAAGGTTACTTTACTTTCAGGAAAATGGAAGTGCTGTGACTGTTCATGCCCAGTGTAGCAGCCATTTTGTCAGTCAACAAAATCTCAAGGACAGCCATTTTGTTGAGTGTGCTAAGTTCATTCTCTTGGAATTCTAAAAGTGCTTCCCATTCTAAAAGCATGAGTCCAGCACCAGAGCAACAATAGATGAATTACCAAACATCAGTTAAGCTACAACTGAAACATTAGAGTATGACCAAGAATACCCAGAGATTCATAATGGTAGCATATCAATCATGCATAAAAAACCAGAGCAGAGTCTTTTCTCTGTGTAAATCTGAGGACAGATGCAGAAGTATTTGCATCTCTGGTGACCTTCTACATCTCTGCAGTGCCAAACTGGGTAGAGAACTAATCTGTAGGACATTCAACATGAAAGCTTCAGCTGAGCAGATGGACAAGCTTCTTCCACTTGAATATGTATACATGATCATCAAAAGTTTATTACCGTCATAGACCAGCATAAGGAGGGTGGGGTTCAGTCAATTAAAAAGTATAGAAGATACATCAGAGTCTAAGAAAAAATATGAAAAGCTAAAAATATAAAAAAATAAAACAGAAAGTATGTTTGTATGCTGTAGCAGGGTTGGTATCTGAAAGTAGCAGAGAGGTGTATACATACGCATACAGTTCATTACATTATTTTGGCAGCAGGAGCAAACTTATAGGGAGATGAAAAATCTTTAGTGATATTTGGGGAACCGGTGGAATATATCTACGAGGAGGAGAGTGATGTGGGAGATCAAGGCTATCAGGAAGGGGGGGATGCATTCCAGGAGGAAGGAGGAGGCAAGAAGCAGCTGAGTCCGCAACAGGAGCATGGGAAGCGAAAGAGGTTCAGGATAGCCACTCCCTAGAAACTCCCAGGGTATATCCACTAGTTGCCGTAGTATAGATTTAGTCTGGCAAGATTCTGTCTATAAGGTGTAAGCTAATAAAGGAACTGGACTGGACTGGACGGCTTCATCGTTGTTCTTGGGCTGGGCCTGACATCTGCTGCTAGTTTTGCTACTTTTTTGCACAGCTTCTCATCCTTCTCCAGCCTTCTCTCTATTTCCCCATCCCAGTCTGAAAAAGTTCCTTGGGAGAGGTTCCCTAATCCTAACACAAACCCATAGGGCAGTGTTTCTCAACCTTGGCTACTTGAAGAGGTGTGGACTTCAACTCCCAGAATTCCCCAGCCAGCATTGGAGTTCTGGGAGTTGAAGTCCACACCTCTTCAAGTAGCCAAGATTGAGAAACACTGCCCTACGGGTTGAATGGAAACATGAGAAGCCAAGGAGACTACAGAGAAGACTGTCCATTGGCCACCTCACCACTAAGTAAGTGCAAGAAACCCACACTCACCCCTCAGAATCTCCCCCAGACCCTCTCCTCCTTGTTCATATTCTCACTTTAACCACCAGTAAAAGGAAGATGCTAAAGATAAATTAAGCTGCAAAAGAATAAATGAGAGAAAACGGACTCCCCACAAGGAAGAAAAAGAATAATTTCCACCACCAAAACATAAGCCGAAGTGAGAGGCAACTGTATGTGTGCATTTATGTGCACGTGCATCTATCTAAGCATACTGGGGGTGGGGGGAATATAGTGATGTAAAAATAAGGAATCATACTTAGTGTCATGAATATGTTGTAGGAAAGCAAACAATAAAATTTTTATCCAGCCAGAGGTAGCTGTGAACTGAAATGCGGCATCCAATTAATGAATGCTGGAGTGAACTACTATTATTCTTTTACTATCTGATATTACAGCAATGTCGCAGTTCAGCATTTCTTCATTCCTTGGCATTTAATTCCATTTTGCATTTAACTGTACACTTAATGCAGTTTTCGCCATTTGGAGGGAAAAAAATGAATGCGTTCGCCAAACAGAACATAGAATAAGTGTCTTTAGGAAAGCTGAAGAAAATTCAAGAAAATAAATGTGCAAAAATCACACTTGTAGCATGAATTGCCAATAGTTGGGGCTACAGGTTGATCACCCCTAAAATACATGATGAGTTGCTTGGTGCTGTGAGTCTCCTTTGCAGGAAAAAAAAATGGCAAAAAAGAAAAACGATGACATGTGGGTGTCTCCATTTGGCAAGAAGAAACCTCATGCTTCAAACTAATGCTTTTGCTTAGCCTTAATTAGGAATGAAATATTTACTTCTCAATTTGGCAAGAGCAGAGTTCTTTTGGAAAGAAGGAAATTGCTTAAGTGGCTATTTTATTTCGCTCTCTGCCTTGGGGCAACCACCAAACAGAAAGGTTGTCCTGGTTTCTATTACAGAAGAGACGAAATAAGAGAATTTCATAGGTTCTCATAGACATTATAGTACAGCAGTACACGAACAATGCTTTCTACCTCCTCAAAACTACAAGAACAAGAATGAAGAGATTTTGGAATATCTGCCCAGGAGGAGTGCTGATGGTAACGCATTATGCAGTGCCCAAAAGAAGTCCTTCATCAACCTAAAGAAGGTGAAATATGTTAAATATTTGGCTGGCAACCAAGATCCCCTTAAAATCCAGGTTCTGCTGTTATGTGGCATCCAACTGACTTCTGGTTGGTACTGTGTATCACCTTTCCTTTCAAAGAATAAACGCCTGGCTTTTTCAAAACCCAGGGAAGGACCCCAGGTAAGCGTTCAGAAGATGCTAGTTTGGATTCTGTAGCATCCCTCCAGCTAAGAGAATACTCCTCTGCCAGTTCAAGGGGTTATAGGCCAGTGGGGAAGAACCTGATCTGTACCAAAAACTGATCATCTGCCTCCAGATCATAACCTCCATTCTAGGCACTCCAACTTCAAGTCTACACAACTTGGGGCAGCAAGTATAGTTCTCAATAATTTCTTTCAGACCACTTTGATCACCTGTGTTCCATATAAGATCTAAGCTAATGTTTTGCCCTTAAAACGTTGAAGAACATCAGGTGCTCTCTCTCCTCCTTTGGAGGAAAAGAGGTGCCTGATAGCAGCATAAGATCATAATGTGCTTTCCACAGTCTGGCATCAAAACCCACTCCAAGGTATCTAATGGTGTGAACTTGCTTAGTCTTATTCCCTGCTATAATTTAATTGTATTTAAAATTTGTTGCTGCCCATTTCACTGCACAGCGACTCTGGGCAGTTTATAGTAAAAGAATAAATATTAATTAAAATAGAATAAATAGTAATTAAAAACACATTACAAAAGATTCCTATATGAATAATAAATTGCATCCAAGAAGCTGATGTTAACTAAGAGTAGACTCAGTTTGCTTCCAGGTCCAATTCAAGGTGTTGGTTATTACATGACCTACATGATGTGGGACCAGGCTACCTGAGGGACTGTCTCATCCCCATTACGTCGACCTGTCCCACCTGGTCAGGCAGAGGAGGTATGTTGCAGACCCCATCTACAAAAGAATGACTGGTGGAGCGTCTTCACAGGAAGCGTCTTCAAGGCACCAGCCACCCCCAGGGTTGGTTATATCCCCTCTCGCCCCATGCAAGTTGGCAGAGCCAGGTCTTCACCCCTTTCCAGAAGGCCAGGAGAGTGGGGGCCCACCTCACCTCTGGGGGAAGAATGTTCCACAGGGCGGGGCAAAGGCAGAGAAAGTTCTCCTGCTGGGCCCCACCAGTCGACATTCTTTTGTAGATGGGGTCCGCAACATACCTCCTCTGCCTGACCAGGTGGGACAGGTCGACGTAATGGGGATGAGACAGTCCCTCAGGTAGCCTGGTCCCACATCATGTAGGTCATGTAATAACCAACACCTTGAATTGGACCTGGAAGCAAACTGGCACCCAATTTAGCTCCCGCAGCAAAGGTGTTACATGTGCCATACTTGGGGCACCCAAAATTGCCCGCGCGGCTGCATAATCCAAGTTTTCTGTATGGCTCTTTTCCCAAAGGCCCTGATTTAGGATTTTTGATAATTGAGCCTGTTTCGTTTGCTACCAAGAATGATAGATGGCACTGCTCTTTTGAGTCCAATTGCAGTCCAAGATACAACAGTGCCATTATTTGCATACAAAAGGACGGGTATTGTGCTGCCTGGCAGTTTGGAAGATCTTGAAAATTAAACAGTAGGGCTACGTGGAGCATTTGGAAGGGCACTTCACACACAAAAGGAACATCTCAACACAAAGCAAAAACACTTTTATCCCAGTTGTGCCAAAGCAAAATGCCAAGTAGCTTTGCTCTGGTGGCAATCCTGGCAGGAGTGTCTTCGCTGCTGGCATACAGATGTCTGGGTGGCACAGATCCTGCGGCAGCTGTGCCAAGCCTATGAAAGGACAAAACACCTCAATGCTTCAAGCAGCCATTTCAAAGGGTGTTTGACTTACTCCACAAAGTGCCCTTCCTCACAGTTCAGATAAGAAATATATTTCTTCTTTTCCAATCAAGAAACGTTGTGCTGAATGCATCAGTTGGGTTCCCCCGTGCCCCTTCCAATTGCCGGCAAAATACAGAAAAGATGAATTTGCACAATCCTTTCACCTCTTGAATCTGAAAGTTCACATGGGAATATTTAAACTCCAGAATGGCAGCTATTTTCCGATAAAATGTATGCATGTAATCTAGGGAGAGGAAAAAACGATCTTGGTTTTGTGTGTAAATGGGATTTTAAAAAACGCAATCCAACTCTGTGTTAAAATAACATATAAAATGCATTCATAATGTAGTTGATTATATGCAAGAGAGGATTTCATGCTAAGCTTCAAGCCATGGCAGCATCGGACTGATCGTTTCGTTTGTTTGCTGCTAGTTGTCTCACTGCTCACTTGGGAATAGAGAGCTGGACAGGATGTATCTTTCAGCCGATCCAGCAGCCTTCTCTCATTCTCTCCGAACAAATGGGAATAAAATGTGAAACCATTGTCGCGGTCTTCTCAGATGGCTCTTCATCCAGGGAGAAAGAGCAAGGATCAAACGAAGCATCCCCAGGCTTAACTCTGAGAAACTGGCCTCTAACACCAGAGTTGTAGCAGAAGATATAATATTCCATCCCTCACTCATAAATTCTGATTCCGCTCCTCAGACTCAACCACCCAGCCCGACTGTGCTAAAAGACAGAGAGGCAGAGAAATGCCAGGTTACTTGGAAAGGAGACTTACAATTAAGACTCTCAGAAGTAGGTTACCGCTTCTAAACTATGCAGCTTCTTCAATCAGGGTGACCATGTTTCGACTGTGTTTGGATGGTGCCTGTGAACGTCCAGTACAAAATGGGAGATGGCTAGCCCCATAGAGGCCTGCTGTCTTCAGATTTTTCATTTTCTTGGACTCTCCTTTTCCTTTGTTAGTAATGTTTTTAAATGGATGTTTTATGTATTTATATAGATTTATGGTTTTCATGTTTTGTGTGAGTCGCCCAGAGTTCCCCTGTTGGGGGGAGATGGGCGGCGGTGGGGGGGGGAGAGAAATTTAATAAATAAATAAAAGCTTCAGTTTCGCCTCTCAGCATATGCACAACTTCTTTAATACTCTGTTTTTCAATCTTTCTTGCCTTGATCCTTGTCTGACTATTTAGGAACTTAGCCTTTATATAGAAATGAATGCCTTGTTACTCTACTGCCTGAACACTGAGTATCTCTATTAAGTACTGACTTTGGACTGGATGAAGCCTTTGGGGAGTTTAATAAAGACTTGTTATAAAAAGTAGTATGTGCTGCTATTGCTGTAATTTCCAACGCTCTGATTGGAAAACGATGTGCATATTTTTGTTTTAATTATGGAGCTATCAGTTTTCTCAAAAGCACAGAGACAAAGGAGAACTTATAGATGAAGCCGCATGTTATTTGAGCTTCTACCTCTAACATAATTGGTTCATTAGCTATCTTGTTTGGATCTGTGGTTGTCACACAAAAGAAATTTTAGCTGATCACTGCTGCAATTTTCCAACTTCGGGTCCTGACACTGGGGGAAGGGGACAGTCATACACCTGAAGATACCATATTTTAAAAAATGCATCACATCTGATAAAATAAAGAACAACTTTATGGTGACACAAAGCTCATGTCAGCAATCTCTGATTTCAGGGACATTAATATTTGTTATCAGATTAGAAAGGGTCGATCCCTTTGAAGTCAGGGATCACATTATCCTTTAAATAAGATGTTCTGATAGCTGCTGAATTATAACACTCCTTATCACAAGAAAAAGAATGGAACTTTCCACCTTTGACTTCAACTCGGGGAAATATAGATTTATCAGGTTGAAAAACATAATTAAGACGCCTGAACAAATAAACTTTCCACAATAAAACCTGGCAGATCTCCCTGATTACAAATGCTGTTCTCCACTCTACACACATTTCTTCATTTGACCTGCTCTATCATTCACTTTGAAGCAAACTGCAATTCGAGGATACCCACCAACAGCACTGTTTTTGCACACATTAAAGAAGTCTCATATCATTCCAGCTTATGTCAAAACACTTTCCACTATTATTAATGCCCTTACATTGCTAACCATATAAAACCCTGTAATTTAATTTAATGTAATTGCAGCACTTGGTGCAATACTAAAAGAATTCACCAAATATTTAGAGATTTTGCACTTAACTGGACTGGACACCACTAATTTTGCAAAAAACGATCCTCCTTGGAATCCCATACATTTTATGGTGGTACTTCTATGACTGTTAGGTCCTTGGCAAGGACACAAATCATTGCAGTCAATCCCCAGTCAATTAAGTCATGATGATGATGAAGCTCATATGCACATATACCAAACATGTGGATAAATATAAGCAGTGCATTTTTATTTTCTTTCATTCAGATCAGATTGTATCTTCTTGGCAATTCCAGGAGTTTGGGATGATACAACAGGGATCTAGTCAAACCTGCTGAATCCGGTCATTGATTGAAGAATAAGACTAGTCTCTCAAAGTTTTCCCTTTCTAATTTTAAGGAACTATCACCAAAAGATTTAAGTATGGCCAGAACATCTGTGATTAAAACTCATTAAGAGAAGAAAAGGAAGTGTTTATATTCAAATTCATATTCATTTTATGCTACCTGATTCATTTTTTTCCTATACTACCATATTCATTGTATACCTTTGGAGTGGCTTAATACTTTGCCATAAAGGACATGTATTTATTTATTATGTTTCAAAAAGAAATTTAAAGAATATCATTCCAAACTATTCAGTTTATTATAGTATTTAGATAATGGGCAAATGCAATGAAATTTTTACCACAGGTAAGTTTATTTGTTTTTAACTTGACTTTTTAAAATTCCCTATTATGGAATATTTAATACAGTCTCACTGGGGTATACATGTTCTACCTATTGAAATCAACCAAAATCAAAGGGTCAGAAAAACAAGGGGATCAAAAGCAGGATAGTTCTAAGGGAGTAAGGTAGGAGGAGGTCCAGGCAAGAGCACTGTTAGCATGACAAAATCCCAGACTGAACAGGAGGTGCAAATTAAGCCAAAAAATAATCTGGAGTACACCCCCAGGGATTATTGTGGTTTGAGACAGATGCACACCGACTCGTGGTTTTGTAAATGGGTTGGCAAAATTTGAAATGAAAGGCAGGACATTGCAAATGATTTGACTGGGTTATTCCTGGATAACTACAGGTAGTCCCTGAGTTAAGAACGTCCAGGTTACAGATGACCCATAGTTAAGAACGGAGCCTACTGTAGCAAAATTCGAGTTAAATACACAGTGAGTCGAGTTTAATACAAAATGGTTCGAGTTCATTACATAATACTACTTATACAGTATTATACAATAATACTGTTCTGGCTCACATACAAATTTAACTTAAGGACAGACCTTGGGAATGGAACTTGTCCTTAAACTGGGGATTACCTGTACTGTGCAGTAGAGGTGTTGGAGTAGAGGAAGAGCCCAAGTTCATATCTACCCTTCAACCGCGGATGTTCAATCATGGAAGCTCATTAGCTTCCACCCAAATGATCTCACAGGGTTATTTGGAGGGGGAGGAAATTGGAGAAGGCATATTTTGTGCATGTGTGTCTCTGCATTACCCTGACCTCCTGTAGGAAAGATGGGACATAAGTGTTAGATTTATGTCTCACCTTCTTTCCAGGCACCGTACACAGCACTTCTCCAGTTTTTCAAAAACCCTGTGAGGTAGGGTGGTCTGATAAAAGGGATTAGGCCAAGTCACCCAGTGGGCTTTCATTTCTGACTGTAGACCCTGAATAGGAGCTTTCCCTAGTCCAACATCTTAGCCACAGCATCACACAGGTTCTGCAAGAAACAGAAAATATGAAAGCCAATGTTGTATGCTTGCTATTAAGAATAGGAGGGGGTGATTTGTGGAGTCTTCTATTCCATGTGTCAAAAAAAAAAATGGCTTGATTGGCATGTTGAGAAAGCAATTTGTTGTTCTACCTTAGGCAGTAAAATGTCATAGCCTAGACCTGTTTCCAAATTCTAGCCCTGAAAACTCCTGAGATTAATCTCGTAATCCTTAAATTGCAAGTCAATTTACACCACCTTCCTGGGTCAGCAGGTAAACTCAGAGAGGTTTTTATCCCAGCTGTGTTGACAACCTGTTCTACTAGTCACAGAACCTACAGATAGGCCCCAAACATCTGGAAGGTGCAGGTACCAGCAGCTCATCCCTGTTCTTGCACCTTTTCCTGGGCAGGTAAAGTTAGGAGGGAGGAAAATACCCTGTTCTAATTTTCTTGAATTGTATGGGAAGAATTCCCCATTGCATTTTTGTATCCCTCAGCAAGCAGCTGTGTGAATGGCCTGATAACATTTTGTTTTCAAAAAGAGGTCTTGACCAACACCAAGTTCAAATGTGTCCCTGATTAATTCCAATGGCAGTCACATGTAATTGCATGACACTGTTTTCAATTTCCCATAATGCCTCACTATGGCATTCTTCCAAAACTCCCAAAATGAAAAGGGCAGACTTGGACCAGATCTGCTTTGGAGATATTCTGAGAATGTCCAATTGGCCATTCAGAAATTCAGCTGCCCCGTGGACATGGTGGTGGCGGGACACACAGCGGCTGCTGGAGCCCCTGAAGTAGAAAAGGAAATGGAAAAAAGAGTCCAAAACTTCAGAGTACCAGTGATATTGCTGTAATGTGAGTCAGCTGCACTGAACCTGTACAATCAATGTAAAACATCCCCACCCCCCACCCCCAGAACCTGTCAAATAAGCACAACATGGGGTGGACAATGGATTAAGACAGCAGCCTGGCAACATTTAGATCTACAGGAAAGAAGTCCTGATCCATTATGTTGTGTTTAACAGGCTGTACTCATACATTCAGAGTTGACTTTGGGCTTGCAAGATAGTTGAAAAACAGAGAAAAAGGTAACTAACTCGAGTAACAGTGATCCTTAATCAATGAAACGTCCAACTGTCACACATATACAAGACGGGGAGCTAATCTCCTTCCTTGGAGCAGCAGACAAGCCAAGTTGGTCTTCCAAAGAAAATAAATCAGATCCAAAAAGTGTAGAAGAGCTCACCAACAAATTAGACGGTACTGGTCCTGTGAGCTCATTCATGCCTGAGGGTGGCCTGCTGTGAGCAGATAAGCAAAAACCAGAGTTTGTTATCAGTAGCAATATTTTGTCCTGCCTCATAAAAAATTGACACAGCTGGAGGTGAACTAATTGAGAAGAGAAGATAGCAACATCGAAGGGATTTCAAAAAGTAATTAAAGAGCGATGAGCAAAGGGAATCTGTGGAAGAAGGAATGCCCTGGGCTTGGAGAACACCAAGAAGTTCAAAGCCAGTTCCAAAAGTGACCTTTAATATGGATGAGCAAATGTGTATTAAGCTGGAGCAAAAGGCTCTCAAAAGCTTTGATCGGAAAAGTCCACATAATCTTCACTTCAGAGGTCTGAGCTTCTGAAAACGATAATATATGAGTTTTTTTATTTTGTTTGTTTATCTGGATTCGCTGCATGGGTGTAGAACTGAATCTAAAGATTGTTGAGCTAATAGAGCATATTTAGCCAAACTGACACTTTTCTACTTGTTGTAGCAACAGCACACCAGGATTACACCAAATTAGGGAATGGTACGATATAGCTTCAAAACCTTGTGATGACTACTATCGCTTACAATACTGGCTAGATAAACTAGGATACTAGCAAGGATAAACTAGGATACCAACAAGGTGTCTCCTAGATCCAAATGGTTTGGTGTAGATATAAGCACATACAGTATCACGCATACCAAATAAAAATACTACTAAGTATTAAATATTAAAGGAGTTCTCGCCTACAAATTCACCTTACAGGCTTTCCAACAAGCGTCTAGAAGGCCGCTCCAAGAAACAGAGTGCTTCGTTGGAGGGATTTATTTTTTCCTAATGCATAGAACTATTATTTGTTTTAAAAGATGATAGCCATCAACTTTGGTGGCTTGAAAGAAAAACTCTAACAGGACAAAAAGGCTATGGATGACTCCCATCCACAAGATTTGTTGAATCTATAAGGTGAGAGCCATTCAGCTGAGGTCAGACCCAAGATGAGGATAATTGCCAGTGGCCTTCCCAGAAGCATCAGACTGGCCATAACGTTAGACTTGATAGACCTTTGGTTTCTTTTAATAAGACATTTTTTTGCTATTGTATTCAGGGTAGCCAACTTGATATGCAGGGACACTAAAGAACCCTTGACAGATTTCCTGCTCCATCTGACATTTTAAATGTTTTAAAGACATTTTAATGTTTAAAAATGTGGAACTGGCATATTACAAAACCCAGTCCCAGCCTCCAGTGTTTTCAAACACGACTCCTCCACAGAAGCCTGCTAGCTTAGAAAATAAAAATAGTGGGTACTGGCAACTGGGCAATTTGTTTTTTGGAAATGTAGATACCT
Source organism: Python bivittatus (assembly GCF_059951505.1). Taxonomy (NCBI): domain Eukaryota; kingdom Metazoa; phylum Chordata; class Lepidosauria; order Squamata; family Pythonidae; genus Python; species Python bivittatus. The sequence goes on from NW_028277110.1 coordinate 730,325, forward strand.
CCCCAGAAAACAGTAACCCTCTGGGGTAGTGGCAGAGATTATTCTGGGATGCCTCAGGAGAAGCAATTTCACTAATTCTGCCTTCTTTTAAATGGATATTTTGACTGGCCACTCTTATCCCATTTTATGGCAGGAGATGCTCATTCTTGTGGACAGTTACAGGGTGAAAACATGCGTGATATTTTTCAGATTCCAAAAGTAGCTACTGCCTGTAAAGGTAGCCTTATGCAAAGTTACAGATGTCTATGAAATTCAGCTCAACATTTTTGTGAACCTTTTCAAGGAGGAGACAGAATATAACCTTTCATTGCCATATCATATGCTTCAGACACAGCTTCAGATATTTCTACACATTCCTCCCCACTTTGCAAGCATCTTTCATTTAGTCTTAAGATTTGTCTTTTTTTTTTTTTTTTTTAAAGAACATTTATTTGATTTGCTTCAGTAAATAAAATAAGCTTTGTAAGCTTATGGAGGAAATTTGCAATAAATGTTTGCAAGGTTGAAGAATCCAATACAGACTGCTGTGATTATGATTTTCAGCAAACAAACAAAACAATCCCAAACAAAGAAAATAATAAATTGGCTAGATTATATTTATATTGACTTGTTAGCCTTTTCATATATTATGATTGATCTCCATTTAGCAGTGGCATTGCTTTTACTATTCCTTTTAATTTATAGATCCTATTAATCTTGCTAGCACACCATTCATACAAAGGATCTTTTATTACTCTTTTTCCTCTTCCAAAAATGTAGCATGCATTAAAAAAAATAAAAGTTTATACTCTGAATTTTCTCTGAGGCTGTCATACAATAATGTTGAGATATGCTTATGTGTTTACTAGCAATATTACTCCATTCCATCAAGAAATCTATGGAACTTTGTTTTCCCATTATCACTGATAATGTGACACAAGAGATTTCTCCTAATAAAGCTATGAGAAGCTTTAATAAGATATCAAGTTGAAGATCTAAAATCCTAATTCAAACGGCAAGTGTTCAATAGAATAAACTGGGACAGCAATATTTGATTTATTTTACATGGCTGAAGAGTGCAGCAACTTCAATGGAGCAATGGGAATTGGGTTTTTGGCCTCTTTCTAGAAGATGAGGAGGAGGAGGATTTGGGGGGGGGGGAGTTCATATTTTTAGACAAAACTTTCTGAATTGTATACATCCATTTTCCTAGTCTTTTATTTTTCAGCCGGAAATTGTCCCAAATTTCAGGAGCGTGGTTGCAGGGTGCATGTAAAAAAAGGATATCTGATAGCCACCTAGCTCATGATCCACAGTTGCCCATCACATACAGAAGTATATCTTTGAATGCAAAAATTTTCAACAAAAATGAACTTTTACAGCCTAAAGAATGCAATTTTTCATGAGCAAAATGTAGGAAGAGAAATGTCAACAGTGTTGGGCCAAACCTGAATTGGACCGAATATATGAAGAACTCCAGACCCCTTTAATTCAGACGAAGTGCTGAGCATAATCTTTTATACGTTCCCGCCCTCTGAATGTAGCTCTCCTGCTTCTGAGCGCTCAGACTCAGAATGATTCTTTTATAACCTCTATGGTTTTCTATAGTCATCCAGAAGTCTAAGGCTTCAGAAACAGCTATGGGCTCTTTAATTCTAGAAAGAGAAGCAAGAAGAGATGAAGATAAGGAATTGTCTAATTCAGTGTTTCCCAACCTGGGCTACATCCAGACATCCTATCAATGACCCTGTATCTATAGAATTCTAGGAACTGAAGTCCATATATCTGGAACCTGCCCATACCGGGAAATATTAATCTAATTCTCTTTAAGGCTTCAGTTGATCAGAAAGATTAACTCAGATTAACATGGTATGTATACCTTGCAATGTGCTCTGCAGGGTCCTGATACTACCAGAGCCCAGATCTGTTCATGCATCTTCTACTCTGCCAGAATCAACTGTGACTCTTATCAGACCAGGACAGTAATGGACATGGGATCACCACACTCTGTGCAAGACATGCACACTTAAATTCAGAGAACTTCCCCTTGGTCTGTAATTAGGCTTGGGGGGAAAATACCCTTTCATTATAATCCATGGAAAATTCTTCCCAAACACAACTATAGCAGAAGGAGTAAAATTTAAAGAGGGAATAGGGGAGGAAGGAGTTGAGACTGAGCAAGAACTGGCAGGAACCCAAGTGTTATAGAGAGCCAGTCTGGTGTAGTGGTTAAGGCAACAGGCTAGAAACTGGGAGGCTGTGCAATCTAGTCCTGCCTTAGACATGAAGCCAGTTGGGGGACTTTGGGCCAGTCCTTCTCTCTCCACCCTAGGAAGAAGGCAAGGGCAAACCATTTCCAAACTCTTGCCAAGAGAACTGCAGGGACCAGTCCAGAGAGTCACCAGGAGTCAACACTGTCTCAAAGGTGTGTACATACACACACACAAGACACAGATGTTGTAATAAACCAGAAAGTGAGGACAGCAAGAATGTAATGTGCAACCTAGAAGGAAAGATGAACAAATCCACAGATACAGCAAGTGGTAACAAAAGAGTCACTTGCTTCACCTGCTTTGCATGCAAAGAAGGAAGAGGGCTTTTTAATCAGGTAGAACTAGAGAAGCCAGCCTTTCCATTTTTCATCCAGTTATGACTATGATTATGTAATACCTATTGTAATAGGTGTTAGATGGAGAGGAAAGCCATAGAACAATAGCAGAGCACAAATTTACATGCAGGAAGTTCCAAGTTAATACCTAAGATTTCCAGTGAAAATAGCAGTGAACAATCCCCCAGCACCTCATTCATAGGATCTCATAATCCATCTTGGCTCCTTTTTTAAAAAAAATTAAGGCTGGGAAGAAAACTGTTTCTATTTCAACCCTTAAAACCCCAAACCCCACAAATGGCCCTAAATGATGCTGTTGAAATTTGGGAAAACGGTCCTATTTTACCAGTGAAATGTTAGACTAGGAGATGGGGGGAGAACAGTGACCTCTCAGTGATGTTTCCTACTTCCAATCTTGGCCTTAATCCCAACCCCCAGGGCCCTGCTCCTTCTGATATCATTAGCTACCATCCTGAGGTCCTCCAGATGTTTTGGAAGTTAGATGCAGATCTTGCCCAATTGAAGATTTATCTCAGAGGTGGACCAAGGATGAAATCCACAAAGAGTTCTGGTTGTGCATAGCTGGCAGCAGGGGCTAGACAGATTTTTAAAAAATGATTTAAATCACATACTCTTAATTTGCTGCCTCTCTAGATAAAAGGATCAGGTGATAGGAAGGATTTTTCTTGAGCGCTTGCCAAGGAGAGACAAGACTGGTTAGAAGGCTAAATTTGGCCGAAGGTAATTTGATATTCTTGTAAGTCCTCCCTCCCCTGACCCATTCATAAATACATTGTCACTTTACTAAATCCTACAATTTTATGCAAATTAAATTACAGGTTTGCCTTGCTGGAATATCGCAATGAACTAAAAATTTAAATGGGACCCAGCTAATCTGATCTGTGAACAAGTCTTTGAAGGAAGGGTGGCGGGGGGGGGAGATTTATATCCATTGCCTCTAATTTGTTTTAAATGTTTAAAGAACTCTGCAGCAATCACTTTCAATCAGGGAGAAAGCTTTTTTTTTTCTTTTTCTTTTTTAAAACCCTTTAGCTGAGGAAGGAAGTAAAGATGGAAAGACACAATTTGGCGAATCAATTTAATTTGGTGAGATGGCATATATACAATGGCGCTCATTATTATGAATGTTGGGTCTATCTTCTAAGTGAATTGACTCAATTTGAACTTCCTGGAGTACTACTAATCATCTGAAAGGAAGATGATTCTTAATTTAAAATGAAGCCCATTCCCCAAATGATCAGACAGACAGAAACTACCTAAATAACCTGGCTCCACTATTGTTATTTTCAGGGAACCTAAGTCATCTTCTATTTTAAAAATAAATGGCTGGACAGGGTGAGTTATGGGCTGTGGGTGGGTGGAAGTGCTTTCCCTTTCAGGTGTGAAAATAAGAATGTGCAGAACTCAAAAATTAACGGACAAAAATGTTTTGTAATAGGCAAAACAGAGAAAGCGGGGTGCAAAATGCATCCTTTAGGGAAAATGGTATAAAAAGATGAAGGCTTAAATTGAGCTAAAAAGGAACTAAATTGAGTCATCTATTTTCACTTGGAAACAGGGAAATAGTTTACCCCTCCATTCTCCTAGGATATGTGACTTCCTGACCTGGCTTACAATTTTGGGATTAACTGATTGATAATGCAGTATGTTTTACTTCAGTTGCAGACCAGCACAAAACTAATAATGCAACAGACACTCTAAAATAGAATTAAAAATTGATATGTAATTTGGGAGGGTAGAAATGTTTGTAACTACTGCAAAGAAGTCAGTTCTTTAGATATCTTCCTTTGTCTCTTTTCCTTTTCTCTTTCTCTTTTTCTTTTATTCTTTCATATTCTTTCTTTTGTCTCCTTTTCCTTTTGTTTCCACAGTTTTTTAATCTTAGGTAAAATTTTCTTTAAAAAAAATATAAAAAAGTATTTTTTTAAAAAAGATGATAGAATAACATAAGGTAAAAATAAAATGATTGATGTAAAATTACAAACCTACTAGGGTTTGTTGGGCTTCAGCAAGTATTAGAATCAATATAAGTTAGCATAGCTCTACATACTTGTAGTATTTTACAAATCCTAGTACTTCTTATGTCCTTTTATAGTTATTTTAGTTATCTATAGCATTCAGACTATTTATTGTAAAACTGATTGTAGTTTTATAGGTCTTTTCTGGGTTTCAATCTTTGTAGTTGGTAATTTTATATTAATAACTTATTTTTACCCTATTTTATTCTATCAACATGATTTTTTTTATTTTTACTTCTACAACCAAAATAAAACAAACACATTAAACAAATATTTAAAAAATTAAACTGTCCAATAGCCAACACTCTAATAAGACGTACTAAATAAATACAATCTAAGTAAAAACATATATGATAAAATCAAATAAAATTAAAAAATTAAAACACCCTATAAACTAGGCAGCAGCATGGCAGTCACTCAAAAGCTTACGAATTAATGTACATTTGACAGTCGATTTAAAAGCCTGGGGAAATAGAAAAGTCTTTACCTGGTGCCTCAATGATGCTAAGATGTATGCCTGTTGAGCTTCTCTGGGGAAGGCATTCCATAAACGGGGCACCACCACAGAAAAAGCTCTCCCTCTTATACAGATCCATCTCATCGCCTTTGATGGGTTGCCCTCATTAGAAGATCTTAAGGTCCAGGTAGGTACATATGGGAGGAGGTGTTCCTTCAGGTAACTTGAGGGCATTCCATGAGTAGGGTGCCAACACAGAAACAGCTCTTCCCCTTACAGAGGCCCACTTGACCTCCCTTAGTAATGGGGCCTAGAGGAGGGTTTCATTAGATGATCTTAAAGTCCAGGTAGATACATATAAGAGGAGGTGCTCCTTGTTTGGCAATCTTCCATCCAGAACTCACCAGCTCCAGCTTTCTGAAATCAGGCAAAGTCAGGTTGTACTGCTATCTACGTTGGGTGAAAGTTATGTATGAAAAGAAAAACAAGCTGGTTTTTTCCCCCTTTTTTTTCTTAATAAAGAAATTACAGAAAACTTTGGAGATCTGACGGAATTTAGAATTAAATCAGATTGTAAGGATGCAAAATTGAACCAGGCTGACTATAAATAAGCCTATGCATCTTTACCTGGCCTAAACATTAAAGAATTCCCAATGAAGCCACCATGGATTGTCTGAGACAATCTCCTGGTAGCATTTCTAAAAACAAAGGCTATATGTACACATCTGCAAACCTGAACTACTTTTTTGGAAGTTGATTATGACAATGAAAGCTGCTAAAATTATCCTTCTTACAGTAAGCTGTTTGTTTACAGTGATGCCTGTCTTGGCTGTGACTAAAAGAAACCATGTAATGTAATTTTCTACAACTCATCTATGAAAATACAATCAGGCTTTTCAACCTTATAATTAGGGGAAAACCTGCTAAGGATAAATTCAGTGCATAAGAAATTAACATATCAGTAAACGACTGATCATTACAATTTTCAAAATTTGCATGTCTAGGAATCCTTTAAAAAGATGAGAAAAAAAGTCTTGCAATTCTGTATGTTCCATATGGAAATCAAGACTTTTATTAATGTCTTATGTGAGATGTTAGAATGTTACAACATACTGAAATATGCGCATTTCATCTAAAGGTAAAATTAGGTTATATTTTGAAGCAGGTTGATCATTAACATTAATGATTGCATCAGGGAAATTTTAAAAAATCCATTATATCATAGTCTGTACCTGGTCTTTCAACAGAGTAATGATGTACTGACATTTTTATGAAATTTTTGGAGTGAGTCATTCCATTAATGATGGCCCTCTAAATCCAGGTGAGTATTTTAAGAGGACTGGCAAATAAATATGAATGTAGTCTTTCTATAAGCACTTAAAGGCTCAACTTGACTTTTTTTTTTCCTTTTAGCAAAACTGTAATAACAGATAATACAAAATGTCTCAGAACTATATAATGAAGAATAAGGGCAGTCACAAAAGTGGTGCTCACAAAAAACACATCAGCTTTTCTTCCAAGCTTCATGAAAAGGTCTGCACCTGTCTTTGTCCACAGACCTTTGACAAAAGACCAACTTTTGCACACATCTGTATGTCTAACGTAATTGAACACACGCATCCCAAATTTTCTCTTTTTTCCTATGGTCTAGACACTCTGTACTACTTAGTTCATTGTCATTCTATTTTTACATTAGTTCAGACATCCTCTTTCATTTCTGACATCTCTTCCCAAAGCACTTAAGAGGTGTCAAAATGTCTGAGCACTTTTTGGTTAAGTAATGGTACATTATAGATTTTCTGAGGTCACTGACAAACTGAGAGAAAACTTTCTAAACCAAGATGTACAGTTTGGCTCCAAGCCCATCAGTTCACAAGATTAGGCTTATTGGAGAGACTCATTTGGAACTGGGTGAAGGTTACAGAAAGAATTTCAAACTACGACAGGCTTGTAAGACATGTCAGGTCGCCTTTCAATTTATAAGATTTAGCTCCCCCTGAGCTGGACATGTTTTTTAAATTGTGGGAAGATTTTCTGGAAGTCTGAAGGTGCTGGGGGGGATGAGAAAAGGCAACTTGTAGGACCAAGGCTGCATATGGCCCCAAGAATCCTCCTTTTCAACCCTGTATTTTTCAGACCTGCACTGCTGAAAAATAACAGTACAGTTTCCTGCCATTTTGAGATGGGAGATGGATGAAAACAGTTATGTGAAGGGCTGGCATGACCCACTTCAAAAACAAAGTCTCTCTTCCAAACTCCCCCCCCCCAACAATCCAGCTATACCTATTGATATGATGTGGCCCTGCCCACTTTGTGGTCTTCAACCATCCACAAATGTTGAGTGTGGCCCTTGGCAACCAAAACATTGGCTACTTTTCCCTACTGTATCCATTATCCTGGGCTGACAATCTGGGGATTCCTATGGCTACATTCCCTTCCCAGGCAATTACCCCTCACAAACGTCTCCAAACGTTGCTTCTAATTTAAAATTTTAATATTACAGAAGGGGCAAATTGATTTGCACATGGAAGCACTCATATAAAAGATATTTAATTAAACATTTAATTTAGGTTTTGATCTGCCTTCACCTATAGCTTCTACCTCTAATATGACCCCCAGCAGGCCAAGGGTGTCCTCGGTTTTATGTCCTTGCTTCAGGATCTCAGGAAGGAAGGAAGGAAGATCATAAGAAATGTGAACTGGGAAGGAAGGGAGATGATTAGATTTTCTACATACAGTGCCACACTACCACTTTTTTTTCCCCGCAATTCCTAAAAAGCCTTTAAAATCCTCCCCTACTTATCAATAGTTCTACTGGCTTTGAAACGTTAAGAATAAAGAGAGGGGAAAAAAATGAACTGATCACTGTTCCTTTCACTGACCACTAGGAAAATCCAAAACCTGGCATGTAATCAGAGCCCTCCCCTTTGAACTGCCACAGCAGTTGGAATAAGAAAAATATCCTCAACGCATTCTACGTACTGTGGAGTCCTTGGTGCTCGCTGAGCTGGTCGTTTGCTTGCAGTTGCTTGGTAGCAAACCCCACACTCCCTCGCATTGATGATGCTACCTAGCTGGGTAATGAAATGTCTGCGAAAAAAGCACCAAGCTCAGCGAGCACCAAGGACTCCACAGTTCAACCCTGAGCTACAGAGATTCTCTTCTATTGGAACTACATAGAATGGAAAGAAAATAAAGTGCTCTCTCTCTCGCTCTCCTGCTCTCACATACACACACACAAACACACTTTCCCCCCCGTATATGTTCCATGCATCTATCTGGTCCATCACCAAAATCATGCCAACCCGCCCCCTGCCAAAACGAACCCACCCCCTGCCAAAACCCCAGTCCTCCTGTTTCAGTTTAAAGCCCCTGCAAGCTCTGAAACTGGAATAACATGTCAACATTTCTGCAGCTTGCCTCCTACGGTCCCAGCCAAGTGAGCAGGAGTGAAACTCAAAAAAGTGATTTCTCTTTCACCTTTCTCTTGAGGTGGGGTGGGGGAATCAGCCAATCTGCAAAGTATCAGACTGCTTTGTTTGTTTTCTAAGTGATTTCCAAAGGATCCCAAAGATAAATGTAAACTGAAGCACTGGGGGATAGGAAAAGAAGAGAAGGTAAGGGTTGCCTTGAGTTTAAGGCCTGAGCATGGAGTTCCATCAATTGAGAAACAGCATTGGAAACTACAAGCATTTGAACCAGAAACATCTCTGGGGGAGATGGGCGGCATATAAATGTAATAAATAAATAACATAAATTGGCTCCGTTCTCAAACACTGCTGAAATCATGAAGTCACAAAGGTTCAAATGGGCCTTGAAACAAACACAGAGTCCTCATGTGTAAGTACAGAGAAACTTGAAGTATCAAAAAGATAGTTTGCAATCCAGATTTGCACATTGTGTTGTCCTTTCCTCGACCAAAACAATGTGGACATGATGCTGTGGGTTGTAAACACTTACTATTGTCACTGCACAGATTAGTGTAGACTTGCAAGAGTTTTAGAATGGACAACATCTGTTTTTTGAGGGAAGAGAGGTCTTGTTTTCCGAGCACATTTGCACACGTAGTTGAATCAGTTGTCCCACAAAGGTTATATGGGAATAAGCCTCTCTAAATGGCTTCCAGATAACCAACTAGATAACGAACTAATCAGAAATTGTGTACAAGATGCTAAAATTGTCTACTGAAGACCTAGTTAACACCTTTAACACAGCTGACTGTTGATCCTGCCTGGAAGACAAATCAGCTCCATATGAGGCTCAGCCAGAGAAACAAAATATCACAGTGATCATCAATTATGGTTAAAAACAGTCTGAAGTTATATTTGCTGCAAAAAAGAAATTAGCCAGAGAAATACTGATTTTTCACATCTTCCATTTTTGCCAGGGATGATTTCCCTGGTTTCTCCAAAAAAGTAGTGACACTATCCCTACCAATATTAAGAAATACTTAGAGAATGGCAAACAACATTTTAAAAATCCCTATTTTCTTAGACCACCCTCAGACTAATGTTCACATTTGAGAACGAACTATTTTCAGTTCTGTGTTCAGTAACAGAAGCATCACCTTATCAATTTACAGAAAGAGTTTAAAACCAATAAAAGACTGACCCTTGGTCTAGCAGTCACTCTGGCACACAAACCTACTGGATACTCTTCTTTTATTATGTGTTGGGGGGAAGATGAAAGAAATATAAACAATACATAGGTCACAAAAATGAACTCAATCGCATAAATGGGAATGAAGAAATGTTGTAGACATCTTTTCAACTTTTTAAAGGATTCAAACATCCTCCCAGGCGAGGAAAAAGGCATATCTCAAAATTATTCTTGTTTTATTTATTTTGCTTGTTGGGCCTTGTCTAATCTTTTTTGGAATGATGGCAAAGGAGGAGAAGACCAGTTCCAAAAGATGCACATCCTTTCGATCCTTCAGCTGTTCTTCATGCGAAGAACAAGAAAGGTAGCACAAGAAAGAAAAACCAGGAGAACTGAAGAATTTTGTAATTCATTTTTAATCTAACTGATTTTGGTTATTGTTCTGAGAAAAAGGAATGCCTTTTTTTAGTTTTTGGGGAGAAGCAACTGGGAGAACCAAAAACATTACTGAAGTAGCATAGACAGCCAATCCTCTCTACATCTCTAAGATTTCTTAGATATGAATCTAAGCAACAAATACTGTAAATGAATCCATTCAGGTTCCCATTGATCTAAATGCTCCATATATTACATCAGTTTTTAGAGTAAGCTAAAGTCCACCAAGTGTCTCTCCCCCCCTCCCCCCATTTAATTTAAGGTAAACCCTCATTCTCCAGGCACTAAATGTAGAACTTCTCACATTGAACTTTGTTGGTTATAGAAAGTTTCACAATTTCTTTAATTTTGGTAATCAAAAGGCCCAGCCTATCCAGGTCAGCCAATTTTCGAATGATAGCTTCTCTACATTTGGAACTGTGTTCCAATTTACCTTCCCGTTAATAGTTAGGTTAGGGTATATCCTGTAGCTGTCAGTGGTGATTACCTACAGCTTAAAAGAAAAATATGTGGGTCATTCTGTCTACAGATTTTCTTTGCAAAATGACATGGTGAATTATTTTAAAATGGGCTGATATTTTCTGAGCTTTCTTTCAAAATGGCTGTTGCAGTGGCTTTTAATGTTTTATGGAAGAGAGGTTACCTCCTCCATGTCATTCCCAAGATGCTTTTGTTGGTGAACTTTGTCTTGATCAGCTGAAATGGCCTTGTGATCCTTACTGCCTAATGAACCATTCGGCTTTTTATTAGCTGAATTCATCTAGAGAATCCTTGTCTAAAATTCCAAACACTAAAGACTCTCATTTTTTTTAAATCAACAAATTCACAATATTCATCCTATTCAAAAAAGATCTAACAAATGATTCTGAATTCTGTCTGAAGCAATACCACTCATCAACCACATTCCCCTTGAGGGTGAAATGAGCATCACATTTGGCCAGAGTGTTCTCATAGTTACGAGGGATGAGCAGAAGAACATTGTTTGCACAGAACAGCTGGTTTTGGATAGTCCATGCTCAAACTGAAATATGCATGTTTAGGACATTTGGGGCCATATACGGAATGAAACAAGACTATTTTGTTCCAGAAGTGAGCCAAAGTGTGGTAGTTCAAGGGAGAAGAAGTTTGAAATGAAGCAAAAATAGGAATTTCCTGACTTCACCCAATACAATCAAGTCCAATGTTCCCTAATGATTGGAGTGTATAATTATGCTTTGGACATACAAAAGAAAAAGAAACAAAATTTAAGCAATATAATTGAGCAATAATAACAACTGCTTTGCATCCTATCTTCGCCTGTTACGGCCTAATTACAAGCAACTAGGTAATACACACACACATACAGGGACACACGCTACCTTCCTAGGCAGAAAGCCCCTTTTTTGAAAATCCATTCATCTTTGAAAAGCTGTGAAAATAATTGGCCGCAGAGCTCCCTGCCTTTGGAAAACCATCTTATTCTGAAAACAAAGCTGTGAAAATAATTGACGATACCCACCCTATGCCTAGAACATTCACAGCTGACAAAAAGATATACTGTTGGTTTTTTGTGGGTGGCTTCCCAGACATAGCTAATATACCATGCCATGTTGTTAAGCAGAGAATCAAAGCTCTATCTTTCTATCTTCCTTCCTTCCTTCCTTCCTTCCTTCCTTCCTTCCTTCCTTCCTTCCTTCCTTCCTTCCTTCCTTCCTTCCTTCCTTCCTTCCTTCCTTCCTATTTAGGCGCACTAGAAGTGTTACTTCTAAGTTGGCTATCAAATTTCTAACTGATGTGCAATTGTTTTCCAGCTACCTGCAACATAAAATGGGAAGGGGAGGAGCACTGTAGGATTCAGCCTTTCACGCATACCACATTTCTACCTTTTGACCGAAATTACCCTCTCCCAGTTTTCCAAACATCAAGCCTCCTTTTGCATGCTGCTGTTACATGCAGAATTCAGAGTTCAGGCCAGTTCCAATACATAACAAAAGCTGGAGTAAATTCAAAGTTGTGGCATCAAACATAATGAAACCCAGCGTATAGTGACATTCACTTGATTCATTATTTATCTATTAGCTTTGTAAACCACCTCAGTCCAGAGCTTCTATATTTACAGGCTCTAAAGATAAACATTAGAATTAATATCACATTAAATCAACCTGCCACCCCAAACAGAAGCTACCCAGGTGGTTTGGAACTACAACTCTCAGGGTCAATAAAAAACTAGGAGCCTGAACCTTTTCATTTTCATTCTGTAACAGCCTCCCCATTCCCCCAAAACATGCACACACTGATTTTTATAACATGAACATAGTAATGTTGTTCTGATAACAAAGCTATCCACATATAAAGGACAATGAGATCAAGTGCTCTCTGGAACACACTATCCCCAATTTCTTTGTATGAATGATTGCTTATGATCAAATGACGATACAGGAGTTACACTGAATTATCCCTTTCCAGTATTTTAGCACAGTAGGGCAAAAAGGGAAGGACGCCCCTCTCTAAACCAATTCCCTCCAGTTGGGTTGGCACAACAGCTTCCAGAATTTCCACCCAGTATCTACTGTCCATAACATATTCACCAACTTACGAACTCTTCCTGGATCGGTAGGCAAATCTGGATTGTTGAAAGCATGTCGTGAAGCGCTTACCCAAAATAGCTATCATGAGGGCTGCCTGTTCGTAAACAGCTTTTCTGGTGGGCGTGGAAACTCACAGCTCTTTGAACCCAAAGTGGAAAATGTCCTTCGGATCCGGCCAGTGGATACTCACCACATCAGTCAACACTTTCTTGAAGAAGCTATTCCTCTTTCTGGGTTTGAAGGTAGTTGCACGAGCTCAGGACTATACATGTTTCAATTACAGAGGTGGAAACAGGGGGCAATGAGGTCACTGTCATCTCTGACATGCTGTTAACTCAGAGATACGTTTTCCTGGGCTTCTGCAAGTCCAGGTTAAGGTGCAGCTTCTTTAAGAAAATGCAGGTAGGTATAGCAAGCAAACCCCTGTCTTCTCCAAGGTACTTTTCTGCTTTGGATCTGAAGATCAGGACAAAACATGCAAAAGAAAACTAATCACCCTGCAGATGCCACCCATCTTCCCCTGCGTACCCTGTTTTGAGCACGTCATCACACTTCCGAAGAAAGTGATGGGGCAGCTTCATAAGTCACCCTATCTAATTATTCCCTGCAGTTCTTCTCCCAGGTTTACAGTTGTGATTGATTCCATCTGATGTAGCCTTTTAAGTGACCACGCTTCTTTATGGCACATCAAGCATCACGAGCCTTTTTTTTTTTTTTTTAACATTACTTTAGCTCTATAAAGTAGATTATTGTCAGGAAACGTAAATACAACTGTGCAATATTTCAACATGCTTAATGTTCAGAAGCACTTAAATGTTCGTGGACCCTAGCAATTCCAGCTTATAATTTCAGGATAATCAAAGGAGAAAATGCTACTTCACACTCCCACAGAGTTTCATTTCACGTAGGACATTGCCTACAATGGGTCCAGGAGAAAGGTGGCATTTTCTGCGCATAGAAATAAAATAGCAAATTGGGGGCGGGGGGGGGGAGAGAAAAGACCTCACCCTATGTTTCAGCTGATTATATAAAGTAACCCTGAGGGTTTAGTATTTAGTTATTTAATATTGTAATCTAGTGGCCATAAAAATCAACAGTTTAGAAAAATGTAGTCATTTCTCTTAAGCAATAATAACTGAAAATGAAATGATACTGAATCCGATTTGAAATGACTCAACCTCATTTAACAGCTGTGAGGGCCTAATGTATCCTGGAAAACTCTAGTTTCCTCCAGATTTTGGTCCTTTAGTTGTCCCAGCTCAGATGTGTCACTTAAGATGGCTAAAGTAGACATTCCCCAAAGAAAAGGACCAAAGACAACACTGATTTCCATAGACTTTGCACATGGTTGATGCACATCCATAACTGCACATTTGAAAAATATTGCTTTAATTCAAAGAGCAGTGCAGTATTTCTCATCACAGTGGCTGTCGCTATGAGGGCTTGTGAAGGTTGGTCATGTTGCTTGGGTAGAAGAGCATCTGTGAGAATGTGGTGATAACATGAGGTTCATTTTCCAGACCACAGCTCTGAACCATTATTGTTGTCTACTTCCATCTCCTAGCCTTCACATTTCAAGCTCTTCATAACTAAGAAACTTACTATCTGATCTGTTCTTGTATTATCATTTGTTCACATTTGGCCTCCTCAGCCCAACCTGGTAAATTCCTCAACAACTTTAGAACTCATTTCTATCAAAGCTTCCTGGGTGGTTCAGCAAAGATTCGTTATAGCTTTATGTGTCAATTACCTGTCTGCTAACAGCTAGTATTTCCATTTCCTATTCATTCTACTTTAATTTTCTTCACTTTTCTCATTCCTGTTTAGGCCACAAAACACGCCTTTTGTATTTAGCAACTGACAACCTTGACCTATGCGCTACATCATTAATGACTCTTGTTCACCAAAATGGGCTCTCAGGGGAACTTGCAGTTCTAAAATCTCTAAAACCATTATGATTTTTACACAATAAAGAGCTTTAAGTGTAATAAAATGAAAGTTAACTTCCCCTTCCCCAAATTTGACAATCCCTTTGCAGGTGGCAAAATTCGGAGTTGTTTTGCAAATGTGTGTTATTTTCCCCACCCCCAAATATAAGGAATACCATTTCTCAATGATGTCCATGTCACCTTACAAAAGTTAGGACATATTCACCAGACGATTATTTTATCACCACCCTCAAATCCACCTCTCCATTTATTTTTGGCTTTGGTTTGGTACCCCCCAAAAATGAAAACAAGCAAATTGGCACATGTCTATTAGATTATGAAGTATATGCATGCAAATGCAAAGCACCCACACATGCTATGAATATAGGATATAAAATCATTAAATATGAGTTATTTAGTGCATCATACTGAGTGAGAGCATTTATAGTCACCTGGTGTTAGTGAACCCCAACCATTGTAAAAAGATAAAAAGGTAACAATGACAGCAGGGGCCAGGCATCACTGAAAAATCTTTATGCATAATTGTTGTGAAATAAACCTACACACACACACTTTCCAGTTTAGTTTCCACTCAGCACACTCCCAGTCAGTCCTTATATCCAGATCAGAGCAAGCACACAGGCCACTTAATTGAACTAATTTTTTTTAGGGCAAAAACATGAATAACCATCACCCAGCATCCTTCTGCAGATCTGCAAGTTGAGCCTTATCCCTTCGGCCAATAAGACCATCGATTATTATAAATCAAGCTTGCCAATAATCATACAGCTTCGGGCAGTGAAGAATTCATTTTTTGGTATGGTTTTTGTTATTAGGCTGACCTGCTACCCGTTTTATATACTCTCCTTCATAAATACAAACACTACCCAAACAGTGTCATGTAACATTTTAAGAAACAGCTTATAAATTAGAACTGGCATGAGTTTCTCTCCAACACAAAGCAAAGCAACTAACACACTGTGGAAATTACTCTGAATTTCACATGAGGTGGCTATGTTGACCAGGCTTGTTGCTGGTCCTATCCTCTCTCTGCCCACAACACCATCTTTTTGAAAGAGCTATGTGTTTAACTCATAAATAACAGGGGGAAAGGGGGGGAAAAAGGGCACTCAAGAACAGCAAGGCTTCTGGATTCCTTCCCAATCACTTAAACAGCAGGGCCCGTCATGTGACCAGAAGGGAGGCCAGCGTAAGAATGGACAAGTTGGCAGCGGTTTGAGCCCCTGACCAACGGCCTCTCCCCCAAATGTGCCTTTAGGAAACCTTTCAGGGATTTTTCTTCTGTGCAGCTCACGGCCATATCCAACTCATTCCAAACTCAGTCTTGCTGGCCTCTCCCCCCACACCAAATTTGTTCCTGCTCTGTTTAGTTCTGAAAGAGCCATCCTGTAGATGGGCAGAGTCCTGATCCTGACTTAAGTTCTTACCAATGTTCCGTGGGATTGGAAAAAATTAAAACAGCCTCAAACATAGAAGAGAGTCCGGAAAGTTCTCAGCCAGTTAGAACTTTTGGGGGCTCATAAACCTGAGAGCCGTGCATATATGTACTTCTTAACAATTCCTGGCTCCCCTCTCCCCCATATGTCCAAATACTGTACTCTTTAGGAATAGCAATGCCATTCTTCCCTGAGGCTCCAGTATGAAATAGCTAAATTAGAATTTATCAATATATTTGACTGAATGTGTTTAGGACTGAATCAAGAGAATGGCTTTGACACTTAATACATGTATTAAATTCCACAGAAAAGCTCAAATTGTTGCCTTAACATCCTTTTTGTTGCTGTTACTATGCATACATTTAAGTTATAACTTACTTATTCTTACTGATTTACAGTCAGAGACCAAAAGGAAAAAGGAAAACAAATCTCCAGGCAAGTTCATGGTCCATTTGTAGGAGAATATAGGATAGTCAAGCTTCCTGTTATACAACTGTTAAAAGATTCTTCATAAAGAACATTTTCTATTGGAAATCTATAGATTATGCATGTTTAATCCCTCAGCTTACATTCATTTTCCATTTCTCTTGCTTTCTTTATATATCAATCCACTGAATTATCTTGAGTGTCAGTTTTTGCTTAATACAATAGTACATTCAGAACTCCTTCTGAATTCTTAGATGCAGAAAAACCATCAATCTTTTTTTTTTCCTGTGCAAATAAAACTGATCATTCTTTGCCAGCTTCTCTGATACTGTCAAGTATGATGAACAATGTATGACATTGGTATTATCGCCCAAAGAAGAGGGAAAAAAAACCACATTAACTATTATTCTTCCATTCATTCTGCCAGAGAATCAGAACTATATATAACCAATGAGTTTACCTCGGTATTATCTACCAAATGCTTAGGTTTCATAGCCTGTTTTAGTACAACAATTACCATTATTTTACCTGCTATTCTGGCTAATCTTTATCCAGTTCATATTGTAAAATCTGAGTATCATGCTAAATTGACTACTGAAATGGGGCTGCCCTTGAAGACTCTCCAGAAGCTGCAGTTACTGTAAAATGCCACTGTCCACATTCTAGCAGTTGAGAGCCATCAGTGCCACATAACACTGGGTTTTGAATCACTGTGTTGTCTTCCATTAACTTTTTGAGTACTATTAGTTTTGGTGTCAACTGTTAAGGTTTTTATGATCACCTCCTTCAGAGAGAACCAACCAGTCTACATTACTACATTCTTCCTGAATGGGGCTGTTCCTTCCTAAAATCAGAGCTCAGAGGAGCAAAAGGACCATGTTCCTCAACTGATGTTTCATCCCATACTTCACTCCTGGAGAATCAGATGTTGCCCTCTTCGAAGGCACTGAGGAAGGCAGTCAGATCTGAGCTCTTCTGAACAGCTTTTAATTAGTTTAGGAATTTCGATATCATTACCTAATATGGACACCAGAATTAAGTGATGATGAAGTTTTATTCATTTTAATTATTCTTATGGATTCGTTGTTCACTCTTTTTGCAAACCTCTGGGTGGTCGTGGTATGTAAATACTGTGAATGAATGAACAAATGAATGCATGTTCTGGATTGTATTAATGAACTCAAGAGACCCTGTGGAAACTATGGGATGCATCCAACTAAAGTCCCCCTTGATTCCCACTGAAATAAATGGAGCAATTTAAATTGTCACTAACTTCACAAATTAATTTCAATAGGGTATTAGTTTATACAATCTGGAAATTGCCCCAGTTATAATATTATCTTGTCTACACTTTTATTTTATTCATTAGAACATTCAACTCTCAGTGATATTTAGTATCTTGTCTTAATGGTATTTAATAATATGGCTCAAGATAAAAACTAATCTTGAGTCAGTCTGGATGGAGTTCACGATGCTCTTATTTTCGAAACAGAAAAAAATGACAACTGGTTTTGTTTTACATTGAACACACCTCAGGATATAAGAAACCCACAGAATCCTTGAAGTTTCTTTTAAATTTCATAAGAGGGTGGTATATACAACACAAATATCAATATGGTTTATCAGTGTAGCAAGTCTAGCCAAAAAAAAAAAAAATGTTTTTTGGGAAAAATATTGTTGCTCCTCTTTTGAATTGATTTTATAAGATTAAGGGACACCATTATGGTAGATGGATTTCTTTATCACAGATATGCTTATAAAAATCAATATACAGTATATAATATTTGTTTGTTTAATAAACAATTGATATTAGTACAATACCACTTGATCTGCAATAAAGTCAACTTTTCCTTAATTCATCTCAAGTTTAAAAAAAAAAAAGAAAGGAAAGGAAAGGAAAGGAAAGGAAAGGAAAGGAAAGGAAAGGAAAGGAAAGGAAAGGAAAGGAAAGGAAAGGAAAGGAAAGGAAAGGAAAGGAAAGGAAAGGGAAAAAAAAGCCTGTCCTTTTGTATTCCTATTTAATCTCTAACATAGTTCAACATTAAAATGAACCCCTGTGGTTACACCAGCCCATCTTCCTCTTGTTTTATTTACTTATTTTATATATTTCTATACCACATCTAGGAAGAAGCATCCCAAACAGTTTTCAATAAAAATAATGAAACAAATAAAAACCAGGGGAAGAAGAAAAAGACAGGAGAGAAGAACAATATAAAACTACTATTGAAGAGAAAAGTCCTCAAGAGGATCCTACAAAATATTATAGCAGGGAACTTGTGGGTTTCAGGGGAAAGTCAGCATTTCACAGAGAAGGGGTCACCACAAAGTAGACCATCTGAGTAATTCAAAAATGGCACGGTCAGACTCAACAAATGGGGCAGAACCTTCCAGATAATTCCAGTGATAATACCAGAGGTTATACCAAAGACAGCCGGTTATCATCTTGGTTTCAAATCCTTTAGGACCTTTTATGTCCACAGCAAAACCACGACCTTGGTCTGGTGGATGACTCGAAGGGGCTACTGATTCATCAAACAAGTAACATGTCAACAACCAGAAATGATTTTCTGTAACCTGGCCGGCCACTGCATTCTACATCACTTATAATTTCCAGTCCATGACTAAATGAAGCTGTCAGAATGCTTCAGAACTGAGAGTTGGACATCATGGACTTGACAGAAGCTCTTCACAATGTGCATTAGATGTGAATCTAGTGAGATACTAGTGTGTGTAAATAACGGCAGATTGAATGTCCTTGTCCAGAAAGGATAACAAGTAAATTTCTGGCAATAGAAAGCACTACATATCATTCTAGAACGATAAATGTAAACATTATATACCTCTCCATATTCATTATTTATTCTAATATGAGATAACTCAAATCCTTTAACTACTGGAAGTTTTATTTATTTATTTATTTTGCAACTTGTAATTTAGGTTTTATTTATTTTATTTGAAGTTAATGTTACATTCATAAAGTTCTTCCAAGATTTATTTTTCTTAAAAGAAATCTCATCATCTCTTTCTAGTGTCAAGGAATAATTTTTTTGCAGCCAGAAATAAATCCAATAAATACATCTGAAATACAAGGAACAAATAAGAAAAAAAGCTATTATAAAGCAGACAATATCTGAGAAAAGTGCAAAGCTGTTTGGCTACTTAATTTGCAAAAGAAAAAAAAAGTTGTGCTATTTTCCCGGTACAAATGAGTAATGAAAACTTTTCAAAGTGACATAAGTTTCCTGGAAATTCATCTGTAAGTAAGCACAATTTGTGACACTGGATAACATAGCACAGAAGGAGAGGAGGCATGACTGTACATTTGTGTGCAGTCTATTCAGGCACCATTTAAAAGAGCCTAATGATGTTTTCCAATATACACATCCTTGCCAGCATTTTCTGCTAATACAGAAGCACATCTTAAGGTGTCCGGCCCATGCATAGTCCTCAAAAGTCTTGGAAGTGCCCCCTGAAACTTTCCCAAAGTTGCTGAGAGATTGTAGTTTATAATGTGACAGAAGGAGAATATTATTAAATAGAAGGGGAGTGGGTGAGGATGAGAAAAGAAGTGGGTAGAGTTAAGATGACAGAAATGTAAATTAATTTGACTTCAGATGAATTAGGTTAAATATAACTATATTATTCCGCATATATTTAGTAATGTCCCCTTCTGTCCGATTACAAGATATTATTTGAACGAGCCAACATGTTGTTCAAAGATCATGGGAGGCTGTTGGCCTGGAAAAGATTGTAAAGCTCGGATAGAGGTTCTTTCCCACAACTTCCTTGCCCTGGCTCTGAGATGACCCCCTTTTATAACAGAGACTCCATCTCTATGCCAGCCTGCTGCTGAGGCAGGCTGAAGCGACATCAAAGTGACCCACCAAAAAATTAGGGTTTTCCATCAGAAAACAAAACAAGACCTCCTATGCAAACATTCTATGATGAAGAGGTGACTTTGGAGGGTGGGCAACTAGCACGTTACAGGACCATCTCCTCTCACCTAGCTTCAGGGCTCTGTGCTTCCATGACTATTTCTCCTTTGGCTACCGAAGAAACCAGAATTTTGCCCAGCAACAGGAGTTTGGTTTTTTTCCCCCTTGGCTCTTGGAAGTTTCAAATTACAGAATACCTTCCACAAGGTCACTATTCCCACTGGTGACTTCTGCCTACTCCCTGAGTCCCCCAACTGTCAAGCACCCAGGCCAAATTTCTGCTTGGTGGTGCTCTCCAGGCAATGTGGAGGTAAGAGGAGGGGCATACAGAGGAGAGGATGTAGAGGGCATAGGGAACTGCCTTGAATGACAAGAGGAAGAGCCACTAGCAAGGCAACTATCTGTCAACTGTGGCTTGAGCCCATTCCAAGAAACGAATTTGAGTAAACATCTCAGACAGACCCCTCCCTAATTCATACGAAGATAAAGTGAGGGAGGAGGGAAGCACATTCAGACTTGTAAAAGTCTTACTACAACTTTTATAATAAAAGTAGTTCTAGATCTATATGGCATTGGCTTCTTAGTCTGGTCTATTGGTTTCTTCATCAGGCCTACTTTATAGGCATGACAGAGGAGCAGGGCAGGAAAATGGTCCATGCTTAGCCTGGGGTGGGTAGGTGGGGGAACTAGGCAGGCTACATGGAAGAATTCCCTTTCATGTTCCTTGTTCAGAGGGCAGTGATTTTCA
This sequence comes from Python bivittatus, assembly GCF_059951505.1. Taxonomy (NCBI): domain Eukaryota; kingdom Metazoa; phylum Chordata; class Lepidosauria; order Squamata; family Pythonidae; genus Python; species Python bivittatus. Next base: position 751,503 of record NW_028277110.1, read on the forward strand.
AATCAACCAACTTGCTTCTATATAAATTGACTCAAAAGCTGACTTGTTTTAGTAATTCTTATCTCAACCTTCAGGATCAGAATCCCCTTGAAGCAGTTGATAACAAAAATAAACAATCGTACATAAATAGACAATATAGTATATTGAATGAGTTGAGCGAACAGGCTTCTGTAGTGGTGGTTACCTATAGACCAGTTGGTAAAAATGGCCCTGTGAAATACAGAGGGAAAGGAGAGCAGTTATAAAGAAAGAGTGCCATTCTAGATTATCAAGTGCCTTAGCTATAGCTACAAAATTCAAACACTTCCTTAAAGGTGAACCTGAACAACAGAATAATATCTAGTCTAATTTTTGGATTTATTTTTGTTTCTTCCCAAGCCTTTGCATTTTATAACCTTTTCCTTGATAAAGAGTTTTGAAGAATTTGGAAACCCGAATCTCTCCTTTGTATCATTTTGATTGGTTTTTATTTAGTTATTAACCAACGATGGATTTGGGATCCTAATTCCTTACTACTCATTTTAATTGTTCTTCATCTCTTATCAAAATGTTTCCTTTCAGAAATGGCTCCTGCTTGATCTGAGTGGAAATGTGTCATGGTTATTTCATGGATAAAACTGCTGGTAACATTTTATAATCTGTATTTAATAAAGCTTTGGATCAATTTGAATCAGTATATAATTGACGTGTTCTCTTTACAGATTAAAAGTGTTAGAAATGTTGGCTTGCATTTTAGAATGCAAAAGTTAACTTTTTAAAAAAGTGAAGGTAAAACTAGAACAGATTCTTTATCGTACTTCTCAATACCCTCTTTTTAAATCTTCCCAGATATATATCAGAACAATCAGTTTATTCTAATGGGTTAATTTAGGAGCATTAAGGCTAGTCAGAAACTGTGAACATCAACCTCAAATTGCCTCTTTAAAAATTCAGAAACCCTTGCTCATTTCTTCTGGCACTTTTAAAAACCTTTGCATTAGGAAAGTAATACATGCCTCCTACTTAACTTGCAAGTCATCTAACCAGCTTGGAGGATCCCCCCCACCATGTCTTTTTCATTAAATCTCCCCTCCCCCCTTTGCTTGGTATATATCTTTCAGAATTAATTTATTTCCTGCTATCTTCAGCAATCTAAATGCCGCACATAACCTGTCCATGTTGTGCTTAGCTTCTAGCTTGCCAATCGCTTTCACTAAATCTGTTCTTTCATTGATCCATGGTCTTTTTTCCCCTTTTAAATAAGGACTACTTTACTCAGAAAAGTCAGTCTTGTTTCCAGGTTTGATGGTTTTCAAAGTATAACTGAATTGTAAAGGGGACTCAAGTGTTATTAAGATCAGAATAATGATGCCATTTTTTATTGATTCTGGCCATTGCCTGGAATGGAGCCCAGAATGGCTTAGCCGTTCAATTTAGAACCTTACAGCACCATCTTGGTTATTTCCTTTCCTGCCCCTTAAAGGCCACTGCAGAGCAGGAGAGGAGGGTGGTGCTTGCCCGCATTCTAATCTGAGAAGGACAACATTACAGAAGGAGACTTCAAATATGATCTCAGAAGGACATGGGAAAAGGTAGGAGTTCACCAAGTGGAGACCACATTGTCCTGTCTTGTCACAATCATTTAACTTCCTGCTGGTGACGGGTTCTTTTTGGGAAACAGTACAGACCACAGACAAGAAGGGAAGGTTCTTTTCTCCCTTTGCTGAAGGGGAGGATTTATTGCTGAAAAGTAAAGATTTGTTTTCAAATAAGATGGAGGATGGAAACCCAGGTGTTTTTCTATAAATACATATGGCTCTTACTTATACATCGATCATCTGTTTTTATAACTTTGGTGTGCATCTATGTGAATGAGTATATTCTCTCTTTCTAAAGCTTTCTGTATCTTATTCCTATATACTATGCATCTTGCTCTTATAAGTTGCTGTGGGTTTCTCACTCTTTCCCACAGCTTCCAATAGCAATGTAGAAATTTGTCCTATTTCTACGGGTTTCCATGTGCTTCCATAATTTTTTCCCTCCTCTGCCCACTGTGCCTTCAACAGGCAGAACCTGGGGGCTTGGCTGGCTCTACCCTGGTTGGTCTCCCAGCTGTGGAGGGCAGAGAAACTAAGCTTCCTTTCTCCTCAACCAGAGTTCTAACCACCCTTCAGCCACCCCAGTTTAGCTCCCTTGGTTGCTGGCTGGCTGGCATTTTGGAAGTTTTTCAGACAGGATCTCTGGTCTCTGGTCTAAGCCTCCACTGCAAATTTGGCTTCTCTCTCATGTTCTGGTTGGGTGGGTGGGGAGTTACTAAACAGTGTTGGCTGGCTGCTTAGAGGTTGGGGTGTTGCGGGGCTCTGTGGCTGCTCTCACCTCCGCTACTGATGCTCACAGCTATCAGCAGTTTGAGCTTCTGAAACATCTTCTGCTTCCTTGGTGCCCCCATCCTCCCTCTGAATTCTGACTCCAATTCCAATGTTCTCACCAAGCTGGCTTTGCCCAGGGCATCTTCCTTTTGCTCGGCTAGTTCCGTTGTACTCTCTTTTCTCCCGCTCCAACACACACCAAATATCTTCTCTTGATACCTCAACCTATCTGGAAAGCTTCCTTCTATGGCTAATGGGAGGATGGAGTCTTTAAGCTTCAGCTGGATGGAAGACTCAGCTGAAGCGAGGGGAAGAAGGGGCTTTGCAAAATGCTGCAAAGCTCTCTTTCCAGAACCCTCTATTACTAATCTGGAGAGAATTATCAAATATATAATGGCAACTCTTCAATAGCTGAAGACAGGGTCACAACATCTCTAGAAATGGTGAGGATGGGATTTCCTTCAGTTATCTAGTCTTAGTTATTTGTGTGTGTGTGTGTGTGAGAGAGAGAGAGAGAGAGACTTTGATTGTTATAGATGCTATCTGTGGGTTGTTCTGCTATGGTTTCTTATAAAAGTGTGCATTCTCCATCTTATTATCTCTGTTTTAGGAGGCGGCTCTGGATCCGTCCATTCTATTCCAATAGTCCTTATGATTTGGCTCCAGAATTATTTCACACAGTATAGCTGTGATGGAATGGAATTATGAAGGCCAGGCTCAGAGAGACAAACATTTTCTTAGCTCACCAGAACCACGTGGGAGGAACAAGAGGATGAGACTGGCACCTCCCTGAGGAATTCACACTGTTGTGGCTGGAGGACTTTGGGAACTCGGGTTTTAGTCTGGGAAGATTCTTGCTAGAGGTTGTAGCTAATACACATAACTGGACTGAATTGGCATTGTCTCTTGGAGTTCCTTGGGCTAGGCCTGACATCAATCAAAGAAAATGTTTATCTCCCTGAGCTTGGCCTTCATAATTCCATTACATCACAATAGCTCTGGATAAACACACAAATCCAGGAGACAGAATAACCATCCATGTATGTGATGTAAAACTAACCCTCCTTTCCTCTGCTTGCTTTGTATTAATGAGCTAGCTATCTGAACCAGCCACCCCTAAATCCTGGTGAATTTTACAGATAACCCATTTAAACTTTAGCTGTGTATCAATAGGTGTGTGCTCTCTCTTGCTCACACACACGCAAATACACACACACACACGCTCAACTGGCCTTCTATTTATTCCCCCAAACACTCCCATTCATTAGCTTGATTAGTGAATTACCCAGCGTATGTTGTTTTTATATATTGCTACTTAACCACCGTTCAATTTAGCAATGTACTAAAATACACATTAATTTATTATTCTTTTGTTTAAAATGCCAATTAATAACTGCAGTTACTCAAGAATTCACCTATTCATTAGTGCTCTAATACAAAAAGTCAGATTATAGAATTAATTTCATCAGGATAACATGCTCCCAGTGTATAATTGTTTGATAATATCAAAATCCATTGCCTTCTACAGCCTGCTCCAAATTATTCAGTTACTCATTCATTCATTAATGCTAGATCAGTATCTCAGCTCAAGAGATCAAATTAATGTTTCACTGAAGGGAAAGAAAACCAAATCAGTCTCTCTTATTAGTTTCCATATTATGATCTTAAAAAGAAAGTTATTGGCAACTTTGCAAATCGTCTTAACCTTATTAAAAATTGTTCTGTGGCCCCCATTTATGAGGGAGTGTTTGTTTTCTATATACTGTTTTCAACCGACTTCCTTTTGAATATTCTTTTCTATTCTGTCATATGCCTCCTGGAGTCCACAGATTGGAGTGGGTTTCAAAAACTGAAATAATTAAACAAATCTGATGAGGAAAGCTAACCTTCATTGTTCAATAAATCAATAAAAGTGAGGTTTTTCCAAAGTTTGCTATTTGACTGCAGTTTTACCATGCCCTAATTCCCTCCCTCGGTCATATGTCTGAACCTAAACTCACATACTAAAATAACCTAAAATCCATAAAACTCACATTCATTACGCAATTGGAGTAGGCGTTATCAACAGCAACAATAACTTGGCTGTGTTCAGATGTGCTCTCTTTCTTTTTCTCCCTTCTAGAATCCAGAATTACTGTAGTTATCAGATTATTTGATCTTTTGGATACCAATAACATAACACAATTGAAGACAAGATTTCAGGTAAAGGGTTCAAAGCATCTCACTTTCAGACAAAGTCCTCATTCAGCAATTATGTCCGACTTGTAACGACAAGATGAGAGAGAGGAGAGAAGGTGCTTGCCTTCTCCAATTCAGTGTTATTTATATGGGTTGGCCTTTAAATATACTGCTTAAAGATAATAGGAGTTGAAATCTTAAGAGCACCAGATTGTGGAAAGCTGAGAGCATGCAAAATGCAAATGCATTTTTGCTAAGTCCACAGGCAGTATCTTCTCAATAGACTGAGAGGTAGAAACACCAGCCCATAGACAAACAGGGGCTATAGGTGCAATGCACCTATAAAATGCACCTAAAAATGCAATGCATTTTACATGGGGCTGCCTTTGGAGATGATTCAGAACCTGCAATTGATAAAGAATGGAACAGATGAGAACTGACATTGCCACCTAACACTGGTTGTGTGGTGTGGATTCCAACAAACTTCATGGTCCAATTCAAAATTCTGGCTTCAGTCTATAAAGTCTGACCTTGCTTCACTCTCAGATATCTTCAGAACCAGTAGAGTCATACAAGTTTAATAAATTATAGTTGGTTGCACAGTCAGCCAGATGTTTAGACTGGAATTGGCATTTTTATCCACCTATGAAGTCCTTTCCAAGGACCTGGGATAGGCAGATGTTGTTTGGTGGTATTAAAGATATCATCGCAGGATGGAAGCTGTTCCAGGTAAAGCTGCCTTTTGCAATTGACTGATGGTGATTTTGCCAATGCCGATAGTGTTCAAGTGGTGCTCCAGATGAAAATGATGGTGATGATGATTCACCTATCTGAAATCCTTTCCCCTTTCAATAGAAAAAGTCCTCTTTGCTCAACCTCGGACGGGATATGTAAGGGTCTCCGTCATTCAAGTGAAGATAGATAAATAACTATTTTGGTTAATGACCAGCTTGAAACAAGGTATAAGAAGGTTCAGCCATAGAGAAATAAGCTACTTAAGTGTAAATAAAATAATGCAGTCTTGTGCTCTATTAAGACTAAAACGTTTATGAGTGGTGGAGGCAACGGTACTCAGAGTAGCTCCATCTGGAATAATCTTCTCATGAAGGGGAAGGGAAATGCCTACTCTATCTTTGTTCAGGAAGTCTGCCAAAATGGTGCCATTTGAGAGAGCATTTGGGCCATGATGGTTGCCACTGAGATTAAATGCAAGGGATGGGAGTTTTATTTGTATCTTATTGTTTGATTATTATTGTGAACTGTGAGGAATTACAATGATATGCAAATATCTATAATATCACAAATGTCTGTAATGTCATTCTGACATGAAGGATGATCCAATAAGGCACTGTCGTTTTTGAATAAGGGATGAATACAAACAGAGCCCAAGCAATTCTATACCTTTGCTTCAGAGACAACTCTCAGACTGAGCATTAGAGACACATCTATGCCATGACATAACACCACACCTGATGGGCAGACTTAATCTTCTGTCCAACCAGGATGATGTGACTGGAGAAAACAATAAAGGCTGGTTAATTTTATATCATTCTTGCTCCAAAGAATAGCAGAGAATCAACCTTCCCCTAATCTCTGACAATTCTTTGATTATGCTTCTGTCTTTGACTTGTATCTGTTCAACCTGATTGTCACCAGCTTGGCTTTGTGTACAGTTCGGCCTCTGGTCCTCATTTGTTTAAGCCAGTGTCCGACTTCCAGCTTTAATTTGTCCTCAACTAGAGATTCAGCTCGGATAGCCCAAGCAGCTTTTTTTTTTTAACCTATCATCCGAATGAAGGATTTTCCCCTCTCCCAAGCATGTGTAAGATCAGCATTTATTTAATGCCTACCTACTCAATTTTAACTTTCATGAGCAGTGAAACTATGGGGCACAAAATAGGGGTGTCCTCAGAAGCAGTCAGAAAATTTGAGACAAAGACGTTGCAGTATATCATGCCAAAAGTAATCTTGCAAATACTGTCAGAGAAGCAAATACACACCCATAAAAGGCAACTGCCTCTCTTGATATCTTTCTGTGTTCCGGTATGCTTTGCTTTGCCAGATGCTCTTCTTTTTAAAGAGGTGGATTTTTCTTATCATAAAACATTTTATTACTCCCAAGATCCAGGAGCAAAAGAAAAAAAAAAAGGACTTAGCTAGATTCACTTCATTTTTTAAAACTTTAATCCATGTAGGCTGGGGAAATTAAAGTTGAAATTGGTACTATTTATTCTACTTTTTGGCTCTTCTTACAATTACTCCAAGTTGGCACGCTGGCCAAAAGAAAACAAGGCTGGCCTAAAAGTCCAAGCATCGTTTTTGGAGTAGAAAATATGCACATTCCAATACACATAACATGTCCCATACTTAACAGGTTGGGTTGATACATGTTAAACTGAATAGTGGTTTATGTGGGTTTGGTTTTGCTTGATGTGAATCCAGCCAACTGTGGATAATTCTACTAACCATGTGTGAAATGTTCAGTCATGCTGTTGAGAGTTACATCCTCCCTTCACAACTGGAATGATTAAGGATGAATGTCACTAAGGGAGGGTGATGGGCAGGGTCCTCCACTTAAATCTCAAAGATGGTCAAGAAATTAGAAGGCAGGAGAATCTGGACAGCAGCAAATGAAAAAGCAACTCTTATCAGAACAGGGGGACTGACAAGAACTGATGGAAAAAGTGGGCTGCAGAGAACTTCATGAAGCCAAACCACAAGGTCCACAACTTCTGTAGGCTCAGCATCCAGACCAAGCTTTGTAAGGGTCACATTTAAAAGTGGGTAGGGCTGAAACCCATTTTGAGAGGGGGGGTACAGAGATTTAAGGGATACAGTAAATGCCTGAAACATCAGCAAGGCTTCAGGTGCCCATTTTAACTTTTAAACTTCCCTTAATCTTCTGGAATGGATGGCCTTGAGTACACTGGGCACGAAGGAATTTGTGCAGGCTTCTTAATTCCCTTGAAGGGCCTTATGAAAATGATATACTGCAGTGTTTCTCAACTTTGGCCACTTAAAGAAGTGGGGACTGCAACTCCCAGAATTCCCCAGCCAGCATGGCTGGCTGGGGAATTCTGGGAGTTGAAGTCCACCTATCTTCAGGTGGCCAAGGTTGAGAAACACTGATATACAATAATGAGTAAACCTAACTGACCTGCCTTAATAACTATGACCAGCTATTCACTTTTCCAAATGCTCTTTGTTCAGTTTGAATACCATTCCTGTTCAGCTGCAGCCAACCTGACAACCAGGAAACAGATATAAGGAAATCCGTTTTCATAAACATCCATGAGAATGATCTAATTTATCTGGCATAATACAATTCCTCCCCCAATAAGTAATGTAGTTATATTTTGGGTTGCCAATACCCCATTCCAGAACTCCAGGTCATTACAATATAAATCTCTTCTATCCTGGAACCTTGGTCTGTGGGCAGGATAAAAAGGGAACAAGCGGAAGAGAATTTCAATAATCCTTTGGGTTAAGACTGCTATTTTTTATTTACATTGTGATCCTCTTTCACTAAATGCTTGATTGGTGGTCTTGAGCTGCCCCTTTAATGTTTTAAATTGACATCTATAATTGCACACCCATTTAGCTTGGCTAGTTTCAAACACTACTTGTAAATCGTCTTGGGAAAATTTTACATTTTAAAGGAAAAGTTCTTTCTTTTTTTTTTTCATTTATTTGTATGCATTCAATCTTAGTTTGCTCCACAGTGATCCGTTTCTAACAAAAGCTTTTCCAAGGCTGCAATTTATCGTGCATCGAGCACCCCAGAAAAACAAAAAACAACCAGTATTTGATTTTCTGCAACACTTGTGTAGAATGTTAACTTAAATAATGGTCTCCCAATAAATCTATTCTGCATTCAGTGTCAATTTTTTAAAAGATGCCAAAAAACAAGCATGATAGAAATCAGCTAGGAAAGCAAATTAAAAAACAATCCCCTTTTCAGAAACACATTTCAATGTTCTCTCAAAACATTAGATGAGGTACCAACATTCCTTTCAGTAGAGAGTGTAGATCAAACAGTATTTTTGTACCTTGTTTTAGTGGAAAAGTATCACGCCAAAAGCATATCAATATTATTTGCTATATGTATTTACATTTTTTTTTTTTGCCTGCCAGGATCTTCTAAAGCAATGTATAGCTTGAAAACAGTGGGGTAAAAAATCAACGTAACACGATAATCAAGCCAGAATTGTATTAAAATCCATTGAAACTTCTGTTTCCCTTGAGAACATGATAAGGATTGAATCAGTCTGACTCTCCATGGGATAATGTCACTGTGAAGGTCCTAATTCTAGGGCAAGCAGCTTTGAGGACTAGTAAGCACATTAGGACTTTTGTAAGCATGCTGTAGATGTTCTCACAAAAGGAGAACATATACAGCATGCAGAAATGCAAAATGTATGGAGAAGGGTTGCCCATTCTCAAAATGGTTGCTGTATGTGATATGGCCAACCCTCAAAATGTTCCTTTACCAAAAGAGAGGAAGAGAAGGGTTGCCCGTTCTCAAAATGGTTGCTGTACATCATATGGCCAACCATCAAAATGTCCCTTTACCAGAAGAGAAACAACTAAGGCTCCTTGAGCCCCCAGGATGAACTTTACCACCTCAATTTCCATTTCCCTTTTCTAGACAGATGGGCCTGCTTCCAAATAAAGCCCTGAGTGGTAGCATTTTCTAAGAATACCTATGGATTAACATGGGGCATGGCAGCATTCTTGCAACTAAAGTTGGCCCTACAGGCTGGCAATTTCTAGCATAAAACTGAACCAGGTGCTCAGTATGATATAGGAAAGAAAGCAATTTCCATAGGTGGTCGTGTAGAATACAGAAAGAAAAGCTACTGGAATTAATGTGGCCATACTGCTTGTCACAACACATGGTTCAATGTACCTTGAGTGGGTTCATCAACTGCTTTTCCTTTCCTGCTATGGCTGTTGTAACTGAGTCTGAGTTCTTGTCCGAATTCATTCAGGGTTTCTCTAGACTCGTACGACTGTCTTGCCTTTCTCCCATCTTCACTCTCGTCTGAAGAACTCGTGTAAGCTAGATCCATTTCATGCTTAACTTTGGATAGGGGCTGGTAAGGTTTACAGTCCATCTGCTCCATTTCTGACTGAGCAAGCGCAGGGTCATGAAAACAACGGAGTAAGGCTTCTTAAAGTAATACACCTGGAAGAGGAAAAAAAAAATAGTGTAACTCTCACGTGATATTTATTTATGTATTTATTTAACTCCATTTCGAGGCCACACAACTCCTTAATGACTATGGGCAGCTTACAATTAAAAAAAAAAGTATATAGAAAGCATATAGAGAAGATATCACAACTGACACAACTACGCTTTCCCGATAAAAAAAATCAAAACCCCAGGCACTCTGCAACCATCTTCTCCCAAGGCCTGGGAGAACCAATGGAGTTCTTTCCATGATTTTTCTAATGGTAAGTGATTTGTCTTGGGCAGCCAGCTGAAGAAAATATAAGAGTATAACACTGTTCATGTGTGGAAATATTTTAGCCTCTTAATTATTAGGAAATAAAGAATGTCAGTAGGACTTCCTCCACTGGAAAATGAGTAAAATGAATTAATATTATATCAATTAAATAATGGCCCACTTTGGATACCCATTCTAAGCTTCATAAACCGTGTTTGATGGAGCCAGAAACAAGATTCTGTAGAAATCTTTGTATCTAAAAGTAATTTATGTGGAACCAGCATTAAGTCCATTTTGAAACTACTAATTGGGGTAAGGGAATGGGTCCTATGCATTGAAACAAAACAAATATCTGCCCGTTTTATAACTAGGTATAATTATGCAATAGTTACTACATTAAAAAAAGACAACTCACATTAAGTAACCTGGTTGTCCTTGGTTTCATTTATTCTCCAGTTACTTAATTAATTTTATAAACCCTGTCTCATACGCACACAGAAGTAACCTGTGTCCACATATCATCCAAAGCCATGTCTTGCTTAACTATGGTTCAGTGAATACATTGCTATTGGCTTGTACACATATCATGCTTAAAGTGTTGCTTGGTTTAATGTATTGAGAAAATGCAGATGGACATGGATAGTCAAATAACTTTGGTTCATGTTTCTTCTTCTCTGAGTGATCTTCTGAACATTAACAGTTGCCGATAATACATTCTTTCTGACAGCTAATAAAAAGTATATGTGTCAAGGAAAAGGAGAAAAATCATACTGTTTTAGTTTGAAGACTAATCTACATAAAGGGCAAAAACTTTAATCTATCATAATCAGTGGCAAAATATGCATTACTTTAATGGCCCTCCTGCATTTTCCTGCACTAAAATGTAAATTATTAGCAGAAAGCAAGTTTTTTATGGAGTACATTTTTGACCTTTGAAAGTGACAAGGAAGGAAGGAAGGGAGATATATGAGAACCAGTGTGTTGTAATGGCTAAGGTGCTGGTCTAGAATTGGAGAGACCCATGTTCTAGTCCTCTCTCAGGCACAGAAGCTCTCTTTCAGCCCTAGACTGGCAAGATGAAGAACATCTATTTGTCAACCTGCAGTCAATGTGGTAGATTATAGTCCATAACTTTCATCCTGCAGTGGATTGATTTGGACTGATTAAGATACAGAAATATGTAAAGACACATATCTACATACATGCGTGCGCGCACACACACACACAGGATCAAATCAATCCATTGCAGGATGAAGGCTTCTTCATAAAATATTACAGATGGTATCCTACATATATAGGACCATCTCTCTCTCTCTTTCTCTCTCTCTTTCTCTCTCTCCATTGTGTGTGTGTGTGTGTGTGTGTATCCTCCTTTTCCTGTTGAAATCCTAGTTTATGCCCTAAAAATTAACCAACTGCAAAACAGCTGTGATGTAATCATGTAAAATAGCCACCTAAGTCTTAAAATCCTTCAAGGCATCTATAACAAAATTTAAATTAAGGAATAGCAATTACAGTGGAACCTCGGGTTACGAACGCTTCTGTTAACGAACTTTTCGGGTTACGACCAGCTCCGGCTGCAAAATTTTGCTTCGGTTTGCGAACTCCACCTCAGGGTACAAACAGGATATGCGGCCATTTTCCCTCCCGTGACACGGTCCGCGGCCATTTTCCGCCCCTGACACATGGTCGTAGGTAGGGGGACTCTCCCTCCAAGCAATAGCCGCCTCCCTGTCCTCCACGCCAGAACGGATTAACGGTAATTACATTGAACCTTATGGGGAAATTTGCTTCGGGTTGCGACCAATTCGGGCTGCGACCAGAGTCACGGAACGAATTAAGTTCATGACCCGAGGTACCACTGTATATAACTCTGTAATAACAACTACAATACTAACATAATCGCCACCGCAGCCACCACAATGGCCAGTAATTGAAGGGGTGTCACACAAAAGAAAGTCAAATCTGCTGTCCATCATGCCAGAGTCCAAGACACAGAGCAGTCTTCAAGGAGAAGAAGGCAAATTCCAGTTGAATATTAGGGGGGAAAAAATCTCCTATCCATACGAGCACTTCCACAATGGAACCATTTGGCAATGAAGATTTCAGAGTCAGCTTCCCTAGATCGTCAATTATTAAGGATGCTTCCGTTTGTATTCCTACCCAGGGCAGGGAGTTGGACTCGATATTCTAAATGGCCCTTTCCAGTGCTTTTGATGCTGTTTCTTCAATGTATCAGAATCCAGGAACGCCAGTGCAAAGCAGAAACATCTGAGTCTTTACTAGAAAAGGATGATTCGCAAACTCTGTGCAAATGTTCTTTTTGCATTTCATAAAACTTCGCTCTTGGGTATTACAGCCCCCCCCCCCTTTTTTTTTTTTAAGCAAAGCAGTAGCCCTTCTGCCGTTTGGACAATTTGACACTGAACTCCAGGTTCCAGAAATGAGAACTGACCTACTAATTAAAGAAATGGCAGTTGGGTATTAGTCCTTGAAGAGAATACAGTTGTGGTAGTGCTGGGGAATTAATGGCAGTTCTAACCAAGACACAGCATTTAAATAGAAAATTGCTCCTTCCGTTGTTTCCAGCCTATCATCAAAGCAAGTGGGGTGTAATCATCTAAACAATTAGCCCCAATTTTCTTCCCCAAACCTGTTAACTCTTTTTAATTAGTTTAGGATGAAAACTGGCCCATTTTAGTGGATTACAAAAACAAAGAGATGCTTTTGTCCCTTAAAAAAAAACCCTTGCCTGCGACGGTCTGAGGTTTCCAACAGATAAAATATATGCCAAAGAATCAATTGAAATATTTCCAAGAATAGAAACGGCGACACAGTTTTAAAAAGGAGCAAGCTGAGTCAAGAAATTTTGCTATTTGATGGGAAGGAAGAACAGCAAATGAAGCTCCCTCACACACCATAGCCCAAGTCACAGAACATAGCACCTCCAGTCAGCCTGAAATATCCACAAATAGCTTTCCCCTTCCTAATAGTAAAAGCACACACAACAGCACATTAAATAACAATTTGTTGCCTTGGGGTGGGGTGGGGACCCTGCCTAAGTTAGGTGCCCTACTCTGTCTGACTATAGGGCCGCTCTTGAGGAAACCCCCTAGAGATAAAACATGAGAAATGCTCCATAACAGAGGGATGGAGAGGCATGTATAGTCAAAGTAGGTCATCTCTATTAAATAAGACAGAAAATATTCTGAAGGCAGCTCTGCCTCCACTCTGTTTTTTTTTATTATTATTATCCCACTAATGTTGCAGATATTTGCAACTTCTGCCAACCAAAATGACTTAAACTCTTTTATTCTTTTTTTTTTTAATGAATTATTCCTGCCTGGAGGTAGATTAATGAATGCATAATACTGAGACATGATGCATAGATAAAATGGCTTGGATTCCTAAGTACACTTTGATGACACCAGTCACACAAAAACAAAGGAGATCATTTCAATGTACTATAGATCTGATGCACTCTCCCTGGAGGATGCTCAGAGTCATAAAGCCATAGACAGATTACACATTCACATATGTATATTTTTCATCTTGATGGAAGGCAAGACAGAGGATCACTATTTTAATATTAAACTACTATCTAAAAGGAAGCAAGATGGAGTTTATGTTAGCTGGTAGGTGAATTAAAACAGGATTCATTTTAATTCAAATGCATTTGGAAAAGAAACCCTGGAGAATTAAATGGTTCACACACAATAAATAAAATGTACAAATACTTTCTTTTTAAGGATATATGAGAGTAGCTTTTGACAAGGTTGTCAAAAACCTAAAGATGTTTTTGCTGATTTTCAGTTGTGGGAGTTAACCTTGGCTATGGGGAGGCTCTCACTTTACAGTAATCATTATCACCCCCATAAGTTATTTTATTAGATGTAATAAATACAACCTTTGTAAGGTTGATGCATACAGTATTTTCAACATAAGCATATAGTACATGGTTCAGATCAATCCCATATGGCAAGCCTGGCTGTACCATTAAACAATTGCTACCGAATAGGAACTCAGTCAAATAAAAATCTATCATGTATAATAATCATTCCTATTCATGGTAAAGAGAGCCAGTTGGGTGTAGTGGTTAAGGCGCCAGGCCAGAAACTAGGAGACCAGGAGTTCTAGTCCTGCCCTAGGAAGGAGACGATAGCCAACCCTTCAAAAAACCTTGTCAAGAAAACTGCAGGCACTAGTCCAGGAAGTTGCCAAGAGTCAACACTGACTTGAAGACACCAAGATGATGATGATGATGATGATGATGATGATGATGATGATGATGATGATGATGATGTCAAACTAGCGGTGCCCAAACCAAAGGACATATACAGTCCCTAGACACCGAATCACAATTTTAAATGGGTCAGAAGAAATATTTAAGGAGAAATTCAATGGACTGGATTTAACCAACTGAAGGCATTTCAGTGAAATCAGATTAAATTTCTGGCCTGGCCCTACTCATTTCTTTCTCTCACACTGCCTACTTTGGGGAGAGTGGTCTCTTTGCCCTAAAAACCACAAGAAGGACAACTGTGTTGCATTATGTTGATCTAACGTGGCACACGCCATTCAGCTCCTCCCCACTCCATTCAGAACCCTTTGTGTCTACAGCTTTAAGCGAGGAGGATTCCAGCACTATTATGACTGTAGGTTACAAACAGCCATATCCTGGCTGACATCTTGCCAAGGTCTTATTTATTATATGTATTTCTAAAACCCATTCCATACAAATGCATCACAGAGCAGCTTACAATTAAAAAAAAACAGAAAAAAGCGTAACAATCAATTATAACCCATTTTAACCAGAAGCAAAACAGAACCAATAATCCAACATTAGTTGGATAGGGAAGACTAGTGCCTAAAATATGTGTTATTAAATGACTCACACATTTGAAAGGAGAGAGCTTTCCATTGTGAGACACCACCATACTGAAAGTCCACCTGTGAATAAATGCAAGATGATATCCTGTCCATCTTGGCATACAAAGGAAGACATTCTCTTGGCATACAGAGCAGGACATCTTAGCATCTACCTGATATGTAACGAGTCTATATAATGTCATTTAGAAAGCTGTATATCAGGTGCCTGGGAAGTAGCCAGGGTTGGGATTGGCATCATGACACTGGCAGAACTACTTCATTCAGTCATAGCCCTATCATTGCACATGCAAGCAGAACTCTATCTTCACTTCAGTGGTCTCTGTATAGTACAGAGATAGCTTCAGGGGGCTATGGGCTCTTTTAATTTTCATCCACCTATCAAAAACAACATGATCCTTTTTTTTCAGGTGGCCTTGAGATGGAAAGAGCCACAACAGGCTATAGAACCAGGGCTTCTGAGTTTGGTGCATTCAGCTAAGCCAACAGTATGGCAGCTTTGAGCATCTGCCAGCTAGAATGGCCTCCTTCACAAGAAGGACTACAGAAGGGCTCCTGTCCAACTGGAATCTTGCTTGAGGTCTTAAGGTCTTGCTACCTCAGGAATGTTCTCCCAAGACCCCTCAGTTCTTAGACCATGGTTGATCCCACCACTCTGGTTGAACTCCTCACTCTTGGCTCCTGACTCAACCTTGAAATGAGATTCCAGATCAAATTTAAAACATAGTTTGGAATCATATAATTTGAATCATACAATGAATT
The DNA here is from genome assembly GCF_059951505.1 of Python bivittatus. Classification (NCBI taxonomy): domain Eukaryota; kingdom Metazoa; phylum Chordata; class Lepidosauria; order Squamata; family Pythonidae; genus Python; species Python bivittatus. Next base: position 767,128 of record NW_028277110.1, read on the forward strand.
AACATAACAGCCAAACTCCTGTCTAAATTAATACATCTATGAATAATGCTCCAGACAGAAGCTCAAACCCTGGGATCCTCCGAATCTAGCAGTTCGGCAGAGGATTCCAATGCTGTGTAACGCTAGCTGCGAATGGGAGCATCTGTTGTGTGCATTCCATATATACACAGATCTGGCAATGTTATTGCACAAAACAATGGACAGTATTTCAACGGTATCACTTTAAAGGCAAATTCCAAATGACCATTTCTTCAAATTTATCATTCTTTTCAGGGGTTTGTGATCTACACATTCTGAATGTTTGTGACACCTGCAGCCCCAGTATAGAACTGAACAGCTTTGTGATGAACAAGGATTCCAGATACATCTCTTTATATCACTCCGTTACCAGAGATGAAAAGCCTACAATTTAATTGCCAGGCAGGGACAAGGAAACCGTGATCTTTGAGATATTCCTACTCTATAATTCCTATTAGCCCCACTCAGCTCAGGCAATGGTGAAAGATGGATGTTGCTATAGTTCAGCAATTTCCAAAAAGCTAATTGCTCACATGGCTATTAACACGCATATCTGAAAAAAGGGAACCTCTGATCTTAGGCATCCTTGGGAATGTGGTCAAATGACAAAACACGTCCCACAGCATCATTACACAAATGCCACAACTTCTTTACGTGCAGCCTTTGGGATGCAAGTATGGAACGGCAGCATTTGAATGATGTTATGGCAGGCATCACCTTCTGGCATCATTGCCATTGGCTTCTCTGCAGCTCCCCAAATCTCTTACCACTAGCCATGCTGGTTTGGCTGCTAGGAATTCAGCAGCATTCCCACCAACATTATATTGGTTCTGTCAAAATAAAAAATTTTTTAAAAAGCTTTTTAATCAGGACATCTGTTAACAGAGTTTTAAGTGCCCTTGAATTAATGGCGCCATTAAGGGTCTATCTCCCAACCCTTTGTAATTTCTATCAATGCTGATTTCAGTGGGATGTAAGTTGAACTAATTTATCTTGGATTCAGCCTGCCACCTTTTCTCTTTAGTGTTATAAAAGAGATTCAGATGGGTTCTCTGGATTCTACAGAAACACACAGAGACAGGCAGACAGAAAATACTTCTTGAAAAGGAGGTGTCTTTGTGTATAGAATTCAACTGTCCACCATTCTCACAATACTGACAACACAATGAGATGGACTCATTTTGCCCAACCATTCTTGTCTGGGAGGCAGAATTTTATTTACCTGCTTTTCTACTCCACTGAGACTTAAGGCAGCTAACCAACTTACAAACAGAAACAGGATATAACAAATTAAAAACACAGATTAAGATCAGCAACTAAAAAAGTCCTAACACCAGTTAAAAGAGCTGTGTCTTGTCTAGGCGCTGGGAAAGAGGGGGCCAAATGCAATTTGCAAAGGTGTGCCTTCCATGCCCTGGGAGAAATGAGAAAGGCCCTCCCCCATATGCCAGAAAGGTGGACATTGAATAGAATATTTTATTGGCCAAGTATGATTAGATATACAAGGAATTTGACTTCGGTGCAAAGAGCTCTCAGTCTGTTTGCACAGCATCAGGAAATAAAGAATAATTAAAAATAATAACGTTATACTAAAACTATGCAGTCAGAAGAGGAGAATTGGAAGAAGAACAATACTGTGGCTATTGACTAACATATATTCATTTTTAAAAGGAGAAGCTATTATCTAGCATATATTCACATTTAACAGAGCATTATCAGTCACGTCTTAGCAGTCATGTCTTATCATGCAATGTCAGTGGCATTTTCAAAAGAACATCGTTTACAGAAGCCAGAAAGTTTGTAACAGGAGAGACCCTCCCTTAGAGAGTCAGGCCCTAGACCATGTTGGGCTTTAAAGTTCAATAGCACTACTTTAAATTATAACTTAAATTGTGCCAACTAATGACGCTGAAAGTTGCCGGCCAGAAATGGTCGACGCTTCAGTGGTTCGAGTCCAGGCTTCGCGTTAAACAGGGTGAGCTCCTGTTTCCTCCCCAGTTCCTGTCAACCCAACAGTTCGAAAACTTACGTGAGTAGATAAATGGGGACTCTCACTCCGGTGGGAGGAAAAATGCTGGCGGCGCCTTGCAAAAAAGGAGTTGGGAGCAGTTGCCGGTAAGCGCGAAAAACCGCGCGCGCCCGAAAAGGGCGCGAAGCAACGGAAACCCCGCCTCCTGCGCTTGCCAGCTGGGCTCTGCCCTAGGAAGGAGGCTCTGGCAAACCACTTCCGAAAAACAGTTGCCTTGAAAACTGCAAGGACTCGTCCAAGCAGTCACTGCAGGGTCAGCAATGACTGAGCGCAGACAAAAAAAAAAAAAATGAAGATCAGTACAAGCCTTGTACGATCACTGAACCCCACCCCAGTGAGCTGGATTTTGCAAAAGATGGTACAGTCTGTAGGTTATACTGTGAACTCCACACTCATTCTGGTACTATGTCCTACACTATTCCAGTACAACTCACTAGACCAGTGTTGTCCAAACTTGGCCACTTTAAGATGAGTGGACTTCAACTCCCAGAATTCCCCAGCCAGCCATGCTGGCTGGGGAATTCTGGGAGTTGAAGTCCACTCATCTTAAAGTGGCCAAGTTTGGACAACACTGCACTAGACCAAAGAACCAGTTCACTATTCATCAGAAGTCTAATGGCATCCATATAATGTGAGCAATAGCCAAATCTAAGTTGGATGAACAAACCCCTGCTTTTATCTATTAGTCAGTAATCCAAACTGCAGCTGCACTCCAGCAAGCCCCAGACTGTAATAATCATTAAAACAACTTGAAGTTCAAGGACCCCAGAATTTCCATGACTCTAGAAAATGTTATGGCTTCCAATTAGAGATTTTGGCTATGGTAGAAGGAGATGTTCACGGGCTATCACAGGAATGCATGTGATGGCATTTGCACCTTGAAAAGATTAGCAATGCCTGTCTTAGCTGAAATGTTTGCTGCTTCCAAACAGTAACAGAGGTACACTAATCTTACCAGCTGATAAAACCTTTTTCCTCACTATTACTTCCTCTTGAAAATGTCAAAGTGTCCTTTCTCGTCTTGGAAACAACTGGTAGACGACGGGGTAGAAATAAAGATTAAAAATAAGCAGGTCTTAAAACTAAACAATATTTGAGTGGAAAATTGTCTGCAAGGCTTATTTGTGTTGCTTCAAGAATCCTGAAAGAAGATAGAGTTGAAATGTCATCACCAGGGTTTAGATCACAATAAGAACTGGGGAATGTAACCTTTAAAGTTATCCTACATTTTGTCAAGAGAGTCCTAGACTACATATCTGGAATAAACCTGCCTCCTTCAGTTTTAACTGGGATTCCTTATGCAAGCAATTCCTTTATGCAACCTGGAGTTTGGGGTCAGGGGCTACATCATTAAACAAACAACCCTTGTACAGTTGCAGTGTGTGTAACACTTTACCATACAGCAGGCGAAAGTTTCTTAAGACCCCAGTGAAAGGACAAATGTGTTCCTATCCTAATTATGATGCTATAAGCGGGTCTGGTAAAAATGGACTTCTGAACTGGTTCTGTATGGACCCCCATTCAAAAATGATGACACATCACTCTATCACTCCTGCAAAATAGCAAGCGTGGTTGTCTCCCTATTTTTTTATTCTCATAACTCCCTGAAAAGTAGGTTAGACTGAGAGATTAAGAGGTATGAGTCCAAAATAATCCCAAATACCAGAAAAAAAGAGATTTGAGAGTGGAGATCCCCAGATATTATTCTAATGCTGTAATATCCCACATGGGTTCTTAATTGTTTCAAGGAAGTGAGGGATAGGAAACTGGTGGTACTTTAGAAGTTGTTGACTGCAAATCCCATCAGCTCCAATGAACAACAGTTAAGAGTTGGAGCCCAACCACATAGGTTTCTGACCCATGTTCTAGAAAATGTATACATTGGCAGGAGGGTAACCATGACATTTTCCCATCCCAAGAGCTGTTTTTAGCATTGCTTTGATTTGATAGCATCCACCGAGCCCGAGAACAGATGTCAATTTTCACTTTTCTTACTGTCCTCACTCTGTGATGTAGCACTCATCTCAAAGTGTTCAGCAAGTTTCATACATGATATTATCTGAGTTAGTGTCAGTCCAAGTTCCCTTTTGTTCATGAGAAATCTGTAGACTTTGAAAGCTAAAATTATAAGTGATCTATGTCTTCACACACACAAACACACAAACATAATTTTCTTCCCCTTCATTAAATCACTATTCCTTTTCCCAAATAATTGTGAACTGCTGGTAGCACTTCTTTTCTCCAGAGCTCCAGAAATATGCCATTCTGTATCTCCTGGGGAAACTTTCTGAAAAACCAAAGAGTAAAAAACATGTATTAAGACTTTATTGAAAACTTTAATTTTATGGAACATTGGCTTTAAAAAAGAGAAATGTCAGAAGGCTGCAAAAGGCAGCATTATAAACCTGCATCTTCAAATTCACCACGAGATATCTGACAGAGCTAGACTTCAAAATGAAAGATGATGGATTTTAAATTAATGATATCTTAGAGGTGAAGGCTGAGTTCGGCAGGCAGAAATGTGTTTGGTCCTGATCTGACTCTGGGGAAAGACCAATTTGGTAGGGGAAGAACGGAGGAAGGAATTAAATTGCAACAGGGCAAATAGCTAGAGCTTTTTCCATCGTACAACAACCACCTAAGGGAGAATCTGGAACCTTTGTGAAGTAGAATAAAAACAGCCTCTCCTCCATGCAAGCGAGTTTTACCTTGATCTTCTGAAGTCAGAAGAATTGTTAGAATGTCATTTGATAATTTAATGAAAATATAAACTAATATGAGATTACACTAAACATCTAAGAATGGACTGGAGTTACAATACTTCTGGGCTTCTAACTGTATTAGCTGATCCAAGGCTTCGCTCAAAAATATGCAAAAAACCCAAATTCAGTCCCTGGCCTATTAAGTAAAACTAGAAAAGAACCCATCTGAGATGTTTCAGAGCTACTGATAGTAGAAAACACTGAGCTAAATGGAGTTATGTTTTGACTAGGAACCACAAAAATCCATTTGTAATGCTCCACGGAGACCCAGTGTAGTAAAAAATGAGGACAGGAGTTGGAAGTCAACTACACAACCCCTTACCTTCCAATTCATTTATTTATTCAGAGGATTTGCATGGCCGCCCAACTCAAACAGTGTGACTCTTGGTGGCGCACACAAATAACCAAACAACACACACAAAGAAAACAACACATCCCATTAAAACCCAACTAAACAATAGAATGGTGGCCAGAGCACATGACATGCCTGGAAAGCAGCTGCAAACCAAGTCATGGTTTGTTCTAATCACTTTGCTAAACAAGCCACAGTGGCCCAATTCGGACATAAGCTTAAAACATAAACCATGATTTATAGCCATGGTGCACATCACACTCCGCCAGATTATAGTGTGATGCATGTGAAACCAGCCAGTATGCTAAAGAGTTAGAGGCCTCAGCCTCTGTAAATGGTTAGTTAATCAGTGGTAGCACTCTTGCAAACTTCCTGCAAACATTGTTCTATTTCCCACATTGTCCAAGTCAAATTGGCAGAACCTACTTAACCCAATTACATTTACAAGCTCTGGACAACTGCCGTGTTTCACTACAGCCTGACAAACCTAATCCACAAATACATAAAATAACACAGCGCGTTTATCTTTATACTCTGTTGCAAACCACTAGACTTCTAATTTGGGAAACTAAAATACAACTATGGGAGGAATTAGCAAGAACCTTTTAGCTGTTTTCCAAAGGTTAGCTATGATATTAGAATCCCCACCACCGTCTCACAATAACCACCCAACCCTTCAATGTCAAGCAGTAGACATCTATGTAAGTGTGACAGGTAGTATAATTAAATGTCTTCTGCAAGAGAAATATATTTCAAATCGTGTTGCAAATTATGCTCATTTCAGTGTCCTGCAAGCATTAACTTAGCAAAAAATAAGGCCTGCAGAGGACAAGTTGCCTCCCTGTCTCTGGGGGTTTTTTTCCCTTCCTTTTAGGACGTACCACAGGTAACAAATGTGCTTCTAAAGCAAAACAAAGACATTTGTAGTGCTTATGGTTCCAGCCAGTCATACACTCTTCCAAGATATTTCAATCACATTTCCTTTCTCCCACACTTACTCCAGCAATAGACACAATATTAGTCATATCATATTGTACAGGAATAGGAGACAGAAACTGAACATTCAAACATTTGTGTTCTCTATTTAACTCTATTTAAAGCCTCCTCCAACTCTTACCTATTGACCAGCGATTACTGCTGCTAAATACTGTTTGCTATAAAATAAAAAGATTCTCTCATAGGTGTACCCAACATTTTGAACTGCACAATACAGAAATATTTCATTCTTGTCCATAAATACCGGTCCATCATAGATCAAAGATCTATGTGCTTAGAGAATCTTGCTTGGTCCTCAAAAATGTAAGCAGGGTTGTACCCAGTTAGTGCTTGGATGGGAGATGACTGGGAGTCCTCCACTTGGAAGACTCTATTAGGAATCTGAGAGGGGCTCCAAATCAGTTAGGCAAAAGGACATGCTCTTGCAAATGATGCAATCACATTGCTCTGCAAAACAGCTTTTGGGGCGGGGGGCTTCATGTTTTTGTGGCCAGGGACTTCAATTAAATATATATGTACATGTCTAAGTGCATGTGTATTATTATTGTAGTATACAATAGTATACAATTACTATTGTAGGGGAGATGGGTGGGAGAGAAATCCAATAAATAAATAAATAAAAATAAATAAATAAAATAAAATTATTATTATTATTATTATATGGGTAAGGTCACCCCCAAATCTGTAAGTTATTTATTTATTACATTTAGATAGTCACCCATCTCATGCTTGTGACTTTGGGCAGTGCGCACAATTAAAAGAACAAACACCAAACAATCAAAATAATTAAGAATAAAACCATTAAAAATACAATTAAACTCGGATGATTCTGGGCTATGTATATGCACCATCTTTGTGTGTGTGTGTGCCTTCAAGCCTGTGTTAATTCCTGGCGACTGGACACATCCCTGCAATTTTCTTGGCAAGATTTCAGAAGGGGTTTCCCACTGCCTCCTTCCCAGGGCTGAGAGAGAGTGGTCCCGCAGCTGACTTTGTGCCTAAGGCGGGACTAGAACTCGCAGTCTCCTGGTTTCTAGCCTGGTGCCTTAACCAAACTGGCTCTCATCTTAGGAACCCAGAAAGAAATGGCACAGCTACAGCCAAGTCAAATGGGAGGGTGGAGTCAAACATTCTCCTTGGTTTTGTGTTGTGAAGAAATGGAGAGAGAGCATGGGAATGAAAGCATTTTAAAAAAATGAAAAGAACAAAATGAGTGGGTAAGGGGGTCATAAAGAAAGGAAATTAGCAGGGAATGTGTGGCGTGCTCGAGATAATCTCCTTGCTCTTTGCTAAGTATGGAAGAAAACAAGATACTATTTGAGAAGTTAAAAACTCATTAACCTGAGTGACCAGGTAGCTTTGATGGGGCACTCCTTCTTGCAGACTTAAAAACAGCTGTTTGATCTAAGCTTCACCCAGATACAGATCACAGGGGGGTTTCTCCCAGGCTAATGTTACCCAGCATAGATATCAGGAAAATGGCTTTGCCTCATCAGTTCAGCTTCAGTGCAAACATACAACTAAGAAGACGAACAAGCAACAGAGATGCTCTGTCATCCACCTGACAAATGTTTCCAACTAAGTACCATAAACTTGCTGATGCTCTTACACCTGAGTTTATATTACCCTAAAACAACTTTACAACCAAGGGTAGCAAATTAAACCTCATCAACCATTTCCACTTACACATAGAGAAGGAAAACTAACATAAATCAACATTTGCATCTGGTGCAATAAAATACTTTAGATATCATCACATTTCAGGTAAGCTAAGACAAGCACATAACTGGGTGAAATAGAAGACAGAAACCAATGTCTACATTACCTCGATAGGTTAGAGAATTGGGCTGAAAACATCAGACGAAATTTCACAGAAACAAAGGTAAAAATCTTGACTTAGGAAATACAAATCAAATACAAGTACAGAATAAAGAGTACTTGGTCTGGCAAAAGTGCTGTGGAAAAAAATCTTGGAATAGTAGTCAATTACAAGCCAAATATAGATCAGTAAGGTGATGAGGTTGCTAAAAACGCAAACAAAATTCAAGACTGCATGAACAGAAGTACAGCCCTATTCTTCATCATCAAAATCCACTTTGAATAGAGTGTCCAATTAGAGGGTGCTTTTTGTGAACATTTTTCAAAACATGTTCGCGGGTGCAAAGAACAGCAGCAAGAAGGACTATGGGACTTACAGCTGAATCTTATAAGGAAAAACTGAAGGAACCAGGTGTGATGGAATGTAAGGGTTGGCCTTAGAAGATGGGGGGAAGAGATGTTGCCTAGGGAATGATCAGAAAGGAGTCCACAACAGGGTAATGGTTAAAGAAAGAAAGTTAGAAAGGACCTGCCCTAACTACTCAGGTGGTAAACAGAGAGGGCGGGAGATTTGTGCTTTCAGACTTGCAAGATTCTGTTAATGTACCCTTACAATAAAGTAGAATTAGTTCACCTAGGCTTGTTTCCCATCTGGTTTACCTGGGAGGGCTGACACCAGGTCAGTTGAGCCTTGAGAAAAAAACAGAAGGGAGAAAGGAACATGGGACATCAAAAGAATATGGGGCATATGGAAGAAGATCAAGATCTAGTCTCTCTCATTCAAGAGTGCAGGACATACAAGAATGGTCTTAAATTACAAGAAAGCAGGAAAGCTTCTTTCAGGGATGTGTTAAAATGGATTCCTGCGTAGAACAAGGGGTTAAGCTCAATAGCCTTTTTGAACTCTGCAATCCTGTTATTTTATTCCGAATAGAATACCCTTCCAAAAATGAGGACTAGTCCATTAATTATCTAACGTGATCATCCAACCAGCTTCTGGAAGTCTTGCCTTTCAGAAAAGCATGCGAATCCAAAGGATGAGTTTAGGATTCCTATGCTTTTCTGAAAGGCAAGGAAAGACTTAAAATCAAGATGACTTGAGTAGTACAAAGTCACCCTGTTGGACTCTCCTAAAGGGTAGGTTTTAAGGAAGTTTGTCCCTACGTAAGTCAGTCTGTTTCACCAACAGTTCATAAAAATGCTGTTTGGATTGATGGGTGGGTAGTACATGGACAACTATGAGATTTTATTGTAAAATAAAATCTACCCAATGAGTCCAGCCATAAAAGGAACAATAGCTGAGTTCACATATGATGCTAAACTATAATGAGATCTCTTTCTTTTTGACTTAGCATCATATGTGAAATAAGCCACTGTGGTTTATTGAACAAACTGTGGTTGCATCCCTGGCTTAGTATGATGTGTGAATCCAACCAATGTCTACTTTGGAAGTTTTAATATCAAGGTAATGATTCGTATAGATATGCTTTCAATTGGGTGGGGGAGTAATGTAACCTTTTACAAAGCATAAGTAGAGACTCACATGAATGAAGTAGAAAATGTATCTAGTAACCAATCTCTGTAATTGGCTTGAAAGTATTTGAGACTCCAAGCTGATGAGGATTTAAATCAGAATTCAAATAATAGAGGAGGGAAAATGGAAGACTTACTAAAATGTAGAAAACCTACCTTTTAAATTTCCCTAATTTTAGCCAGTTGATGCTTCTTTCTTGTAGGCTTCCAGAGAAAGAAAAAAGCTAAATTATGGTCTGAATTCACATACACATATACTGTATGTAGCTTGCTTTATTCTATCATCACATAACATGTAAACCCAATTATTGCAATTTGGAAACCATTATTTATGGTTTAGGGTGACATGTAAACCAATTCATCATGATCTACTTAACTAATTATGGATAAAGCAAGCCAAGGTACACTATGATGTGTGAACCCAGCCAAGAGAAAGTTGAATACCAACTAAACAATGTCCCTGGGTAATAGTTACTTATCTGAGTTGCCTCGGTTTTATTGCATTTCTCCTCTGCCCAACAGATGGACCAAGGAATTTTTATCCTCACATCTCTATCCCACTAAGTCTGACTCTTCATGATAGCAGGATAGATGTACACCTTTCCCTGCCAGCACTGCTTATAGATTTCTCTCTTTTCCTACTGAATATAAAATTATATTTAACACAAATCTATGTCCCTTGAAATTACAATGCCCATAACAAACCCTTTTTGAACTAACATCTCATTTTCCAGTGCATTGCATATTATGGTTAATTTCAAACTCTAATACCTTTATCAGGAATAAACCAAACATTCAGAGAGAAATATCATTTCAGCTTTTTCAACAGGTTTCAGAATCCCTTTACCAATTATCCTTCCCTAAGTGTAACCCACCAAGCCAAACAGGGCTCACCCACAACACACCCATTTCCTTTCAGATTAACAAATACAGGGAAGTTATCAAGCCACCCAGCACGTTATTGCATGTACCCGATGGCTGAGTTCAGCTTGGTGAGCCACACATCGTCCCATGTATAAAGAAGACTCTCCTCTGGCCTTTACTGATACCTTGTTAAATCTGCTAAATGACTAGCAAGTATTATATTAGGGACAATGAATATGCTTTGGAACCAGGTTTACAGCTGTTTTATGGAGAGTGAATGAAGTGGATGTACTGCTGTTCAGTGTCTTATTTATTTATTTATTTATTCAGTAGATTTACACGGATGCCCATCTCAAGTACATGAATTAGACAGCTAACTATATTAAAAAGATAAAACACACACATATTATATATTCTATTCTATTCTATTAATTATATTGTAACAACAGTCATACAGCAGCTGGGGGGGAAATTACAAAACATCCACCCAACCTTCAACAAAGCCAACAGAGAGGCTCTATCACACTCCTGGGGTCCAAGGCTTGAGCAGAGAGCCAAGTCCTCAAGGCCTTACGGAAGGCCAACAGAGATGGGGCCAATCTGGAAAGCAGCAGCAATTCCCATAAATGATACCTTGAATTCCATGATGAAGGGAGGTTGGAAGACACACATGTCTTCCAGGTAGCAATTCCAATGGGACTTCGTCACATATATGCAGAGAGCTGCAGCCACAATCATCTGATCAGGCAGTCTCATAAGAGAGGTCAGTAAGCTTTCCAAAAGGGCTTCATTTTTCTAATAGCCAAATATGAACAAGCGTTTGGTGATGCTCACCATAAATCATATATTATACAACCCACAAAAATAGGATGCACACATCGCACAATGCCAGTGCCAAACCCAAAACTTGTGTGAAGTCAAATCGACATCTTCTCTGTGGGAATTCCATGGCATGATCGTACATGTCACTTGCCAGTCAGCCTCACAGAAATCCTTATCTCAGTATTATTGGAGAGGAAGGAGAAAAGTCTCCCTGACTATATTAACCCTGCTAAAATAAAGTACATACACAACCCCCACCAACTCTACAAAGGCACTGAAGTTTGAAAGTACATTTTGCTACTACTTCTTGTCCAGCTGTGAAATAATGTTACATGTCTTCAGAAACCTATGGCTATACAAAGATAAAGCATTTCCAACATATGCCTCCTTTTTTGTTATTTTTCAGGCTACATTTATCTTTTCTTTGGATCTACCTGCCAGTGATGTGAAGGAAAACACAGGCTGTGCATTCACCTCTGAAGGAAGAATATGTTGCTGTCAAAACTCACAGAAAGGTACTAAATGAAGGGTTTGTCAAAGTTTTCCTGCACATTATGCTACCAAGCAATGGAAACAAAGAATATTCATGGTTGACTTAAGTATACTCATCTAGATTCTTCTCACTGGAAACCATGTTCATCTTGACACATTTAGCCATATTTATATATTACCTCCAACATTAGACGCAGCAATGAAATGAAATGACCTGTAGTTGCTCTTAACTGATCTCAGAAAGGTTAAGCAAGATCAGACCTAATTAGTATTCTACGGGAAATCACCAGAAAATCCCATGGCTGTAGGCCAGACTGGGAAGTCAAAAACCATGATAAGTGATAAGGGTGATAAGGGGTTCAGGGAAGTCCAAAGAACGCAGTGACAAATCACTTCTGCATTGTTGCCAAGAAAACTACACTGATGGGCCCAAGGTAGCATCAGGAATCAGGCTCCTAACTGAAGAATACACATGGAAGGAATTAATTGTCTCTTGTCCTGCTTGAGGACTCACCATTGGCATTTTGTTGGTCTTTGTGGGATGAATGATAGAGAAGATCAGTTTCTAGTTTGGGATCAAATATCAGGTTAAGTCAAAGACAGATATGCCAATATACTTTACTGCAATGCACAAACCTAGTTGTGACTTGCTGGGGTCTGCCATAATTTGACCACTTACCGTTACAGAGATATATATCTACATGGACCAAATAAGGTATACCAGTTCTATTTTGCAAAAGCAGAAAGAAAATAGAAGAAACTTACTCTGGCACTATGCAAAATTAGAAATACAGCAGGGGGATTTTTTGGCCTGTTATCAAGGTTGAAGAGTTTTGACATTTCCACACTGGTGGAGCTCCATATCTAGACAAATGCAAGAGGACCAGTGCAATCTCCAGCTTTTCCAAGTCGGACTGGAAAAAAGAAGTCCATCAGGATGAGTCATTGACATCAGTCAAGGTAATAAGCTTCCTCAAATCTGGCTCCTTGCAAAAGTATTGGCTGCTCCTGCCAGCTGTGCTATTTAAGTGAGAATGTCCCTTCACCATTTAGTGATAAGGGGTTCAGGGAACATATTTAGCAGCATCTGGGACACTACAGTGTGAACAGCACTGAGCTTGATAGAGCAATTGCCTGATTGAATCACTAGGTTTGCATATTATGCTCAACCGTAATGTGGTTTGATTTCAGCCTCACGTGTTGAGTGAACTCAGCCGATTATGACTGTTAATTTATACATTGTGCTAAAGCCTTGATTTAGCACAACGTATAAATCAGCAGCTTCCCACGGGCCTATGTGTGAACTGGTTCTTGTAGATAGAATACATATTTATTTATTATATTTCCAGTCCGTGTTATGATTATTACAAACAATCCCAAAGGGGATTCTTCTTGGAACAGCATCCAAAGCAAAGCTTCATGATATCTACTACTGCACAAAAAATATAATTGTGGGAACATCTGATAAAACGATTTCAGTGGAACAACCAAGCAGATAATTGTTTCCAAATACTACATCGAAGACACCCTTCGCCAAGACAATATTTTTGTTTTGTTTAAAGTGCCATACTTTATAAAGTATACTCTTGAGTTGAATATATAGCGAAGGTGAAGAATTCATTCCTAAAAACTAACTGTATCTGCCTGGTTTCAGAACAAAATCAACCACCCAATAAAACGCTTCTAAAAGAATAAAATAAGGGCAAACCTAAGACAAAAGAAACTAGGAAAGGCTGCAGCCAATATTGTGGTTGATGAATATTAACAATTATCTGATTCAGCAGATACAGGAATCGTTTTCTCTCCTAGATGATGTTTGTGGATCACCCTTCTTTTTGTCCATGCCAACTCTAACTCATAGACGTATGAACGCATCATAGAGAAATAAGCAGGTATCGGCTGCTTGAGGCAAGGAACAAAATTGTACCCCTCCTATTCCATAATGCAAAGCTGGACTTTCAGTGGCACTGTTTTTTTCACTGCATCTGAAATCACAGGGAATCTGAAAGATAGCAGGACTGGTCACATGACATGCCGGTCTGACCTCTAAAACGTTACAAGGGCCATTAAGCACTTCAGATTTAATTCCCATTAACCGCTCCAGAGTTGTGTCTTTTCCCAGAATTGCAATGTGTCTGTTTGCAAAGGTTTGCTAAGTTCTTGCTGCCATACCCTACAAAGCTCATTTGGACACAGTCTGACGTGCTACATTGCCCCTTACTTCCACCTCCAGATTTTTCACTGCCTCGAAACAACAGCCTCATTGCACCAATCACAGAGTCAGCCCTGGACTTCTGGTCCTGCAGGTATGTGCTATAAAGAGTATATGAGCCAAGCACTTTGCAAATGTGTGTCCATCATGCAGACATTTCATTTGTGCAATTCTGCCTGTTCAGTCAAAGCAATAGAGGTACATACAACATCCTGAGCCGCCCAGAATCACCCTCTGGGGGAGATGGGTGGCATATAATATAATTAATTAATTAATACAATCCTATTGAAGGCCCTTTCAGAGTACTAATGGTGTTTATGGCATGGCTAAATGAAAAACTTTGGGATGTCTAGTTGCTGATATTGCCATGAAGGAAAAGAAAATCCAAAGCTGCAAAGACAGAATTACCCTCCTGCTTTCTTCTACTGATACTTTTCCTAGTATAAAGGCTCTAGAATGTAATATCTGTGTGCTACTGAATACTTAATCTAATGAAATACTTGAGAGGGTACTCGAATCTTTGTATAATTCTACAGAAATACCTTTGCACGCCCACTTGCAGAAGAGAGACAGGCAAGAAAGCAAAAGAAATTTAGAGGGTTGGAGGTAATAGGAAAGCTGTAAAATGTTGAAGAACACTGGTCAAGACTCTTGCTGATAGCTTAATGGTCTTGTAGATTGTGGATTCAGTTAATCTTCGTTCTCAATGGCTGGGCAAACATTCTGGTGATACTTCATGCTATATCTAGAAACGAGGCATTACTGCTGGGGAAATCAGAAGTCCTAGTCCTGGACTTATCAGAGTACCTCCACAGCCATGGTGGGACTAATATGCAGGTGCAGCAGAGGACTGGGACTGGGATTGTGGGCTCAACATTCAACAATGAAAGAACTGCTGATATATGGCAAGGCGGTCATGAGCAACCCATATGGCCCTCAGGCCATATCATTTTGCAGTCCCAAGAACTTCGAAGTCAAGTATTTCCTCCTTCTAGAATGTATTTTGGGGAGGGGGGTCTGGAAAGCAAAACGAGCGCATTAAGCATCTTCGAGGCCCTTCAGTCTCTTAGACCCTTTCCTGAAAAATTAGTAGAAAACTGACCTCACTTATTCAACTGACATCATGCAGCCAATAGCCATGTTCAGTGTGGAACTGAAATCAAGAAAAAGGATACAGTTTGTGTCCTAGTTGTTAAGAATGGTCAGCATGTGTGGACAAGGAGTATGAGAGAGAAGGAATAGAAAGCCCGGGAAGGAGAGAGCACAGAACACACTGGAAGAGGTTGAATCCCAGAGATTGTGTGGGTTCCCTGCAAGGGCCAGTAAATCTTCAACCTAAGCTGATACTGTTTCTGATATAAGCTAGATCCCCACGTTCTTAGTTCAGTGCTAGCAACACAGAAATCTTGCTGGCAACCTGAAAGTGTGATTTTGAACAGAGAAAGAACAGGGAGCAGAAAGGTTAAATGTTTTTCCTGCTCAGCTGGTTTTCTGCTTTCAACTCCACTCCCGTAAATCTATTTTCAGGCTTTTTAAAAAAAGGCAGGCAGGCAGGCAGGTGGGCGGGCAGGCAGGCAAGAGGGAGGGAGGGAGGGAGAAGAGAGAGAGAGAGAGAGAGAGGAAGGAAGGAGGGAGGGAGGGAGGGAGGGAGGGAGGACGGACTAACTCAGCGCTATCTGAATCTAATTCATTGTGAGGGTTTTTTTGATATTTTTGCATCATAATTTACAGAATAACCAGCCTGGCTTAATGAGAATCAACATCTTCAAGGGCAGGGGGGAGGGAGGTTTAGAATCCCAACAGGAAAAAAGAAAAGAAAAGAAAAGAAAAGAAAAGAAAAGAAAAGAAAAGAAAAGAAAAGAAAAGAAAAGAAAAGAAAAGAAAAGAAAAGAAAACTGGACCTATTAAGGAGAAACAGGCAGATCCATTTATCGAGCTAATTTATTGGGTGTAAATGACTGTCAGCTCTTTGCTAAAATAGTTCTCTCGAGCCACTTCAGATGTACCGCCAATAAAGACCTGTCGAGTGACATGAAAGTTTACACATTTCCTTTTCTCCGCTAAATCAGAGAGTTCTCTTTTAAAACCTAGATCTATCGTGTTGGCTGCTGGTGACATCCCTCTGAGGATGCTGGAATCATCGGTATTTCAAAAGGGAGCTACGAACGCTTTCCACAGGTTGCAGGATCGTTATTTTTAAACAGAAGAGGCATTTTGCTAATTTCAGTCCATGTGCTAAACATGTGCCAAGGCGTGTCATGTCTTGGGCAAAGACTAGGGTTTACTCAGGCAGAGGGAGGTGGACTTCTTGAGCCAGGGTTGCATCTAAAAGCATACCATAAGCCAGTGTTTCTCAACCTTGGCATCTTGAAGACGTGTGGACTTCAACTCCCAGAATTCCCCAGCCAGCCTGGCTGGCTGGGGAATTCTGGGAGTTGAAGTCCACACGTCTTCAAGATGCCAAGGTTGAGAAACACTGCCATAAGCACTTTCTGCCCACTGATTAGAAGGCAAACTGAGAAGGTATTTCCATATAAGCACACACACTGAGCTTTCTACCATCCACAATTCCTATGTCCCTCTCCTTGCCAGATGCACAGATTTCCAAAAAACACTGCGCTGCAGGATCCCACCATTTTTATGTTCAACCAAAGCCTCTGTCACCTACATGATCAGTTGCTTTTTTTTTAATTAAACAAAACAGTTTAAAATAAAAAAAAAATCAGGGTGGGCAGAGAACCCAGCAGGAACCAAGGTGGCACCCATGGGCAAACTGATGCTCAAGGGCACTAGGCTGCCCACCTGTGATAGGTATACAAAACATAGAGGTCTGGGACTCATGTTCACAGTCAGCAGAATCTTGCATATTTCTTCATTATTTTGTAAACTGGTGTCTCTTGGGAGGGCACTAAAAGGAGGAATGCAAAATTCCTACATAAGCATAATAATAATAAAATAAGAGGCAGTAGCAAGGTGACTGGGAGCTAAAACAAACAGGAAGGAAGTCTTCAAAATAATGCTGAAAGTGGAAAAATACATTGGAAAAGATAAATATGTGCAGTGCATTTCAATATATCACCTTCTTTATGGACAATGAAATTTCTATTCTGCTCGCTGTGGCAATTACTTCCAAGTCAAAACACACATTTTCTATTTCAAGTATCATTTTGATTTTCCTGTATGTGACTTCCTTTCCTTCTATGGTGAGAAAGGAGAATAACAGCTCCTTTGAAGGGGGAATAAAATAGCAGATCTCAACTTCCCTTTTTGCCATTCTCTAACCCAAGAATATTCTAACAGCAAAACCATTTCTCTAAATAGTAAGAATACATTTCAAATCAATATATTTTATGGAGATACTTTATTAATTCCTGTAGGCTTATCTGCAAAACTGGTTTATTCCACTGAATCTTTGGGGACTGCAAGAATTAAAAATGCAGAACAACTAGGTAAGCTTTGGTGGAAAATGTGTGGAAGAATGCACAGAAAATTTTACATAGATATGCAAATTAAGGAATTTTATACAGTTAGAGAGACAACTACATTTTTATTTCTGGATTACTACTTCTGTTAGGTACTAATCCTTCAATGGGGTGAAGTTTAATTACTTGTTGGGTTTATACCCCACCTTTTATACAGAAATTTGCAATGGTTTCCACAGTGCTACCTTTTATTTTTCTGCCCAGCAAGAACTCTGGGAGATAGGCTGGGCTGAGAAAGAGTTATTGGCCCACAAAAGTGAGCTTTGGTGACTAAATGTGGATCTGACCCTGGGCTCCTTAGGCCAATTCAAAACCTTAACCATTACACCACACTAGCTGTCCACCTTGTACATTGTAAAATCTTCCTGTGGTGTGATTGCTATAACCTTCAAACACTGAGAGTCAGTGTGGTGTAGTGGTTAAGGTGCTGAACTAAAAACCAGAAGACGGGGGCCAACTGGGTGATCTTGGGCCAGTCACTCTGTCGCAGCCAACCCACTTCACAGAGTTGTTGTTGTGGGGAAAAAAGGAGGAGGAAGCATTATGTATGCTCCCTTGAATTGTACCAAATGAAGGCACGTTATAAATCTAATGCATAAATAATAAAAATGTACAGTGGGATGTTTACCCTCCCTCCCCCCCACCAAGGACAATAAGAAACTTGTGGCTCTCCAAATGTTGCTGATCTACTTTCAACATCTGCCATGCTGACCAAGTCTGTTGGGAAGGGCAGTTTAAAAAATGCAGAAAAAAACTGGTTTTGGGTCCCTCCCCCCAGAGGTTCTCATTCAATCTGATGCAGAAGAATCTGATCCAGAAACATCTTTAAAAAGCTAAAGGGATTTTGGTGGAATTCTCTTGGATGGTGCGCAGTAGAGGTGTGCAACACATTTTTTTCATGGAATAGTCCAAGCTCAAAAGAATATGGTGTTCTGGAAGCTATTTAGTTAGAGTGGCAAAGGGCATGTATGAATAACCTCTATTTCATGTACAATGCATCAGCGGGAAAAGCCTCCCTGACTTTTATTAAATCCCAAGGGAAGACATCATGAACTAATACCTCTTATGGAACATCTCCAAACTGGGACATGTGGGCAAACAAGGGATGAAAATTTGTATAATGAAGAAGAAAAACCAACATCAGCAGAGGCACTCTCCTTCTCCTCAAAGGTAAGATAAGCTCAAAAACATTCTGAGAGAGATTTGCAAGAAATATGCAACCATTCGGAGAATAAGATAGAAAAGTAAAAGTCTTTCACAAGGGAATAACACTTAGAACAATAGCAAAACAGAGTTTGGAACAGCGTTCGTTCAACAACCATCTGGAACACCATAGATTCCCCAGCCTTGTACTGAAAGATAGACCTGGTAATATCTTGAAGTCTTAACAAATCCACAGCTTTTTCAGCACCATTCTTCTTCAGTGCAAATATTCAGGGTTTTTCCCATCTACTGTTAAACTCCTTCAAGTGAATACCTACAATTTAGGAAGTATAAATCTCTGAGTTCTGGTTATTAAAAAGGAAGATCTTCTTTTCTCAAGAACAACTCTATCTTTATTTATTTGCTTGTTTCATTTTTTTCTTAACCCTCCTTGATGTTGTCCTCTCAATACAATAGGAATCGTTTTCTTCAATGGATTCCCTGTGGTCAGCCATGCCCTCCGGAACAGTTCCTGCTCCCCCCAAAATTCTGCACATTCCTGGTCCTGTTCTTTAGGAATGCCCTGAAGACCTGGCTTTTTCAACAGGCCCTAGGACAGGAATTACACGTGATTACCCGTGATTACACATCAGATATTGACTTGATTGTGACTGACCGACATCTGTACATGTTGTAATGTTGCAATTATTGTTAGTTCCCCAACATGGGTTTTAATTCTGGCATTACTCTTCTTCGTTTCTTGTTGATTTAAACTGTATGGATAATATTGTTGTCCATCAATAACCTGAGCTATGCTGATGACACTATTCTGATAGCTGAAAATGCAAATGATCTACAAGCTCCAGTAATAAAAGTTGAGTGTGTTTCTCAACTTTTTTTTTGCTTTTGTTTTTTTTGTTTGTTTGCTCAACTTTGAGCAAAATGCAACAAAGATTAAATATGAAAACCAAACCGATGACAATGGGTTACAGTAACCAGCCTTAGAACTGATAGAACTGACAGTGAAAATACTGAAGTGGTGGATAGCTTCTGCTTTTTAGGACTGCCTATCAACAGAAAAGGGGCCAGCAATCAAGAAATATGCTACGAACTAGCAGTTGCAGTAATCAAGGTCTTGGAAAAGATATCAGATGCTGTGATGTTTTTATACCTCATCATGGATCAGAACTGTGCGGGGAATACTGTTCCTTGTGACACTGTATGAAAGTGAAAGTTGGAAAAGCAAGACAGAAAGAATATAGACACCTTTGAAATTTGGTGTTGGAAAACACTCCTGAGAACACAGCGGATACCCAAGAAAACAAACAAATGGATCATAGAACAAATCATCCAGAATTCTTATTTGGGGCACAAATGACCAGGCTCAAACTATCATATGCTGGGAAAGGTAGGAGGAAAGAGAAGAAGAGGATAACTAGCAGTTAGATGGATGGGTTGTTTGCAGAGATGAAGGGTATACTTTGGAAGACCTGAAGGACCAGGCTGAGGAGAGATCATCCTGGAGAAGATTTATCTATATAGTCCATAAGAGTCAACATCAAATTGGTAGCATATAATCAATCAATTATAGTGCTGTACATTGCCTAGAGCTGCAGTGGTGATTGATGTGGCTTATAATTTAAATAATTAACTTTGCACAGGTACATTTGATGCACAGTTGTGCCCTTTCCTGGATTGAGAGGCCCTTCAGGCAGTCACTCATTCCCTAGTCACCTCACAACTGGATTACTGTAATGCACTCTACTTGGGGTTGCCCTTGAAGACCATCTGGAAGACACAGCTGGCCCAGAATGCAACAGCATGGGCAGTGATGGGGGTGCTATGATGGGTGCATCACCCTGCTGCTTCCCAAGCTGCACTGGTTACCAATTGGCTTCTGGGTGCAATTCAAGTTGCTGGTTATTACCTATAAATCCCTTCAAGGCATAGGGCCTGGACAACTGAGGGACTGCCTCTCTCCTGATGTCTCAGCCTATTTAGTTCAGTCCAGCAGGGTGCATGTGCTCTGGGTCCCATCAGTTAAGGAATGTCATCTTGCAGGACCCAGGAAGTGTGCCTACTGTGATGTAATTCCTGCCCTCTGGAATGTTCTCCCCCCAGAGATTCACCCATATGTCATTCAGGATATCATTGAAGACCTGGTTGTTCTCCCAGGGTTTGGTGTAGAGAGTAAGATGACCTTGACAGAGATATACAGGAACTGTTCCCTAGGCAAAAAGGGCTGAAACATTTTTTAAGTCCAGAACAAGATAACATTTGGGAGCAGCTCAAGCTAATTCACTGAACTAAATGGTGGAGGAGGTACAGAACAAGACTTGCAAGATTTTGTTATTAGAGCCACTCTCAATAAAAATAGGTTTAGCCTTCCTGTGGAGTTGATTTCCTGGTCTGATCTACCTAGTGGGGCTGACACTTGAGAATGGGGTGATTGGGGAGCCCCCTTTTGTCTTGTTGCTTGTTTTGAATACTTTGCTCTTCTGGTGAACTGTATTTTTTATATGTTTTTGTATAGAAATATTGGCTCCTAGTTGTAAGCCACCCAGAGTTGGGTGGCCTACAAATTAAAGAAAGGGAATAATAATTTTAAAACAAAATTATTTCCTATCAATGTTCTTAGCTTCTCCTAGGATTTCAGCCACTTCTGTCCTAGATTTCAGCCATGGGTACCTGAAAAATCTGATGCTAGACTGAGAGAGCATTAAAAATTTAACTGGTGATAAATATGCCATCCCCTAGTTTACATACAACAGAGATGCCTGAAAGTTTTTTATATGAACTGAAAAAAAGATTTCTTTTACTGTGATTCATAGGTACCTCTACAGCTGGAATTTGGTGTTCCGCTACTTTTCACCTCCCATTTTCTGAGATAAAATATAATTCTCCCAACATCGAATTACCATAACAAGCCAAACCCATACCACAGTCATGTGGTGTAGAAAGTTTCACTTCAGAAAATACAACAGCCGTGCCCTTTAAGAGGATAATTAATCTATTCTTCATTAGTATGGGACTCAGGAATCCAAAAAACCAAAGTTCACAGCAATTACTGATGTTTTAGGATTCCCAGAGTTCCTTAATTCAAATATTTCATTATGACAGACCTATCTGCATTTCTACATTGGAGAACTCAAAACTCGGTTTGGGCCAGCAAGCAAGATTTCGATCAATGAGCAATCAAAGCTACAAACTTTGCAAAAGATACACACTTACAACTTGTTTCGCCTCCAATTCATTAACACCTGTTCTTACTCATGTTCAGAACTTTAGCAAGCTCATTGGTAAATGCCAGCTAGAGCTAGTTTATCTCACACTTCCAGTCTTATGCAAGTCTCAGTTGTACTAAAAATAATGCATTACATTTTCTGCCGCTCATCAGAAACACAAGGTCAAATGGGAAGAAGCAAATAATATCCTGCATTTAAAATCCAATAAATCATCCGCACTCTGCTCGAGGACAAAATATCCAGATCTCCTTACCTTGCTAGCCATTGCCAAAAATAAAGAAAGAAAAAACCCAAAAGACTAGTAAGACATCATGCTAATAGCGCACTTATTTAAGAGTGGGGATATTAAAAAAACAAACACTCTTTTGCCATTTAAGCAAAACATTCAATGTTCACAACCTCAGTGACAACCCCCAAAAGCTGAAAATGCTCTTCAACTACGGTAGATTTTGAGTTGGTCAAGGAAAAGGTTAATCCTAAATTGAAGGCTATGTCTTTCCGCAAGCGATATTCCTCCATAGCATGTAAGATGAGCATGTATACAAACTACAGTGTTTTCAGGCAAAATACAGAGCTTTATTTCCCAAAGAATCTCTCCAGCCCTGCATGAAATGCTTGCTTAGGCGTTGGCAATCTGGTGCCCTCCAGATGGTTTGAACTATAATTCCAGTAAGTCCCAGCCAGCTTAGGGTCTGGAAGACACCAAGTTGCCTATCACTGAACTGCCTGATCACTTCCCATATGCCAACTGGGGAGATGATGAATACAATCTGTTTAGTAGCTAAGGGAAACTGTAATATAAACATCAATTCCCATTCTAAACTAACAGATCAATTGCAATGCTGCCTTTTAAAATCAGAAACATAGCTGTCAGTCCAAGCAACAAAACCAGCTCCTCTGTTTCCTGAATCATAATCTAATCTCCTTTTCCATTCAACTCCAGCATTTATTTTAACCTGCCACTATTGTGAAACCAACCTGCTGATGGCTCATGATCAATATCAACTGGACGATACAATGAACCTTTTTATTATGATTATTTCTGCTAGGAGTATTTTGACCGCCGTTTATTGACAGTAATCTGTAAACCTATCTGCAGAGAACTGACCTAGAATGATTTGTGCTTAAAGTAATGATTTATCATCGGTTTAACATCTAGAATAGCCAGACTGTTCAAGCAGGACTGAAACTATGTCTGGAAACATCATGGGGTAGAGAAATAAAAATACAAAGCTGGCAACGTGAGGATATTTGGCCTAAACTTATTTCTTACTTATTATGCTTTAACTGGCTACTTCTAATTTTTTTGGAAAATTTATCTATAGTGTGGCCCAACAACAAAACATAGATTCTTGGGTATGGCCTGACACAGATATACACACACTTTCAGATGCCTTCAGAGATAAATTAAACATACTATTTTTTAAAAGCAAGAAGTGAAAATTTGCCTTTATTTCATTAAAACTGAAAGGCATGTTTTATAACAAGTAAAGGACACGAATAAATCTA
Source organism: Python bivittatus (assembly GCF_059951505.1). Taxonomy (NCBI): domain Eukaryota; kingdom Metazoa; phylum Chordata; class Lepidosauria; order Squamata; family Pythonidae; genus Python; species Python bivittatus. Next base: position 790,405 of record NW_028277110.1, read on the forward strand.
TCATTCTAAACCGTGCTTAACTGGGAGTAGGTCCTGTTTGATGAGGCTTAGTTAATACTAACCACACACATATAAAATTACTCTGCTAATTTACTTTTTTTTAAAAATCCTCTCCCAAATACAAGGTTCAAACCACCATTTAAAATTGATCTATTTTCAAACAGAACATAAGAAATATTCTTGGCTGGCCTGAAATACATGAAATTTATTTCCTAATAGATTGTCTCATCTCTCCACCAAAGTAGCCTCTTAAAAAAAAAAAAAAAAAAAGGTAGAGAGAAATATTGATTTGCTTCATTTTTAATCCTTCTTGGTTACCACCAGGGTGACAAAAATCATCCTACATCCCTTGCATATGAATGCCTTGCCCATTCAAGTCCAGGCAGCAATGACAGCGGAAGAAGAGTTTTTCTATCCACTCTACGTTGTGATCATAAACTCTACTTTATCACCATCTGCAGTCACAAGAGAAATTCGGTATGTACGTAGAATCTTTCAGAGCAAACACCTAAACAAAAAAATGCATGAGACACAGGAAATTAATCGCCCATATGTAGAGAAAATAATGGTCAAGCCAACCTACATGGTTCTGTCATCATGAGGGCTACACCCCATGGCGTCCACAGTCATCAAATGTTCAAAGATCCTTCTCAGGGCTTTCCTGAGCTACTTTGGATTTTTATTATATCATTTAACCACACGCCCCAAATGGAAAGCTAGTACGCAAAGCAAGGGAGTAGGTCCTGTTTGATGAGGCTTAGTTAATACTAACCACACACATATAAAATTACTCTGCTAATTTACTTTTTTTAAAAAATCCTCTCCCAAATACAAGGTTCAAACCACCATTTAAAATTGATCTATTTTCAAACAGAACATAAGAAATATTCTTGGCTGGCCTGAAATACATGAAATTTATTTCCTAATAGATTGTCTATTAGGACATCTGGTATCTAGTATCATCCCTGCTTAAAGCAGAGGCTGGACCTTGTGGGGCTCCTATAAGGATTCTTAGAACATTCACAGGATTGGTGCTTGATGAATGAAGGAATGATAGAAAAAAGGGCTAGAAAGCTGGAGAACAGTCACATCACTTCACCTTCAGATACATCTTATTTTTGGTATGATGGCTGGGCTCACCAAAGCAGCCATTTTGGGGTTAGGCAAAGACTATCCCATAGCAGTCATTTTGTAAAGGCACTCCACCCAGAAGGTTACCTGTCTCTACCAAGGCTATAAAACTCGTTTTCCTTCTACTATTTTGGACCGCTACTCCAACTGTCCCTTGGCCACATGGGTTGGGGCTGACAGGATCTGAAGTCAAACGTATCCAGAAGGCAGCTTGTTGTTTCCTGCAGTTATCAGCTTTCATTCGTGTAAGGCTCCAGCTGACAATGTCCCTATTCTCAGTCTATTTAAGATTCTACATTTAGTAACTGACCAATCTTATTTGAAAGGAAGGATTCAAAATCTCCGGGAAGGCTTGTTTGCAAAGAGAAAACTGCAGAGAGGACATTCCTGGAGGCTTCTAGAAGTTTCCAGTATGATCCACCTTCGTTACCTCTGCTTTGCTTATCACAGACATCAGTTAATTGGAGCCCTCCTTCTGCAACTTTTCTTCTTAGGCAGGATCTCATTATTTCAGGTAATTAGATGCAACATCTGGTGAGAACTGTCATGTATCTGAGGGGGGAAAGCTGCTTCTCCTTTGAAATGTCTTTTTTTTCTGATAAGCAGGCTGATAACAGAGCCACACATCACGATACATTGTGCTCTCCGTACAGTCTGTTTAGGAGCGGTTTCCAACTCCTCTTTCACAGGGTTCAAAGCGACCCCAGATGGAAAGATGTGGTGGCACCGCTCGGTTCCCTTAGGAACAGCTGCCATGTGGCTTCTCCTGTCTCCCCTGTCTTCTGTCAGCAGCCCCGCCATCTGCTTGCAGCAGAAGTAACGCTGGGCACAAATGGCCTTTAAAAATCCTCCCCCAAATCTATGGGCAGAGAAATGGGACGAATGATTTAAAAAAGGAACCGCCAGGGGAAGGAGCAGTTTTCCAACTGTTCTTTTAAGAGCAACGACAGATTCTGAAAAAGGGCCCCCTCCCAGGAGAGGTTCCCTGTGGATGTCTTTCCATGGCATTTCATGGAAGCATGGGAAAGCAGGGAAGCTGCGGACCACGGGAGGGATCTTTGTGAACGTTGTGTGTTCCACTTTACAAACTCTTCTGGACTGTCTTATCACCCTACTTATGGGAATTTCACCATTATCACTGAAATAATTTCCAGCTTCAAGAGCATTGCTCTGTCCACTAGGAAGCAGAGGAACAGATTAGGACCCAGCCCACTTAATTGTGTGTGTGTGTGTGTGTGTGTGTGTGTGTTATCAGGTATCATTACAGACGCTCCGTGACCTGTTTTTCATACAAACAGGTCATAGTGATAAGATGCCCCTTCAAGAACCAATACCTGGATACTTCTTTCTTCATTCCCCGTCACTGTTTTCTTTTGCAGTCTCTCTGGCAGTCGAACTCTCCTCAACCTTGAACTTTAGGACTTGATAAATAAACCACTATCACCACCAGAGTAATATCAGTTACTATCTTATATGGAAGTAGTAACGCTAGAGTACTGGTTCAGACTTATTTTGCTCTCTCTGCGCTATTTTTTTTTTTAATTGGGCCTATTAGAAGACAAATTAGCATTAAAAACATGCATACACAAAGACGCAGTTAGCAGGTAATACAAATTCCTTGCAAAGATGCTTGTTTTGAGAATACACTGTCTCTTAACAGAGTTTAATTACTTCAATAATTCTTGATCACTAATTTCATGCTGGTGAGTCAAGATCTTTAAATATGTTAATCCTAAACAAAAAACATGAAAAATTACTTCTCAGAAGATTGCAATGCAGAAAGGAAGATCTTCTGAATACAAAAACCTTTATCTGACCACGGAACAATAGAAAACGAAACATCTATCTGTCAAGATCTCTCAACATTACTGCAATCTGGCATAGGAAGATAAGGTACAAGTAATCTAATTTAACTGTGATAATCAAATCTCAGATTGAACGTAACAGACTTCTCTCAGTTAAAGTCTTTCACAGAACAATTTTGCTGTATAAGGAGGCAGAACAGGAATCTATTCCGAAAAGTGACAGTCAGGGCTTGTCGTTCCTCCTGGGATTATATAAATTAAAAGAAGCATCGGAATGAAAAATGCAGAATTCAAAATGGGTAATTCTGAAGATAACTATCCATTAGAATCAGAGAAAGACTAAGTGCAAATATTACACTGAAGCAGACGTAACAAGCTGAACAGTCAAGGCACATATAAATGAAAAAAACTGGGCAAAGTAAATGGGACATTCTTCCATGAAAGTGAATACAATACTGTGGCTTGCAGGGTTTCCCTAAATATGTTTCTGTAGAAGTATAAGTAGTCCTCAGATTATGTCGGCAATCGGGACTGGAATTGCCATCACTAAGAGATGCAGTTGTAAGGTGTGGCATCATGTGCAGGTTGTTAAGCAGGGACCTCACGTGATTGCGACTTCTGATTTCCTGCTGGTTTCCCCACTGACTTTGCTTGTGGGAAGCTGGCAGGGAACGTCAGAAATTGCAATCATGTGACCATAGCTCACTGTGATGTCATAATCACAAGCAGGGCACCAAGCACCTGGATCACAGTCATATGTCCATGGGAATGCTGCAACAGACCAAACCCCAAGGACCTGGTGTAAGTCCCCCTCATTCAATGCCGTCGTAACTTTGAATAGTCACTGAACAAGTGGTCCTAAGTTGAGGACAACTTTAAGTCCTAGCAAATATAATGGGGTTCTCTACTAAAATGTAAGAAATACAACCGTCCAGAACTCCAGACAATATCTGCAAGAAAGAGAGGGTTTAGGAGCAGCATATTAAACTTGGTTGATAGACCATAAGCTGATCCTGTGATGCCCACATATATTGCTATCCCAAGGGGCAGCTGTAGGCAGGTCTATACCCTTATTCTCTTATAGCGACTTTTTAAAGCAACCTATAGCAGGCAAGTATTACATCTGAACCAAGTTAGATTCCAGGTGTTAACCACAGTATACTGAAACCATACTTGACAGTTTTTCAAACTAACCATAATTTATGTTAAACACAGTTGGGTTTTGGTCTTACAACTGAATGGTAATTAATCAAAAACAGCTCTCTTCCCAATCAAAACATAAGGAAATATGCATAATAAAATGAATTAAGATTCAATCACCACCACCATCACCCCTGGCAAACATTCATAATCACTACAAGTCTTGATAGATCAAATTTCACAATATCTCAAGATTCTTACAGGTTCCTACCTTGAATTTTATGAGACCTCATTTGAGAATACTGAAGAGATTTAATAGCTATTTCATTTTTTTAAAAGTGAAAATAAATCCAATTTAATTTGGGGGATCTTCAGACGCTACCTAGAAGCATTGTTGGCCCATCCAGGAACCACAGTTCTGACCTTGATATAATAAATGGCACCTTTTAGTCCCATCTCTCTTGGGCCCTAACAAGGTTAGTATTAAACGTATGCCTGGAAAGGTTTGCAATTGAATGGTTTTATTTTAGTAATGCCAGGGGCAGCAATAAATATAACAGGGACTAGATGGGAGAAAAAGTAATTGCTCAGTTCTAGAACACTAGAATTATAAAGAGAAAAGTGTCTTTGGCAAAAGGAAAAAAAAGCTAATATGTTCTAGCTCTTAAATAGGAAAATATGTTGATAAAGCAGTCTGTCGCTAACTGAAATGTCTTATTGTGAGAATAATTCTGCCAGTATTGGGGGAATAGAAGTGGAGGGAGGATGTAATTGAATTGGTACAGAAGCCAGTTTCAAGGATGAAGGGCCCTTGGCAAGATATTTCCCTTAATGACAGCCAAATTCTACAATAATATTTATTACTTATATTCCCAAATTGCATGCTAGATTCCATGACTAGAATACATATCAGGTCTAGTAACTCTTTCAAGCTTCAATGCAATCCAACCTGAAGTAGATTTCCAAGAGGTCTGGACCACCTACAAGGTTCTTATAAACTAGGAATGCATGACATGTAGACTCAGGGTCACTTATCTTCATCCTAAATACCTTGATATGTGCATGTGGGAGGCAGACAGCTAGTGGTCATATGTTTCTCGTGCCCCCTCAAAAGCTGCTGCCATCTCCCCAACCTATTGCCAAAATTAAAGCTGACCATATAGTGGATGGAAGAATGGTTTGGCATTAAATATTTCTACAGCTAAATAATCTATTCAGGTTGAATCTCATGGAACCCAAGAACAAACTCATTACGCTGGAAAGTATGGCTGAAATGCTCTGATAATAAAAATCATCACTAGCTTTAAAAAAGGTCATTAATAGGTTTACTCAAATAGTAGGAGCTTATAGGAATATTTATGGTAATCATCAATGACAATGCTCAACACAAAAATACATTCTACTCAATCTCCACTTGGCTCAGCTTCAGTAATTACATTCACAGGGAAAACAGGTTTGTTATCCTCAGCGTATGATGAAATTTATTTTCAAGCATATAAATTAGCTTGCAAATTACCTCTCCTTCCTTTTACTTCTCTCTTCATTGCAAATGCATTGCTAGATTCAGTTTTATAGCATTAGCCTACCTCCTTACATTGTGGCCGAGGTGAATTTGCAAGTTCCAACCCTTAGATAAATTTTGCACCAGAGCAAAAATTGCTCTCCCTGGAAACCTTATAAATTACTTCTATTATCAATGGAAATTAGTCTTGCTGGGTTGTGAAAAGTCAAAATTGGATTGAGTCAAAATATCCTCTGCTTCTCATTCTACTCTCCTGTTCATAGGAAGTAAAATGGAAGAAGGGGCATTATCTGAAATGCTAGGATCTTTCACAGTAAAACGCCATTTACTGATTTCCAACCATTTTACGCCTGATCATTTTAAAAGAATGGCCATGAAGCCAATTCAGAGTGAAGATGTCCTCTGTCTGGCACCTGATAGGCAACACACACACACACACACACACACACACACAAAATCTGCTGAAGAGCAGAACACACCCATCACAGCAGAGCAGTAATTAGTGACAAACAGGATTAGTAGAGATTGATGACATGGTGTGTCCTTTCATAGCCTCAGTTTTAAATCCCTCCCTGAAAAATGAACTGTTGACTAGTTAAAAGTAGAGGGGGCCACGACTCAGTCTGAGCAGGTACTTTCAAGTGTAGAATGAAAGCCTTAAATTTTGCAAGGCTTGAGACTTCCTAACAGCCTCACGTATACTACTAGTGTAGTATATTTGATATTATGAAATCTGCGTATAAGCAGCAGATTTCAGCCCTGGCCCTCAAAAAATTTTTTTGGAGAGGATACAATGCCTCTAGAGATGAATGTTTCCTGGTGGGTTCCTATCCTGACTAGACTTTTCTCAGACATAGACAAAGATGTGTTGTACCTCCCCACTGGAAATAAAGTATTATATACCTCATCTCCAAAACGGGCAACAGTCAGGAACCTGCCAATTTCCATCCATTTAGTTTGCTAGACATGTTGTGTAAACTTTACACCCAACATCTTTTGAATAAATTAGAAGCAGAAGAAATTGGGAAGAAGAAACAGAGCATTTCCATCCAGAACAGGCAGGATTTTCAAAAGGACACAGCACAGTAGATCACTCCACCACTATGAAGGCTTGCATTCAGAAATATACCACTGGATATGTAAAACAACTCTATGTCACCTTCATTGACCTTAACTCTGCCTTTGATTCAATTGATAGGTCTCAATTATAGGAGAAACCTGAAAGGACAGGAATCAACAGCTGCCTTCTCGAACTAATAATTGAGCTATGTACCGATATACTGATAAGAATGGGTCCACAAGGATCCTATCTCTTTGGAGAGAGAAGCCAAACAGGGCTGTTTACTTTCTTATTCAACTTTTATATTAATTATATTGTAATGGCCATGAAGCTTCTTCACCCCCTCACAGCGGATGGAAAATCTCAATTTTACTGTATGCTGAAGACATGGCTCTCATTTCCTGTACCAAAAGTGGCTTTAGTGATTATTGACCAGATTAGCTTATTATTGTGAAAGGCAAAAATTGCCAATAAATTATAATAAAACCAAAGTAGTGGTCTTTGATAGAAGTGGTATCAGACAAAGATGGACAATGAATGCCCAACAAATAGCAATGCCCTTCTTTTAAGTATCTACGTATCATCTTTCATAAGTCCCTTATATGGAAAACATATTTATCCACCATTTTAGCAACTGCCCAATGCATAGTGGGGGCTATTCTGAAGTCTTTTTCTATTACAAAGGAGAGTAGCTGGTAGCTGCTACACTTAAAATATTCTAGGGCAAGGCAATAACCCAGATGTTGTATGGGGCTGAGATCTGGGAGTGAGATGAGAAGGTTATTGCCTAATTAGTCCAAAATAACTTCACAATGAAGATTCTGGACCTCCCCCAAGGGCACCCCTTACCTAAGGAATGAGGTAGAATTACCTACCATCACCATTAGACTACAACTTGCATTGTTGGGGAATTCTAAGAAACTAGAAAACATTCAGGAATCCCACCTTGCAAGCTTTTGTTTTCTCCATTATAGAGTTGGGAATCAACATACCAAATTATTGTCTCCTATCCTACACATGTATTCCCTACCCCCCTACCCCCAATTGGGGAAACTCAGCTCCTGGAACAGAGAAAATATTACAAATAGGCTTTTTGAAAGGGATGGCAATAAGGATGGTACTGTAATATAGACATTCAATTTTTCATCTTGGTTTCATTACTATAAAAAACAAAGAGGCTTCTCCCAATATCTGGTTAATATTACCAGCGTCCCACTGAGAAAAGAGTTCATCTGCAGACTATGCCTTCAACATATCTTGAAGGGAGATTTTTTAAGTGTCTCTGTCCCTGTGGTGCTGGTCAAGTGGAGGATATTATTGTAATGGACTGCTGAGAGACAGGAGGAAGAGCCACAGCATAGACAGCAGTCTGATTAGAGAAATCTGAGTCCAAAGCAGGAATGGTGTGTGTGTAGAAAGCATCTCAGAATTGACCCTCCCTAGTTCTCTGGAATGTTAAAGCAAGGAGGGGGAAGCACTTTCAGACTTGCAAGATTCTGTTACTGTAACCTTACAATAAATTTCCTTCCCTCCTTCCTTCCTTCCTTCCTTCCTTCCTTCCTTCCTTCCTTCCTTCCTTCCTTCCTTCCTTCCTTCCTTCCTTCCTTCCTTCCCAATAAAAATTCTTGGTTTTAGTTTCCTGGTCTGGACTACTTTGAAGAGTGGTCAATTATTTCCTACTCCCTCCATGCCCCATTTAGACTGAGATTAGGGCCAAATTATTGATGGTAGGTAAATTCAAGGGCTTGGATCTTGAATGGTTAAATTATCTTTTTGCAGATGTGTTTACAACTGTTAGTAGTCTGGTTGCTTCTTTTGCTTCATCATCATCATTTAAAGTCAAAAAGAAATTTTTAAGTTCTTAATCACAGTTCTGGCCTTATCTTATTTTGACCTCTTTGTATCTAGAATTCTTTTGTCTATCCTATCCTATCCTATCCTATCCTATCCTATCCTATCCTATCCTATCCTATCCTATCCTATCCTATCCTATCCTATCCTACCCTATCCTTATTTTGTTTTATTATATTTTATGTATGTCACATTGTCATGACTTATTGGTTACAACAATAAACTTGTATACTTTCTTAGGCATTTAGAAGCCTAAATCTTTCAGTTGGTCCCCACTTTAGAGATATCTGTATCAAAACTGATATAAGGAAACTTAGAGATATCTCCACTACTTTTGGTCCCAAAATATCACAGAATCTCCTCTGGGAGGACTGAGCCCAAGACGCATTGGGTTTATTTTAGATATCTCTACCAAGTCTGGCCCCAGAATATTAAAGCAACACTCCTGCCAGATTGGTTCTAAAATATTACATACTGTATAGCTTTAATGTAGACTGGTCACAATCTTCCCTTCTCTCACTCTCTCTCGAGATTTTTTTTAAGAATGAAGAGATGAAATACAATAACAGATGCATTTGCCAGTAACATTTGTTTCCCTGCACAAGACTACCCTTCACTAATCTAAGAGGTAAGGAAGTTATTATTCCTTTGCTTATAGATACAGTAGAAATGAAGTTGTTCTATAATGTTATATCAATAGTTCATATGAGTAGACTTTCTTAGAGGAGACACATCAAATGGATGGCTTGGAGTACCTTCATAAACTTGCATGGGCCTCTATTGGCCTCAGCACGGTGATTTAACTTTTAGAAACTCCCAGAGAAGTACATAAATCCTAAACACAGACAATGTCAGCAACTCACAGTAGCAAAATAATAATAATAATAATAAAAAAGACAAAATGTGAGCAGTGATTTTTCTGAGCACAGGCCTCAGAAAATAGAAGGTGCCCCTATTCAGATTAATAATACTTAACCAATTTTTATTCCAACAGGCATAGCTGAAACATATTTGATATGCCTTTTTTAATGCAGCTTGGTATGAACATTGAGCAAAAATGTGAAGTCTCAAAATACATTTTATAGTTAAACCTACGTATCTGAATATGTGTTCCCCACACAATAACAAGACAAAAAAAAGCATAATCTTGCAAAGACAGACTGTGAAAGCTTCCAGATATAAATTCCTTACTGTAAGTTAAAGGTTCAGTTCAATGGGATACTATCTGGTTGGATTAAACTTGATGTCGAAACCAATTGTCCCATAGAATTGTTGAAGTGGCATGACCTTAAGGCTAGGAGATACCAAAGTCCAACCAAGTTTCTTAATTAATACCCCTTAAGTTCCTTCTTACTGCTGTAGTTGATTACTAAAAATCTCTGCTTCAAAACAACAGATGGCTTAGGTACTTCCAAAATTAAAAGAGGCCAGAAGTTGTGTTTCAGACTACAGTTAATCACATTCTCTCTCACCCTCATAAACAGTTTCTTAAATGAAGGGTCACAAAATAGCAATAGATGGGAGGGCATTTCAGGACTGCATGGAATCCCTTTGAGCAGTAATTTCAAAGTCACTGGATCATAGCTATAAAAACAGGATCTTGACATGAATACTGTATTTGCTGCTTCAGCCCTGGGAAGACATCTCAGAATACAGGCCAGATTTCACACACCACTCTGTCATGAAGATAACTGGACGCTTGGGCCAGTCACCAATAATTTAAAATGAATTAGAGAAACAACAGCCTAAAACCAACATGTAGATCAAGAAACAAGTTTGCTTTTGGGTCTGCAGCTAGTTTCTATACAGTACTAATTTCTTCAAAATGCAGCTAGTGTGCATGTAAGTTCTACATGTGTACAACATTGCTTATACCTTGTTGTTGTTTAGTCATTAAGTCGTGTCCGACTCTTCGTGACCCCATGAACCATATTGCGCCAGGCCTTCCTGTCCTTCACTGCCTCCCTGAGTTTGCTCAGTTTCATGCTCATTGCTTCAGTGATGCTATCTAACCATCTCATCCTCTGCCGTCCTCTTCTCCTTTTGCCTTCAATCTTTCCCAGCATCAGGGTCTTCTCCAAAGAGATCTCTCTTCGCATTAGGTGACCAAAATATCTGAGCTTGAGCTTCATTATTGATCCTTCCAATGAGCAATCAGGGTTGATTTCCTTTAAGATTGACTGGTTTGACCTCCTAGCAGTCCAGGGGACTCTCAAGAGTCTTCTCCAGCACCACAGTTCAAAGGCATCAATTCTTCGGCGCTCGGCCTTTTTTATGGTCCAGCTCTCACAGCCATACATTACTACTGGATCACAGCCATACATTACTACTGGATGCTTATACCTACCCTACACAATAGGGCACTCTCAGAAAATCTGACCAATTGGATTGGGACCAGGAAGCCCAATTCTATTCAGCCAGAAACATTATCTACAAGAAGAAGGTAGATTTTAGCCTGTCTCTGTGTAATAGGTTAAAAATAGGGCCTTGGTGTTTTTTTGTAAGACAGGTGGTTATATGTTCTACTTTAGAGAGGGCAGCCCCCTCATGGAAAAGCAGTCCAAACCCAATTCTGGCTTAAAGATATAAGAAGGAAAGATAGCAGGAGTCTTAAAATTGTGTATCAACCATTAAGAACAAGTAACCTTTTCAGGACCCCGGAGAGCTCTTATTCTTCCTAAGTGCCCTTTTTAGAGTTGTGCAAAGTATTTTGATATATTTTGCACTTGAAAACCCCATTTTGAGCTTCAAACAGTTGTTTCACATTTGAAATGTGGTGTTCTGGCAATGCGGGAAGTATTCTGATACTGTGTTAACCATTGGAACTCTTCCAACCTTGAAAGTGAGCTGTTCTTAGAGAAAACACTGTTCGATATATAACCTTGCTGGTTATCTGCATTGCTTATTAATAAAAAGGGTGTTGCTTTAATAAGTCGAGCATAAAACAAACTCTTTATTATTCTTTAAAAATCATATATTTTTAACCACACTGGTCATATAGAGGGGTTTACCGATTACATCACTATGAAAGATTTTGCAATTTACCTAAATTAGCCATCCTCAGTAACTTGGAGCTGGATTTTCATTTTAGTAGTTCAGTTACATGACATGCAATAAGCAATAAAAGCTGATTTATAAGACGAGTGTAATGATTGTTCCACACATAGTATGTTTTAAAAATTGGGCCCATTTTATATAAACTTATGTACAATTCCTGGGGGGGCGGTGTCTTTTGAGGTAAACATTATTATATTCCAAGTTAAATATTGCAGCTGACAATGTTTCAAATTAAAAAGAGATTCCACGCGCCAGATATTTTAAAAGGCACTTCTTTCTAGTAACAGTTTTCTTTAATGCTTTCAGTCAAACTAACAGAGCTGAAACCAAAGAAACAGAAGCAGAAGGAAAATAGCCCCTATTTTCCCTTTGCAAACACTTTAAAGCACATACAAGGCTATAATATATTGATTATTTAATGGTCCCCAGGATTCTACTCGCATCAGTGTTGGTGATCATACAGCTAATTTCCAGATTATATCTGTGAATTGGTCTTTACGTATAAACCAAATGTAAATGTTATACTTCCATATCAATGGGCTAAGGCAACATTAGACCACAGGAAGCTGTTTCGTACCACATTGCTAATCAAACCATCTGCCACTGAATATCAGTGACTCTCTAACGGCTCTCTCGCCTTTCTTTTCCACAACCAACCCTGCTTAGAAAAGTAAGGTATCAAACCTGGGGCTTTTGGCACCCAAGGCGCATATCCAGATTCACTCTGGCAGCCCTTTTCCTTAAGGAAAGGCAGACCCGGGAAACCCTGCTGAATGGACACAATAGTAGAATACGCTCCCAGTCCTGCTGGCAAGCAACTGGTTGAAGGATACATTTCATAACTCTAAGTCCTTCTCATCCATAAAAGTCTGCCACATCAACTATAGCCATTCTGAATTATAAATAGCAATGGTCATACTAAAGATATTCAGGTGATTAACTCTGCCAAACTCAACCACCACTGTTGATTTCAAAAAGACCTCTAAATCCAGATCCCAAGTGAGACATAAAATAAAATACTAAATGGTATGGTTTGCCCAGCGAATGAAGCCATGTACTGTCATAGTTCAGCAGCAGGACACTTGATTTCCACTGAAAAGGTCCCCTGTATCTTCGGATAAAGCTTGGGAAAAAATCCTAGTTCAAAATTTTGGAACGCCATTATAGTCAGCATCGAAGACTGATATCTATGAGACTGTGGGGAGGCTGGGAAAAGAATGGAAAGGATAGCAGAGATAAATAATCAAGAGAGAAAAGGTGATTTCACTGGAACCTTATCTCATGAACAGCAACTCAGCCCAAATGGCCAGAAACCTGGGAAGAAGTATTTCAAAGATTCAAAGAGACTCTGCCTTAGCTGACTCATTCTAAATAAAGGTCAGAAATTCCTCTTATAGCTTCCAAGATTCTGTATATACCCTAAGATTAGCATTGAAGATATATTATTGAAATATGTGTAGTTCTTGCTTCCTTGCTGTGTGGCGACTGACAATATCCAACTGGATATATCCAATTATTTTGGAACACAGTTCCCATAATCTTTTGTTCTGGGTCATGTTGGCTGAAGCTGATACGGTTGAACTGCAAAATATCTGGAAAACATCAGGCTGATTATTTATGGTCTTCATAATACTGAGCTAGATATGCTAGGGTCTCACTTGTTATAACGCCCAATTCCTATATTCTCTTCTTTCTGAGCTATTCAGGTGGCCAACTGCTTTTTCTCAATTATGACTGTATACAAATAATGAACAATAATAAAAGTGAAGTAAATCATAACATCTTCAGTCATGTACTTTACAGAAAAAGGTTCCGGCAATCCTCTTTGGAATCACACTTAATTGCCTCTGAAGAACTTGTCTATTGGAATGTATATTTTATCATTATTTTTTGAACTTGTTATATCAATCACCTCCACTGCTACTACACATTTCTAGGCCATGAAGCGATAATTTGTTCCAGTGGTATTAATGAGGCAAATAATGGTCTTGAAGGAGCCAACAAATTGTCACTTCACAGTCAGCAGTAGATCATGGTAGAACATCCCGTTGCATTGAAAAGTTAAACAACTAGAGCTTTCAACATCACTTCTCTGGAACCCAGACTAACAAATTGCCACAGCACCTTTACTACATTTACAAGTTACAGCAAACCACAGAATATAAGCCTGGAATTATTCTTGATCCCAATATTCTTGGGCATTGTTCACTTAAGTAAACCCAAGGAAAAGCATTCTCTTTGGATTTATATCACTTCTAGATTGGTTCCTGAAAATCAGGAATGAATCCAGGAAATACTGGGCAGTTTCTTGAGCTACTGTTCACCACATTTGCTCCTCCAGCTTTTAATTACAGAACATCAATATGTAATTCACGTAGCAGCTGCCTGACCATCTCAATCATGGTCTTCCAATACTCCAAACTGTTCAAAATTGCCTCCATTAAGGGCAACAGAATCACCTCTTCTCACTAGAGGTCTTTCAGATATCTTAGATTTCAACCCCCAGAATTCCCATCATGCATGGGAGTTGAAGTCTAACACATCTAGTGGGCTCTGAGGCTAATGTAGGGGAAGCTAATGGTTGAAAGGCAAAATTGAGACAGGATCAATGTGCAAGACAGGGATATTCAAACTAAGTGCTTATTCTTCACTAGAAATGCCCTTTAAGACTGTTTTTGCCATCTGCGGTCTTTTCATTATCTCTCCTCAGCCAGGCTACAAAACTGGAAGAAAATTCAGCTGGGGAGAGGAGGAAAAGACAGGAGAAAGGTTAAGTATATTACTTCTATTCACCAACTCTCCCATATCAGCAGGCATCACCAGGCCTTATGTAGTGGGACTACAATTCTTCATTTCTATCACAACATCTACTTTGGCCCAAATATTATATGTTCTGAATACTCTCAAAGAGGCAGATAATGTGAGAGTTGGCAGACTTCCTACTATCACAACAGCATGAGAAAACAGAAGAGGATTTTGCCATCATAAATTGTCTAGATACTGGTGCCTCATTTGAAAGTAAAGTACTCACTGGAATTCTTGTGCTGTGATTTTAACCTTCCTTCTAACAAATATTATTAATGAGGACTCTGAAAGACTTGTTCTTTGACTTGACTGCCTCCTATTCGGATTGCTAGGAGAAAAGTCCAACAGAAAACATCTGAAGAGTTGGGGACCACAACTGATTCACCTGACCTTCTGAGGGGCCACAGAAGGTCATCTCATGATATTATTGTTATCTTATCCTTTACACAGTCTAGACTGTGTCCATATAATCTCAAGGGCAACTGCTAAAAGATTTCTTGCACTTCTAAGACCCTTCAATTTTCTCCTCCCACCAAGATTTCCAAGCTTCGTGAGAGGTTCATCCAATATGCTTCACTAGGGTCATTTAAAGACCTAGCAAGTGGATTCACACAACATGCAAAGCCTAGTTAGTTTTCATCTTGCACATTGAGGATATCCAGCTCATTCAGTAACCAGCTTAAGCATGTTATGCAAACCAAGCCAAGCAGTTTTTCACCAGTATATAGGATCATTGCTCCTCCCCATAGTGCAAAACGAACATTGTGTGTAATTCTTCCCTAATTTGCTACCTTAATATAAAATTTGCACATCTGTTCTTTACTTGTTTCAGAAATCCCCACAATAAACAAATTTCTTTATTTCAAAACCATACCCTTGCATAATAGTCCACAGAGAAGATGTACTGGTATTACTATCATCCAGGTTTTCATTAAATTATTTTTAATCTGCCAATTAAATTACAATTGCACTGGCCTTGTTAATGTGCAACCTTTGCAAGATACACTATGAAATCAACAACAACTATCACAACCAAGTCCAGTCTTTAGAATGATAAAATGGAACAAAAAGTGGTATTTTACCAAAAACCACCAGAATTCTACCACTGGAAGTAGTACATCTGTCAACAGCAGATGGTTTGTTTTTAAAAGTGTAGGATATTTTAAAAGCCACCCATAATTCAGTTCTGCAACGTTTATTCATATCTTCTCTCAGCGTTAACAGATCTGTCAAAGCAGACTTCATCTTACTTGGCAGACAATCCCAGTTTGTATTCTATGGGGCATATGCTAACATACCTTCCAACATTTGTCAGATGAAACTAGCTATGCTTGTTTTACACAAACTGACAACATCACTTATTTGAGTGGTGTTTCCATGGGATGAAAGGACAAGCAACACCCCATCAAAGGATTCTGTAAACATTATGAAATGACTGTTTTACTTCTCTATCCCTTTATTATTATTATTTTTAAAGTACCATACAGCTTTTCAACTAGACAGCAAAAATTGCTCAGGGTGGGGAGCGTCTATTCCTTTAAAGTCTTTTCCTTTATCAGATAGAACATTCTGATCCATGATAATGATACTAATCCAAGAGGCCCTGTCAACAATAACCAATAACTTGTCACCTTCTGTTCAGATAACTGCAATGTATTCTGTGTGGGGCTGCCTTTGAAGACTACTCAGAAACTGCAGCTGGTGCAAAATGCAACCATCTGCTTGGTGGGTAAGAGCTACTCTTCACATTTAACATTGGTGTTGCAAGCTCTGTGCTAGGTACCAATAGGTTCCTGTGTGCAATTTAAAGTCCTTGTTTTGATCAATAAGGCCCTATGTAGTTTGACATCCAAGTACTTGCAGAACCATCCACTACAAACAGAACCTACCTGCCTGGTTGGTACTTTCCATGTCGAGGTGCTGAGATTTCCCCCCATGAAATATTCAGAGGGAGGAGCCAAACTTTTTTTTTTTTAGTAATGATACCCTGCCCCCCACCTTCTCAAAGAACCACTGATGTTCTTTGTAGCCATGCGCTGTGGCTCAAAGTAGCCTCTCATAAATCCTGATGTTTTAGTTCCTCTAATATTTTCCATACTTTAAAGGCTTAACTATTATCAACTTTTTTTAAGTCTTGGCGATCACACAATCATACATGATTTATTTTAGATAATTTTCCTTTGATTGATCAAGTAGTATTTCTACAGATTTAAGAAAGCATAAATACCGAGAAATCCCTTCCACATTTTAGATGGCTTCCTTTGAAACAAAATAGAAACTGTTTCACATGTCCTGTTGTAATGCCCTTTTACACAACATGGTACACTGAAGGAGTAACTCTTCTTCGGACTCATAAATATGTAAGATCAGATGAGGATATTGTTTGCTTCCTTTCAGCTGACAGATTAGCAAATATCTTCCAGAGGACTGCCAAATCTCTTGCAATTGCTATCACTATGAGATGATTAATTGTCCAGCAATCTTGATAATTTGTTTTTTTTTTTCCTAAAATGATTCATATTTTTTTTCTTGCTCTTTACTTATTTCTCCTGTTTGTTTTAATATGTGGCATTGAATGATTGATTGACTGAGAGCCATCAGGTTGGTGATGACTCTTAGCCAAGTATATGGATAGCCTGTCCCCAGAATGATTTCTCTTCAACTTGGCCTTTTAGATCTCTCAGTGGTGCATTCACTACTGACATCATTAAATCCATCCATCTTGCTCTTGGCCATTCTTTTCTCTTTTTCCTTCAACTCTTCCAAGCACTATGAACTTTTCAAGTGAACTGGGTCTCTACAGATATGATATGTTCAAAATATGATAGGCAAAGACTGATCCTTAGTGCTTTGTGTGAGAATTACTGATTGATTCATTCTATGGACATTTCCCTAACTGTCCATGGGATCCTTAAAAGTCTTCTCCAGCACCAAAGTTCAAAGGTGTCAATGCTCATTCTATTCTGTTTCTTCCAAGTCCAGCTTTCATGTCCATAGAGTGTCGCGGGGGGGGGGGGGGGGGGGAGGGGAACACTGATGGAACAATTCTAACCTTGTTGGCATAGACACATCACAGCATCTGATTTTTAGATTTATTGGACCCGACTGAGTTTGGGTAGAAGAGGAATGAGCAAATCCTCATCTTGTTAGAAATGCAATGAGAAGAATGTTTTATTCAAACCTGTGTTTTGGTGATGTCCTAAAATCATTATATTCTGAGAAAAATCATTACATATCTTAATTTGACTTTGAAACAGGTTTTAATATTGTCAAATGTCTATCTTCCTTTGAATGTCATACCTACTACAGGGAAATGGATGGCCAAACAATATGGATTCTCCATGCTCTTCTTGTGACTGAGAGATGTGTCCTTCACTGAAGACCTGATGTTACTTGCAAATTATGAACTTATGAGCAACATAGACTAATGTTACTTGCTAACAGATGAATGTGGACAATTAAAATGAACTACTGTCTGCTGAAACTCCAGAACCAACCATGTGTTATTGAGTAGAAATTAAGGTTAATTTTGCTTAAACTCCACTTTGAAACCAAGAACAAGCAGTGGTTTAGAAATTCTACAACCAACATGAAAAAGGAAATGTACATTAGATAACATCCATATAATGGTGATAATTTCCAGATAACCCAAACTGGTGGTTTTGTATCGACATTTGTTAGTATGGAAGACAAGATGAAATGCATGGTGAGAGACCATTCCTATCACCTTCTTTTGGAAGCAACCAAGCACTTAGGATTGTATATGAGTGGAGTAACAATGTTTGCATCCAGTTAAACCTGGGAAATCCAGAGGACACTGAATACAACTATCAGTCTGAAAGATCAAATGGATCATATTCCTTTATTCATTTCACAATGTAGATCAAACTAAAAGTAGTCCAGGAGCCATACTACACTTTGGACCTAAACAATTATTTTTATTCAACTGTATTTTGAGGTGGGTTACCACCACATGCTCAATTTTATCCCAGAATGGAACATTTGGAAAATAATGAGAAATACATAAAATTGACTATACTGTATTACCATTTTATTGCTTTTAAAGAAGTGATGGCTAAATTTCTTGGAGTATTTTTGCAAAACACTTTTTCTCAAGGAGAATTTATTACCTCTACCTCTGACCCATCCTGGCTTGGCCAGACCATCAGCTAAGACAGGTAGGAGTCCAGAACATATCAATAATCTTTCCATTTCCTTAAACCACACAAATTAAAGGATATATGTATGAAATCAGTAAGTACGGTTTCCAGAAACAATTAAAACCTATTGCTTTATCAGCATGTCACCAGAATAGAAAGGATCCATTTCTCTCCACCCAGAACCATATTGATGATTTCAACTGCACCCATACATTAAAAGAGCCATCCCAAACCTGTACCTGCCAAATGGGGTACACTACAACTCCCAGAATTCCCAGCCATAGGAATATAATCATGCAAGTTACTGGCAACCATTACATGCCAAATAAAACACAGGAAGGCACAGCATTAACTCTACAGCAATGAAAAATCTTGTAAACTAAAATGCTAACAGGAAAAACAATACTGATGCTTTCTAAACCATGGATGCAAGTCCAAGGAGGATTGTTTTCCTGGCACTTAAGCACAATAAAGATTTTGAACAGGATGAATGGCGATAGAATGGGGATCTGCAATACCACCAATTTATTATCCTCAGTATCAGTATTTTAGCAAAGAGGATAATTCAATTTCACAGCGGATGGCATTCATCTACTGTTGCAAAGCTTCTACAATGTAGTTGCAGATCAGAACCATCACAGGCATCACCATAAAACAGTCCTTTGATTTTCCTAACCTTAACAATTTAGCAGCCTAGATTTGCTTGGAAATAGAGGAATCCACATAGGCTTTTGGACCACCACTGACTCAGATGAGAACTTAAAAATAATGTGGTTCACGTATATGCATGTGTGTTGTATCCCATACTCCCATCATCTTCTCTTAATTATAGTATGAACACCATAGTCTGCTCCATAACCCACAGCACCAACAGCAGACAACCCAGTCACAAAACATGTGAGTAATCTTACTGGTGAACCTGGTCTACGTTTTAGGAAATGCTAGAAAATATCAATGGATTCTACAAATGTACAAAGAATGGTTTCTTAAGTTTGGGGATATTCTGGGAGAATGAGGAACTGGTAAGCAAGGAAGATGGGAATAATGATAATAAAGAACAGAGAGCTTAGTTATCAGCCCTGCTCCTTCTCATATTTCTCATCTGACAGAGGTAATTCTAGTGGAAGGGCCCTCTGCTTCTCATTTAAGCTCTGATTTAGCTTTTCTTTCTGCAGAGGATATGATTCTTATCATGGAGTAATTAACATCAATTAATAGTAAAACTGATTATCTGAAATAATCACTTGAGTCATTAACATAGATTCACAAAGGGAAACATGTACTGTACACAAACAAATCAAAGGGTCTTCCTTTAAGTAGTATTAGAACAAAAAATAGTTCTAGTTTGCCTGTGGACAGTAAAATACAATGTATAGAATAATTGAAACAAGAGAAACGGTGAAGAGTTTAAACAATGTCTTTCTATCCTATCTGAGGTGGGATCATCTTCATCATCATCTAGAAGAAGATAAAGGAATTAACTATAATAATTCACACATTTCTTAACCACTAATGTGGTGCTTCAGATCAGGGACATCTGGCAGTGGGGGCAAAATCTGTAACTGGTGGCCATGGTGTCACAACCAAAGCCCCACCCATTTGTACTTGTTGCACATGCATGTACAAAAGGACTAGGGTTTTGGTTTTGACACCAGACTTGCAATCTTGCAGGTTTTGACTTCATTCATGGTTGCTTCTGCTTCAGTTAAGGATGAATGATACAAATGAGATGGCATAATAGTAGTAGTAGTAGTAGTAATACCCCAACCTTCTTTCTGAAGGTTATGTATTGTTCCCATTGTCATTTAGACTTCAAAAAAGCTAATAGCCAACAGGGTAATCAAATAATTATTTCATAGTAAATCAGTCAATTATTCTAGATGCTTGTGAGAATGAAGAATTTTCTGAACAGATTCCAGATTTATTCCCATTCGAGTTTTTAAGGATGATGACAAGGCTCCTCTAGTGTTGAAGAGAAAGAATATTATCTAGGAAAAACAATGTCAGATGGGGGCAAAAAGAATAATATGTCTGATCAGACATGAGTGAATTATTTTCTTCCTCACAACTGCAAATCCAACTAGCAACAAGAATATTGTTGCTAGTTCATTAGGGCAATAATGAATTCAGATTATTCTAAAGAACTTGATGAGGAACAAGAGCTGACGCATTCTTTTAAAAGCCTACCTCAGATCAGAGGGATGTCATTTTTAGATTAGATATTCTAAAGAGCTCTTTAATAAAACAATATGGACACTTCAGACCCATTAAAAGCAATTACTGCTCACAACAGCTTGGGAAGGTAAAGGATAAGGCAAATGGAAATCAAAGCAAACGAGAAAGCATGAAGTTGGACCCTAAAAGAGAGAATAAGAACCACCTGATGGAGTTTGCCTATACAGGTAGTCCTCAGTTTAAGAACGAGTTCCATTCCCAAGGTCTGTCCTCAAGTCGAATTTGTATGTAAACCAGAACAGTATTATTATACTGTATAAGTAGTATTGTGTAGTTAACTTGAATCACTGTGTATTTAACTTGAATCACTGTGTATTTAACTTGAATTTCGCTACAATAGGCTCCGTTCTGAACTATGGGTCATCTGTAAACTGGATGTTCTTAATCCAGGGACTCCCTATATAAACTTTAAAGAGGAGGTACTTCATGCTACACACCTACAACAATTCCAGTTGAATCATGAAAGTGAGAAGGATCTTGAAAAGTAAAAATCACAATTTCCTCTGATTTGTCACACGAAAACGTTTGCAGGATTGTTCTTTTTTATTTGCATCACCGCCGCCTATAAAACTATAAACTAAAAACTGCTACAAAAAAATGTATATATGTAGTACGGTACCAGTGATACTATACCTTGGGGCTCTCAAAGAGAATGAACAAGAGCCCACCAATAGATGTGGGTAAATAATGGTGGCATGAAAAGAGACATTCATACATGCACATGTACACACACACTTGTCCCTAGGAAGATTAAAATATATAGTTGGTGCAGCAGAACAGAGCAAGCAAAATGGGGGTACAAGAGGATCTGGGAACTCAAATGATGCCAGTGTACCCCAGTCTTTTCCTTGGTATCTGAAATACTCCATTAAAACCAACTGATCTAGAAGAAAGTCTCGCTCATTTCAGTAGCATTTACTTGAAAACCATTACTCAGTTAAATATTTCATAACCCCCATCCAGCTCATAATCATTCTGATTAAAATGAATGATTATTGTCACTGTTAGAACTAACTAAGTATAGGTTAGTAAAGCAGAGCAGAAGAGTAACTCAGTCGCACATAATCATTCAAGGAAGTGATATTAGCAAAAAAGAAGTGTGATGCTGCAGAGGCGCAGACAGAAAGAGAAAGCCATTAAATACATTTCTTCAGTTAGAATTCATTTTCTATCAGTGATGCTAATTAATAGTCAGCCAGGAAATATCTTCAGCTGCACTTAGTAAAAGCAGAAGTTCAGTGACGTCACCCTAACACCTTTCTGTAATTCATGTGCATCACTGATTAATACAAATTTTAAAGGAGTAATGGCTAAGGTCTAGCTCCCTCAGAGTCACTGTGCAGCTGAATGAAGTAAATATCAAAATTCCAACCAGTCTAATTCCAGGATAAAGTTGAGCTACATGAATGATTTCAGAGTTCAAAAGGACAACTACAGAAGACTCATACTTCAAGATGGTGGAACTGATTTATCCATGGTAATGTTTTGTTGGGCTATAGAAAAATCGAGGATATGAGTAACTTAAAGTGGGTGAAATCATCTACAAATGGGTTCGGTGTTGGTTTGCTTCAGGGTTTCTGACTCTGCAGTACAGGTCTCCTGAAACAAATGTTCAAGTCCTATTTCATTCCCTTCAATGGCCAACTTGGGTGATGAGTGACAGCTGATGGAGAAGCAAAGAAGGACATCTAGAAAATGAAAAAGACAACCAGTGGGATGGAAAATGTTTCAAATCCTGTCCATTCCACATTCGAAACAGACATATTTTGAGGAGAGGACAAAGGTTTTACATCCAAACTCAAGCTGTTTCAAATGCTACTTGCACACAACCTTCTGTTCTGCACTCATTCTGAATTGGGAGGAATTCACATTCAAAACCTTTGCACGCCCTAAGGGTAAGTATCAGAATGTTCTGGGGAGTTCTGCAGAACTCTTTTTTCAAAAGTTAGATCTAAGAATGTTCAAAGGGATCCTTCTTTGATGGAATATCTTTTATCTTTCCCAGACAGTAGGCTGGGATGTCTCATAAACCTGCTTAGGTGTGTACTTAGAGTTAATTGTCCTTGGCACAAAATGTTTTTTATGGCTTTATTATTTTGTGCTCTGATGTTTTTAATCCAGTGTAAGCTGATCTCACTTGCCTGTTGAGCGGCAGCCTTAAAAATGGAAGAAACAAAGAAATAGACAAATATCTACCTTCAAAAGCTCTGAAGCTCCCGGGCATCTCTCCATAGAGCAGAAACCTTTGTTGGTAGCTTCACTGCTTGGATCTGTTGTCTTCCAGAGTCTCATACAGCTCAATGTGTCAGAAGCACAGGCACAATCAAGGCCTAACTATGGCTGTCATATGCCAAAATGCACAATAACCCAAGTAAATGATATTCATTTATTTGTAGGAAGAAATGGGAGGGGAGAATAACATAATTAGGTGAACAATAAGACTGCAAATGAAAATTAAAACAAGACAGTGTGAGTGATAGTTATGAGAATTTAATGGTCTTTCTGAAAATAAGCTATTCGCTGCATTCCAATTTTCAATTCAACACTACATGTTTTTAAATGACAGTGAAGTATGATTGTAACTATTACAGGGTTGTCATAATGGCACTGGACTCACTTTCAAGAAATATGCCAGGCATGCTAGAGTTGATTTGTAGTTTGGTAATCCAAATAAACAAATAACAAACCCAAGAGCAGTCAGCTTTGCTTTACAGCAGATGATGGATTTTGTTTGGGGACACTGAATATTGGAAAGGAGACAAATGGTTCATCAACACACTAAGCTATTACTCATTTATGCATTAGTGCATTGGTTGGACTCAGCCAGCTGTAGCCCATTCAACAAACCTTGGTTAAAACCAAGACTTAGCACAAGGCATAAACCAACCAATGGCTTGGATTCTGTTTACTCTTCAGGGTAGGTAAAAATGCCAACCTTTTGGCAAAATACTCAGAAGTGGACTTGCCATGAAGCAAGATGTATTCTGACAGTACCCATATTCATTGTTTTATCTTCTATAACAATATAAATTGGGAACCAGTTTGGTGTAGCAGTTAAGGCACCAGGCTAGAAACTGGGAAACCGTGAGTTCTGGTCCCACCTTGGGCACAAAGCCAGGTGGGTGACCCTGGGCCAGTCACATTCTCTCTCTCTCTTTCTGGTTGAACCCACCATTCTGCAAATATGGAGACAGCAACAAATTACCTTCCAGATTTGTTATATGGAAGGACAACTCTGTCAGATCAAACCATTCCATAAATGTAGAAGAAAAGCAGAAGAGAAAAGGGACTGCTGCTGAGGAGCTGTAAGGAACCCACCCACAGCTGCCCATAGAGATCAAGAAAGGAATTTACTATCCCAGGGTAAATCCAGTCCAGAAACAAAATTCAGCAGGAACCCTTGGAACTACAGCCCAATTCAAACAGGACCTGCCAATGCCACCATTTTTGCTCCTCACAAACCTGCATACATACTGAGGATGCTACAATGGTGGAACTGGTAAGTTCTGCCATCAAGACCCAGCAAATACTGAAAGGTTTTTCCTTGGCAGAGGACAAAAATATAAACCAGCTCCAAATATTGTTTAATTACAGCTCCCTGCAACCCCCGTGTTCACCCTATCGCTAGCAGTTATAGCTTAGCAATCTCAGGACAAGCATGAGTTCTTCATTCCTGATGAAAAGTCAAGAAATCTAGTAATAATCCAGTGGAAATTCTTGCCAGAGGAGATCGAAGCAAGAGAAAAAGATGGATGTCAAAGTATTGATTGGAAGGCATCCAAAACGTGTGGAGTTTGTAGAGCTTGAAATGCTTCAGAATATGGAAGTGAATGATTGCTCCGTGGCTTTATTTATTTATTTATTTTTAAAAAAGCAAATCCCATAGAGTGAAAAAACAGATATTTTGTTTTGAGTTCACACCGTAGCACTCACTGAATGAAACCTTCCAGGTGAGGATCTGATAAATAATGCCATAAGTTCATGTTTTAGCACAGAGGCAGAAGTCTCTTACCCCCACCCTAAATTGGATGTTCCAGAGAATGGGGAGAGAAATAAAGTCACAAAAAAGAGGAATCCATGCTTCCAAAGTTGCCATTCACAAACCAGTACCTGTATTGCATATTGAGAAATATAATCTAATCTGCCGCATTGAAAACAACAGAAATCCAATCAACTGTGAATTTAAATTTTCTTACGTGTTGAGCAAGGCACTCAAATCTGATATAAAGGATGGCACCAAAAACAAACCAAAAAATGGGCTGGTTTTCCTTAATATGCCTTAAAGCAATACTATCTTTTCCCCTCCTCATTCGTGAATTTAACGTCAGGGTTCTCTTCGCTTCATACTTGTTTTTCTGCACCACAGGATCTTTCTGACTAAAGGCAGTGTCGAAATCCAGGATGGCCACAAATTAGCTGGTCAAATTCTCTGCAGATGGTGCAGCTGGAGAAATGGAGTAAACAGGGTTGTGATGCTAAATGCATGATTTCTAGGGGGGAAAGTAATACTTTAATCAGTATTGGTTGGAGAAAATGGCCCATCCACTTTATCTTGTCCACTGCATTTATTTTCCTAATTTATTGACCCTTGGACACTTTCTGCCCCTCAAAGTATCTTTTTAGTGAAGTGTCACAATACCTAATCATGTATCACCTTCTGAACATGACATCATCGCAAGGCAATTGTCTACATGAAAGGCAAGAACAGGATCTCTTGGCCATTTTTCTGAATACCTGTGAGCTTCTCTTGAGAATTTCATTTTTTACTTAACATTTAGTCAAACCTCTCAAATGACTCTCTGACAAAGGCTGGCTTGAAGTGTTTATTCTATTATAGAAAACATGGGGAGGAATACACACCAATGTCCACCACTCTTGGTGACCACCTGGCTCCATATCCTATTCAACCAAAAAATAAATATGGAGCTGGTCTGCTGCAAATTAAATTGCCAGCTGCTAGCATCTTGATTTACAAGAATGCCACTAGCTCTAGAAAGGCCATTCTTAGAAAATAAAAACAGGGGATGGAGTTATACTCCATTACTTTCATTACAAGCGTGCTCACCTGCCCAGAAACATAACCAAAAATAAAGGGAGAGCAGTATATAGCCTCAACAGTGTGCCTACTGGCAAATGCGCTCCATCTAACTGCCCAGGTCTACTGTGACTGCCATTTTACAATCCATAAAGTACCCATGAACCCCCAAAGGATGCCTGCTCCAAATACAGATAAAAAATGAACGAAAATGGTGCAGCATTCTGAAGAGAGCTCTCTTGAGAAGTAAATATGCTGGGAAAGATGGAAGAAAAGAGAAAAAACTATGGCCAGCAGCAAGATGGATGGACTCATTTACAGCAATGAGGGGTGCACGTTGGAAGATCTGAAAGACCGGGTTGGGGGCAGATCATCCTGGTGAATGATAAGTAAGGGTTGACACTGATTTGATAGCACTTAATAAATCATTTGGAAAGCATGAGATTGGGCTTTGACAACATGGAATTATAACAACCACTTCTCATTATGTGCCTCTAACCATACACCATAAAGCAGCACTACGAAATGAACTCTGTAGATGAAATACTTGTGTCCAGCGTCAGCATCTTCCTTTTCGGTTGACGTGCAAGACACAAATCTTTAACCATTTTGTAAAATCCACACTTAGCTAGTCTATATATCAATATTTTACACATTCTGTTCATTATTTCTCAGACTACCAATGTCTCATTTAGACATTAAGC
The DNA here is from genome assembly GCF_059951505.1 of Python bivittatus. Classification (NCBI taxonomy): domain Eukaryota; kingdom Metazoa; phylum Chordata; class Lepidosauria; order Squamata; family Pythonidae; genus Python; species Python bivittatus. The sequence goes on from NW_028277110.1 coordinate 816,910, forward strand.
ATAGCAAGAAATGATTGGAAAGTGAAAAGCAATGCTTTAGAAAAATGGCCTCTCTGTTTTCCTCTGTTTTTCCAGTACAGGTTGATATTTAGCAGGGAGCTGCTACCGTTTGGGTTTCCCATTAATTAATGAGCCATGTATTTATGTCCAATTGAAGAACAGGCTCTCAGGATAATGATTAACTGACCATCTCCAACACCAATCTGCAGAGAAGCAGTTACTACACTTTCAGCTTCATCTCTTCAGGAAGGAGAGAAGGGGAAAAATTGAAATCACCTTTAAATGGAGGTCACATTTTTATGGAAAGGACCTTTATAAATTTGGATAGAGCAAGCTTTTCACTTATAAGCAATCTGGAGTTGTACTTCCCACAGCTTAAGCTGGCCTCTCAGGAGTACGTGCAGCCTTGCAATAGGATTTTAATTCCTCTGTTCATCAATCACCACAACATAACCACAAAAATCCCAGCCTTGAAAGAGCTAGGGAAACAGGGCATTCCCTTTCCAAGAGATTTGGCAAACCCGTTTTTAATGGCATTTCTTCCCCAGTCTGTCTATGGAATTTATCTAAGAATTAGCTGGGCTGGACTACCAATTAGATATTACTACGATAATCTTTCTTCTGAAAGAGTCAAGGGTTCTATAGCCACCTTCAGAGTAACGATGTTTCAAAAGAACGTATCAGCTATCTTAAACAACAATTATTAGTCAACCAGCTTTTTAGCGCCAAGATACGAGGCATAACATCTTCCAAGGTAAAGTATGCAGACCACATATCTGCCCTGCAATCCACTGGTTCTCTTCTCACCCATGGCACAAAGAGGAGGATGTTCATGATCTTGAACACGGAGCCCAGAAACTGCGAACAGGCCCTGTGCCACAATAACAAAACCCTAAGCAAGAAGTCTGTGGGGATTCTCACTTAAACGCTGAAACTCCCCAAGCCCTGCTGGTGAAATAATAATGAAATAGATGGAGTTCTTCATTTGCAACTTGTACAAACCTAGACTAGCTAACAAGGCAATGAATGTGTTTTGCGCAGCTGGACTATTAGCTAATGAGAAATAAATGCTTAGCTGCAGCGTCCTCAGACAAGAAGAACAGATCTTTGGCACCGCTGCACTGCCAAGCACACGGCAGAAAAGCTTGCTTATAAACCCAAGAACCTGTTCACATCCACCTCAACTTTGAAACAGAATAGTCTGCATGTGATCCCAGAACCACTCCTCAACTAAGATCATGCACATCTGCTAGCGGAATAAATCAAAGCCTTTCTTGTACAGGTAAGAAATTGAACTTCAGCTTTTGCTCTTTTTGATATGTTATGGCTATGCTGTTGTCTAGAGGCATACTTACACAACCAGGAATTTGTGTAAACCTAGCCCACTCATAGCACCTGCCCTGTGTTACCCCAGCCCACAGCCCCTGCCCTATGGAGCAGCATCAACCCCAGATATTCCCTCCCTGATGATCTTCAAGAAGCCTCTGAAAACCAGCTGTTCCCCCAGGCCTTGAGCAGAGCTGGGTGTCAAGCACCTATATCGTTCTATTTCTTTGGGGCGTTTTCTTTCTGGGCGTGCACAATTTCTATTTTTCATTGCTTTACTGCTTTATTACCTTTCAATGCTATAAGCTGCCCAGAGCCTTAGGTGTCCTCTACCTCTAATAAATAAATCAAATAAATAATTCTGCAGGTAGTTACGTTAGGACCCAGGAAAATTTCAACTTGGCTTCGTGCTTTAAAAGCAGACGATGAAAAACATGCTGGTGTTTCAGCTTTCATCCATCTGTCGCAAAGAAGCATCCTTGTTTTCTCTCCAGAACACAGACTTCCCTGTTGATAGCCTTTGAAAGAGGGTGACAAAAACACTCCTTCGTTCTTTGTTTCAACAGGAATTCTAACTTTCATCTTAGTTTACAAACAAGGGTCTACAGAAACCAGACTGCAAGCAAGCAGCACCACAGAAGCAGGGTAGGATACGTTTTCAAGGACCGTATCCAATAGTCCACAGAGCAATCCTATTAGGTCTGCCATTCTCAACCATTTGGCACACTGAGAGCACATTATGCACACCCTCACAGATGGCTGCCATGGTACAACTGGCGAATTCCCTAATACGGACTTGCCAGAAGGTGAGCAGGTTTCCAGACCCAACACTGCCTCATCCCTTTAGCATATCTATTTTCTAAAACTACCTCTGAGTTTGATGTGGGATCTACGAGTATTCTTGGATAGCAAGATTTATGTTTGGGACTCCACTTCATGTGCAGTATTTAGCTTCCGGTCATTTTTTTTTTTTTTAATGAAAGCTGGGAGAGCAAGGGCAGTTAGCGTGCACTCAGGGTCCAGGCATTCAGTACTTTTAGGAGCCAAATGCAATGTAGAAAGTGAATTGCTGCAGCAGGAAGAAAATAATGAAAGTGCCGATGAGTATCGTGCCAGGGATAAGTCCTTTATTAACCCTCTACCTAGTTAAGATAATCCACATTGACCTCCTGCTGTTTTCTATAATTGGCGCAGACTATTGTTTACGCTCAGGCCTTTCTCGTGAACTTGTCACCGTTACACATCTGCATTCTGTTCCTTAAAGATGAATGATTGCTCTGGAATCCAAGATGAAAAAAAAACAATATTTCAGTATTAAAAAATTGGTAATGCAATCCTATTGTAAAATTGGAATACAATTATCAAAGATTTCAAGCTGGCCAAGAGGAAAAGAAAAATGTTCTGCCCGTTGCCCCTTTGATTCTGGAGAAGAAAAATGGCCCACGGGGATCAGCTGTTCCCCCACACGGATATTTCTCAAAAAGAGAGCTCCTCGATACAATTCGGTAAGCAAAAAAAATGTAAGCAGGGCGGTTTCCAAGAAATCTTTTTTGTCCTCATCTCACTACCTGCTAGCCAGCTTTAATTATTTCTCCCAGCGAAGGGCAGGAAATGCCACACACATCTTTAAAGATTGAGAGATAGAAACGCCCAAGACAAGGAAAGAGAAAAGTTAACGAAGAAAAGGTCAAATGCAATTTAAAAGGAAAGGAGGTTTAAGAGGTGGCATTGGGAATATTCTGCCACTGACTGCCAAACGTATGAGAACTAGCAGAGTAGATGAGTCCATTTTTTTTTCTTACCAATGTTCATTTATGGTTTTGCCCCATATTCTACAGATCCAAGATGCTGCCTCCGAGTTACAGAGCCCTCACATACAGCTAACACTCGTTATCCACAATTCTGTGTATAGGCAATTGATAGAGGCCAGACTTAAGTACACATGTCAACTTTTCTGCACATTTGCAGTTTTGGCCTTTTTTGGGTTACTTTAAAAAAGGCTTTTGTGCATGCATAAAGTACATTCTTCAATGTACAGTACATTTTTTGTGCCTCCCTCTTTCAATGCTAGTGCTGTTCGGAAGCCACTCATGGTGATCTCTCAACCACACCACTGGACCCTGGTGCTGCCTGCAGACCCCTTACCTTGATCAAAATGAACCATGCATGGTCTGAACACCGCAATAGTTTTCAGTGGTGTGCTCAAGAAGCTCTTCCACCACAGACTGTGAAAGTGCCACGTGGAGTGGAGAAACCAGCATAAGCCAAATAGCATGAGGATGGCTTGCTCCATCACCAACACAGTGAGCTGCTCCAAAGGAGGAGGAGGAGGAGGAGGAGGAGGAGGCCAGCTAATAAAGAAGCCACATGGAGTCTTGTGGCCAGCTAACCTATTGAGATCCACCACAACCAAGCAAGGAGAAGGAGACGCAAATACAAGAATACTGCACTGATGATCACTATGGGGAGAAGGGGGTTGAAGTTCCCATGGGAGGAGGAAAATGACCGTAAGTTCCATATTTCCATAGGCCTTGTTATTTGCTGTTTTATTACCAATGTTTTTATATTGGAATGGAGCCACCATGATTAATGAGGGCTATCTGTATGTCAGAAGTCACTGTGATTCCTTGCATATCTAATAACAACCCAATATGGCACAGTGCAGAGGCAGACAACCTGTGTTCAGATCTGAGATATTGTACAGCCTCCAGTTCTGGTTTGGAAGTCAGGCATAAACCCGAATGTATCTGTTTAGTGATGTGCTATGGTGATTAAACGTACACCAATAAGATGTGCTTAAGAAGGAGGAAGCACACATAAGACCATAGTTTATTTCACATGCTCAGCACATTGCTTTGGAAGATAAGCTCTCCCAAAGAATATAAGCCCTGAAAACATACTCTGCATTATATGGTTTGAAATAAAGCTTTTGGGGAAAAAAGGAGTCATTTATGGTAATCTCCCAGCTACTTTACAGCTTTGCAGCAAAAAGGGTCACATCAACTTAGAGCATGCAATTTTTCACAGCCAGCACTTCAAAAAGCTCAACAGGAAGGAAGAAGTGCACTTCAATACAACCTCCATGAGCTCTCTAGTTCCAAAATTCCATTCTATAAGCCAGGTGTAAAGAAGAGAAGAGAAGAGAAGAGAAGAGAAGAGAAGAGAAGAGAAGAGAAGAGAAGAGAAGAGAAGAGAAGAGAAGAGAAGAGAAGAGAAGAGAAGAGAAGAGAAGAGAAGACTTGATGAGTTCATTAGAAAAAGCTTTCCCACTGACATGAAAACCAATTATGTCTTGTAGACATATTCAAAGTTGGTGAACACAATTATTCTTTTTCAAGTTAAACATATAGAATTATTGTCAGAAGAGTAGTACACTTTCTAATATTTGACAAATGGAAATTAGGAAGTGACTAGGATAAGATTAGGATAGGATTCTGGAAGTGCCTTGCATTTGGCATCTCCATTCCACTCACTGAATGGAAGGGGAAGACAAAACATTTTCCTTTAGACCCGAGGGAATAATTCAATGGAAAGGTCCATGTTTTGCAGGAAGAAGAACCCAAATCTCATTGATTGCATTTCCAATTAAAATGTTCAGATAAAAGTTGATAACCTACCTGAGACACCCTGAAATAACCTGGTGTCCTTCAGATCTTTTGAATTATAGGTTCCATAATACAAATCAACTTTGGCAATGGACAAGAAATATGACAAAAACATCTGGAAAGCAAGAGACTGATTTCCCCTAAAGAACACAATATTGAGCAGACTGAACAAATCAACTGACTTAGAATAAAGCCATATTTGATGCTCTTCAGTTTCCAGGAAAGAAGAGAAAAGTTCAATGTTTGTTTTTAACTGAAGTATTTGGAATTTTGAGCACTCTCATGAAATGGCCGCCATGTAAGATGTGCCCAGTCCTAAAACTTTTATTTACCTGTTCAGGTGTTGCCAAATCACTCTCCCCCCACTCACCTTTCTCATTCTTAACTATCTTGGCTTTCTTTTCTCATTTTCTGGGCAAGTGACCACTGCAGCCACCTGCCATTTTTTATTTCCTAAGGAGGTCTCTGGAGTCTATGAAAAATCTGGAAGCATTCTTAAAAATAAATGCGACATTGAGTGCTTCATTTCTCTCTTTCTTAATTAAAAGAATCTAAATGAAATTTTAACCATCAGATACAGAGTTTTACCAGGAACATTCTTCCAAAGATGAGAGAACCAAGACAATATTTAGCCATCAGAGGTAATAGCATCTTTCTGCTATCTGATATCTTTCTTTCCTGTGACTTACCCAAACCTCTTTTTAGCGCCAGGCTGACCTTGTTTGACCTTGGAAATTAAGCAGGGTTGAATCTAATTAGTACTTAGATGGAACACTACCAGCGAATCCCAGGGTTGTAAGCTAGACTAGAAAAGTCAAAAACATCCTGGAAAAACACAATGACAAACCATTTCTACATTGTTGTTAACATTACTGTGTGTTCTGTCCATATAAGTTGCCAGGAATTTAGTTCAATTTGAGGGAGATTTCGTGTCTTACCTTTTAAAAACCATTAATGCTAGCCATTATTGCTAGCCATTATTATACCTTGTGGTATAATAGCCATTATTATGCTATTATACCACAAGAATGCTAGCCATTATTATACCTTGTGGTAGCCAATTCTACTGTTTGGCTATGTGTTGTATGAAAACATGAGCCTTATTATCTGTTGTGTCAGCTTCATTGAACTACTTCACATTCTGTATTAATATTACAAGGGGAAAGAATTCTCCCTCCCCACATTAGGCACATGAGAGCTTTGTTATCATATGGTCACAAGCAGACTGATACCAGACTACTCTGTTACTAAAACAGGAGGCAGCTGGAAACCATCCTCCTGACCCAAAAAGGGTGGCATCTACTCCACTATGTCACATAGGCAATAGAAAGTGGCTTCCAGAACATCAACCTTTAATTCACTATAAATAGGGCTTCCATTTCATACCCAGTAGTTGCTGGAATTCTTTTGTAGCAGCATCATTAACTTTGCTAAGTTGTTGTTTTTCTTAACATTTATCTTGCATGGTTACAGATGCACTTGTTTTTACACTGTATTCCCTTAGTTCTTACAGTGAAGCTATCAAGGTATGAGGTGATGAGTAGGACTATTTATCAAGCCAGCTTATCACGGAGCCTTGACACTGGTTAACTTTGCTAATGTAAATCTATCAATCAGAACTATTAGAACTCCTTAGGAGCCCACCGTTGCAGTTTATTGCTTAGCTGGCTGAGAGAAGTCCAGGAATGCTTAGTTTTATTCACCGTTCTCATGTCCCACTTTAAACTCTTTTTTTTTTTTAAATAAAGCTTGAGCAGAAAAAAGGAAGGGAACAGAAAGAAACCACAGTATAATGTCATGCATGGTTCTAAGAACAAAGATAAAATGTTAGTAGCTCTGATTCTTAATGGGCTAAAAATATTCATAGCCAATACAAAATGAAGAGTAATTTAAATCACTGAGTCCTAGTTTGAACCACGACCAGTTGCAACTGATTTTATCAAATTGGGATGACAGTTACAAACAACCCAAAAACCGCATGCGAGCATTTGCGTCCAGATCTATCTTCAGAAACAATGACCAAACTGTTGATTGCCTTAATTTCCTATATTTTGCCTGTTTAACAAAAGTGTACTTTTGGGTCATCAAAGCTTGCCTAGTTTTTGTCTTGATCTTGGCAAAATTGTGCATGAAGCAGATAGCTAATTATGAATCTAATTATCAACATGTGTCTCCCCGTCCCAGTTTTCCACTTGCTTGGAGAAAAGAAAAAAGCCTATTGAATTTATATTAGTACAGAGATGAAACACATACTCGAATTCAATTAAGATTTAATTTGAAGACTTCTGCTGTTCTTATCAACTACGTCAGAAGGAAAAAAGCCACAGGAAAAATTTTCTTATTTATCACTTGATAAAGATCTCAATCCATAAGGATTTCGTGTATATCCTGCTTTTCTACCTAGTTACCCCGAACAGCTGGTAGGAAAAAGAATCAGCGAATAAAAGTATTTGCAATATTGGTTGAATTTCTACTTCTCCCAAGACAGGGAGAGATTCAATCCTGAATCCATAATTATATATACCCATAATCATACTAACTGTAGCAACTTTTCACAACATAAAAATAGCGCTGACCGATTTACACCAAAGGTCATCTGCTCTGACACTGTCACTTCTATACTAGCAAATTCAAGATCTCTGGGACACTTGGGTCCCAATAGCCTCAATGGGTATCAATGGCCTCAATGCCTTCCAACTCTCCATTTCTGTCAGACTTTATCCTGTCATGGCAATTTTTCCTCTCTAAGGATTCAACCCCACTCTCAGTAACTACCAGCAGCACCTTGAACCAGGGTTCCTCAACTTTGGCAACTTTAAGATGGGTGGACTTCAACTCCCAGAATTCCCCAGAATTCTGGGAGCTGAAGTCCACCCGTCTTAAAGTTGCCAAGGTAGAGGAACCCTGCCTTGAAGGATGTAGCACAGCCTGATAAGTTGCTTTTCCTGCAGATCTGAAAGAAGTCATATTTATGCAGAAAATCAAACGGTCCTGTAGAACATAGAAACCAAACCTTATAAATAACTAACAGCTCTGTGGTTTAAACCCTAGGCCTTTTTCTTCTTTCTTTTCAGGTCAACAGACTTTTGGTCATTCTTTTCCCAGACTTAAAAGTCTAAGCCATCTGTTCCATGTTTATTTAATGGCTCTGCTTGGGCAAAGACTCATTATTTCTCACCTCACCAACTTCAGCCCCTACAGATTCAATTACAACTGATGACTCTCTCTCTCTCTCTCTCTGTACATTTATTTCTAATCCCCTTATAAAGCTATCCAAGTTAAGGATCACTCCTTGGAGCTACAAGTTCCATCAGTTTTTTTTTGTTTTTTTGTTTTAGATTTTTTCATCCCACTTTTCTTACTTTTATAAATAACTCAAGGTGGCAAACATACCTGATACTCCTTCCTTCTCCTATTTTCCCCACAACAGCAACCCTGTGAGGTGAGATGGGCTGAGAGAAAGGGACTGGCCCAAAGTCACCCAGCCGACTTTCATGCCTAAGGCAGGACTAGAACTCACCATCTCCTGCTTTCTAGCCTGGTGTCTTAACCACTAGACCAAACTGGCTCTATCAGTTGAACATTAGGTGAAGAAGTATGTCTTGCCATCATTCCTGGATCTCTTACCACCGTACCTATTCTAAATTCTAACCCAGGAGACCATGTTAAAGAATTTTCTCCCCATGGTCTAGCTTCCAATTATAACTCACATCACAATTGTCACAGACAATCTGCTTTCTTTCTGGCAAAGAGCCATCACTGTTCCTCTGGTTGCCAAACAGCTTGAACAACTAAGCACTCACTCTAGCTTTGTTAGCAATCTTACTCAAAAGGGTGAAGCAGCTACCAGATACAGTGGAGAAAGGAAAGCAAAATCAGGCACCACTGTCCAAGAAAAGGGTCTCTGATGCCATATGATAAGAGACCAAAAAGAAATACAGTTCATTACCATAGTGTATGCCATGCCTTTCCTTTCTTCATGGTTGCTTAGCTGGTGAGTTTGAATTGGTTGCACCTTGTGATAGAACAGATTATTTCTACAGGCTGCCTCTTTATCCTTCATTTGACTTCTAATCACATACTTCAGCTTTGCTAGTGCAAGTTGCTCGAATCATCCTTTCTGCAAGATTTACCTCCCAACTCTGGGATTCTGGAAGCTTCACCTCTGAAATAATGAACAGCAGGAACCATGTGGTTTGTTTGTAAATGCATGCCACTGCAAATCATGGTTTATGGCTTAGTATATGAAATAACCAGGTCACTAAGCTTCATTCAACAAAACGAGCTGCAAATGCATGCACGCGTGCTTTGGATTGGATTGAGATGCCATCTGTGGATGAAAAATCTCCTCCTATCTCTGGAAGATGGAAGATGGAGCAGTATTTCAGCTGAGGGAAAGAAAGCCATCTCTATCTATTTCCTCCTACCATGACCCCTTTTCTAGCAGATCCTTTTCCCATTCTCAAAACATCACCTTGCAAAGGAGGGGGGGTTTAGCAAGGAAATTGGCACAGACATGAAAAGGGCCACAGATGTTCCACACCATCTCTCTGTTTCTAGGCTTCCTTGCTTCCTGATTCTTCTCTCTCACTCATCAGCTTCTCTCATGGACACAACCTCTCCCAGCCCTCTAGCCAGCAACAATATTAAGTTCCAGCTCAGTTTTTCCATCACTTTTCTCACTGGATAGTGCCCTTGAGCAATCTATGCAGCCTGCTTTTACACTCAAGCTTTTACACTTTTGCACTTAAGAACATTCATGAATATTCTAAGACATTACACCGTTCAACCAGCCTGATGCACACAACCGTCACATAACTTCATCATGTGCTCCAGTATGGACTAAAAATCCCAGAGTTTAAATAATTTGCAAGAGGTCCATACCGCACTAGCTACCGTAAAATGGCAGCCCCAAATTTGCAGGCTGAAGACTATTATTAAAAATGTTACCTTTATTCCAAACCTATTGCTACAAGATGTGCAGAAAAAAAATGAAGCAGGATATGGTCCTACCTGCAAGCTTAAATGTAAATCAGACACAATATCCTAAGAAAGGGAAAGGAAGGGAAAAAAGAATCAGTAGAAGAAAAAATTGGGAATGGCCACAGAGGAAGGAAGGGAGAAAGAGGGGAAACATACTGAGAAGTTTTGTAACAGAAGGAGAAGTTGCCACGATATTTATCGAAGTACAACAGTCAAATCTTAATTAAAATTAGCGGAAGCCACCAGGTGAAATTTGAAGTGGTACTGTAAAAGTAGAAGAGAGATTTTAAACAAAGTAAGAAATTGTAATGGTCTGTGGGAATGACCTTGGGAGAGAGGAGGAAGAGCTGCAGACTGGGCAACCGGTGTGTAAAAGATGTCTCAGCCCACAGAAGGAGGGAGGGCGTGGGAAGAGTTTCAGAAGGGACCCTCCCTAGTTTTCCGGAGAGTAAAAGGAAAGGAGGGGAGGAATAATTTCAGTCTTGCAAGATTCTATTAGTGTAACCTTACAGTAAAGATAGAGCTAGTACTCCTGGTTGTGCTTCTTGTCTGGACTACCTCACAGGGCTTACAGAAATGCACCCACTCCTTGGTTAGTAACTACCACGGTTAGCAACCATTTGCAAATACAATGGTAATGAACGGTATTTAAAAATTCATTTTATGACCAATGTGTGCATTTACGACCAAATTTCATGCGCCTGACAACAACATGCCAGAGTGAGAGTAATGCTGGTGTAGCTGTATGAGAGAATTTTATCTGAATGAGATGGCAGCAATCAGTGATCTTCACAGCATCTCTCTCTCTCTCTCTGTCATGTGTTCACTTAGCAATTATTTCACTTAATGACCTGGTCGTTTGAACAGAATTCGGTCACTAAACAAGGAGTGGGTGTACATGAATTTTTTAGTACAGGAAGAACAGTCACTCCATGCTATTTTTCCTTCTCTCCTCTTGAAAGGAGAGGCTGTAGTCTGCCTAATGATGTCCCCTTAACGAGAAACCATATTTGCCCAACCTGATCAGTTATCAACATGTAATATATGAATAATATATGATTGTTTTTAACCTACCTATTCTAAAGATAATTTCCAGGATCCATTTAAACCAGGATAAAGCAGCAATTAATAGCTGCATGTCCTCTACTCCAGTTTCCTACCTTACATCACTTAGGACAATCTCTTTCTGATACCAAAGCTGCTGGGGAAAGGTTGAGTCAATAAACCATGGTTAACCTAACTTATGTTCTATGGAATTCTTTGCTCCTTGCTAAAAGTGATAGCAAACTATGTCGTCTTCTTCTTCTTTTTTTTTTTTTGCATTTTTCTACTGAAAATCAACCGAAGAGCTCTGAGGGTCATAGAATAGGCGGCCTTTTTCAAAGCAATTTTCCACAATAAGTGTTTTGTTTTGTTCTGTTTGGAGGAGAGACGCACATGAAGTATCCTTGAGGAGGAACAGATCCTCCACCAGAAGCTGTCACTTCTCCCTTCACCAGCCTCAGGATAAATCTTTTAGTTTTGGAGTGGGGTGGAAGTAGAGTGTAAACATCACGGAATCTGCGTCCCTTCCTTTGAATCCAGGGAAAGTCACACCACCTCCCAAGGCGAAAGGCAGGGACTCCTTGTGTCTTCTTGGCTCTACCATATTTTGAGACAAATAAATAAACCTTATGTCACAGATGCAAAAAGAAGCAGGTTTGCTTCATCTGCATACTCCTCTGCAAAGTATTCCACTTTGTCTTGGCACAGACTGCAAGTTTCCCCAAGCAGAGTTCTCTCTGCCGTGTTTTTAAAGCTCCACTTTTATCTCAAAGCTCTTCCATATGGCCATCATCTCAATGGGCACCCAGAATTCAAGTGTAACCACTAACACTTCTCGCTCAACCCCTGACTACCCGCCGTCTTTCTCAACCAGTTCCCATGGCAACAAGGGACTGACAAAAAGTAACTTGGGTAAGAAAGATTTTTAAGTCACCCTATTTTGAAATTTCTATCAAGTTCCCCATATTCCATTCCCTGTTCACATGGAAACGAGGAAGAAGAAGCAAGACACAGAAGATTTCATGCTTCTTTTACTAGACGCAGACCTATTCCAGACGCACTGAAAGTTTTCACTGCTCATGTGTTGAGTTACAAGAGAGGAAGAAGGAAGTGAGAGGAACAGTTTGAAGACTAATATGGCATATAATAACAAAGTGACTGTTCTGAATGCAAATACATAGTCAGGGGGGTTTTATGGGAGATATGAACAGGCTTGGGTTTGGCCAAAGGACAAAATGCACATATTTATTTACAAAATGAACACTGCTTCTGACTGTGGAAATCTCAAGGCAGTTTTCAGCAACTGTAAAAAGAATGTCACAAAATAAAAACAATTAAAAAGAGAAATATGGAGCTGGGCAACCTCCTGGTGATCAGGAGCTACATTTTTGATGAGGCAGAAGATGAGAATGGTGGAGCAATCATGCAATCATGGGTTTTTTTTAGGGGGGGTCCTGCTTCTTGGAGAGAAGTCTTTGTTTAAAAAGCAAGTAAATTCCATTGTATGACTTAGACTATCGTTTTCATGGTGCCTTCTGCCTCAAAATAAGAAACAATTCCATTAATGTACAACAATAGTGGTTAGAACATGGGTGTCCACCACGGCAGTGTCAAAATACACAAAAGGACAGGGGTGGTGTCACAATCACAGCCCCTTCTTCCTTCGTGTGTGCAAAAGGGGGCAGGATTTCGACAGTGGCATTATACCCATCATCGTGCAGATATTGACGACTCCCCCCAGAGGCTGCTGGATTAGGGATGCCTGTGGCATTGAAGCCAAAGGTTGCCCATCACTGTATTAGACAGAATAGGAAGATCAATACTTTTGAAAAGCATTCAGAAAAATCCTTAACAGAGGTTGTTATTAGCGTCCACTATACCGCAGAGAGAAAAGCAGTTCACTTTGGAGAAGGACCGTATCTGAAGCTATCTCACCAGGAGGAGGATCCCAGAATTCCTCTTTACTGGCCATGTCAGCTGCGAGTCTGGGAATGGCAAGTCAACAGTATCTGGAAAACTGCAGATTCCCCACACCTATTTCGTGTCTCAATGAAGACTGGGCCCAGTCACTACAGAATGCCAGACATTTATATGGCAGAGTTGTAGAACAGAAATTCAGAGCAGAAAGAAATATAATAAAATACCCAGCTCACATTCTGGATAAGAGCACTTCATAGTGCAATATTGGGTTAAAGATGCACTGGCCAACTTTTTAATATTTAACTTTGAGATTATTATTTTATTCTTTACCTTTCAGCCAGGATTTCAAAACAGCTCACACTTAAAATACCAAGCAGTGTCTTTTAAATTCTCAGTCTTTCATAGAAGATCCCATGGTTCTATCAAACAACTTGGATTCTACTACAGTAGAAAACCAAAGGTTTTTCTTCCAGACAAACCTGCATATTTTTTACAAGCATTATGTTATTATTTTCATTTACAGTAAATTTCAAAGATTTAAAAAGTTTCCATGCCTTATGCTGCGTGTAGACTATTGCTGAGTCTCACTTCAAAAGCACTGCTTGTAGTTCATCGCTCCTTCGTTCCTATATTCGCTCCTATATCACTAGAACCTGCCACAAAGGTAAAACTAGAAGTAAATTGATAGTCTAAGCCCTGCACTTGTTGGTTTTATTTGGGGATAGCATTTTGTGTGAACAAGGCCACTGTGGCCTACTGAGTAAGCCATACTTAAAACAGAAAATGGCTCAGCGTGATGTAAACTTCTCCAATTAATGGTCTAAACTCATTTAGCAGGCATCATGGCTGAGTGGAGATGTTAGCTAATGCAAGTCCAACACTAAGCCCTGCATCTTAATGCCTCTCAAAGACAGCACCAAAGAAATAGTGAGGTGTTCCCTCCACTCCCGTTCAAGAGTAATTGTGGAACTAACTAAAGATACGAAGTCTGGAATAGAAACCAGAAATATTGGAGGGGGAGAGAAAAAGACAGAAACATTTCGACAGAAAATCTCCCTGAGCCTTTCCATCTTTTCTTGGAAGACAGTTCCCAAACACAAATGTTCAGAAAATGTTTTTTTTTTTAAAGAAGTGAATTAATTTTCATCTGTGCAATGTTTCAAATTCAATTCCCAAAGGGTGCTTTACAGAATGCAAGCAGCACTTGTTAGTAACACCCTAAGGCAGATACATTTTTTTTTCCAAAGTTCAGAGCGTGCACAGCTGCTGTGTGCAGGGCTGGAAACAGAGGCAGCTGCTTTAATGAGCCACCAACAGGGTTTGCATTCCAGAATCAAATACAAAGCATTGCACAACCCTAGCTGTCATGTAATAATCTCATCTATCACATATCAAAAAGAAACTGAGCTGGGCATAATACTTTGGGGGCAGCCTAGTACTCAGAGTGGGTCAATCTAAACGGTCCATTGAAAATGCTCAAGGCACACATCAGGTATCATAAGGAGGAATATCAAGTAGATACTGGGGAGCACAAGAAAACATTTGCCAAGCACTGCCATCGGCTTGATCTCAGTTTTTCAGCTGTCAATGCATGCATGCCTCTCTTCCAGCAAGAGTCATTGTGCACTGGTATAATTTTTTTCTCCGCTGGCCTCACCATTTTGTTATAGCTTGAAACCATCATCTTCCATGCAAGGAAAACCACAGGCCTCCTGCCCATTTGATCTCTTTTCTTTTCCTTTCTACCAGGACTTCAGCAATACGATTAACCATTTCAAAAATGTATCATTTAGAGGATACTTCCTGGAAATGTATAAATAACTACAGGTAGTCCTCTCTTAATGATCAAAAAATTTGTTGTTAAGCAGGGCAGTTGCTAAGTGAAGCATCATGTGACCTTACCCAATTTTAGAACCCTTTTTGTGGTGGTCATTAAGCAAATCACCATGGTCATTAAATGAATCACATGGTCGTTAAGCAAATCATGTGGTTCACCATTGATTTTACTTGCTAGAAGTCGGCTGGGAAGGTCACAAACAGCGATCACGTGACCACTGGATGCTGCAACCATCATAAGTGCAAGTTGGTTGCCAAGCACCCAGATCGCGATCACATGACCACAGGGATGCTGCAACTGTCGTAAGTGCAAGGACCAGTCATAAGTCACTTTTTTCAGCACCATTGTAACTTCAGATGATTGCTAAACGAATGGTCATTAAGTGAGGACTACCTGTATGCAGCATATGTCTTGCCTGCAAAGAAGCATTAAAAAGGATGGCGTTTTGTAATTCGCTATTTAAATCAAGAGAGGGCAGCCATACTAAATCATTCCATGTTGATTAAGTTGCCTCAGTGCTGTGAACGCTCTCATGAAGATGCTGTTGCAATCACAGTGTCTTTTGGCACGTATCAAACATTCAACATTTTCCATAATGTATATAAATTAATATACGCGTACGTTATTTCAAAACAATGTCCCCCTATCATTACATCTGGCATTATCAAGTAAAATTTTTTTAACACATCAAAGCTAATTACTTAACAGTTTATTAACAGTGTCAAGCGGGGAGATCTCATGAAAAGAGGATTTGCTTTTAGACTTTCTTTCAAGCGTGAAGCAAAATGTGAGGAAGTTTGATGATGGTTTCATAAGTAGAGTGTAGGTGGGGGGTTCTTGGGCTCATCTGGCTACCTGGTGCGAAAGTACGTGAGGATGTCTTGCCCTTCTGTGGCAATCATCGTTCTGGTTATCTCCAACACCTCTAAGTTCCCGTGTTTCTACTAAATTCCAAGGGAAGACCTCAGGGGGAGCTGGTCTTGCCATCGCCAAGAGGGAATCCAGCCCTTGAGATAGAGTGGGAAAACTCCTCCTTTTCTTAAGAAACCTGGATAAATTGTCCGGCTACTTTCTAGGGCCATAAATCTGATGGAAAATTCCAAGAGATTGGAGTAATTAATAAGGGCTCTGTGTGATCATCTGTCAATTGCATGTCCTACATAAAGTGCTAGCTCTATCATTAGGAAGAGCAGGGCAACCATTTCAGATGGTAGATGACAGGCAATGGCCATCAGAAGTGTCTGCCTTTCTCTTCTGAGACATGAAACAACTCTCCTCTTTTGTAGAAGGAATTATTTTTACGATTATTTACTTATTTATTTAATTTATATGCCGCCCAACTCCCAGCAACTCTGAGTGGCTTAAAATTATCTCACGTAGCTTGTCCAACATTAACGGCTTCTTTCAGTAGTGCAGTTCCTTTTCCTTTTCAACTTTTTGTTCCTACTCTGTTTTAATTTTCTGTACTATGCAGTAGTCATTTACCACTGTATGTTTAAATAACTTTAAAGTCTTGGACGAAACTGAATAGCAGCCAATCAGATGACTGTGGAAAGCCAAAAAGGAGAATAAGAGAACAACAGACCCCTTCCAAGAATGATTATTCCCCTTCACCGGTATTGAAAAGCATGCCATTTCTGATACTGTACTGGAATTATGATTTGTAAGCTACTGACAAAGATTTGGTTACACACATATGCTGAGCTATATTTTTAAACACAATCAGTTGAGTCATCCACAATTGGTTGGGTTAACATTCTAAAGCCCCTCTCCTCAAAAACAAATGCAATTTATGGTAGTGTGCGATCTATGAACCAGGTCTTAGCCATTCTGAACCTATCCTCTGGCATTATCATAATCAGACTGCTACCCCACACCACACTTTCCTTAAGGACAGAGTGTAACAGCAACTCTCTTTAGTTGTCCCATCATCCAGCTTCATCAGAGGAACCTCAGTTCTAAGATGAGGGTAGTATATCTTCTTCTGCAATAATGATGATATCATCAGAGCTATGAACCAATGGCCTTTTGAACCACAGATTTGTTGTACAGAGAAACCAGGTGGATTATTCCAGCAGAAAAAGGAATTCTCCAGCAATGGTTTAAAGAGGAAGATGTCCCTCATAGTAGGGACAATAACACCCCTACTTAAAAAGCTCCATGGGAGAAATGTCATTCTGATCTCATCCCTTGGGAGTTCATGGGAGCCTAGCAAGCCAAACAACCTGTAGGCTACTAGAAAGACCACTGTACAATGAAAGTCAAGATATTGACACATACCTCTTGGCTATTTTTATCATAAATAAAGGCAAGAATTACCTACTTCACCCAGATGGACTTCTGAGATTCTCTCATCCTTTGAACCCCTTTCAAAAGCAAATTCTCTTTCATCAAGCTCAGTGAGACTTGATATGAAACATTCAGAAGAATTCTCTAACCAGCACCACATTTTTAATGCCTTTATTTTATTTTTCCTCTGGCCCTTTCCTCTAGGCCAGTACTTCTCAACCTCAACAACTTTAAGAGGTATGGACTTCAGCTTCCAGAATTCTCCAGCCAGCCTGCTGGCTGGAGAATTCTGGGACTTGAAGTCCACATCTCTTAAGGTTGTTGAGGTTGAGAAGTACTGCTCTAGGCTAAAGGATTCCAAATGATGGGACCATCCCCTTCAAGGAATCTCCTCTGGCTTCCTACTCATTTGGTTGCACTTTTTCCCTTCTGCAATATTCTCTGAGATTTAATGATCTCATAGTAATTCAAATGCAGCCACATTATAAATGACATAAGGCCACCCTACATTACACCACTATTATTTGCAATTCCATGGCTTTCCTAAGGATTCCTACTATGGAGATCACTCTTCTTGTAGCAGCTGCACACAGGGTTAACCTCTTCCCTGAGCACACTCAACATTCCTTACTTTAGCTGAGAAACTAGGATCCACGTGACCATTTTGATACGGAACTCTAAAATGGACCCGTGGAGTTCAAAGCCACCATCTGAATTTTATTGCTGCAAACAAACCACACCGAGGCTGAGAAACAGCCTTTTTTCCCCTCTTTCTATTTTACTTTGGGTTGCTTTGTTTTTGTTCTTGCCTTGGCCATTTCACTTGCTTCTGTTAAAGTATTGAGAATCTTGACAAAGTATTGGGGAACTACTGCAAATTACCTAGAGACTGAAACGAAATACAATTAATCTCTCCATAGCAGGGAAGACGTTGTCCGCTGTCCAGGTGCTAACAGTAAATGGGCAATTACAAGGCCTCTGCTATTTTTCCAGCTTGTGGTGCTTAAACTTTAGATCAGACTTAGGGTAGCTTTTCAACTAGAGGACAATTCTCTATAGAGAAGGGAATGTGGTCACCATCTATAACAGGAGTATGGAACATGTAGCCACATCTCCAAACAACTCTTACCAGTGGCCATTGTGATGGAATGGACTTATGAAGGCCAGGCTCAGGGAGATAAGCATGTTCTTAGCCCCCAACAGGAGCGTGGGAAGTTCAAGAAGATGAGGCTGGCAGCTCCCTGAGGAATTCACGGTGTTGTGGCTGGCTGGCTTGGGAACTAGGGTTCAGTCTGGGGAGATTTTCTGTCTGGAGGTTGAAGCTAATAAACACAACAGAACTGTATCTGCATTGTCTCTTGGAGTTCTTTGGGCTGAACCTGACGGCCATGCTCCTGGTTGCTGGGAGATGGTTCAGTGACATTTGGAGAGCCACAGCCTCCCCACACCCTCTGTGGGAGACATGAGAAGGTCAGCTTGGTCTTTCCCAAAGGTAACAAATAGCTTATTTGTAAGACTGCAAAGAATTAACAAAAGAATGTACAGAAAATCAATTCAAAACTAAGACCTACCCTTGCACTGTTTGTTCCTAAGTATGAATCAGGCTGAAACTGCCAATATTTTCTCCAAATGAAATCTAAAATAAACATAAAGGGGAAAAAATAACATAAAAAATAACCCTTTATTCCAAAGGAGCAAAAGCCAGCAGAACCATTAAAAGTGGGTGAGGCAGGCGTCTTAAATCGGAACTAGCTTGGCTTAGGGTTCAGTCTTGTTGAAACTTACTTCCAATCTAATGTGCCTGGAAAATGATACTAGATCAACCTGGTCTTGTCCTGTGTTAAGGTCAGATGGGAAAGAGAAGAAGTGGGGCTGTGTGAAAACACAAGGATGCTGAATGAATTCAGCCACGAAGCCAACTCGGGCAACGCAACAGACTAGCAATTAAAGACAATGAAACTTTAGTAGTAGTGCTCCCCCCTCAGGAGATAACAGGATAGCAACCCATTTAGAGCTCATCCTGTGGAAAGGACGGGGAAAACTGAATTCAACAGCCTTACAAAGGAACAGGGGGATCCCCTCTGCACCAGCCATTGCTCCAAAGAACAGAAAGGAGCATGCACATGGTTTTGTGATCGCAGAAAAAGCACAATGATCCAAGCACACCTTAGTGTTCAAAATGCAGGAAAAGCACATTACAAAGCCACTGTAATATGGTCTGCCTGGTTTTAACTTAACATGCTGTGTGAACTCAGCTACTGTCATGTGTAAACTGTAGCTTGTGACCTAGTGTAGGGTGGGACTCTAGTCTGCTTCTTCAGCAATATGAGCAGCTGAGGACCTCTGAAGACCCACTTTCTAAGGGCAGCGTGATGCTGGGATGACCCCAGTGCCAGAGGGTGCTGTCTGGATGTTCTGGCCCTTTCAAGCACAGATAAAACGGGCTTACAATATCTTACTATGGCAGAACACCTTGGTTACCTGGGCCTCAGTTGCATGTGAACCAGAGTATATGGTTTAGAATATTGTATAAGCCTAACCAGCTTTGACTTATTCTATAAACCATGATTAAGCAAACCATGGCTTAGCACAATGCTTGAATTCTGCAGGATCAACCCAACTTCATCCCAATTTCTCTTGGGATGGAGTCTGGGAGCCACCACTCACCATCTCTGTGTAGGCTGAAAAAGGAGCACAGTACACTAAACCCAAACCCAATCATCCATACTGTGACTTAGCATGACGCATGAGGTTTCCCTCCTCCTTGTAGGTTCACACATCCCTGGTATATTTGGTTTTGGTGAAAATTCTTTTAGTTTAAATAAATAAATGGGAAGCTAGCCTGCTTGCAGGCTGGTGCTTTTTTTAGCAGTCTACCCACCTGCCCAGAAAAAAACAAAGTAAGCAAGAGTTGTAGAAACATCTTGGAGGACCACAGAGGTCCACAGAGGTAGGAGGCACCCTCAAAAAAGTAAGCAAGAGTTGTAGAAACATCATAGAGGACCTCCACAGAGGCACCCTCAAGCATCTGACTCCCGTTAGATAGATGGGATGGTCATTTTATGAATGGGCACATCCCACCAAGGCAGCCATTTGGGAGATAACCCACAGCATGTTCCATCAATTCTGGATTTGCCTACACTCTTGAAAAGTCTGGGAGCTCCAACACTGAGGGGAAGTCATTCCATCTAGAACCCTAGCATGGATCTGGTTTCCCCTCCCCATACCATTCTTCTCAATGAAACAGCTCCTCCCACCTCTTTCGATTAGAACATGTAAAAGACCAGCCAAGATGCAGCTGTCACTTGGTCCCTCAGTTTTCAGATGCAAGCAATAGAGACTGCAGAAAGCAAGTATGAACAGAAGACACATATTGATGGAATACTGTGAGTATTATAAAGACACACACAGGACTGGTTTCCAAAAAAAGTTATCAAGCCCAAGTAGACAAATCTTCCACAGTACTAACCCTGAAACTAGACTGCAGATATATTACAGGAAGAAAAAAAAAAGTCATCTTTATAGTGTGCCTTCTTCCTGGCAATAACAGGGTGGGGTGGAAAAAGAGACAGCAAGAAAATGCAAGTTCTCACATTTTACCCTCCAGAAGGACAGTCATCTTGCCTCAATTAAAATCCTTGTCCAAAATGGATTCTTTCCCCCCTTAGTTAGTGTTCAAAGGTTCTCTATGACAACTTCACAGCTAACTGTATCACCGCTGTACAAACAGAGCAGCCTCCGGGAGAAAACACAAATCACATCTTCTATCATTTGCATATCTGTGCAATCTGTTCCACTAATTACTAGCTGTATTGCAAGGCTGGGGGGGGGGAGAACAGACAACCACAGGTGTATTAGAGGGATACAAATACAACCTGCAGAAGAAAAGGACAGGAACAGTATTCTTAAAAGCACAGGATACAGCAGCAAAATGGGCAATTGCAATTGTTTAGTATCTGAGCTCTTCCTCCCTCCCAATGGAGGAAAAGTCACATAAACATGACAATCAGAAATAGTGTTTTTCTTCTGTCTTTAATTAGCCAACAACTCCAACTCCACAAATAATGAAGAACTTCATGGCACTATCAAAAACCAAAACCCTAAGGTCTACAAAAGCTTAGATGATAAGATGTATTAATTAATTAATTAATTAATTAATTAATTAATTAATGTTAAGCCTGCTACAAAATTCTTTGCTGGGTTGGCTGCACTCAACAAACCTAGGAGCACAAGCCCGTCTCCTCCAAGAGCTAACACCATTAACCTTTCATTCAATACTTTTAAGAGGAGACTACCCAAGAGAGCTTTTTTATATATATACAAGATATATTGATCATTTAAAGAATCATAAACTCATTTCTCTTCCTCCTTTATTGTTGAGAAGTTCAATTTAAAATCTTGTCAGTTTTACACATGATGAAAGTCTGATGGACACCCTGGTTAATTCTTCATAAAAGTTGAAATCTTCGTCTACCGCCCTCCACGTAAGCCTGGTTAAAGATGGAACTCACTTCTGAGTTCAGCACGCATAGGATTGCCATATAATTAGCAGAAATCAGTCCCACTACATGCAGTGGTGCTTACACCCAGAAAGCTTGCAAAGGACTAAATTAATAACTATCCATTACTTATGCTGGAATCTAGCGGTATTGGATAAAATGCAATCCAAAAATATATAGATTGAAAAATGTATGCAGGAAAAACAGACATGGCTTCAGGATTTCCCCTCACTGCATGCTATTTGCATCCATTTTACACTAATACTTGGAACTTCAGTCTTAAACAGAGCACTTTTTATTAATGAGGTGGGAGAGATTACATGAAGAATTAAATGGCTTTTACAAGAGTTCTGCAAAAGATAGTATGTAGTTCACCTAGAAGAGATATCGCCCCCCTTCCCCGCCTCAGATCGTTTAGAGATCAAGAAATTGAACATCAGAAAAGATACACAATACTGCACAGGAAACAAAAGCAACTTGAATTATAGCCATAAAATTATCATTTATTAGTACATTGTCTCACAAGTATGTACCTTCATATTTGGGGTTAACACGCTGTTTTGTTCATCAGTCTTGGCACACACAGGCACTCCTTTGAAACCAGACTATATGCTGTGTTTAACTCAATAATGAGATTAATCAGTAAAACAAAATGCAAACGAGGACTTAGAGTTGTTTCCACAAACAGAGACAAAAGGAGGGGGGGGACCCCAGAAAGAGACACAGCCAACACCTCTTCACCCAGTGGCTGATTTCATTTTCATACCACCGTTTCTCTGGATTGCCAGTGAAAGCTACAGAGAAAAGATTCATCCAAGCGCTGAAGAGAAATGTCTGCCTCTGTTTAATAACAAATTGTCATGTGCAAAATGATCATTTGCAACGCAGACCTGTGCTGGACGGATTTAAAACAAAAAAAAAAACCCAGCCATCCCTGTTGGAAGGAGTGGTAGTTTAATCCCCCTCCCCAAAAGCTTTAAAAATCAATGCCGAAAACTATGTTGCTGATACCAGCCAGCGATGCTGATTCCTCCTCTACCCACAAAATGTAGCCATCCACACATTCTCTGTTTATCATCATATCGCACAGAGGAAATCGCCGTTCATTTCCAATTAATGAAGCCAGTGGTTCTCTCCAGTATCTAGCAAAACCAGTTCAAGGCAGTTAAGGGTGGGAAACAACATTGCTTCCTCAAGCGCTAAGTGAAAAAATTGGACCAGCGAGATAAAACTGCAACATTCATAGCTGGGAGAGCTGGAAAGTAGCCGCTGATGGAAAAGGAGTAAAGAGAAGGAGGGGTCACTACTAAGATAATTTCTAATTCACTTTGACTCTGGAAAGGGCTGGGAAGAAGGAGAAATAGGTTGCCATTTGCTACCCTTTGGAAAAACATCCCCATTTACCAGCGAGCCGGCCACAAAGCTATTCCTTTCCTACCAGCTCAGCTGCAATTTGAAGAAGCAAAAATGACCACCTTTAATTCTGCCAGCTGGATAGCTGGTTGTGTGGTGACCCACACTTCAACACAATAAAGTAAAGACAGTTCTAGACATGTCAGCCTGAATTCACTTCTTCACAGACTTGGAACTTACTAAGCTAGTCAATAGCACACCGCCCTACGACATGGGCAGGTCGAAAACAGACTGCAAACATCACTGATACTTCAAAGCAAGCCCTCAAGATGCTTTCCCAGTGCTAAATGGCATTAACAGAATACATTATTTAAAAAAAAAAAGAAGAGGATGCCTGGCAATATACTTGGGCAACAGGGACCTAGCCAAAAATAAAAGGAATGTATAATCCACTGATCAGAACAACAAAAGGAAAATACAGCAACTATAATGGAACCTACAGGCTGGAAATGTTTAAAGTTGGCCAAACCACATACTGTAAGTATCTATACACAGATCTGGGTGTTACTTGGCCAAATCCGGAGCAGAACTACCACGAGAAACCAAGCTGGCATCTCTCAACCTTCTATTGCATATTGAAAAGTGAACGTATACAAGTATTCAACCCTTGTAACATCAAATGAAACCCCAAGCCTTTCAGAGTGTGAATAACCCAGAAGTATCACACATTTGAGAACACTCTTTTTGGGTCTAAAATCCCACCTCATCAAACTATCTAAATGTTGGGTGGATGGGTGGGTACCAGCCTTTTAGTTATAAGCACACTAAGAAATAACACTCATACACACACACACACTCCCTACAGACACTGGCACCTTGTGCCTCAATTTGACCCACAGCACCCATCAGCTCCCACCCACCGGGTTCAACAATAGGAATCAAATCCATACTACCTCCCAAACAACTCAGACCAGGTTCTCCTCCGCTCCCAACATTCGGTTCCAACGTTCCTTTCAGCTACACGTGAAAGATTACATCACATGCATACAGGCTACACACACAGGGTGTGTGCATGTGTGTGTGTCACACACCAACACAAGGGACAATGCCAGGAATAAAAGTGAGGACGCACCTGGTAAGACCTTCCCGTTGACTTTGCCAGCGTTTGTCCCTCCTAAGTGCACTTCTGATCCCAACCTGGTTTCCCGGTCTCCCTTCAAGCAAAAAAGGGAGAGGCGGGCTGTGGTTCACACAACCTGTTTCACGCGGATACCGAGTTCATCCATCTGCCGGCTTCGCAGCAGACAATGAATGGCAGGGGAGCCAAAGGGGCTGGGTTCGCCCGAGGCGCTCAGCCACACACACGCGTCGCCCAGCCGGGCGCGTTGCGCGAAGGCAGCCGCGAGGTCCCCGGCGCAGCGGGCTCCCCGCGCGTCGTGGGAACCCAACCCGAGGGCGAGAGGAAAGGGCACGCCGCCAAGGGCGCCCGCCGGACGACTCGCCGCCTCCGCCGGAGCCAAACTTACCTGTTCGTCCACTGGAACTTTCAGCTGGAGCAGCAGCAGCAGCGGCGGCGCCGCCTCCACCCCGCGCGGATCTGCTCGCTGCCCATCGCGCGCGCCTGCCGCCGACGCTGAGGCTACGCCGAAGGCGAATATAAATCCACATCGCTCGGGAGGCGGCTGCGGCAGCTCGCCTGCATCCCTCCCGCGTCTCCTCCCCGGCTCAGCGCCGGCGGAGCCGTCCGAAGCGGCTGCGAGCGCCGGAGATGCCGAGGAGCGCCGCCGCCGCCGCCGCCCTGCCCGCGCCGCGCCGCGCGCCGGCGTTGTCGCCACTGCTCTCTTCCCTGGCAGCCGCGCCGACCACTCCGTTCCTCGCCTTTTGCCACCTCGCCTGCTAATGAGCATGCCCGGGAGAGGGGGAACGGGCATGCGCGGTGCCGATGCCGACGCTGCTTGCCTTCACCTGCTTTGCCAGGCTCTGGGCAGGTGGCCCCGAGCGAGCAGCCGTAGCTCGGGGGGAGCCGCAGCGCGAGGGCCGGCCCGCGGGGAAGGGGGCCGGGCGCCCCGAGGAAGCGGCCGTCGGGGCCGGGCTCGGGGCCAGCGGGGAGGACGGGGCTCCCGAGGCGCGGGGCGCAGGCGAGGCGGCCCGAGAAGGGAGGCGGCTCCCGCCCTCGGGCCGCTTGCTGCGGACGCGAGTGGCGTCCCGAGGGAGACCCGCGCTGGGCTGCGGCCGGGGCAGCGAGGCGGGCGAAGGGGCATCGCTCTGCCGGGCGGGGGCGGGGGCAACCGAGAGCCGGCCCGGCCGCGGGAGCAACAGGTGGCGAGGAGCGGGGCCGCCTGCGGACAGCCAGGCGGCGCCTTCGCGGGTGCTGCGGGGCAGAAGCGGCAGGCCAGCCCCGCTTCTCTCCGCCTGAGCCGCCGCTGGCCCGCCGGACTCTCGAGCCGCGCCGGGGGAGAGGCTGCTCCCCGGCCGCGAGACGGCGGGCAAGGCGGGCGCTGGAGACCGCGGCGGGGCGCGCCAGCACCGTCCCGCCGCGGAGCCGCCGACCCTCCTGGCCGGAGGCGAGGAGGGCGGCGGCGGCCGATTGGGTGAGATTTCGGGATCGCGGAGCGAGCAGGCAGCGAGACGGACAGCGCTGCGGCGGGCCCCTGGGCCGGGCCCCCGGCTCCCTCCCGGTGGAGCTGCAGCCTGCCACTGTGGTATGCGCGCAGAGGGCTGTTCTTTCGGGGCGCCCTTTTCTCCAGCGCGCCTGCTGAGCCCCGGAGTGAAAGGATCCCAAACTCGGACCTCCTTCTTAGGGGCCGGGGGGGGGGGCTTTAAGGTGGAAAACAGGAGCCTTGGCCCTTACCGTCGCTTTGGAATGAACTTCGCTCTTCAAAACTCCTAAAAGCCCTTCCCCAAGTGATGCCTGCCCACCTGGGCAAAGCCCCCGAGCCAGCAGAGGATGTAACCATGCTCTATTTGCACCCCAAGTTTACTTAACCCCCATGATTAAATTAAGCCATTTTTCTAACTTCTCCTGAGACCCTGGATATAAAGTAACACACAGCCCAGATTTGCACGATGCTGTAGGTTCAAATGTGATCAGCTCGTTTCTAAAGCTACAGCCATCCTAGGAGAGTATCACTTGCAAAAAGGACGAGCGAAAACATTTGTGGCCACATACATAAATGTGGATACAGCAAATTTGTGATGTTTTGTATTGGGGTACGATTTCTGTTTACTCCTTTCATTTGCCCAGTGTGGTGCTTAGGAACGCCAGGGTCCTCCCAGATGCTCTTTCGAAACCCACCAAATTATCTACCACCTTTGTCTTTCTCCTTCAGACTCTTCTGCATTTATATCTAAATCTTTCTATCTTTCTCTTGGGAAGCGGGTGTACGGTACGGTAAAACAACAGTTTGCAGCATGATGCCTTTCAACTCCGCATAATCATTCTTAAAAAGTAAAAATGTGGATTAGCTAGGCCCCTTGGAAGTATGACCATCCACCCAGAAAAAAAAAGAAGAACAAAGGCAAAATTAAGTTGGAGAACACTGTGTGACAGGAAACATGGAGAGGAGATCTAGAGGAATTAACACATCCTTACTTTGGGTAAATTAATATTATGTGCCTGGCTGCACCCAACACTACAGCCGTTCGGTGAGTGAGCTAGCATTCCTCATAGGTGTTGTTTTGCCAGAAGCAGTAAAAATCCCAGGTGTGCCTCACCAAAGACATCAACATTGAGGACACCTAGTGCAGGATCTCGGACAATTAGGTCATTGAAGAATAAAACACAACGTCGATTTCAGACACCCATGCCAGGCTGTATCTGTAATTGCACCTGCCACTTCACTAAAGTCAACTAGTAAACTTGACCGAGATAAACACAAATTCCCAAACACCTTGAGGAAAATGTAGGGGAAAAAAGGAAGCCTCATTCACAGGGAAAGAAAATTTCAGGAAATAAACCTGTAAGCAATCGCAAAACAGATTTCATCCCAGGTTCAGTGGGATGGCTTAGCCCCCTCCTATCCCAAAGAATTCCAGCCCCAAATTTGCTAAGCTTGGGGCCTTCAGAAGCCTCTTGTTAATGGCTTGTGGATGCTAACCCAAGGGCTCCAGGGGGACTCTTTATTCCAGGCCAGTAAAGAGAAATAATAATTCTGTTTTCTCAGCTTCATGTTTACCCATCCCTAAATTGCTCCATCCACCATCATTCAGTGAATTACTTCTTATTCTTTTTGCATCACTGGCAGTACACACTCCTCTGTCTGCTTCCTAAACAAAGGCAGAGGCACTCTAGTGTACTTTTCGCACCTCTACATTCACACCTGCAATCAAGACATGATATTCCTTCCCTGCTTTCTTTCTCTCCATCGCACATTGCTAAAAGCTTTGCCTGTGCAGTAAGCCTAGCCTGAGCTGGCTTTTGAAACAAACAGATCTGTAAACTCACCGTAACAGTTTTCCTCTTGTTTTGTTCTGTTTTAATTCAATTGTAATCCTGTGCTACAATCCTATGCATACTGTGCTAAGCCATCCCGGGGTTGGGTTGGTTTTGGCTTGATATATTTGCAAGCCCCGACCATTGTGATGTATTCAGTGAACCATGGTTAAACAAAAGGGAGATTAACACCATGGATGGGCCCAGCTAAAATCGCTACTGCTAAAAAGCACCAGGAAAAAAACAGGCCTCTGGTTTTGCATCTCGTTCTGAAGACAGCTTAGAATCTCTGTAGTTTCCTTTGCAGAGTTCGTCTGGCTTCATCACTGCAAGGTTACAGAGGGTGCTGTCAATTCTGCAGCTTCATCCTGTTTTGCTATGTACCTCTCTGCAGCCTTACTGCTCCTGCTTCCTGCGTGGCTAAGGGACAAAAGAAGTTATGGCAGATTCATCTTCGAAGCTGAAGCCTGCAGATAATGGTAGGGTTTGGCGAAGTGGGGTGACCTGGGGTTCATCAGACCCTAAATCTTCGAGGACATTGCAGAATCTGCAGGATCAGGTGCTCAGTAATCTTCTGGGGGCTAATATAACACTCTCTTTTAATAATGTTTGCAACTGTGGCTGTTAGTTTATTGGGTAATGTGGCTGCCTGTTCCTTTAATGTATTGCTTGAATAGCTTATGTTATTACATTCTTGCTTTTCTGTCTTGTAGGGGCAAGCGAGATGAAAAGCAGGTCAAAAATACGTTCAATCAATGAATAATATTTAAAAGATAACTGATTTTTTTAACAAATAGGAGAATCATTTTCAAAGACAGGGCAATGAGTCTTGCATTCTTTTCCTGGATTCCTCAGATGCTGGCATTGTTAAAAGGGGTAGGGATTCCTCCCTTGGTGAAAGAACAATAAAAGGAAGCATCTTCTCCTTTTTCAGCTCTAAGAAACACAAATCGTATAAACCACAATTGCATTCTAGGAGCTGAATGCTATAGCCTTTTCCCACCATGCTTTTCAGAAAGGACAAACTTTACAGCTCATGTCACTGGCTATGTAGGCAAAAGAGCCAATCTGGTGTAGTGGTTAAGGCATCAGGCTAGAAACCGGGAGACTGTGAGTTCTAGCCCCACCTTAGACACAAAGCCAGCTGGGTGACCCTGGGCCGGTCACCTTCTCTCAGCCCAGGAAGGAGGCAAGGGCAAAACGCTTCGGAAAATGTTGCCAAGGAAACTTCAGGGGCTCGTCCAGGTAACCACCAAGGGTCCACCCTCAGGTATAGAAACTCCCTGGATGTCTTTGGGCCAGACTCTCTCTTTCGACCAAGTCTATTTCATAGGCAATGGCGATATATCTGTCAGGTTCAGCCCAAAGAACTCCACGAGACAGTACAGATACAGTTCTGTTGCATTTATTAGCTTCCACCTCAAAGACAGAATCTCTCCAGACTGAATCTAAACTTCCCAAGCCAGCCAGCCAGCCAAAACACCGTGAATTCCTTAGGGTGGTGCCAGTCTCATCTTCTTAACCTTCCCACACTCCTGTTGGGGGCTAAGGAAATGCTTATCTCCCCGAGCGCGGCCTTCATCAAACCATTCCATCACAATATCTTTGAGTCAGTCTTGACTCCTGGTAGCTCCACAGACAAATCCATGCAATTTTTTGGGCAGGACCAGAACCCCTGTTTTCCTAGTCTAACGCCTTCACTACTGCACCACAGTGACTCTCAAAAGAAACAGACCTTGGAATCAGTCTTGATTCCTGGCAGCTACACAGAGTAGTCAATGTAGTTTTCTTGGCAAGGTTTTTCAGAAGTGGTTTCCCACTGCCTCCCTCCTGGGACTGAGAGAGGGACTGGCCCAAAGTCACCCAGTTGGCTTTGTGCCTAAGGCAGGACCAGCACTCATGATCTCCCAGTTTCTAGCCTGGTGCCTTCAACCACAACACCAAACTGGCTCTCTGTTAGAATCATAGACTAACACAACATCATATATAACAACATTTGCAACCAATCCGATGAGGACTGGTTAATCCAATCTTAAAGGTGTTGTGGTTAAGGCACCAGGCTAGGAACCAGGAGACTGTGAATTCTAGTCCCGTCTTAGGCACGAAGTCAGCTGGATGACCTCAGGCCAGTCACTCTCTCTCAGCCTCGGGAAGCAGGCAATGGCAAACCACTTCTAAACCTTGCCAAGAAAACTGCAAAGGCCAATTCAGGCAATCACCAGGAGTCAACACTAACAGTGACTTGAAGGCACCAAAAAAGAAAGAAAAGAAAGGGGAGGGGAGGAAGGGAGGGAGGGGAGGAAGGGAGGGAGGGAGGGAACAGGAAAGAGAAAAGAAAAGAAAAAAGAAAAGAAAAGAAAACATGAGTAGAAAATTCCGATGTGAAAAATATAAGATGTATTAAACAATCTTTTACATTTTTTTTTTCATGATGGCAAGAGCAAAATTAAACAAAGATTAAAAAATACAGGAAAGAAAGCAGAAATGACTATGCATTTAATATCCAAGTTAGTTTCATTTCTGAAGTGGAAACCAAATGGCAATTACCAGCTGTCCCCTGCCAAGATATTAAAAAGATCTTGCTATACCATTCGCCATTCAGAAGCCCATTCCTGCCTTTGTTCACGCCTACTGTTTGAACACTGATTCATTCTAGTGCAGAGCAGAGCACACTTTTTAAAATAAAGGATATTACTGCTCAGCAAGAGGGGAATAAAGACTTTGGCCCCACCACATACGTTGGCTGGGACTTTTTTGAGTGACAGTCTATTTGGCTGATGGATACTTATCTGATTTCCAGAGAATATCATGGGAGCTGTCACAAGATGGATGCCCTAGAAGGTAGCTCGCCTCTTCACAATACAGCTTGTCACCAAACACCCACATATTAAAAGTCAGATTGGGAAGATAATATCTACCATTCCCCCATGACACTCAGTGTGCCTTCTATCCCCCCCTTTTTTTTTTCTTGGCCACTGGCTAACCAGGTCCTAGTAGCCCTCGAGTAAATACCATTTTTAATCCTCTTTTCTGGATGGTAGATAACTGGCAATTCTTAGGGATTGTTCCAGCTGGTGCCCTATATATGCAAGGCATATCCTCTTCCTGTGAGTTACAGCTCCTGTCCTAGACAGAATAAATAGTCTCAGCCAAAGGAACATATCAATGTGTCCTCACTCATAAGAAAAACTCATAACCAAACCAGAAAAACGAGAAGACCTCCCTACCAATTGACTATCAAACCTGGCAAGATATAAAATGGCATTTCCTATCATCTTTCATGGAACATTCTTCAATAGGTTCCCCCCCCCCCCTTTTCAGCTGTAAATCACTCTCCAAAGTAGCTCTTGAACTGGCATTTTAAAATAGAAAAATGTGTATGTGGGCAATGAGCAACTTGGGGCTGGTTTGTATTATCCATAGGTATTTGATTGGGTACTGGTTGCTAAGTTGTGAACTATTTTTATTGGATTACATTTTGGTAATTGCAGCATTTCTCTGACTTGTAAAGGCCTGTAATGGATGAGGATAGTTGTGATGTCATTTCTAATTTTCAACCCAAGGCTACAGAGATGACTTACAATCTTTGTGGTCTGCCCCCTGCTTCTGTTTGAGCAGCTCCTCTCCATGTCCTCTCTCAGCATCTCGCCTTCTGCTTGTAGTTGATATCATGGCACACTGATCCAGTTTGCATATCACACTAAGCCCCAATGTAAACATGGTGTAGTCCATAAACCACTGGTTTTGCTCAAGATACTAAGCCAAAAGCCTTTGCCTACAAACCACAACGGCCAAGTCCCCAGAAAAGATTAAGCCCAAACCAAACAAACCATATGAATGATTTAAGGCAAGGTGTGAGTCCAAAAACACACATTCAGCATATGCCTGAAGATGTCACTAGTCATTATGATTAACTGTCACCTTAATAGCAGAAGGTACTGTATAAGCTTAATACCAGTTGTCTGGGACCTGTGACCATGTGCATCTCTCTTGCTTGGAGGGCTTTCCAGAATTAAGTGGTTGGTCTACAGTGGACATCAGTAGATAGGCCATTGATCTCATATATATAGCAGGACTTAGATTTGCATGGATAAAAGACAGTGGAAGGCCGAGCAACAAATACCTGGATTCCCTAATGCTCTTTTTTTAATCCAGATTAGCAGAGTTCACAGATTTGCAAAAGACAAAACGAGTCTTTTCTCCAGTTGGCTTGAGAACTGCCTAGGCTTTGGGTGATGTGGTGAGTTTGCCCTCCAAAAGTGATTGGGGAGAAGGTCCACTTCTGGGGAGAGGAAGAAAGGGATGCATCTGTGAGCTTTAAACTGACCTCTAAACTTCCAAAAAAAACCCCAAAAAGGCTGAATTTCTGATCCTTCCCAAATGAGGGGAGTCTGGAAGCCACAAAAGAGGTGTTGGAGAAATATATGTGCTCCAAAGCTGGATATCTCTATCCTAAATGCAACTTAGCAAAAAAATCTGTGTACATGCTATGCCCAGACAGATAAATTAGGATAGCCTGGTTTATACAGCAGGCTAAAACAATGTTGGAGAAAGTGAATAATGCAGGAAGAGAATGGATGGGTTTCTAGGACATGTTGACCAATAAACTACCCAGCCCCATTTTAGCATTTTGTGCAAACCCAGTCACAACTTTCTTGTGTTTTTCTTTCTTTCCAGCCCTGTCTGTGGTGATTTAAGTATCTTTCCCAAGCACCATGATCCTGTTGTCACCTGAACCCTCTAGTTGCTGCTTTAGTATATATAAAAAAGGAAGAACCTTATCACAGATCTCTGGCCTCATGTGTGCTTCAGTCCTAAGGAAGAAAAAACATTCTCAAGGTATCTAAAATAGTCTAAAAGGACATTCAGAATACACTTGCAAAGAAAATGTTCAGGTAATAGTATAGAAATTTTGTAGCATGATCATAAATAATCTGAGTGAATTAAGGTAGACAAATATGGAGAACACACTGAGGGAGGGAGGGAGGGAGGGAGGGAGGGAGGGAGGGAGGAAGGAAGGAAGGAAGGAAGGAAGGAAGGAAGGAAGGAAGGAAGGAAGGAAGGAAGGAAGGAAGGAAGGAAGGAAGGAAGGAAGGAAGGAAATCAAGTCCAGATCTCTGTTCAATTCAGGGATTCAGATTAAAGCATCTAGCTGCCACCAAAACTGGATGTTTAAAGGTGCAATCCCTAGCCTTCCTCAGAGGTTTGATTCCAGTGCTGAATTCTTCTTCCAAGCTTGTTGGCAGCTTCAAGATCAGGCTTTCAAGATCCCCATACTGAAAGCTGTAAAAGGAGCATTCTGTCAACTGTGCCAAGGATAAGTTGGAAAATACTGAAAACCCAAAAGATCCTCAGATCTCCTGGCCTTCTTCCACATTCCCAAATACCACTGATAATGTGGATCAGCCTGAGAGCTGATCCACATTTATTTCCTGATAATGGTGTATAAAACACCTTGAATTCGAAGCATCCTGTTTTAAATACAAAACAGCTGTTTTGCATTCAAAGAGTTGCTTCTATCATTCTGGAAAGGTTTCAGGCTTGAAACGGAGTGTTTTGAGCTCAAAACAGAATTTGATTCGCATCTGACAGGTTTTGCATGCCCCTATTTCATCCCACCATTATTTGCAATGGGAACAAAAACAAGAAAACCCCAAAGAGGCAGAACTGCAAACATCTTTCTATCTTTGCTTCTTCCCTGTAGGGTTTTGGGACTATGGATCACTGCTGAAACATTTTCCTAAGGCTACGGGGTTGCAGTTTTAATACTAAATCAACCATCCTCTGTGGAAATCTTACAAAAGTAACACAACAATTAGATATCTTGGTTAAAAACAGAAGAAAAAAGAAACCCAAACAACCCACCAACTTCTTTCTGAGACAGTTAATAAATAAACAGGCACTAGATGAATGCTATACTTTTAAGGGCAATTCCTTGTTCAATTTAAAATGCTGTATTCCAAGATAAATTTAAAAGCTTGACAGTAGAACTAATTATACATCTAGAAATGTATAATTCAGTCTCCTCAGCAACAAGATGCCCTGGTGGTTTGAGTAAGAACTCATAAGGGAAGGGTTCTTTCAGAACCTCTTGCTCTTTCGTGCAATATTTATGAGTGCACCAATATTTAATTCATTATTTAGAGCTTTCTGGCATATATCTAATTTGTTTGATATATACTTTTTTATATATCCACTGCACTTCGTACACAAGCAATTATTATCGGAAGGAGAACACCACCTCAACCTGGATCAGCCCCTGGGGGAATGCATTAAGTGCACCAGAGGAGCAACCATGAACATTCCTCTGCACCAGGCTGCATTTCCTTTATATGATATAATTAAGATTGCAATGCTTAATTATAATGGTTTCTGGCAGCCTGGCCTTAAAATACCTGCTGAAGAAAAATAAAATCAGTGTGTTGTACCTAAAGTGTTGGACTAAGGTTAGGGACATCCAGATCAAATCTCCTATTTGCTCTGATTTCCAAGGGTCACCTAATCTTAGTCTTAATGATCCTTGTCTGTTTGATTAAAGCTATCAGGGCTTGTAGGTCCCCAACTTTAAGTGCACTATAGTTGAGTTGTTATGGCACTGCAAATAAGACAATTGTGCTATAAAAAGGATTAGGAGATGTTAGAAGGAGAGGCTAACACAAATTTAGGGAAAATAATGATACCGTAATGAAATTCTGTGCATGACTGTTCAGGTCAGAATTCAAATTGAGTTCAACGGGACATGTTCCTAGTTAAGTGTGTACAGAATAGCAGACAATCACATA
The DNA here is from genome assembly GCF_059951505.1 of Python bivittatus. Taxonomy (NCBI): domain Eukaryota; kingdom Metazoa; phylum Chordata; class Lepidosauria; order Squamata; family Pythonidae; genus Python; species Python bivittatus. Next base: position 850,980 of record NW_028277110.1, read on the forward strand.
CTTATTAAACTTCTTAGATCTCCAACAACCACTCTCAAAAGTGGGTCACACATTGTGCAATGTCCTAATATGGTTGGTTTGTTTTTAGTACCAGGGACAGCAACCTGTCACCGTTGCGCCCCACTAGGCTCAAGACAGGTTGTCAAAATATAGCAGTGACACGGGGAAATTTCAGTGATGTGAATTTAGCCTGTTTTGGGGAGGCTGGATGTGGTGTGTGTGCTTAAGGATACATATGGGATCTGTTTGCTTTCCAGAGGCTTCCTGCCCACTTTAACCCTTTAATCAGCCCAATGTCTTCCAAGGGTATCGTAGCATCGCTCGATAGTCTCCCACAGCCAACTCACAACTCTCAGTCCTCCAAATATTGCATATTTCTGATTTAGGCATAGCAGTGGCAAGCAATACACCAAAGATGTAAGCTAAAGGTAAACTGCATTTTTATTCATTCATTCATTCATTCATTCATTCATTCATTCATTCATTCATTCATTCAAGTTGTATGGCCACCTAACTCACAAAATGGCTCTACAGTTTGAAGGATCTTATTGCTGTTAGCTTATGTCTTGTCTTATAGTTATTAGTCATTTAAAGTATTTTTCCCCCCTTGGTTCACTAACTTTACAGTTTTAACCCATTCCATTAAGCTTCCATCTTGATGGTTGTATGAATTCTTGGAGGAGCTTTAATGAGGGAAGGAAGGAAGGAAGGAAGGAAGGAAGGAAGGAAGGAAGGAAGGAAGGAAGGAAGGAAGGAAGGAAGGAAGGAATTTAACAGATGATCTGCAATGCACACAATAAGGTTAGAAATCCTGAACCAAACCCCTTTCTGCATAGAACTACTTTGAGTAAAATAAAATCTCTAAACATTATCTCACAAGAAACTGCTTTCCCCCCACTCTCTAGCCATTATTTACAATTTTAGTAGAAATCATTTGAGTGTGATTTTCAGAAACCATCTTGGCTTAAGCTTCCAAATAGGGCACAGGCATTGTTTTTTTCCTTGTTAGAGGCTAAAGGCACATAATAGCTATCCTTTTGTTATTGTAAAAGGATTAAAGGAGGTCCAGCTTCTGAGTTGCTGAACCTTGTTATTGAAATTAAGCCTTATTATACTAGTGCTTCCTGTTGTTTCTGAGTAGTTGTTTACAATAGAAAAGCAAGGGACGTTTGGCAAGTGAACATTTTCACAAAACACAGGCATCTCTGATTTTAGTAAAAAATACACCCTCAACAGGTTACTGCAGAGTCTGTGAGGAAGGGCAGCTGACATTGCAGGCTTTATAATGTCATTCCACAAATTAGACAATTTGCATCAATTGTGCAATGATGTCATGACACATGTGACATGGATGCCCATATGTACATGCACACACAAAACAAAGACATGATTTTATTAATCATGGATTTCTTTGAATATGATATGATTTAGATGTATTCCCATGCCATATTGGGTCATAAACTGTAGCTCATGATGGGTTGGCTCACACAATTGATAAGCCAAACAAACCATCGCCTGGATGTATGCATTATGAACATTCAGCCATGGTGGGTAACACAGTATATTACAATCAACAGTGACACATGCATTAGACAATTTGTTGTTATTATTGTGACGTACAGTGAATTCATATGTCATGCCAAGCTACACTTTGTTAATCATGGTTTGTTGAATAAACTATAGTTGACTGGTTTTATAATGGGAGGGCAAATGCTACATTTATCAAGGAGGAAGTGGAGCCAAAGCAGGTGGAGCCACCACCCATATGGTGGAGGGTTGTTTTTGTTTTTTGTTTTAGTGGTGAGGGATCCTTATTTGGTGGCCATCTCCCTATGCTATTTCCCCCAACTCGAAATTGCAGGAATCTGCCACCAGTTTCCAGCAACCACAGCCAGAGAAAGCTCCTAGGGCTCCCTGAAAGAAACGCTATGCTCCTGTAACCCTGGGGCTCAAACCCTGGCTGCATTCATCCAATGCAAGGAGCCGAAAAGAGTGCTTGGGAGATCAACTGTTTTAAAGTGATTTGACTGTTGGAGGGAGTAGGAGATGCTACCGTTGGAAAAACCTATTTTCTGTGACCCATATTCCCACTGTTCCACAACCTCTCTGGCTCCTCACACCTCCTGGTCTGAAAAAGCTCTTTTGAAAGGACCTCTCTCCTGCTGACATCCCTTGGGATTTCATGGAAACATGAGAAGCCAGGGAGGCTGTAGACTGCCAAAGAGATTATTGTCACTGAAAGACAGGACTGCCACCAACTACTCTGGGCTACCACATCACTAAAGTAAGGACCAGAATGTTACATTCCAGTTTTGAGAATTTCATCAGAATGTATACATCAAAGTGAACTGGTAGGAAAAGTAAAATACATGGCATTCTTTAAAATCCAACACCCAAGTACATGGAAACAGAGAAGACTTTCTGGGAAGCTCTCCCACAAGAGTCCCTCCCTGCCTGGATAATCTTCTGCCAACATTTTTATTCAGAGAGGCCACTTGCTTCCGCAGTAAACTTGTGACAACTGTTATAAGTATCCTGCAATTAATTTAACTGGTGGTTATTTTCATGGGTGTTATTGATTTTATCGATGTGTTGTTACTGCATCATTTTATTGTGTGTTTGATTGCTGTTACTCAACTTGAAGAAAACTTAGTGGAAGGGCAAGCTATTAATTTAAACAAACAAATTAATCAACATTCACTGCTTCAGTCTTCTCAGTTTATCAACCCAGGTACATAAACATTGACTCATCGATAAATAAATATGTATTTATAGTCCCTTAGTGGTTTCTTTATTTGTTTTTCTTCAAGAGGCTATATATATGGAAAAGGAGGGGTCATGTATTGTAAGTGCTTGCAACTCTTTTGAATCTTGATATTGACTAATAAGGCTATAACTTTTCCAGTCTCAACTTCTACCATTCAATTCTTAAACTGGGAGAAAACAGATCTTCTGTTCACACTCTTAGTCCTTATTAATTCTTTACATTAGCAATGAACAAATGTTTAACTATAGCTTTGCTGTGCTTATTCATAGCCTATTTTAGATGAAATAAAATGCATACTTGTTTTTAAATACAATCAATGGGTGCTTCTATTAACTATATTTGTACAATTTAGATTATGGACCATAAAGGCAAACACATATTTCATCCCTTTCCTCTGTACATCATCATGTTTCTCCTCTTTGCCACAGACTCTTTAATATTCTGAGGGGGAAAATAATTACAGCTGGAGATTTTAATGAGACTCACAAATATCTGGCATTGTAACACCAAAGATTGTTTATAAAAATGGTTCAAGTCAATGACAACATTTCCTTTGGATTTACTAGGCAATTGTTGAAAAATAATGCTCCCTGTTTAAATGCTACATAAGTTGGGGAAGTATATTAGCAAGGGATGGGATTAGTAATGGAAGAGAGGTTGGGGAAGGGAAGGGAAGGGAAGGGAAGGGAAGGGAAGGGAAGGGAAGGGAAGGGAAGGGAAGGGAAGGGAAGGGAAGGGAAGGGGAGACTAGCCATAAGCAATCAAGAGAAGAGGATGAGTCAGTTGACAGCATATCTGAGAAAGAGCAACTTAGCCCAGATGGCAAGGAACCCACAGGAAGAAGCATTTCAAATAATTCAAAGACGCTCTGCCTTAACAAACTTACTATAAACAAGCCTAGGAAAATCCTCTTACTGTTTCCAAAATTCTGTATGACCCCTGACTAGCCTTAGAGGTAACTCATGGAAACCAACGTGGTTCTCGCTTCTTTGCTGTTGCACTGCTGCATAGAGTTTGACAAGGTGGTTTAATTTGCTTCTGAGCATTTGTTTTGACATCTTAGGAGTACAGTATAGGAACAAGCTTTTTAGCATGCTGGAAAAGTTTCTCTAAGGTTTCAGGCACGGGTACTACTCTACTCAGAGTTGGCTTGTGAGTTAGGTGGCTAGAAGGAAGGAAGGAGATGTGCGAATGTTAAACTTCATACCACTGATGTGCAAAAACTCATCTACCATTGAATATTTTATTTCTACTGGAGAGGGGAACAGCTCTGTGCCTCCTTGGCCCTGATATTATTGTCACCTGATATGCACAGGTTTAGTATGGGTACCTGAGAGTGAGAATCAATAAGGTATTTGTGTTGGCACACCAGGGGGGATGAGGCCAAGCATCGCAAATTGGCTTGGTTCATCTATTATGCTGATCCATAGTTCGTTTAGAGCTTGGTTGACTGAATCAGCCAAGTTCACATATCATGCCAAGTCCAAAACAAATAAAGCACATTGTGATTCAACATTTTGTGGGATCCAACCATTAACGAAGGGTTAATTTATCCTTGGAGTCTTAATTAAACAGCTCTGTCCTTGTTGCTGAACAATCTGGTGAAACCCAAGAAAGATTTAGTATGTCCTGCTGATATAGCATGCTACTTTTGTTCTAAATCAAGCCTACGCTGATCTACTCTGCAGAACTTCCAGAAGACTCTCCAAAAATAAGGATTTCGTTTTGAGTCTGCAGAGCCTGTTTTATTTCTAAATGAAATTGAAGTTGTTTATTTCTTAGCTCACCAGATTCAGCATGCTTATTCAGAGATGATTTTGGAACATGTGTTTTAGTTTAGTGTGCTGTATGAACCAAGTCAATTGCATTAATAATCGATGGTTAAACAAAATGATGGTTTAGCAGAGTGTGTGAACCAGGTCTTCCTGTGGAGGCAAATCTGTGAACATATTGGCTCAAATGCTTGCTTTGTGGACAGGATGAGTCTAGGACCAGGGGGTTATTCATCACACACTTTTCCCAGAAGCTGCAGATGTTTGTTACTATGGGAAGAACCCAAATATCTATTGACAAGGAATTTACTAATGTCATTAGATGTAAAGAGTAAGAAAGTTGTGTCAGCACCTCGAGGTAGTCAAGACAAGAAGCACAAACCATCTAACACTGACTACTAACACTATGGTTATTGTAAGATTACAGTAACAGAATCTTGCAAGTCTGAAAGCACTTCTCTCCTCCCATACTTTTACCTTCCAGAAAACTAGGGAGGGTCCTTCTGAGACTCTTCCCATGTCTTCTCTCCTTCTGTGGGCTGAGATACCTTTTGCATGACAATTGTCTTGGCTGTGGCTCTTCCTCCTGTCTCCCAAGGTCATTCTCATAGCCCATTACAGATGACCTTGATAGAGTTATGCCAGCTCCGTTATCAAAGCAATTTAACACGTGAAACATGTCTTAAGTTCACAACAGACAGAAAATATGTGGAAGAGGCTCAGACAGATACCTTTCTAATTCACAGGAGTTTAAAAAGTAGGAGGAGGCACAGCATAATCAGACTTCCAAGATTCTGCTATTATAGCCAATCTCAGTAAAAATAGTTTAGCCTTCCTATGGAGTTGATTTTCTGGTCTGGTCTACCTACTGGGGCTGACACTAGACAATATGTTTCTGTCAATGAAATATTAGAGCATCCAGTGTGGGAATATGTCATGTTACAGATATCTTTGATAAGCAACATGCCTACTTAGCTTATGAATTAGGGCCTTTGTTCAGTTACTTGATTTTAATATTCTTAAAAATGTACTTTGTTCCTTTATTATAATTCCTGATTTCTGGAGGGCTCCCTTCCTTGAGGAATATATACTTTCCTGCGACCAGCTTTATTGTTTTATCTGGGGCATTGTGTTTCATCTTTTCAAGAGCTTCATCAGTGCTGAGAGAGAAAGAGAGAAAGAAAGAGTGTGTGTATCATTCAAAATCAGGATTTTAACAGTATGTCAAGATATTTCATTCTGCAAGAGAGATTCTCCCCTGCCCATAGCTTGTTTTCTGTGCCTCTCCTTTTTTTACATTAGTAGCAATCTCCTTCAAACCAAACTAGACTTATGATTTTCTTGGCAACAAAGAACAAATTGTTTGCCTTTGTCTTCTCCTGGTATGGTTTTGCAACCTCCCAGACTAGCCTACAGACTTAGATTTCTCAGATTGTCTCACAGGGAGCCAACGCTGCTTAGCTTTCTAAACCACCTAAGGTCAGCCTGGGACTCTTTTTTCTGGTCATGTAATGGGAGAGGTACTGATTGTATTTTTATTCTCTTGTTCATTGCACTCATCTGAAATTCTTTCAAAGATCTGAAATGTAAAATTGTAGGTCTTTTAAATAAAAACACAGAGCTGATTATTATTGTCCTCCTAACCTGAAGATAAAAAGGGGCCAAATCTATTTTAAAGAGGATTCCAGGAAGAAACACGCCCTCCCCCCAATGTAGCCTTTCCAGACTACCCCCTATCAGCAGTAATTAGGAAAGTTTATTGAGATTGAAGTAGATAACACAATACAATGTGGCTCTCTTCTCTTCTCTTCTCTTCTCTTCTCTTCTCTTCTCTTCTCTTCTCTTCTCTTCTCTTCTCTTCTTCTCTTCCTCTCCTCTCTCTTCTTTTTGACATTGCACACTATTTGAAATTGATCTCTGTTTTTGCTCAGAAAAAGTCCATTGCATGTCTATTTACTTCTGCTCTCTGCCTAACTAGAAGCCAATAAGTTCCACCTATGAGTGAAAATAAGATACTAGTTGGGAATTATGAAGATTGTACTACCAAAATATCTATGAGCACTAGGTTAGGAAAGTCTATACTGGTTCACTCTACCTTCTCCATCTGAAAACTGAGTCTCATTATTAAGTATGGAAAGTTTGGGGCCTGTAGAAATTATACTTCCTATCTTGAATTGGTCACAAAAAAGTCTACTGGTATTCTCCACTCAGTTTTTGGGCAGAGAAACTGGGTAATTTCTCCACATTTTTTCAGGGGGAAGAGGATATTTCCAAAAGGGAGGTTGAAAATAACTGGAGAGAAGATTGTTCAATAATAGAACATACTCACCCATTCCTTGGCCACCTTGAAAAGGTTTTGTGAATAACGCATTTGCCTCCTTTTAAAATTCCAGAATTTTGGCATATTTTTGCCAATGGATGCCACCAGAGGTTCAGGTGAGACCTGTCACCTCCCTCAGTTCAATCAGTACAATTAAATTTCATTTGTAGGAGGACTTCATTTAACCACCAAGGCTAATTTGTTCTAACCCTGCTCTATATAAATCTCACAAATGCTTTTTTCCTTCATCCCAGGGAACTTCTCACTACACAGAATGAGCTCAAAACAAATTCCTGAAAAGCTCCATAAAAGAGAAATTGAGGCTTACCATCCTGGAAAAACGTACAAAACCATTTCTAAATAGTTCCATGGGGTCCAATCCATGGGAAGAAACGAAATCTTGAAGCACAGAAAATTGAAGACATCAAAGATGTTCCCAAGAGTGCCTTCCTAACAAAATCAGTAGTTCAGCCAGAAAACTCTGACGTTTTACTGGGTTAAAGCAGCCCACCATGGAGAAATGGGCTGGAATTTGAGTCCAGCAATAGGAGGGACTAATCACCAATTACATTATTGCAGTTAAAGATGGCAAAACCAATCTCAGAATACAATTTGGTTTTCCCACTGACACATTTCATGTTGGATGACTTTGGTTATGAAATAAGTGAAACAAGCACCAAACTTTGGTGTTATTCTTCACTCAAATTCCCTTTGTATATCAAGAGAGCCCACATGAAGCTCTGAAAACATTCCATGGCAAAGATGAACAAAAATTCAGAAAATCCAAATATGGGCATAAGCATATAAGGAAAAGAATACCATAACCTTCCCATCCCCACTGAGAATTTATTGAGATTGTTCTCTCTCTCAAAATAATTGTTGAACCAAATTTTCTTTCATTGACGTGAATGAAAACTCAAGTTTTTTTTCTTTTCATTTTCTACTTACAGAACTCCTTTAATTCTTGACTATAGAACATGTTGGCTGGGGCTGATAGGTTCTGGAATGTAAGATGTTCCCTCCCCTCATATTATGGCTACAAAATCCAGCCTACGTGGTCCCATTTTTAATACTTTTTCTTTCTTAGAATCTCAAGTTTATTTAACGTCCATTCTGATAAAGCGTGCTATAGAAATGAAAAATCATCTCACTGAATTGTGATGATTCAGCTGGCCTTAACAGAGGTATTGCCCAAACATGGAACTAAATATATATGAAGATCAAACCTTGCTGAAGGGGGAATAAAATCCTTCCCTCTGCAACTCTTGCTTCATTAACTTTAAAATCATTTGGGAATGCAAGCCAATTTGGTAAGAACAATCCAGAGTATATTATATACTTCCAGGGTAAAAGCAAAAACAAAACTCCCCCCTCAAAGAATTCAGACTGAGTGGGAAGTTACCCAAGTTTGCAGAAGATACCAGTTCATCAAAGTAGTGAAATACACATAGAATGTGAAGCAATTCAAGAATTGTTGGGATGGGTCCCTTACTATCCTTAGCCATGGATTAACCATGGTTTATATAACATACTAAAACAAAAACCATGGTTTAAAAACCACAGTGCCAGGTTAATATAACATGCTAAGCCAACACCAAGCCATTAGTCTTTTTTAGTTATTCTATTTTGAAACCATTGAGTCAGGTCAGTTCACAGCAGTCTACAAGTGGATAAACCCGAAGTACAGTAAAATTACTAAGAGAAAACAATCAAAGTAATAAGCAATGAAACAATAACCGCCTCATATCCATAGATGCTAGCCTCAAAGTGCCTGGTAGCAGTAATTATGTCTCAACTCTACAGGAAAGTTAAATTTTGACAGCTTTGTGGAATGGTGCTAAGATGGGTACCAACTGGGTCTCTGTGGGGAGGCTGCCATAAAAATATATAGTTGCCCAACCCAATTCCTGACTTCATATATGTGAAGACTTGTTGACATTCTCATCTGGGACAAGTGTACAAGATGGGTTGGTTCCACATGGATGAGGAAGTTCTGAAGATACTTTGACAAGCCAAGTGTAATGGGGTGTGAGAATGACCTTGGGAGACAGGAAGAAGAGCTGCAGACTAGGCAACAGTCAGATAAGAGGCAGCTTAGCCTGCAGTAGGAATGAGGATGTGGCAAAATCTCAGAAGGGACCCTCCCTAGTTTCTTGGACTGTGAAGGTGAGGGGGGAGAGATGTACTTCAGACTTGTAAGATTGATGTCAGCCCTTTGAGGTAGTCCAGTCAAGAAGCACCAATCATGAGTACTAATGCTACCTTTATTATAAGGTACATTTACAGAAACTTGCAAATCTGAAAGTACATCTCTCCTCCCTTGCTTTTACAGTCGAAGAAAAAAAAACAGTAGTCGAATTATGGCTAAGTATGTGAAGTCAGAGGAACAGGGGAGAAAATCCAAATGCACCTTTATATTTGAAGAACATGAATTTACTGTATTGTCAACTGTGTGACAAATGGTTGAATGAAAATACAATATAGCCATAATCCCTTCACCCTAAATTTCAGGACTGGGGTGGGTTGCATCCAGGCAGAAAGCTGCAGTTTCACCAATCTTTTGACAGAAATATTTCTGATGACATTATGGCAATGCAGTAAAACAACATATATGGCTTTTCTAAAACCCCACAGTGCATCTGTCATCATTTCCAACACCTGAGGAATTTCTGCCTGATGCCAACTGATCTTAATAATATCCCAAGCATTTCTTCCCCCCAAATAATTGCAACAACAGAAATTCAATAGGACACAGTTCTAGATACCTGATAAATCTTGTCTTTTCCTCTTAAAACCTTTGCTAGTGGCCTTCATCACCATCATCAATCATCTTCTCCTCTTCTTCACGAGGTTAGTTCTCCTTGTATATTTAAAACAACCCTGGGGCATAGCATACTTTGAAGAAAACATTTCAACCCAATTTTCTTTCTCCTTCTCTCTTTGACTCCATAGTTGACTTGTATCCTGCCTTTTTCCCCTCCAGGAACACATGCATTGCCCCCATTCCTATTTTTAACTCCCCACAATCCTGTGAATTGTGATAGGTGGAAAGTACAGATTTGCAAATCCTAGTGCCCTAGAAGTCTTTCTGCAGGTACTGATGCAAGCCTGATTTGGCCAGACATCAGATATAAAAGACTGTGGGTAAAGACACCGGATCTTGGCAAAGTCAAATTACCAAGCAGGGCAGAGGAGACCCTATTTCTCAAGCAGCTTCACCACTTGCCATGCCTTTCCGGACTTTGAACCCCACATCATGTACTAGCAGAGTTCCTAACTGCAGTTTTAACCGATTAGATGAAGCAAAAATGAAAACAAAATGGTAGTGGATGAAATAGCTTGTTTTGTCTTTATTCTAGAAGGGGTTACAAAGCCCATGGTCCCACAACTTCATCTGGCCCTCAAAAGTTTGTGCACCACCAACCTGTAATGTTTAATGTTATAAAAGAAAGTGAATATAAGGAATTGTTGCATTGACTGTATTTATCTACTTTAATTTTAATTTCATTTACATGCACAGTAAATGACATCAAACAGAGCTGTTGTCCTAACTCCATCTGCTTCCTCGTCTCGGTCCCACCTCCCCTTAATATTCCACATAACAGCCCTGTTTGGCCCTTGGTCAAAAGGAAAATATACATCCCTATTTTAAAAACTCGGTTATGGGGTTTTGCTTATGGTGAAGTCTGGTCTGTTTTAAAGTAATGCTGGTTCATGTTCATTTTTGTAATGCAATTTCTTCCATGAGCAAGAATGCAACAACAGCATCTATCAATCTTGCTTAAATTAAACCCAGAAGGCTTTTCAAACCACTGTTGAACAAACACCTTACCTGAATTTATCCTAATGTGTTCCTTAACAAGAGCCTTAATTAGGCAGGGTTTTAAAACATAAGATGTCATGCAGCTTAGTCTTTAAATTAATACAGAGTCCACAGCTAGTCACAGTAATTACCAATCAGATATAATCTAAAGGAAAACATTCTACAATCTTCCCGACAAGGAAAGAGGAGAGGTTGATGTTAAATCAGATCCAAGGCAGTAAAAATAAGAACAATGAAATGATTTGCTGGTTGCACCATGTATCAAGAAGCCCTTGGATTTTACACATTGGGCTATGCGGTCTGGGAATTATAGGCACTGCAATCCAATCAGATTGGAGATTACTTAATAGTTATAAGCAATGGTTCATATTTTTTTTGTCCATTTCATCTCCCTCCTTCCACAGAGTTTGCAATCACCAAAGCGTAATTGGGTTTGTTGAAATAATTAGAGAATTTGCATCAACCCATGCTTTCCTGTTTACAAATCATAATGGCGGAAAGTATGATTTTGGGTGGCTCCGTGCATACAAAAATTAACAAAACAGATGTTGGCTTAGTGCGAAGAGAAACCCCGTCCATCACCTTTCTTTCTCTCTCCCTAGCCCCCTTATAATTCCTCTTTAGCTCCTGCTTCTAATGGCTGCCCTCAGCTTCTGAGCCACTTTAACTCCGGCTTGCCGTTCCATCAACATTTCTTATTATCAGTCCTTTTTCCATTCATTAGTCTGTTATGGGAATCTCCACCTATTAATTGGGGTGTTGGTATCTCTTAGAGATCGCATCATCTCTTCGCACCCATTAGCCATTCTGACCACTTGAACAAATGGCAAGGGATAGACAAGGGGAAGGGTCTTCACGCGCTCTTCCTCTATTTATTTCTAACTTGGCCTGTTAAATGAGTTTCCTACATCTCTGTGTTTAAGAGGCAAAAGGATTTCTCACTGTGTCTCAGATGTACTTGAGAAAGGAATAATCTTCCTATTTTTTTTAAAGAAAACTAGCTTTAACTCCAAATACAATGGATGTCTGCTAGTATTCCTTGATAGCTGACTAAACTTGTTCTCTGTATCCAAGGCAATCGCATTATGAACACTTTTTAAATGGAAAATTCTGCGGCAGTTAAGATTCTTTGTCACTCTGCTCATGTTCAGGAGCGTTATCTTCTCACTAGGCATCCTGCTTGAATTTGAGTTTCCAACAGTAGAATAGTACCGCCTAGCAATTCAGAAAGAACTGGGGGTGTGAAATAAGCGGTTGTTTTCCCCACCCATTTCGTAGAAAATCTTCATTATTGTGGCTTTTTTACTTTTGCAAAATGTGCTAAAATCTAAACTCAGATAACAAAACAGAATTGTGACAGTTGCGTAAGATGCCTTTGCTCCCCCAATCCACAAAGCGATAACATGAGTCAAGTCAAGACGTTGATTAGTTCCCACAATATGCTGATCCACAAAATATTTCCCACCGCATATTAGCCTCAGGTAATGCAAATATAGCCTACACCTTAAGTTCACATGGATGTACGTTTCCAGACATGATTTACGGTTGCGGAGAAAGAAAACAAAGGAACAAAGAACCCATCTGTTATAGTGTTAGTGTTTTAAGTTTACGCCAAAGAAACAGATAACAACATTTGCTTTATAAATACAGACAATCTGAGTTTCATGGTTTTTTAGCAACTTTCACAAACTCCAGAATGCTATTGGTGGGAAGGGAAATGCTTTCAATTTATTGCTCCATCTGTGGAACAACACATTCTGTTCCTTGTTCTTATTCTTGAGGGTTTGATCTGGGAATTATACGGAACTCCCTCCCTGTAACTGGTGATGGTGGGATTTCCCAGGAATTTCTCTGCCCCTTTAAACAACAGTACAGGGAGTCCCCAGTTTAAGAACAAGTTCCGTCCCCAAGATATGTCTGTAAGTCGAATCTGTACGTAAGTTGGAATAGTATTATTGTATAATATTGTATAAGTAGGATTGAACTCGAACCATTGTGTATTTAACTTGAATTTTGCTGCAATAGGCTCCGTTCTTAACTATGGGTCATCTGTAACCCGGGCATTCTTAACCTGGAGATTACCTGTCTATAAAATATTTATATAACATTTTTATGCAGCAAGTACAACATTAGCCAGTCATAAATGTCCTACAAACACAGGCAGTTTTAGCACATTTGGGTTTGTTCCTCTAAATATTATTTTCAATGCCTTGTCAGCGCATAGGTATTAAGTCTAAGGATCAGTGTTCCAATCTTTCATGTGAGGGTTTTTATTGACAATAATCCAGGATTAACAACAGAATAATTTACTGGAGGTACCATGAAACATATTCACTGGAAACTGATGCTGAAATTGATTTTGAACATTGTTTGGCTGAGTTTTATGTTCAGTCCTAATGTTTTTGTTCAGTTTTGCCTTAGTATCTTGTGTGAACTGAGCCATTACAGTTTCTTCAGTAAACCAGGAGTAAACTAACCATGGTTCAGGGGAATTTATAAATGCGTTCAGTGAATTGCACAGATACTGATGAGTATAACATTTTTGATTTTGGTACAGTGGGAAGCAGTGAAGATTCAGCAAATATTCCTGAAGATCCTTCAGCCAATTTCTCCAAAACTATAGATACATGCACTCATGTCTTTGAGCCAACATTTTTCAGAAGAGATATTTCTGAGAACACTTCTGATTTATTCCTTCCAGATAAATAAATACAATTTTGTAGAATACTCTGAATGGCTTGTTATCTTGGTTTTTCTTTCAGTATCTGGCAGAAGTCATTCCCTTCTCCTTACTCCACCATGTCCCAGAACAATGTCGCAGAAGTGTGGAAGATGCAGATCACCCTGCCTGCCTTCTGGTATCTCTCCCCCATGAAAGAGAGAGAGGGGAAAAAAAAGAGAGGAAAAAACCTTGTGCCGCCTTTCCCCCTAATCCCTGTATAAGAATTCCAGTTTGGAAATCATTGAACAAATACTTACTACCTGGACATTAGGTGGGAAATTTGGATTTGGGTTTGAAATGTTACCTGCAAACACACCAATGTATTTTTCTCCCCACAGATGAATGAGCCAGAAACATAAACTTCTTGCATATAAATAACAAGTGCAGCTTCCTTTCATGATGCTCATGTAGAAAATTACAGAGACTTGCATTTATGTCCTGTTCCACTTCTTAATGAGGCAAAATCTTGCACTATAAACATCTTTTCCCTGCAATATCTTCTCTATTCTGCAAGGATTGTGACAGCAATACATAATTCAAGGATGATTTACATATATATACACATACACGCACAGGCTGCTGTTTCCATTCAGGTAACAGCCAACCCCAAGGGAGTGTGAGCTCAGAAGTTAAAAGACAAAGTAGCAAGAGCTATGCACAAATACTGATTTATTTTTTTTTCCTAGAGAGAGATGGGAAATATTATATTTATGGGATGCGCTCAGAGAGCAAGAAGTATGCTGTTTATCTGTCTAAGCATTTATCAGTATAGTACCTGAATCCCGATGCTCAGGCTTAATCTCTGTTTTTCTCATTATTGGTCACAACTTTCTGACTCCTGAAGGAGTTATTAGCGATATACACACTATTCATTATTTCATAATGCTCAAGCCCTCTGCAATGTTTCTGAGCATACCTGAAGCATACCTCTAGCTCTGGGGAGTTTTGACTGACAGTTTGGCTATTTCACCTTAGAGCAAGATGTACCTGCTTTCAAAGCTTCAATGGTGGGAATTAGAGCAGCATTTTATTCATGCCCCAATTTAAACTGTTTTTATAATTATCAGGAACATACTTTTTTAAAAAAAGAGAACTAGAATACGGCCATTTCCTTCACGAGTCCACGAAATCTCTGCTGTAATGGGCAGTGAGAAAGCTGGTCCTCAGACTGGCTGCTTCTGATATATTTATTTTTTACTACAGGTCACAGATGCACCAAGGATATCAAAATAAAATACCGTAAAATGACATAAGAGCATTATGACATTCTAATACTCTCCTTAACGTTACCAGTAATCAGTCCTAAATTAATTTATTTTTAGCAAAGCATGAATTATACAAGCTACAAATGCAAACTTAGCAACAGCTAGGGTTGTTATGAGGCCTTTATCTGCCAAATGTAAAAATCATCTGAGTGTCTAGGGAATAGCCTAAGGAGGGGTAGTCACCATTTCCAAAGTATTCAACAGGTACAGACTGCCCCACTTTCCCCAAAGAGACAAACTTCCTGTCTTATATCAAAAGAGCCTAACAAAGATAACCAGAAACTTCCACCTTAATTTGTCTCTGTTTCTTTATGAAAGAATTTGTTGTTGTTGTTGTTCAGTCATCTTAATTTGTCTCTCTATCTGTTTCTTTATGAAAGAATTTGTTGTTGTTGTTCAGTCATTAAGGTGTGTCCGACTCTTTGTGACCCCATGAATCACATCACGCCAGGCCTTCCTGTCCTTCACTGCCTCCCTGAGTTTGCTCAGTTTCATGCTCGTTGCTTCAGTGATGCTATCTAACCATCTCATCCTCTGTAGAATACCTGTTGGAATTCTTAATTATTATTTTAACCTCCTTCACAATAAGTCTTACTAATCAGAACTCTGAGAGGCTTGTCCTGGGATTAACTACTTCTAATCTTGCCACAGTCTTGTTCATATTCCTTCTATCTGTCTAAGCCCCAGACTAGTGTTTGTCAACCTTGGCCACTTTAAGAATGTGGACTTCAGCTCCCAGAATTCCCCAGCCAGCATGAGTCATAGGTAGGTCTCAGGACAACACATTGGTGCACCAAAATCAAACAGCTCAAAGCGTGGGGCAAACAGGAAGGACCAGTGACCAACCTGGATGGGTGTAATAAATACAGAACTGGAGTCCATCAGCTCCCCTTACTAAGATTCAGCAGTGAAACATGATCTCCTGACAGCTTAACTTCATTCAGGTCCTAGGCTAGACTTGGCAGAAATCTTGCAGACATGAGTTGTCTGGATAAGAATCTTTTTTGCAGACAAGGATAAAGCCATACAAACATTACATTATCCACCATCACTGAGAGAGTACAAGTGACACTTATACCCATGGTAGCTTGCACTTATAGCTTTTTCTTCCCACTTGTTCCCATGGATAAATTGATTCTTGGTACAGTGCTTGAAAGCAGCTAGTTCTTGAATGCTTACACAACAGATGTCTCTGGCCTGGGAACTGCTGGCTCTTCACAAAGGCTAGTTCATGGCATAAGGACACTTTTCAAGCTACAGAGTTGAGAAATGCCACCACACAGGGCTAACCTTCCTGTAAGGCAGAATGGCCCAACAGGGGCACTCCCCAATCATTGTTTCTGAGCTCCTTCTCCATTCCCCTCTTTTGGAGAACAAAGCTGTGTATGTCTTCTGTAGCTCCTCAACTAGCTCCCTGCCCTTGGATAGAATGGAATGCCTTAACTTGCTGTAGTCTTGAAATAGGATTCTTCCACCTCTACCACCACCACCAGCAGTCCTTTTATTTTGCTAAACCAGCCAAATACCCTTTGCCAACTATGGCAATGTAGATAAGGTTTCTGGTTCCTGCCCTGACAACTCCTGAAGTCCAGAGAAGCAAACTGTTTTGTGATGAGGACGGCCAGGAGTCTCTCTATCACCCCAGATTATCTTAATCTTTCTTCTCCTGGACAGGTGGACACACTTTCAAACAAAGCACTGGGTGCAGCCTCTCAGCATTTTTCGATTCTAAGATTTTTCGATTCTTGGGAATAAAATGGAGGCTTTGCTTAGCAGATATGATAGGAGCCTGGTGATCACTGTAGGAGACATCCAAAGGTGTTTTAGTGTTTCCAGGCATCCAGTTATCAACCACTGTGGTAGAATTTCTCCAGTTCTGCCTTATACCTATTCTAACACTTGACTACATTTCATTGGCTATGATTTGCTGCCTTGATTCAGCTCCCTTAGATGACTTCATAACTTCAGGTCATTTCCACAGTTTTTCCTTGTTTTTATTCAGCATAAACATAATCATAACCACAGGTAATCATAAATTATCACAAGAATATGGGTAAATAGAAGGGTTAGAAGATCTTCACCTATGCAAACGTGACAGGATGATGCGGGAAAAAAATCTATGGTACCGTATTCTGATAGTGAACGATCGCCTCCCATTCCTTTACCGCTGTGAAGACCCCCAACAAAGTAATATGGCATGGCATTTATTCTTCCAAGGCAATGGAGGCTAGAACAGCTGAGTAAACAAAGCTACACCTTTCCTCTATATCCCTTATTTAAAGGGTATGAGAAATCTAATCTCTTTACACATCAGTTCTGTGTAGATAAGACATCACATAGAATGTCATCATATAGATTGTGCAACAACATTCAATGTAAATAATTTTATTTTCAAAATTATGAAATATATCAACTTACACATACAATCAACCCAAATCATAGTTCAGTCATAAAATCCATGATGGATTATGGCAGAAGAGCCATCCCAAGTTCACGTACATTTTCCCTTCAGGTCCCAAATGCATGCTGGAAGAGCCATGTTTTTAAAGGCTTCCTAAATGCTAGAAGTCTAATTCTGATCGCTCATCCGGTGCTCCAGAGGAGGGGAGCTCCTGCAAGGAACGTAGCCTCTGAGTGCTCTCTCACTGCACTTTGTGAGAGGTGGAGGCTCTTAGCCAGCACTTTTCACAGATTGGGCAGACAGGTTCTCTTTGGAGCAAGTGGTTTCAAAGATAGGCAGGCCCCAAGTTACGGAGGTCTTTAAAGGAGATCACCAGCACCTTGAATTGTACCCAGAAACAAACTGGCAACCAAAGTAACTCCTCTAATATCAGGGTTATGTGACAACACCTGTTGCCCTGGTTAACATGTGAGCTGCTGCATTTTGCACTTGTTGCAGTTTCCAAGTGGTCTTCAAGAGCAGTCCCATGTAGAGTGTGTTATAACAGTTCACCTTGAGGGGACAAGGGTGTGAGTGATGATAGCCAGCATCTTCTGCTCCAGAAACTCACAACTGGTTACCAGCTGAAGCTGGGCAAAGGCCCTTCTGGCCACAGCTTCCACCTATTTTGTCTACAGCAACTGAGATCCAAGAACACTGCTGGATTCTACACCAGATTTTTCTGGAGGAGCAGAACTCCCTCCAGAGCTAAAGTTGATACTGTCTCAGAGTCAGTCAGCTTCTGAATCCACAACCACTCAACTTTACTAACCTGTTTCTCCTCATCCAGAGCCTTACCGCCTTCAGACAAAGCTTGTTTCTCCACTTGTTCAGGTTGAGATTCAAATGTTATCCATCTAAGAAAGAGAATTTTTTTAACCTATGTGAATTTGTAAAATGTATACTTTAGTCTGTTTGCTTTTTAAAATCTTCTTGACAGAAAAAGAGGGTGTTGCCCCCTACAATCACAGTGTCTTACAGGTTTGTCTTTTGGTATGCATTAGTGGGTGGAAAAGAGCGCAATTAAAGTACATTAAAGGAACACATTCAGCATCTTTTGGGGAAGAAAAAAAAGGAGAACCTTAAACAACATTTCTTCTTAAAATTATCTTGGAATGGTAGAGTACTAATCAACTGAAAGAGAAATACATCCAAAAATAGAGCTTCCACATAACTTTGTCCCCAGTTTCTTATGAAGTCTATTTTTATTCACATATACTTGTATGTATGTGCATCTTGTAGGATTTGCACTCCACTTTTTCACCAACAGATGGCACTCAAGGTGGCTAGCAAAAGAAATCCAAGTATAATTAAAGTACAATTTAATTAAAAATACACCTTCAAGATGTTTTGAATAAATCCAAGTTTATTCAGAATGCAAAAATTATGTTCCAGACTGGACTTTTTGTTCATCTAGCTCAGTCTTATATGCTCCAACTAGGTGGACTTTCCAAAATTTTCCCCCCCAAATCCATCTTTTTAGGTGGAGATACCATCTACAACTTGGGGCCTACTAATGATACTAGCAGGGAATGATGGAAATTCGAATCCCTGAGCAACTAGAAGGCTGAAATTGCTCAAATGAATTTAGTGTGGCATTGCCTCAAGCATATGTATGTCTGACCGAACTGTTGCTTGCATTCAGATGTCTGTTCAACCAAATAATGGATAGACATAATTTTGGCTCTGATCCAAGAAGCCACCTAAGGTCATATAAGTATGAGACACACAAACATGTGTAAATCAATCAGCCAAACAAAATAAACCTCTAGGCATGAGAGGTCTGCACTTAATGCTTTGAGAGGTGGAAGTGAGGGGCTGAGCAAAGCAATGAGATGAGTGTCAGGCTCTTTCTCAGCTGCCTAAAACCAAAATAAACTCTTTCTAAGCGTGAAGTCCTCTTAGCAAGATTTGAGATGAAAAGGATGGAGTTACAAGAATTCCAACAATTGAACTCTTTCTCATTTAGAACCAACTAGACAACCCATGACCCGTTGGGTCATTGTTTCAGAGATATTTCATTACCTAAACAGAGAAACAGAATGACCAAGGCCAAAAAAGCAGGGAGTGAATTGCTGCTGGCTTCCCTATTGATTTTGCTTGTGAGAAGCTACCAGGGAGTTCCAGAAATCAATCAATCAATCAATCTATCTTCCTTCCTTCCTTCCTTCCTTCCTTCCTTCCTTCCTTCCTTCCTTCCTTCCTTCCTTCCTTCCTTCCTTCCTTCCTTCCTTCCCACATATAATACAGGCTTGCGCCATTTGCCCTCCCCTCACAACTCTCAGGAGAGCTCCAGTGAATCTGCCTCCTCCTCTTCCTCCTTAGCTGACCAGCAGAACTGCCTGCCACTTTGCTGGGGGGAGGTGGAACAAAGGGAGCTGTGGACCATGGGGAATACTGCACTCCCACTTCCCATTCCGGCATGTCCCCAAGGACCCCCTCCACTGAGGGAGGAAGAGGGCTCACCCATTGACTGCCAGCACCCCCCAGCCAGCTCTACCGTGCCAGCAGGCATCCAAGTTACTCCCTCATCCTTCCCTCAATGCCCACAGCTGTTAAGAGATTTCAAATTTCTGCCTTGTTTCCAAAGCAGCCAATCACCACTTGTCCATTGGGCCTTGCTGCCAGCTGATTGGGCACAGGGGACAGAGGGAGGTGGGAAAGAGGTCAGAGATATGCCCATGATGTTCACATGACCTGGACTGACCATGGCAGTGCAGCAGCACAGCAGTGCTGAAGCAGCCACAAATTCCCCAAATTTTAATGCCATGGGAGTCAAGGGTCCCAGATTTTGGATACATTCTGTATGTTAGCCCATTTAAGGTACCTTGGTTCAAAACTAGTTGCCCTATGATGCACTGTTTCGCCCAATTGAAGGTTACAGACATGACAGTTTTAGCAGTAGATAGATGCATCCCTGGCCTTTGATTCTCTTCCCAACAGCCTTCCTAAGATCCATCAAGGAGGTGGGTCTCTTCACCGATAACAAAGAAGCTTGCAGATGGCTTTTTATGTAGCACTCTCCCAAATCTTTTCCAGACTGGGAACCTATCATTACAATGGGTAATGCTCTACAATGCCTGGGGCATTTCCCCCCCTCCTATAAAGAGGGGCATCTTTGTTTTTGCTTTAAAAAGTATGTTGATAGTACCCTCTGGCTGAAAATTGTGGAAAGTCATACAATTGGAGCAGCCCAGGGGGATTAGAGATAGGGAAAAAAGGGTTCAAGGAGTGCTTCCATCTGCCCACTCTGGTATATATACTTACCTGGGTGAACATCTCAACAGGGCTTACCTAGGAATAATATACATACATTCGTGCTATTAATAGTTTTGGAACTTGTATAGATGACATTAAGATTATATATTCTGCATATGTACATGTAATTGTGATTTTCTTTAAAAAAAAATGTTTGTGTAACCGGTCTAGACCCTCTTGAATCAGTATGCAACCAGTGTTTATGGCTTATTGTTTTAGGGGTGAGTGTGCATTTAATTTACAAAAGAGCATTAAGGGCATTTCAAATGACACAATTATAATTATAAAGGGATTCCTAAGGGAAATTTTGCTTAAAATGTTTATCTTTCTACTCCCTTTTTTTTTTTAATACCTGCCACAAATTGCTTCATATTAATTGGGCTGTTTGCCAGCAGCAAGCCAAAATGAACATCTGGACATCTGCAGCGAATCTCTAGCACTCAGTCCACCAGGACTCAGCCTTACCTTGCTACTGGCTATTTTTGTTTTGTCACTAATCACTATCCTAAAAAAAAGAAAAGAAAAGATGAACAGCCAAACCTGCCAACAGTCAGCACACAATAAAATAAATAAGTTCCTGCATTTTTGCATTTTTTCCAGCAAGCATAACTCATTGTGCATATCCTGAAAATATGATTAGCGTGCATTCAGACATACGTCCTCCGCTGTCTTTTAGAACTGCAAATGTTGCTTTCATCTGGATTAAGAGTTCATTAAAAGGGGGTACCATATCTGGGCTGCAAAACTCAAGATGACCAACTAGAAGAGAGCAAAGGGATATTTAAAAAATCATGACTCTGTGCTGCCATGCAATGATTGTCCATATATCGTAGTCCACACATGGCAATACTAAATGCAGCAACATGTGCTCTTATTTATAGTTTCAGCCAGTCCAGCCAGCACTTCTTCGGGATGCACCATTCCACTCCTGGTTTCCCATCACCTCAATAGTCTATGCCAGTGTTGTCCAAACTTGGCCACTTTAAGATGAGTGGACTTCAACTCCCAGAATTCTGGGAGTTGAAGTCCACTCATCTTAAAGTGGCCAAGTTTGGACAACACTGGTCTATGCCTATATACGTATTCCTTCTTATCCTTGGAGATCACCCTTATTTGCTACTGTAAAACAGATGGTGGGTAGGGAGAAGTCTTTCTCATTAATAGCTCTTGAGTTTTGGAGTCACCTCCTCTGAGAATTGGGCGCTCTGCCTTCTTTTTGCAGGACAGGTGCTCTGGCAAAAACTTTTCCATATCCTAGGAACGGGCTGCATCAGAGTCTTTTCACTAATTTTTTCTCCTTTTTTTTTCTGTGGGTGCTTGTTTTCTACTGGTATGGACATCCCTTTACTGTTGTCTATACTTTTCTGGTTCTTGTATGTGCAACCTTTTCAATTTTTCCTAGATTTTGCTCTCTAGAATTATTGAATTAAAGTTTCTAAATAACAACTTGAATCACCAGTTTTTCTACAGATCACGGAAAGTTTGAAGACAGGTGTATCAACCTTTCAGTTCCTGCACAGGTGTGCTTTCAGGTGTGATAAAGTGCATCCTTCCATTCTTAAAGGTACCCAAGAAAAGGAGGGCCTTACAGTCTTGCCATCTTTGACACAACTTCATAAAATAATGCGATGGCAGCAAATTTCATTTTCTTTCATAAAAAGCTATATTCATTGGCAAACAGAGATCTGCCTTTGTCATTTAAAAGTCAAATTTGCTTGCTTCTTGACAGTTTAAAGTAGATCAGAGATGCTTTTCCTGAAACTTTGAGATTATTCAAAGTAAATATTAAACCTGGAACAGAAGCAGACTCAGTGTATGATTCATTATTTCTGACTGTGTAAAGGTAGCCTTAGTGATCATTTCTTACTGTGTTTATACAGAAATAAGTCCTATTTATTTCCAGAGGATAGACTTCCCCTCAAAAGGCTAGAGATCCAAGAACCAGTGGGATCCAGTACAGGGCCCAGGTTAAAATGTTGAATTACAGCTTTGAATCCTTCCTCAGCTATGGAAACTCACTGGATGAGTTTGGGTCAGCATGATCTTAAAAGGTTGTACTGAGGAAAAAGGAAGGATTTGAGCATCATGTACAAGGGGTGTCTACAGAAAGGGAGTCAAAAAAGTCATGATGGCAGCCACAACCATGTAATCAAAGCCCCATGCCTTTTTCAGTACACACTGATCGGCATACCCATGGTTCCCCCCCCCTCCATTTTTGGTAGATCTTCTTTGTTTTGTACACTATGCTAAACTATTTTAAGGCTCACACCTACATATTTTTTGTAATTTCCTGCCACCACATGGTGGGAACACAAGTAACCATTTTCAGCAGTTGGGATCCAGGAGCCACCAAGAAGAGTTTGGGGTTGTGTAAAGTCATAAGACATCCCTGCTGTTGGATTTCCATTGTATTATGTGTATTTATGCCTGCTACCTCATCTCTGTACAGAATCCTAAATAGTGGGTATAAATGTGTGATTTGCTTAGGTAATTATCAACAATATAGCCAAACTTACAGAAAAGGCACTCACTTAATTATAGACCAAGTACTTGGTGGACAGAATGGAAACACCAACCCTGATACAAACATTAGTTACAGTCTATGCTACGTTGTATGCCTCTATAAAAAGGGAAACATCTCTAAAACATTTAACAAAACCATTGATATTCAGTGCACTGTAAGCTGCAAACTCAAAATTTGTTTAAATTTGGAATTTATTAAAGCTTTAGTTCTTCTAAACACCTGGATTTTCATCTTCAGGAGGAATGGGCTGATTATAATTCTCCCCCTTGTTCAATAACTTCCAGTAATTATCAGGAAGAAAATGTAATAAATTTGTGTAATGGACTGCCCCTTTGCTGTAATATACAATCAGGGACAATCAATGCTTAGTACAATAAAAAGAGTTACTATTGTTTTATTTTTAGCTCAGGCAATACAGCATTGGAAGCCACAAGAGGGAGTGAAAGTAAACAGTAGTAGTCAGATTCGAGAACCGTAAAGCATTGCCCAGAGCTGACATTTTAAAAAGCAGCAACTACTTTTACTGGTTCACCCATCGAGGACATTCAAATTCCCCCAGTGAGTGCTCTTTCACTTTTCTTGCTTGGAATCAGAATATAATTAATAACAATCAAGATTAACCTTTGCCAAAAGATTTATACCAAGGATGGGGCAAGCCAAAGACAGCACTGTGGCCGTTTTCAGAAAGTAGATAGCTGTTCCCCACCCGCCACCCCTGGTTTAAATACATTGTTTTCCTTTGATTATTTAAATCAAAGGGCATCCATGAATTTTGTGTAATGTTGTTTAAAGTATAATTATATGAAATGCATATTGATAAATAAATGAAAGCTAGATTTTGGTTGCAGTATTTTTGGGCCAGTATCCACTGAACTGAAGTTCATGCCTCCAAACTGTTTCAAGTATAAAGCATCGAGAACATAAAACAGTCAATTAATTGGGATAATAGGTCTCAGCATGTAATTCCATTCCTAAGGTATTAAAGTTCCTGAACAGAGCTGGAATCATATTTATTCAAGGTTATTAGTCACCCGTAGATAACTTTTATTTGTCCACTGATGCTTAAATAAGTGTATCATCCATCAGTGAGCTTATATATGATGGAATTTATGACAAAAGAAATTAATTATGATGTCTCAATATTATGAAAGGAATGAGTATATAAAAATTACTGAAGAACCATACCTGCAAAATGTTTTCAAGGAGCACAATAAGACATTAGGCCAACTGTAGTATTTAGCTATAAGATGTAGCAGTCAGAGGCTGAGCTAAAACAGAGAATACATTTGAGCATGGTGAATTTCTCTGCTGAAATTTAACAGAATGGAGGCAGAGACTCTATGAATGAAATCTTGCCTGTGGAAAGCTCTGGCTGGAGAAAAGAAGGCGGGACCCAGTTAAGGAGTCCTCTCATTAAAATTAAAGCTACTCTTAAAGCAACCACAACTCTTCAAGCTCATGTAGAAGCTTCAGTGAATAGCAGAAGAGGCAACACTTATGTGAGGTCTGTTATGGCTGAATCATTTCCAATGAGCGCATGGCCCTATTAGCGATAAACCAGTTGTGGACCAGGAGATCAGCTCAGAAGGACATTCCAGTGAGCTCAACAGGAGCTGCTGCCCAATAATTGTGTACACAACTGTTGTTGTAGTTTGATCTTGTGATTAGATTGTATTGAAGAGAAATTCATTTAGTATTCTGGGAAAGCTGTCTAACTTTCTGCTAAGGCAATGTAACTCTTTTGAAGTAGTATTTTAATGTACATTCATTGTCATTTATCTTCTGGACCTTGGAGCTTCTGGATACTGGCCTGAATATTTAAATGTTTCCATGGACATGCATTTTTCTCCTTGCTAGTTCAGCTTACAGACTGTTCTATGCAAATCTGTCTTTTAATACCAGATACCTTACATGTCTGCTTCCAAAATCTTTTCACAAATATGTCACAGGCAAAACTTAAGCTAACCACATCTTTCCAAGTATTGCTAATCTTCTGTTTATAGCAGCAACTACAATATTTATCAACATCTTACCTACATCAAATTAACAGAATCAATAATGAAAATATTGGAGTAAGGGTTGCAAGATAGCAGTCATTTTTCTTCCACAAAATGTTTGATCTAACATATTTATCACTTACCTATATTCAGAAGAGTCAAGCAATTTATACAACACTTTATCATACAGGTAGCCCTCACTTAATGACTTTCATTTAACAATGGTTCAAAGTTACAACAGCTTCGGAAAAAGTGCTTAATGACCTGTACTCCCCTTACAACTATCACAAAAATTGCCCCATCCCATGGTCATGTGATCATGATTTGTGACTTTTTTTTATGATGGCTGTTAAGTGAAACACATAGCTGTTAAGGGAATTCCACAAAAAACATCCATTGGGGAAGGTGGATTCGTTTAACAACCACGTGCTTAATGACCACATGATTTGCTTAACAACCATCATAAAAATGGTTGTAAAATCGGGTCCAGTCGTGTGGTGACTCGCTTAATGACTGCCCTGCTTAATGACCAATTTTCCGCTCCCTATTGTGGTTGTTAAGCAAGGACTACCTATAATCACATCTTTGTACTAAATATTTAGGTTGTGTTAAAAAACTGATGTTTTCCTGGCTTAATTTTGGATTTTGTGGCAGTTTGTCAACTATTTTCTAAAACTACTAAATGCTTGTAAAAATGTCCATAGTCTGTCTATCTGCAACACAGACATTGGCTAGTTATGTTTGGAAGGTTCATAGATGGATTAGATGTTGGGATGTAAAAAAGAATCACAGATTTTATATCAGAATGATGTGTGAGAGCTGGGAAAGAAATGGAAAGACACAGCAGCATGCCTTAGAAATGGGAGCCCAGTTGGGGAGAAATATGGAAAAAGCATTTCAAAGCATTCACAGAGACTCTGCCTTAATGAACTCACTATAAATGAGGCCGAGAAATTCCTCTGAAATTTCCATGATTCAGTGTTTTCTCCAGATTAGCACCACGAGATACATCTTACTGAAACTGATGTACTTCTTGCATCCTTGACCTGGACCCTCTGTGTGGCTTGACATGATGTGATTCCCATGGCATGTTTAGCAACAATGAACAAAGTACATTGCAGATCCTGCTCTAAGTTGGGGAAGTCTTTAAAAATGAGCATACATAATAGGGAAACTTACATAAAACACAGTGTACTTTGGAAAGTTGCATGAAAAAAGGCTATGTTGCATTTACTGTAATTATAACATATATAAGGAAAGTTACATGGGAAAATAAAGCCTGCGTTTAAAGAGCAGGCCTTAGGAAAGTCATGAAAAATTGCACACTGAGGTAATTATGTAAGTCACAGAAATCAATATAAACGTCAGGAAAGTCCATAAAACAAGAATTGCAGATTTACCAGATCTTTTTTATGATTCACTGTGATGTGAGATAGGAATAATGTGGGGCATCAACACAGACCCAATTTTTAATGATTCACACATTGCTAATTATATGTCACTGGAAGCAAGAGACCGATGATGCAGTAATAACATTCCCCTGTTGTCTTCCTCATTAACTTTGTAAACAGAGCAAGCATTTGCATCAGAAAAGGAAAGTGCATATCATTGTTTGGGCAAATGCATATGTTTAAAGAACTACTCTGTCATCATAGCTTGAGCTAAAGTTTTCCAGTCTTTGCCAAGCATCTGTTAAACACTGCATAATGTAATACTTGCTCTAAAGACCAGAGTAATCTCTGTTTGAAAAATATCTAGGATACATTGTCTGATTACTGACAGTACCATGAACATTGGTAGAGCATTGGCCATTTTCTAATAGGAAAGTGAAGATCTACTTTCTTTGCTTTGATCATTTGTGTTGCTCTGCTCAGTAGATCAGGCAAAGTCTGCCTGTCAAAAGGCAGAATGTACAGCAGTACGATTGCTTTGGCATTACGATTGCCAAGGGAGATATTTCATCAAGAAACCCACAGTTAGCCACTCTTCCCATAGTCTTCCTTTATTGCTTATTCCAGAATAAATGGGCCCAATACATGGTGCCATCATTGCTTCCCCAGGAAGGGAGGGAAAAAAGCCATCAGCCTCTATTGTTGAGACAACCAACCAACCTCTCCTCCATTATTAAAATGCTCTTGCGCGCCAGGAACAAACTAAGCTGCAGACTGTTTCAAGTTTAGATATTTTTCTTTAGAGGACGGAGTCCTGCTTTGTAAAAGCTCGTTTCATAGTCATACACAAGTCAGGATCATTTCCACGAGAAGGCACAGTGAAACAACTGACAGCTTCCCCGTTCTTATAACCCACCAATTCTAACCCGCCAAGCTTTTCTCCTTTCTAGAAGAAAGGAGCCGTGTGTGTAACACAGTTTTTCCTCCACCACCAAATAGTCCCTGTAAGGCTCAATTGCCAGTCCAGTTCGCTGGTTTTCTACCTTGTCTAGAGCGGGGTGCTTCATTTCTGTTTTTGTTTTGTTACGCTTTACCTCTGGTGGCTGGGGAGACCCTACGTTTGTTTGGGCAGGACCTATGAAAACAATAGCTAATCAGGATTGGAGAGCAAGTTAGAAACAATGGGCAGACTTTGAAAGAGGTGGAACAGCAAATTAGGAACAGGCTAATCCAGAATACAGGAAGAGATCAGAGCTCAATGTGTCTCAGCTCAAATAGGAAGCCCTTTGTCCTCCTCCTCGTCCAGAAGGATGTGGCAGATGAATGACCCAATGCCAAAAGGACATCATTAAGAAGTTGCCTGTTACAATCAACCTCTTTTAGACTGGAAAGGGCTGGATAAATTCAAGCAGAAAAGTTGTACGGTTGTGTTACCGGGATATTTTAAGAAGGCAATATTTGTATGTTTATATTCGTACCCAAAAACACAACATTAAGCATTACATCTCTGGCAAGTATGACCCATATTCATAGCTATTAGTATGTCACATGTACCTTGTATTATTTAGCTGTTCATTTCTTTACAACCTGAAAAATACCTCTAGCCATATGAATTCTGACAGTCTGTTGCTTCAATCTTTTTTTTTCTTGTAGACCTTGTTTGCCAATTTTGTCAAGTTCTGATTCAGCTTCAGAAAACAGTGGCTTTTTTCCCCTAAAGAACACAGCTTTTTTGCTTTTTTTAATGTAAGTTTGAATCCATCGTGCCAGTATTTTCTAATTATTTTCCCTTCATCATATTTAAAATGACAGTGTGCAAGGTAATTGGATTTCTTGGGCACTGCATTCAGGCATTCATTCATTCATTCATTCATTCATTCATTCATTCATTCATTCTGAATCAGTGTTCCCCAAAGGCATAATCCAGAAGTGCTGGGACTACAACTCCCAGAATTCCATGTTGGTTGGAAGAAGGAATTCTACGAGTCAGCTCATCACAGCATCCTTTTGCATTCTATGCAGGGTATACAAAAGAATAAATGGGCACAAATTAACATCAGAGAGGATAATATTCACAAAGTGAGGAGAGAGTTCCTGAGTCTCATAAGACAATCTCCTACCTCAAAAGATAACACCATGAAGCTGCTAAATTACAATGCATTATTTAATATTGTATCATCTTGGGGTATAGTCAAGATAATGAGGCTTCGATTATTGTTTTTTTTCTTTTCTTTTAGACCACTAAATAAATCAAGTTCTCTGAGATATATAGGGGCATGAAATGTAAAGAACAATACAGAAATGATTAAAAACAACACAAAATCAAATCTGCAACAGAAGGCAAAATAAAATAAAACAAAAACAAAAAATATGACACATTACAAACCTGAGATAATTTTTTTTTTAAAAGTTGACACTGAAAAGGAAGTCTGTGTGAAGCTTCAATTACAAGATTCAGTTCGAAGCCAATATAATTCAATCTTTAAATTGGATCAACTTTTGGACCTGAATTAGAAAGTCGAATCAAATCATCAATCTGAATCAATTTGATGATTCACAAGAGCTTTGAAAAGCTTTTTTCCCCCTTGGAATCATTTCAGAAAATTGAATTAGGTCACTGAGAAAGCAAATTTACAGCTCAGATGCTCACCAAGAAACAAAGCAGCATCAAACGTTATCAGGGTTTCAGGGTTTCAGTACCATGGACAGCGGACAGCAAGGTTACACTAAAGCCTACAATAACCCTAACTCTCCATATACAGGTAGTCCTCAGTTAATGACCACTCATTTAGTGACCGTTCAAAGTTACGACGGCACTAAAAAAATTGACTTACAACCGTCCCTTGTACTTACAACCATCGCAGCACCCCCGTGGTCACGTGATCGCAATCTGGGTGCTTGGCAAGCAGCTCACACTTACGACGGTTGCAGCATCCCAGTGTCAAGCGATCTCCATTTGCAACCTTCCCAGCCAGCTTCTGGCAAGCAAAATCAATGGGGAACTGTGTGATTCACTTAATGACTGCTGCAAAAAATGTAAAATCAGGTGCGGTCACGTGATGCCTCGCTTCACCACCACGCTACTCAACAATGAATTTTCTGGTCCCTATTGTGGTCATTAAGTGAGGACTACATGTAGAGCAATGTTCTAAGCAGAGCCTGCAGACAGTTGAAACCATACTAAAGCAGCCAGGGTCCTTTCAGTTCCTGAAATCTTACAGCCCTATAGAAATGAGGGATGGGATCTATTTGGGATCTATTTTCAGGGCTGAAACTGGAGGTAGAACTTCTTATTCACACCCCTAATAAAGGCCCAGGATTCCCTCTGAAGCTGATGCAATGCAGCACATCACCCACTGAGTCTCTGACCAAGGAGACATGAAATCTCCTGCTCATCCTGTGCAGCTGCCAAAATGCCATAATCACTTACAGATAGGATGAAATGAACTTTTCAAAATCTTAAGATGTCACAAGGCTCTCTTCTGTTTGCTGTAACAGGTGAGCTCCCAGTTTAATTACTTTTGAGGAAATCCTGGTTGATGGGAACCCAGATCACGAGCAGTTCAAAGGACATTACAAATATTACATCCCTGCAGCTCACATTTCCACCACAATCTTTTTGGCTGCCTCCTCAACCTCCTTAAAAGCCCTTACAATATACCCAGCTGAGAGGAGATTTTAATCTGTGGTTTTTAACTTAATAGCACCTACTGTGAATAAATTCAATCCTGCATTCCTAGAAACTCCCAAGCAACTCCAATAAATATAAAATATTTTCTGCAGACTACAGTACAGTATTCTGCACTTTGACATCTTAACATTCCTTATGATTGATCTAAGAAGGAGAATGAACTTAAGGAACCTACAGGAGTTTGAATGCAATGACTTTATCTGCTTATGCTGTACAAGATAAATTCCCAACTATGACAGATCGAAGGCAAGCTCCTCGTGTAGGATATGTGTGTGTGTGTGTGTGTGTGTGTGTGTGATGATGTCAGCAGTACAGATTATGGCTTTTATCCAAGAAAAAATTGTGATAAAGAGGTTAATTTAAAAAGTGAATTCAAGCAAGACCTTGGATTCACAATCACCTTCTGTCTGACTCTGAATTGCTTTTCAGTTATACTTAATGTGGCTCATAGATTCTTTCTTATTAAGTCACACTATTAAGGTATTCCTTTTCTTTTCCTTTTCTGGAAGAATGGATGGTTGAAGGTGTAATAGTTGAAAAAGAACTCCTGGAATCTTTAAATGAGAACATGACCCAAGAATTCCCCGGAGCAAGCAGGCTGCTCTCTATCCACAACACTGAACTAATTTATAACATTTGTGCATGCATAGATACATACATGGACATACACACACTCAGATACACACACTTAAAAATAGCTATCTATTGTATGACAACAATGAAAATTTAGAAATATATATTTGAGTAGAAATCATCTTAACATTCTTTTGTGAAAACAGAAGATTTACTGAACACAGTGGAACTTTCTTCTAACTGGATATGCACAGCATTGCACTCTAGCACTGCAATCCCATTCATATTTACTCATGAGTGAATGTCAGTGAACTCAGTGGTGCCTACTTCTGAATAAATATGTAAAAGGTTGTTCCACTAATAAAATATCTTGAGAGAAGGCACCAGAATAATATTTTCTCATCTGCTTCATAAGGCATAAATAATAAACATTACCTAAAAATAATACTTGGGATATTATTGAATGTTAACTGCCTTTAAACCAATATTACTGAACATATAAAATTGGAAGGATATAATGGACATTTGTGGATTGAGGATATTCAGCTATACATTTTTTCTTCTAACCTGGCTTCAGTCCACTAAGGCTAAGATCCCTAACTTATGACCAACAGCAATGCTGCAGACTGATCTTGATCTTAATGCATAAATGGATGGATGGATGGATGGAATTTAATGGTCTTCTTGCTTGATGTCCCAGAGGATTTTACTGCCCTTTCCCAAATTCTTACAATATTTCAAGGGGGAACACCAAAATCTTGTAAGATTTGCTGATACGAAACAAAGTTTGGCCAATTAATTTTTATTAAATGTTTGGATTCTTAAGATGCCATCAAGGGGAAGACTCATGTGTACCATCTTGCCTGGTTTCACTGGTGGTTCTCAAATTTTTTTAATTAGTATATAGTGGACAGCCAAAAGGAAAAGGTTGGGAACTGCTTCATGATGGGATTTATAACCCAAATGAGTAGGAGAATCAACTTCCATGCACAAACTAAAAACAAAGCAATGAATCCTTAACTGGAAGCACATCACTTTCCCAATTTTTTCTCCCTAATGTCCGCTGTAAGTTTTTCATGTCATTTCATAGCAGAAGCAGAAGCAGAAGCAGAAGCAGAAGCAGAAGCAGAAGCAGAAGCAGAAGCAGAAGCAGAAGCAGAAGCAGAAGCAGAAGCAGAAGCAGAAGCAAGGTTCAAGAAGGTTCAGGAAGAAAGCAGAAGAAGAACCATGGTCAGTATCTACTATCTGATAATTACCCAACGTATCTCCAAGCTGCAGGAAGAAAGTCAGGTTTCCAGCCCTAACTCTCTTTCTGTGTTCATCTTTGTGTTTGATTATTAGATCAACAATTTACTTCAAAGCTATAGCCATTGCATGCTCAAGAGGACTGTGCTGCCTTCAAAAGTATGTCTCTGTGATTAGCACTGGAAGAACTAAGGGGCAAATTGACTACTTTGTTTTCTGTTATTTAAGTATCTGGCAGGGCTACAGTTTTTGCCTAGAAGTAAAGTAATAATTCAAAGTGCAGCTGGATATCAGTTCCATAACAACCAGTTCAGCAAGTCTCTTCATAATAAGTTCCATTAGACATGTAGTGTCCTTGATAAACTGAGCAATAGTTTTTTATTAACAGTTTATTAACAGTTTTTTCTTTGGTGAAGTTTATCCTCTTTTATAAGAAGCTACTTGCTTGTTAAGATAGCTGGAAGAAATGAACTAGCAATCAACCAGCTTACACAAACATTACTTCCATGACTGTATTTATTTGAGTTTTATACCCTTCCGTTTGAAGAAGTCCATCTTCTGTGTTCAGTTCCAGTATTACTTTGGTGAAGTGAAATGGCTGTGCATGCCAGGAGCAGCTTCCAAGACAACAGTCTGAACCTGGAAAAAGGTGGCTGCTTCACTGATCCAGAAAGAGGTGCTTCATACATGTCTCACTGCATTTCTTTGCAGCGGTCCTTATGAAGGATTTCAACAGCTATGTTACTTTCAAGTCCTGCCCTGTGAATTTTCAATTTTCTAAAACCTCATTTGAAAAAAGGTCCCTAATTTCATCCCCACCCAGATCCAAAGGTCTCAAAGAAGAGAGTTGAGAAAAACTTAAAATACTGAAAAGTCTTTCTGTTCAAAGGAGATAACTGTGTTGGGTGATCTTCACCTTTCTTAAGCTGATGCCCTCTAGAAACTCTCAGGACATAACAGTCAGGCTGACCTTGGGACTGATGGAAATCACACATCAGGATGCTAGAGAAAGAATGTATGTTTTTCTGCAAAGAGCTTTGCAATTTAAGTCTTTGGGGATGCATCTTTTATCTTGTCTTAAATCAATACAAATAAAAAGGATTAGCTTAGCTATACTCAATTCAAGCATTAGAGAAATAACTTATTTCGTACTTATAGCTGAAGGTAACACTTAGCTGACCGTGGTTGATCTTGAAAAGGTAAGCCAGATTGGGCTGGTTAGTATTTGGATGGGAGCCCATCATGAAAGTCTTGGGCTATCGGCTGGGCTTGGAAGTTAAAAGAAAACAACCCCCACCAACCCCAACCCAGAAGAAAAATAGTCCATCCTGTGCCAAGGGGACTACGTAATGTACCCATGTAGTCATCAGAGTCAGGCTTGACTTGAGAAAAACGTTGTTTGCATATCGCTTCAACAGCTAGCAGAACCTAGCCAACTTTCACTGCTCACAATAGCTGAACATGGCCAGCCCTAGTTTAGCCCTTGGATGAAAGACCACATGGGGATCCCAGGGCTAGATGGGGAAGTCAAAAGCATTCCAGAGAAAGGCATGCTATATTGTGCCAAGAAAACCATTGTCCTTGGAAGCATGCAGGACTTGAGAGAGACTTTAGATTACTCACAAAGTATTGTTTCACAAACTAACTGATAGAAGCTCTGCAAATGGAGGAGGAGGGCTGATTTGGTTTTAGATGATTAATTTTTACAGTGTGCTTTAGGAGACAGGAATTTGGTGCGGACTACAAATAACCACAGGCAGTTTCAAAATCAAAAGGTAAGCATCTAGAGAACCTGTGGCATTTATTTCGAGCATTACACTATAGAGACTATTTGACTAGTTGTAGGTATATTTATTGCCAATTGTTCAACTCTTTAAAGTGATCTACAGATGTCTCTGTCCAGTTGGAAAATATTGGCTCTTAGTCTTCAACCAGTTTATCACTAGCTTTGAAAATTACTGGCAATGGAGTCATCTGTCTCCTTCTGTCGGAGAAGGTCTATTTATAATTACGGACTCATGGTCTTTAGCAGATGAAATATTCATGTAAACTCAACTGCCAAGCTGCACTTAACAACACAGTAAACTGCAAGCATTATCATATTAAAAGTGATTCAGTCATGTGTCCAATGCCAGCTTAATAAACATGTCATTTTAAATGTTGTTTAGGAACACTGATTTAACAACTGTTCAGCACAAAAGACCATCAAAATATGTTGATTAGTCATGATAAATTTGGCAAAAGAAAGATTTAAATAGGAAAAAGAAGGCTAAAACCAAGCATATCATTTCCAAGCTATGAAAAGCAAGAAGAGAGGTTAAAATCCCTTAAAGTATCATGCAATTTTTTCCCCAAGATTCTCTTCTTGAATCACTTGTCCATACACAATATACTTCATCAGTATGGATGCTTATTTTAGCAGGTACCTATTAAGTGTTATTTACCATATGCATGCATATATCTGCATTTTTAACCTGGATCTCAGTTGCCAAGTTCTGCTGAATTTCTGAAACCCATGAAGCACAGGCATCACTGACACAAATGTGAGTGGAAAATATTACAATTTATTACATCAGAGAATGGAAAAAATGGAAGTGCTCGAGTTGCTAGATTCCAGCTCCCATAATTCCCAGCAACTCACAATACAGATAGCTTTACCTACGCAAAGAGAATGAGATTTTGATTTTGCTCTTTCTATGAACTCTTCTTCCAAGCATAACGGACTTGCGTGAATCCATGACTTATGAATTTATCTTTGAATCCGCCTAAGAAGAGCACTATTCTTCCACAAATAATCCATGGTGTTGGAGCAACACCATGGATTATTCACTTTCTTATAATCTGTTCCCTAATTCTGCATTCTGGTTAGAATGTAGCCCTTAGGATTGGATACAAATGAAATGTAGGGGTGGGGGAAATGATGTTAAAACATAATAGGGTATACTGACATGGAGTTATCATGAACTATGTACAAAACTGGTAAACGGATTTAAGATGTTGTGAAGTTATGATTTTAGGATCTAATTTTATATACTTCTCATCATATTTGGTATCTTGCTTCCAGATTATTATGGTTCTAATTAAAAGAAGATAATGATCCTGATTATTATTAGTATTGAGAATAAACCATTGCGGGTCATCTGGCATGTGGTTTTGTGCAAGTTCCATTAACGTTATCTTACCTTCATGTAAGGGACTAATGCAACCATAGAGAACACCACCATTTAATCCTATTCAGTATCTCTCTCACTTTCACCACCAACGTAATTATGCTTCTTCGCCCAGCAGGTTTCAGCTGTCCAGCAATAACTGGGGTCTAGCTGGTTCTTTGCCAGTCTTTCCTAGCAGCAAGTCTATTGACTTAATTCTATTTTCCTTTAG
The DNA here is from genome assembly GCF_059951505.1 of Python bivittatus. NCBI lineage: Eukaryota > Metazoa > Chordata > Lepidosauria > Squamata > Pythonidae > Python > Python bivittatus. Next base: position 886,149 of record NW_028277110.1, read on the forward strand.
GCTTTTGCTCTCAATTATTCTAGAGATAGCCAGACTCACCTACACAGCCTTTTAGCTCCTTAACTGGTACTACCATTCCCTATTCATATTGGCTTAGCAAGTGCATATATTTGCTTTGTGTGTATACACAGATGTGTGTGTAGGTGAGGATGGGGAAAGCAATCACTGTCTTTTAACCCTCTTGCTGTAGACAGAAGATTATGTTTTACTAGGGTGACATATATTTGCTGAGCCTTCTATTTCTGGGGGGAAAAGATCCATGTTTCTGGAGGAATAAGGATTACAACAAGCTGATTGAGAATGGCTGGATTCATGGGGCCATCTAGCTTCGCACGGCTTGTTCTGATGCATAGCAGATCTCCAAATTTTCAGACTGCATCAGACTGCCTGATGACACTCTTAGCCCTGCCAAGGAATAAAGCGAAGAGCACCATCGTGCAGAAAATGTATTCTACTATTGTGCTACAGCTACAGCTACCCTATCTGGGCTGCAGAAATCCAAATGACCATTAAATGGCACCAAAGATACATTTGCTATATCTCTCTGCTGTCCTCAGCTGGTCATCCAGATTTTTGTACTCCTAGTTAAACCTTTTCCCCCCAAAATATATTACATTTGGACTTCTTATGGCTCATTTTAAGGGGGAAAAGATGCAATAATCAAAGGAATCTCCTGGCCTTTCCCATTAAACAGTTACATCAGCGAAAGAAGCACGCATTCTATAGAACTATCAGCAGCAGTGGGGTCTTATGTGAGTTGAGAAACATGGCTGTAAATTGAAATGGAAATCAGAGTCTCAGTTTCAAGTGATCCTGGAGGTTTCAGGAATCTAAGCTTTAAGTGATCCTAAAGGTTCCAACAATCTGTTTCATTTCATCATGTTTATAGTTCCTTACATTAGATAAATACATATATACCATGGTATACCTTAGAAACACCGAAGGTGAAAAATTGTGGCATAGTTAGCAAACCACAGAAGTCCAAAACTAAACAAGCAGTGTTTTTCAAACTTGGCAACTGGCAATTCCCCATGCTGGCTGGGGAATTCTGGGTGTTGAAGTCCACACATTTTCAAGTTGCCAGGTTTGAAAAACACAGGTGTCGAGTAATGTGTGAATCAACCAAAGGCTTCATATTCAGCAAAAATTGATTAGAACAAACTGTTGGTTACTGCAATATATGCAAGAGGCTTATTTGTTCATCTAGACTAGTAATGTCTACTCCAGCTGGCAATAATGGGCCAAGGTCTTCCCTTACATCTACTATCTGATCCTGGAAATCTAAATAAAACTGATGATGCCATTGATCAGTCATGGAATTCCCTAGGTGCAAACAGGGGTTCTACTACCCAACCATCTGAATGTGAGAGCCAGATTGCAAAATTCTCTTGAATCCAATCCTCTTAATTTATACACACACGGATCTGCATACATTGTTTCTCAAGCATAGATAATACTTTTTGACATATTTCTCTTCATAAAACCAATAGTTCTGAAGCAAGGTATTGTACGAACACGTCCCAGAAAAAAACAAAACCATTTCAGGGTAATGGCATCATATTTCATTATAAAACAAATTGGTCAAGATACATTTTAACATGATAATTCAGTCCCTTGTGATTGGGATCAAACTGTGTTTTATAAGCCTCAATGTCTGGCTTCAACACGGAAAGTCAACAAACAAAAGCTTGCAGGTTAGTGTACCCCAAGTCAATAGTTTTTGCAAGAAGTTTGCAAGAATGAATACTTTTAATAAGAAAATATTTACAAGCAGCCCAAAATTACCAAAAAAGCAAAAAAACAAAAAAACCCACCAGCGGCCCTCCTAATTTTAAATGGCTTTATTTTTAGGTAGGACCATGAAAAATATGTGTTTGTACATATACACATAGATACACATTACATGACCCTAACTCCTTGCATGAGAAATTTGATGACACTGGTTGAGTGTTCCTCCATCAGGGCCTTGAAACAAGCTTGGAGGTCACCAGCATACTATTTCCAGCTGGCTTTCTATCTCCTTTCCTCATTGCTGAAGATGAACAAGTCCCAAATGATTTTTGTTTTGTGACTAGAGACAAGCTTCAGCCTTTCTTTCTCGATTCTGAACAGGGACGGGTGACATGTGGCCCTCCGGTTGCAATAAATTTCAGCTGCCAATGGCGACCACCACCATGATCAGTGATGAGGAATGATGGAAGTCACAGTCCTGCAGTATTGGAGAGCTACATGCCTGTTTTAAGTAGACCCCTTCCTCTCCCCCTTGGAGCTAGGGCTACACTGAAATAATTGCAAGCCACTCAATGGTCTGGAGATAACAGTAGTCATCTGGAGACAGCAAAGGGCAGTACATGGGCAGGGTGGGTACAATTCCCAAACCTGCCCACCAGCCTCAGTTCTGATGATGCCACCACTTATTTTAAGATGAACATTTCCCTCCAGAAAGGAAGACACACAGAAGGAACAGGAAGTGGGGAGGAATCAAAGTAAAGTGGAATATGTAATGGTATGTGGGAATGACCTTGGTAGACAGGGCAATGAGAAGCAAGCAGGGAGGGAAGTACTTTCAGACTTGCAAGATTGATGTCAGCCTTACGAGGTAGACCAGACAGGAAACCCAACCAGATGAACTAATTCTACTTTATTGTAAGGTTACATTGACAGAATCATGCAAGTCTGAAAGTACATCTCTCCCCCCATCCCTTTAACAGCCCAAAATCTAGGAAAGGTCTCTTCTGAGCCTCTTGCCCTGCCCACATCCCTGCTGTGGGCTAAGCTGCCTTTTATCTGACTGTTCCCTTGACTGTGTCTTGTTGCCCTGTCTACCAAGGTCATTGCTGTGTGCCATTACAAAACAGGAAGTGAAAGCCTACCACCGGGAGAAGGATTCAGTGATCCAAGGTTCTATTCTGACAGCGCATAGAAATGAATTCTGAAGAGGAGATGGCTGGATTATTGGGGTAATAGAAATAGGATCTCTTCCCTTTCTGTCTCAGTCCAAAATGGCATTTTTAGAAGAACTCTTTTCTCTCTCTACTCTAGAGGATGGTGGCTGTGACAAAATCAGAGACCCTGTGCTCTTTTTAAAACCTCCGCTGCCCCGAATTGCCAATTAAATGAAGGATAAAATAAATGGAAGCCAGGGAGGGGAAGGCAACACTAGATATGATCAAATTGTTGACAACTGGCTACTCTTTGTTTGAATTCACTAAAGGGTGCTAAGCACAATTCAATATCTTGACTCAAAAGCCTGGTAAAATGGCCTCTTTTCATCTCCTGCATTACAGACGGTGAAATAGAGTCCTAGATTTTCCTAACCTGCTCTTCAAATTGTTCCAATCTTCTTAGGACATATGTCAAATAGCATATTTAACTGCTGCCCAAAGCAGTGGGAGACCAAACTCATTATACACAGTACAATGACATTCTCCGTTTCTTTAAAGTATTCATAGCCCAAATAGCACATTTTTTTAAAAAAAAAATCACAACATCAAACAGTTACATTATGTGGAATGTCAGCTGAGAAAGATTTAACCTAACTGGTTAAAATAACTGGTTATTTCAAAATATGTATTGCAAGGTTTTGATGCAGGTGATTCAATGAGGACTCTTAAAAAAGAACCCTCTCCTTTAATGATCCCTTAAGGAATAATCTTAAATGGTATTACCTGGGGCACAAGGGGATGGACTTGAAGCAGCAGACGTCTTTTACACTGTTTGCTACTTGACCCTTTTCACTGAAAGTGCCAAGGATTGGACTGGAGATTATCCATAGGCAAACATGTGCTGCTCTGCTATGCTGGGGACCAGTTTTATACTATTTATTCATTCCCACCCCATTCCCGAAGGAGTTTAAGATGCTATAAATACAAATACAAATGACATAACTCCAGATGATGTTTTATTTGCCAAACACCTCCATGAGCTAAGCTAAGAATGGATAACAACACAGTGCTTTGCAGTTTGAGGCGAAGAACAAAATGGTGCCCTTGTCCACTCCATGTGCAAAAGACAACCAGCGTGCAATCCAGCTCTTCTCCAACACTAATGTTGGGACAATGTTTAGATTACCCATGGAAGTAGTAAGGTAGGTTAGGGGGCAGAGACCAGCTCCAGGTATCCAGCTGTCTCACCAAAACAGAGCTGGAACAACTATTTAGGTCATTGCATCAATCCTTCTGGTCAGTGCAGGAATCTATATTAAAACAACCCCAAATATGACTGCCTAACCCCTACTTGAATCCATTCAGTGAACAGGAGCTAACCATTTCCTATTTAACTGGTTCCACTGCTGCTTAAGGTGATTGCTTCCTTGCTGTAATGGTGAAGTTGATCATGTTGACCAGACTAATCATTCATCCAACCTCAAAGCTCAGTAGAAGTTCAAGCCAAAGTTCTACTGGTTAAAACCTGTGATTTCATTACCATGTTGAGAGGAACATCACCCTGCCCCAGGGAAACAGGGAAGGGTGATAGTTATTAACCATCAGGATTTGGATGATAGAAATCATCATGTTTTAGAGATGTAAAACAGTGACAAACCATGGATACAAACTGTAGTTAAGTTACTTTCATTTTTGTGAATGAAAGTAGAAGGAGAGTAGTAACTGGTCAGCAGGTTGATCGTGGCCTGGTATGAAGAGATGCATCAGGAAAATGGGAAATAATAAACAGCCTGAAGTGTACATTGAAATAGTAACTACCAGGAAACGATACAGCGGGAGAATGCAATCTGGTCATTACAGGGAAACCAATCAGACAATAGCTGGCTTTTCCCTTTTAGACTGCAGACTAATGAATGAAGTTAATGTGACAGTAATGGTGGCCCTCCCACCCAGAAGTCCAGCTCTTTAATGCCAAGTCAGTTACTGTTAAAAATAATTCTTATCCAGGATTTAATCCTGTATAAAACTGATGATGTTGTTGCTGGGACACCCCAGATCATGCCAAGATGCTCATTTTGCCATGCAGCTCCTTTTCCTGGAGTGCGTGTGTGATCCTCGGCACCCTGGCCTTGCTAGGTGGGGTCTTCAATGCCTACAAAGTATTGTTTGGGGTTCAAAAGATGATTTTTAAGGGCTGCTTGTGGCCTGTGAGCCATGAGTTTGAGATTTCTGCTCTATAGGAAACTGCTGTTGGAAATGGCAGGGAGATGATCTGAGATGGTGGAGTCAGGTGTCATCAGGGGATTGATGGCACTAAACTCTGTTGATCCTGACCATCCAGCTCTAAGAAATCAACCGAAAACAGTTGCTGAAAGATCCTACTATTGTCCCAGCCTTATCCTTCTTGTACAGACAGGACTTTCTCTGGCATTACTCCTGGGGTATGGAGCTTAGCATTATTCCTCAGAAGTTGGGCTAAGTCCTCAAGTCTCTCAGCCTTTAGAACATCTATGAAGATGCATCTCTTTTGGCAGTGTTAAGTGTTAACTGATTCTAATATTAACTCTAATTTATGTTTTTGACTTTTTATATTAGTTTTAACTCCTTGAACACCCATTGGGGTATAAAAATGGGACATAACATCAAATAATAAGTAATGTAACCTATCTTTTGCATTCAGATGTTACACGAGACCATGGCATACTTTACCATGTTATATGAAGCAAACTTAAACCTAATTTTGGAATGGAGGATGATTTAAAACAGTCCCTTCCCCCCCAGACACCAGCTTAGTAGAATTGGCAACATGGGCTGACTTATTGAGGAGTTATGTAGAAAGAATGGTTTGGTGGGCTAGGCCTACCTTCTTCCCCTCCTTTGATTTTTTTTTCACCTTAAATTTCCTTCCTTATTTCTAACTCAACATCATTATGTCTCAACTAAGCTATGGTTACCACAAACTATAATTTGCCTTTAAACCAGAAACTGGAAATTCAGCTTACAGCTGAACATAATCCTAGAGTCAAGAACAGTTGTGCTGTATGATATTCTTTGTTCATGAATGCATATGGTAGTACAGGCTAACTTTTGATTTTCCTAGTTTAAGATTTCTATTTGTTGTAGAAAATACCAAGCCTCTCAAAGAAAAATAGACTGACTTAATATTTGTCCAGTGCAGTAGCTGGAATATCCCCAATAGATGGTGGTCCAGTCTTGGGTTGAAGGCTTCTAGCAAGGCTTCTAGAGTCTTCCTCTAAGTATTGTAGTACAAGCTGAGAAACTCTTTAAATTAAAACCATCTCAACCTGTATGTTACATTGTTTAGTACAAATGTTCTATATGGGGAATTGCTGAGCACATTTTAAACATAATTACTGAAGAAATTAATTACCATACCTTCAGTGTTTTGGGACTTTGGGCATTCTCCAAATCAAGTAATGGGAAGCATCTTAGACTTCACTTAATTGCAAAGTCAAAATTGTTAAGATGTCATGGTCAACCATTCCATAAACATCTACTATTTTTCTCTCTGCATTACAAACCATATTTATTCCTCACAAACCATGTGAATATGTTCAAACATCCAGCTTCTGTCCTTAAGCTTCTTCTATAGAAACAGGTCTACTAATTTCCAAAAACTCCAACTACAGCCAGGACTAATAGTTCCATATGAAACCAACTTAAGATGAAGAAGTTGCACAGAAATTATTTTACCAATTAGCCAAAATGCCCATAGGCCATTGAGAAATATGCAAATTGGACTACATATTTTCCAAGTTCTCAGCATGAGTAAATATATAGTTTATCATTATTTTCTAGCCTAGGCCCAAGTTTCATTACAGCAAGGAGTATTGAATTTTTAAAAAAAATTATTAATCATTTAATTTTGTTTTCCCAATTTTCTTTCTTCCAGTTTTAATGATTCATGGCTCAAATTATGTCAATACACTGGACAATGGAATTGGAACTAAAATTTTTTAAAAAAACTTTCTTTTTTCAGAAAGTCTGGCAAAGTAAGTATAAGCAAATTGGCATAATCATTCATTGACAAAATAGAAATGTTTCCTGCTAGATTTGAAATGTATTCTTCATAGAGCAAAACGCAGAATCCTCGTGAAGGAGTGCTTTATCAGCTGTACAACTTTCACAGATCAATGGCCATTTTATTAGTTATATAATGCAGACTTATTCTTACAGAAGAATTCCTCCTCATATATCCTTGTTCCTTAATGGATTCTTTCTGCGTTGCAGTATCCAAAAGCTAAGAGGATAACTTTTCCTGTGCTCCATGACTGATGCTGGCATCATAGCAAAGTCACACATATTTCAAACAAGCTAGTTTTAGTTAGAAGATAGTTTGGCAGACTTGTTTTAGGGTAGAAGCCAAGTTTCCAACTTCTAGAGAATAATTTTGCACCTGGCGTGGTTTGGGTGGCCATAGTTTTCCAGGAAAGCTCTGACGACCCCATTCTTAGTGCTGACTGTCCTTGAGTGAAGACAGTCCCTCTTCTCATCCTGGTGTCCTCCAGATATGTTACAATTGTACAGAAATACAATTATTTCTACAATTTTCTTGAATTATGGGATTGCTGTACTGTAATCTAGTACATCTGAAAGGGAACAAGTTGAGGAAGTAAATCTTCTGGTCATTTCCTGTATCATAAAATAGGCTCCACAGAAGACAAGGCCAGGAAGCCATCAAAAGCCTGTTTTGGGATAGAGTTTTGGTCTTACAGTGCTCTACTTCTCAAGGTTATGGAGAAGGAAAACAAATAGTGATGCACGTAACTGCAATGCAAACACCGTGGTTCAATCCTAGTACTTGCAGCGAAAAAGGAACGAGTAGCAGGGATCTATCTATCTATCTATCTATCTATCTATCTATCTATCTATCTATCTATCTATCTATCTATCTATCTGACTGAATCCCTGAAGAACCAGTTGCAAGCCATAACATATTCCATGGCCTAAGATAGTACCTAGGTGCAATCAATAACTCCTCTAACTGACTTAGATACTGATGATGTGAAACAAACAGTGTTGCCATCCGGGAACTGCTTGCTCTTTTCACTGTCCACAACTTTGCTCTGGGGGGTTGTGGGAAATTAAAATGGTCAATTGCTTGCCCACGTATCATGTCCCAGCACCATCATTTTTCTCCAGAATCAGGCTGGGCCCAGGCAGCTGTTTGTGGATGTCTAGTATGATGATGATGATGGCTGATGAACAGACCAACAGACCTGCCCTGTCACATCTAGTTCGGTCCTAGGATATTTTTATCAGGATCAGTATGTACAAAACAGATTACATTTAGAAATCAAACACTGAGGTTGTTCATTGGCATCCAAATAATTGTTATTAATTTAGATGTTTGCAGAAATACTTTATCCTCCTAATATCCAGTTCTGTACTTTGCTTTTCACCCGTTTTCTTATCCCCTTAAAAGCTTAATTTTTTTTTAAGAGTAATATTGGAGTCGGTAGGTAGAGTCAGTCCAAGAAATTTGATATTCATAACTCCCTGTACCCTGATGTCAGATCCAGCCGGATAAAGTGGAAGAAATTTTCCCTTTCCATTCTGATACTCTCTTCCTCATCTCAGTGGAAGCTTTCATTTCAAAACTGGAATAATAACCAGCTGAAGATTAGGAGAAGCCGCATTCACTTGGGCTGACTATATAAAGCAAAACAGAATTCACAATGTGATCTTCCCTTTTTGCAAGATGATCACAAGTTTGAGATCAAGTAACATAGGAAGATTCACCTGTTTTAGTATACCTCATACAGGTCCAACTTGTCACTCAGGTTGCACTTGTATGGGGTGTGAAATTTACCAAAACAGAATAAACTGAACATTTACGTGGATTGCCATAGATTTTATTTTATTTTTTAAATTTATCTCTGCCAGGTGTCATGACTGAATTTCCTAACTGAATACAGTTTCTGTATCCAAGAGCTGATTTGATTGGGTCCTCTCATCTGAAACCTCTGAATCTGTTCAGACTGATACAGTTGCTTTTCAAACATGCCGATTGGTTCAGATTGAATCAAACCAGCCCAATTCAGATAAATAACTTCAGATAGATTCAAACATCTGAATCAAATCAGATGAATGAAACAGATAAATCACATCTGATGAATCTGAAGCTTTGAGTTGACTGGAAGATTCCATTTTAGCTTATGCCTAATTTACACAGATCTACTATGCTGTTTAGAGGACAACGAATAATAATAGCCAAAAGATCTTCTCTGAATGCCAAGCCCCAGGTGATTAAGTTCTAGATATGGAATGTTTTAATTCTAAACAGATCAGTTTCATATATGCTCTTTGCTAAATCTGCTCCACTCTGTTTCTGACAATTTTAATGTTTTTTTTTTAAATAGAGAAGTATATTTATTGAAGCACATTTTTAATGAAAGCAAAGAACTGGATCTCAAATTCTGGAGTAGACACAGGAAAATTACATACTGTACCACCAAGCAATGATCTATCAATCTATCATCTATCTATCAATCATCTGTCTATCATTTTTGATTTGCCAGTCAGAAAATGACTGTTGGTGGTTTTCAGGCTAAAAAAAATTAATGAAACTTAAAAATCATGATAAAAACAAATCTACCACAGTAGATTCAAATGCCCATTCACTCTCCAAAAGCCTCTGGAACAGTGTTTCTCAACTGTGGCAGCTTGAAGATGTGTGGACTTCAACTCCTAGAATTCCCCAGCCAGCATGCTGGCTGGGGAATTCTGGGAGTTGAAGTCCACACATCTTCAAGCTGCCAAGGTTGAGAAACACTGTTCTGGAACATCATTGTCTTCTGGACAAGTTAACAATGAGGGTGTCAACTTAATTTCAAAAGGGAGGCTATTCCATAGCATAGGAGCTACAGCTGAAAAACACTGCCTGCAAGTCCTAACCCCTTTCTGTTCACATCCTTGGTGCTCCTGTAAGCCGTTCAGCACCAAATCATATAGAATTTTACAGGTTAAAAGCAGCACTTGAACTGCATCCAGAAAATCATTCGTAACTGTTGCAGTGACCACATAAAAGAAATGTGGCTAGAATGAGGTCTGCTAGTCTGACTTCATTTAAGGTTGTCTCCTTGTGGGCTAGAAACCAAAGTATGGTCTGAAACAGGCACACACCACATTCAAAGGAGGAGTCAGCAGCATGCATTCAGTCAAAACCAAGTGAGATTTGAATCCAAAGCAGCAATTCTTTATAAGAAGCAAACTGTAAGTAAAGTGAGCCTTTCAGATCGAAAGGACGCCATGAAATTGGAGGTTCTAAAGTTCTAAAATATCAAAAGGGTGATACTTCATTGTACAGATCAGCCTTAATCTGCTAACTTTGGCAGCCACTGAACCAAAGTCTTATAGATCTGGGGAGGGTGGCAAAACATCTTATTGCAGACAGTAGAAGCGGACAGCACTGACTGATTTGCACACCCTTCATCTCATGTTATTTTGTCAGGAAGGGACCCAAATCATTTCTCTAATCTCTCTCTCCATGAAGACAAAACACCAGCAATTTCCAGCCAATAGTTGTTTTTGTCTTACAAACGACAGACCTAAGAAAACTTCACAAGGGAGACAATATTTGAATGTTCTGGCTACAAAGGTAAAACAACAACCCCCCCCCCCCAAAAAATGGTCTATTTCCCATATTAGTTTCAGGCAGCTGGTCTTCATTTGTGGGAACCATTAACGGGCGAGCTGAGAATTTTGCTGTAGTTGTAATGTGCGGCATAATTCACTGCCACTGAGAAAACAGGAGCTCCCAGTCACATTTTGAAAAGGCGCCTTGGGTAGGTCCCTCCTGCATAAGAGCAGAAGAAATATATGAGACAGCCTTAAAATATAACCTACAACTGGGGCAGTTGTAAGCTCAATTGCTCTGACAGTGTATTGCCTGCATATTCCATCATTATTCATGGATTCTTGGAGAGCTGTAAAAATGGCAGAGGCAATTCACTAAATAAGGGAAACCATTACCAGATAGCTTGATGGTCCATGCAACATACTTTTATATGCACATCTGAAGATTTAGATTGTCCTTTCTGTCTCTCTCTTCCTTCATTCGCCTTGCCATCTAGAGACAGAATCCATCCCAAACCAGTTATGATCAGCATTATCCAAAACAGCTTTTAAAATCTTATGTCTCTAAGCATGCTTTTTAAAAAAAATCAGACTCTGATATCTTGAGGTCATCCCCACAGAGAACTGCCCTTCTCTTCCATCAGTCTACCCTTGCTCTTTGTCTTGCCCGTCCTCCTCATCTGTTCTCTTCTGGAGTGATTGTTGCTGGTTTGCACATCCTTTCTGTCTTCCCATGGGATATTATTCAGCCTGTTTCTTTGTCCTGCGTAGCTATATTATTGCTCTTTTCTTGGCATACTATCTCAACTTCCAGTTCAATTTTCTTTATTTGTTCTTTTCTCCCTCCTGTCTGGATTTCTTTTAATCTTGGCACAGGGCATCACAACTAATTGGTTCCTACAAACAGTGCCTAGAAGGTTAGCAGCTCTTCTTGCCATTTGACAGAGAAGGGAAACACAGGAGCAAAGATGATGCATTTTAACAAGACCACAGAGGAATTTGCTGCTGTACAAAAAGGAGAGTGCTTCTCCCATTGGTGCATTTTCCCTAGCTCACAAAAGTAGTGTTAACAAGGAATGGAGATTGGCTTACACCAATGGGCCTGTGAGCGTTTTCCTTGGCAGCCACCCCATTCGCTGGTAGGCCTGATCCTTATTCTGAGTCTCTTTTAATTAAAAACAGAAGCTGCCACACTACAAACCAAGGTGCCATGCTTTAGTATTATCAGTATTAACAGGCTTGTAGAGTTCCAGAGGCGTTCATAGACAATAAAAATGTGGGTGGCTGCACTCTCGTGCTATAGGATCCTGAGGAGTGTCAGAAGGCTTGATGGGGAGCAATCTCACCAGTTTGCTTTACAGTAGATAGATATTTGAGACTGTCAGCTCTCCAAATTCTAGAATATGTTCACCACCCCCAAAATGTGGTCTGGCTCCACTTTCTGTGATCATATGACGACAACTTTTGGCACTTTTACATTTCTATGAGCTGTTACGAAAAACCTGAAGGTTGCCAAAGGTACGCTGTCACCTCCCACACATTGTAAAAGCAGATCAAAAACATGTCCAGAGATGCATCAAAGAATAAACACTCCTGGATTTTTCTATAATAATTAGCAAAAATAAAAATAGCCTGACCCATTTGCTTATAGGCAGAAAACTGAGGAGCAAATGGACATGGATCTTGCTACTAATAGAGGTCAAAGCTCAGTGAGCTACACAGAGACCCAATTACAGTCTTAATGAGGTTCAGATATAGGCTGCAACACTCTGAAGCCAACTTGATTTGTAAAGGATTTCCAAAATTCTGCACAAAGGTTGTATTTCTTGGAGAATGCCAGTCTTGGGGGGAAGGGGAAAAAAAGACCCTTACCTGTCCTATTTCTTAAGAACAATTTCACCAGTCTGCCACCTGCTAAAGATAATGAATTATAATTGTCTACTTCTGCTACTAAAGCTTATATTTTAAGCTTCTGAAAAGAAAACATACATCACAACTGAATGGTGCTCAATACCTTGTTCCAGATGTTGAATGCCACACATCTATAGAGATGTGGAGATCATAATTAAAAATAAATGTATATTATCAATTCCTGCAGGAGATAGTAGGAGAACGTGGTGTAGTGGTTCAGGTGCTGGAGTAAGAGAGGAGAGACCCAGGTTCTCACAAAAAATCAGCCAAAGGACTTGGGGCTTCACAGCCTAACTCAGCATCAGGTTCTGTGACAAGGCAGCTGGTTAACAAAACCCCTCATCTCATCAAGCATTGATGAACTTCACGGTAAGAAGTAGGCAAGTGCAGTGCAAAACAAGTGAACCCCGCCAGTAAGCAAGACACAACTGCAACAACTGCAGGAGATACTAGAAACCTAGCCCTATGATCAGTCTTGTTTTCTCATCTTAATAGTTTCTGAACAGCTTTAAAGTTTCTACTCCCTAGCCCAGTGTTTCTCAACCTTGCCAAGTTTAAGACCCCATGCTGGCTGGGGAATTCTGGGAGTTGAAGTCCACCCATCTTAAACTTGGCAAGGTTGAGAAACACTGCTCTAGCATCACATTTCCATTCCATCATCATAGTGTTAAATATTTGTTGTTGTTTAGTCGTTAAGTCGTGTTCGACTCTTCGTGACCCCATGAACCATATTGCGCCAGGCCTTCCTGTCCTTCACTGCCTCCCTGAGTTTGCTCAGTTTCATGCTCATTGCTTCAGTGATGCTATCTAACCATCTCATCCTCTGCCGTCCTCTTCTCCTTTTGCCTTCAATCTTTCCCAGCATCAGGGTCTTCTCCAAAGAGATCTCTCTTCGCATTAGGTGGCCAAAATATCTGAGCTTGAGCTTCATTATCGATCCTTCCAATGAGCAATCAGGGTTGATTTCCTTTAAGATTGACTGGTTTGACCTCCTAGCAGTCCAGGGGGCTCTTAAGAGCCTTCTCCAGCATCACAATTCAAAGGCATCAGTTCTTCGGCGCTCAGCCTTCTTTATGGTCCAGCTCTCACAGCCATACATTACTACTGGAAAAACCATAGCTTTGACTATGCGGATCTTTGTCGGCAAGGTGACGTCTCTGCTTTTTAATATGCTATCTAGGCTTGCCATAGCTTTCCTCCCAAGGAGCAAGTGTCTTTTAATTTCATGGCTGCAGTCTCCATCTGCGGTGATCTTGGAGCCCAAATAAATGAAGTCTGTTACTGCTTCCATTTCTACCCCTTCTATTTGCCAGGAATTGATGGGTCCAGATGCCATGATCTTAGTTTTTTTAATGTTGAGTTTCAAGCCAGCTTTTGCACTCTCCTCTTTCACCCTCATCAAGAGGCTCTTTAGTTCTTCTTCACTTTCTGCCATTAGGGTGGTATCGTCCGCATATCTGAGGTTGTTGATGATTCTCCCTGCAATCTTAATTCCGGCTTGTGATTCTTCCAGCCTGGCATTTCTCATGATGTACTCTGCATATAGGTTAAATAAGCAGGGTGACAGTATACAGCCTTGTCGTACACCTTTCCCTATTTTGAACCAAAGTGTTAAATATTATGTACAAAAAATACTGATAGAATAAAAGGATCTTAAAACAAAAGAGAATACCAAATACTAGTCAGCATTTTGGAATTAGTTGCACAATAAATGAATTATCGGTCTGAAAAATGATACTAAAATCTTAAAAATCACATGATACAGGTGATGATATATGGAACAGTGTAACATATATGCGTTTGGATGAAACATTTAAAAACACCAATATTATTGGTGATTTGAAGAACACTATCTCAGCTGAATTCTACTCTACAGCAAGTTTTGTTTGCCAGAAATCCTCAACTGTTGTGGGTGAAAATCCCTGTAGGAACGGATGAATCTGCTCCTTTGCTATAACAATGCTCTGCCATTTTATAACTTTTATTTCCACTGGAGCCAGGGATGGGGGCCTTTGGAAATTCTCAGCCCAATTTGTGGGCCGACAGCCCAATTTGTGGGCAATTTCTCTAAATTCCTCTAGGAGAAGGAGAAATTATCCAATCATCTAAGAACTTCCCTTTAATGATGGGAAGACCACTGTTGCCGAACAAGAATTTGGTTTCAGATTTCTATCTTTGGAAGGCTGTAGAATCAGGGGAAGCCCAAGGTGCTATATATCTCTGAACGATGATTGTAAAAGAGAGGATGTTCACACCAGCTTTTGGCCATCTGATATTAAATCCGTGCAAGAACGCTCCACTCCACCCAGGAAAAATGTATTATAATTCTCTATTTTAAGGTTTTCTAAAATAAATTCTTTTTCATCAAATGGAATGACAACTGTTACCAAAAAAAAAGAAGAAGAAAATGTTGCTGCCCAGCACTAATTAAAACAGATTCTGTTGTGGTTGAGAATCATTGTAAACCATATATAGGTGAAGAGTGCAATAACTGTTTGTCTTCCCATCTTTTTCCACCCTGACAATCAGCAAAAACCTGCTTCTGTCTATGGGCAACAGTGCATGAAAAATGCATCCAAGTATTCGACCTCCAGATCCTGTCGCTGCCAAATATGCCACTTGTAAGGACCTGCAGGCGCACGAGGAGGGCAACGATTGCATTTTCAAGAACCCGAGAGACAGAAATGGAAATGGGAGAGAGACGGTGACAGGGGGATAGAAGGTGTTTAATGAAAGCAGCGGGTTGGAATGGGGAGATGAACTTTACACTGGCCATAAGCTTTGTCAATGTTCATTCCTCAAAAAGCATAAAAACAAAGCAAGGACTTTGCTGTGTTTGGTTTCTGGAAAATCAGCATTGTGAAATAGCTCATGCAGTAAAGATATTTTTTTCACATGATAAATGTGCTTCTCTTCTCGGGCCCAAGCATTATTTTTCTCATGCCAGCCCTCTCCCTGCTGTTCTCCATGTCAGTCTTCTTAAATATAAATGAAACATAAATGAAACTCTTCTACTATATGTTTTCACACACACAGAAAGATTTTTTTAGCCCCCCTTTATTATTTTTATAAATAACTCAAGGCGGCGAACATGCCTATTACTGCTGTGGGGTGCAGGACAGTTCTCCCCAACAAAGACACCTGGAATAGCAGAATTGCTATGTTGTAGGGTTCTCCATATCATTTGCCCAATTATACCCTTGACTTATATATTAATAATTAAATGAAATGCCATAAAGATGTCATCCATTCCGATTATTCCATTCTCTGTAAGAAACTAACTTACAATTTCCCCTTCACCAGAACTCCTTTCCGTTCCGGAAAGTGGGGGAGTGTGACACAGGTGTAGGCCACAATCTTGGGCCAGGGGCTTATTCAGAATGTTGACAGTCAGGGTATACTCACAAAATATCTAATATGGGAGATTTGCTTACTGACAAGTCGGGAATAGTAACTCACAAATCACCCATTTCCTGGAAAGCGAGTTGTATCCTGAAGGTTGTTATCTATAGTCCCAGTGGAAGCACTAGAAGTCCGAAAGACATTCCAACAAATAATACAACAATAGGGGCTGACGCTTTATACTAAGGTGGAGCAGGACACCTGGTGGGCCCCTGCCAGATTTCTCTCCAAGGCATGACAATAAATCCAGCTCTCCAAAAATGCGACTTGGTGTTCTGTAGCTAGCTGACAGCAGGCTTCACAGACTGACATGGACAGATAAGTAGCTTTATTGCAGAGAAGAAAAAAGTCATATGCATACAGAAGATATGGATGGATGGATGGATGGATAGATGATAGATAGATGATAGATAGATAGATCTCCTACCCTTTCAAGTCAACAGGTATTTTACCCTTTTATTTAAGCCCATAGGAAGCAGCTGAAGCTGGAGTATGTTTCCATAACTGCATTTCAGAATTGCAGTTTCCTGCTTTGTGGGTCTTCAAACCACCAAGAAAGATACCTGGGGCACGCTAGCATCTGCAGGTATCAAGTTGCCTACTCCTAACCCTTCTTCTTCCTGGATAATGAAAGTTATGTAACCAAGAACCTCTTTCTATTTTGTTAACACCTCCATTCAGATGGTCTTAAACCTCATGGTGAATCATTTCTGAGCAGCTGAGAAACTCTTCTCCAACCCTATAAACAGCAAATGGGGGGGGGGGAATATTCTATTTCAGGAAGTTCAGATATTGAAAGAACAGTCTGCCTATCAATCCAGATAATAGGTAGAGAAAACGAAAGACTGGGAAGTCAAAAGCTGAGGAGGTGGGCTTTTATAGGAGAGGAGAGTACTCTACATTTTGTCTTTGGATTTGTGTTTTCTTCCTCCATGACTGGCTGCAAACAAGAGCAACCAGGCTGGAGTGCAATGAATTTGGACAACATGCTAGGATCAGTAAAGCTGGTTTATGATACAGATCTGCTTCCTTCCTTTCTTGGTGTTTATATGAGACCCTGGCCAGAAAGAGCAGCTGACTGGGATCACCCAAGTATTCATTCCTTCTCCCTTTTCAATTTTCTTCTAGAAGTTCTCTGAACCTCTGCATATAATAAAGATGTCAAATTCTGGGATATTTTGTGGTAATTCTGGGAAAGAGAGCTGATTTTTCATGTACACCTCCCCGCTAGGTCAGGCTATTGAAAGAAAGGGGGCCACTTTTTTCTTCCCTCATAAACTTCTTCCTGGAAATTTTCTCTCAGATAAATTGGTGATAGCTTACTAGTCAGCTGTGCCCAGGACTTGTAGGGAAGATGCAAGAGGAGAATGGGAGGAAGCTGGGAGACTCCTGGTGGGAGTCAGTGGGATCCAAACTGCTACACCCTATGCACAATGTCTTTCCAGGCCCATTCAGGACACTGGAAGGGAGATGGCACATTCTTTAGCACTCTAATTATCTAGGCAAGTGACAAGTGAATGATTCACACTGCCCAGAAGGACAGAAGAATAAGAAACTAGTCAGTCAGTTGTCTTTGGAGGTTGGACATGGACGTGTATTGAAGGTAACAGTCGAGGCAAAATGAAAGAAAAATGACTTTGTGCTCTTGAATGCAGATATTAGTCAGGATTTAAACCCTCTTTATGTTTCCAAAAATGCTCTACACATCATTATGGACAGTTCAGTGTCAATGTCTCAGTTTTTCCTACCAAGGATAAAGCAAATGGAATACCCCATTATGCAGGCATCTTAAAGAAATGAGAGCAAGCACAAAGATAAAAGCAGTTTTGGAGGTCATGTATTACATCACACACTGGGGACATGATCCACTTTGTAAGAACATAAAAGTTCCCTTCAATTGAGTCAGATTCCTGGTCTCTCCAGCGTGCTGTTGTCTGTGTTTGCAACAACTATCCAGGACTTCAGACACACATTTTTCACAGATCTCCTTAGAGATGCAACAGACTGAACTTGCTGCTTCTACAGCGGTGGCAGAAACTGAATGTGGAAGCACTAAATATAAAGGATGCAACCAACCCCTGAGTAATGCCTCCACCATATCCTGTCTACCCTTTCAGATGCTCCTCTGTTCCCATCAGCAGAACTCCCGAAAAGGAGAACTATACTTATGATAAATACAGTATCCTGATTGGATTGTCTCCCTTAATATCAAAAGAAACTGCTTCTTTTTCACAATCATTCAACCAATATGCTTGTTTTTCTATGTGAGTGAAAATGGATGGATGGATGCATGCATGGATAGATAGTTATACCCATTCTGTACCATTAGAAGGAAACTCCTATATTTTTCAGTTTGGATGGCCTCTTTCCATGGTTAATTAATGATAAGCCAAGTTAATACTGCTTTCAGATCAAGTGTAGAACTTTACAGTTGGACAGACATTTTCTTTTACCCGCTACCTTCCCTGGTATTTTCTCACTGCTTTATTGTAGTCATTACTATTGTTATTGTGGAGTCCTTGGGGTTCTCTGAGCTTGGTTCTTTTCTTGCAAACATTTCATTACCCAGCTAGGTAACATCTTCAGTGCTAGCTGAATGAATGAATGAATGAATGAATGAATGAATGAATGAATGAATGAATGAAACGTTTGCAAGAAAAGAACCAAACTCAGAGAACCCCAAGGACTCCACAGTTCAACCCTGATCTACACATATTCACCTCTGTTGGTACTATTGTTATTGTTAGTATTCTTATTTATTAGAAATAAAATTGGTTACAGTTACATAGTTACACATAGTCTTTTGATTTAATAAAGCTAGGACATCTCCATTTAAAGAGCCCCAAATTCTGGTCAATGACAAAAATAAAGTTTGGAATTGATTTGCCCAACACTTAGTGGGATTTATTTCCAAGTGAAAGGACACACGATTCTAGGCATGATTATTCCAAAGAAGGCCCCTCTACATTAGTAAGATATGCCCCCTTCTGTGCAATAAAGATATTATATATACTTGGGAACAACAAGTATACCATCTTAAGCATAGATTGACTTCTGAGTCAAGCTGAACAGATTTTGTACCCCTTTCCTCCCCTCCATGATAATCTCATTCTCTGAGTGTAGAATATCTGTGTATTTTAAGCTCCTGCAGAATAGGAAATATATATATATTTATTCCACAGGAGCTATTTTCTGTCTATTTACTCTCTCTGGCTCATATAATAAGGGAAATAAATACATGAGGTTGTATATTTCTGCATTATTCATGGTGCTTTGCTATATTATCAGCCAGGTAGCTGGCTTCTTTAACTCCCCATGTGATTGGCAGTCATTTAATTTCTTTCTTTCTTGACTTCCTTTCTGCTGAACCTGCTTTTCATTACTGTTGTCAGATCTCTCTCCTGCCTGTCAGCTGGCACGGCCTCCTTTTCCCTTCCTTTCTGCTTGGTGAATTTGGCGGCTTGGGTATAATAAACCAGGGAGTTTTAACCACCATCATCAATTCAAAGGCCATATCAGGCTTTGACTGGCACATCAAGGGCCATACCTGAAAAGTGGATGTGACCCAGTCCTATTCAGGGAACATGCCTACGGTGTATAAATAAGTCAAATTCATTTGTTTTTAAATGAAACAAAAGGATATAATAAATATCTGTTGTGTAGTATGGGAGAAGAGAAAGAGGTGGGAAAGAAGAACTGAAGGTTTTACATACCACCGCCTTTCATGACACTTGCCAGGTTACTGGATTCCCAAACTAGAAATCAGAGGTGAAATTCTGTAGATAAATTTTGTTTATTGGGGGTCTAGTGAGTTAGACTCCATCCTGTCTCAACTGAGTTAAAAACCATTCCAAAGTGCCACATTTTATATTGGGCTTCATGTTGGAGAGCAGTCCTTCTCAACATGTCCACTTACAGTATATATATAAGTCCTATGAAGCTGTAATGATTTATAACCATAAGTGTAAATCTGTTGCCCTAATTTCTTCATGTGCAACTCCCAGAATTGACAAGCAACACATTGGCTGGGGATTTCGGGGAATTATGATCTCAATATATCTTGAAGGCGGAAATTTTGGCAAGGCTGTTCTATGCAGTTATAGAGTTGGATGAACCAGAACTATCTTACTTTCTTGATTATGTGTGCAGGCAAAGATTTCTTTGTTATCATATTGATTCAGCCATTTCCTCACTGGATAATATAGTTGGATGGACTTAGCTGGATTTTACTTGGTTCCTATTTTTCATGGTTTTATTTTGTATCTGTAAGCTGCTTTGAAGTCTTGATAGTGGAGAAGAGTAAGCAGGGAAGGCTGAATCAATCTATTTTCTCCTGGTTTCAGTTTTGCACTTCTACATTGCTTCTGAAATTTAAAACTTCAGGAAATATTGCACATTTTAACACTATATTTTACTTTTTTTCCCTATCAAAATATGAATTTTGCATTAGTTGATTCAAAAAGCTAATCTGCAAGTATGAAATTCAATGTATAACTATGTTACCATACACAATTAGTCAAGGAATATGGAGCAGGTCATTTAATAATTCAACTGACTGAATATTACAAGCATTTTTACTTTTAGTTCTGGTGTTCCCAAGAAACATGACTCTATACAGAAATGCTTATAGTGTCTCCATTTTATTTTTATAAAGTCCTGCCTTTTTAGTATATTTTAAAACTTTTAAATTATATTGTAACCTCAAATTATTGTTTTTTTTCTTACCATTTTTTTTACTCTGATGTACTGGTTCACCACAGTCTGTGTGTGTTTGTATTCAGCAAAATAATAAAACTGTATGTACGTACAGTATGTCTGTATCTATGCCTATATCTATTCATGTATGCATTATGTATGTTACAAAACCTGCTAGATGGTTCCCTCCAGCTTTTACAAGAAAACTGGAGGATTTGGGACAGTGTTGCTTTGTTGATCTTTAGAAAAAAAGATATGTGATAAGGGACTGATATGTATAGGCAGGCATTTTGTGGAGGGAATGGATAGGAATAAGTTTTAATTTCTCTTGCCTAAGTCTGGAACCCAAATGAACTTAGTGTAGCATCTTCCTTACCCAATGGAGAAGTTACAGAGTTTGCCAGTGCAAGACGTTCTGATGACCATCAACCTGGATGACCACTCAACTTAGGGGAGATTAGACCAATTGAAAAAGAAGAAGGCTGTTAATGTCTGCTAGTCATGATGGCTATGCATCTCCAATATTGCAGGAAGCACGCCTCTGAATATCAGCTGCTGGTAAGAAAGCAGCAAGGGTGGTACTCATACTGCTTGGAGCAATACTTGGCTATTGATGAAAACAAGGTATATTGGAACATGGCATGTATAATATGTATGTTCCCACAGGGACCAATATCAATGGCTACTAGTCAACTGATCATGGAAGTAGCAAATAATCAGATGGCTCATCGCTATAGGGAAATACATACAATAGGAGGGTGCTATTACCAAAATGGACTGCATGGCCACTGTGTGAACAAACTATGGAGCTACAGATGCCTTGGGTTTGACCCAGTACATCTCTTCTCATGTTTTTGTCTCATTGCTAAGACTGTTCCAGAAGCTAGTACTGATATTTGTTTATGATCTATTATCCCAGGATGGCAACCGAGCTGAAGATGCAGCTTCCAGTCACTGGCTTTTAACTCCCATCAGGACTGAATGTACGTCTTTGTGTATATAAATCAAAGTTCTATGTTAAGAATTGTCTTTTCTCTCCCCTACTTTCCTGGACAAAATACTGATATCTAAGGTCACAGTGTAATTGATACCAATTTCACAAACAGTTAAAAATGCAAAATGTAGATGCTAAAATCCCAGCTAGGAAATATGAACAGCAATGCTGCAACTTTTAACTCAAAAGAAAGAATGGGAAAGTGAAGTCCTTTCTTAGCCCACAACACTACTATTTAAGGCACATCACGATCAGTTTCCTGCTATGCATGTTAAAATAACCCCACCTGGTCAACCATGTTGTGGTTCATCAACTGACCATTTTGTATACTGAGTCATCCAAGAATCATGATCAAGGGAATCTTTTGTACTCATGACATGTTTTACATACCATTTTAACTCGTAATGTGGTTTTGGTTTAGTGTGCGGTGTGAACTCATCCAGTTGTGATTTATTCAATAAGCTACAGTTAAGCAGACATGGAGAAGAGCCATGTGGATGCTGTTCCTTCTTGACCCAGCATGCCTTTGACAGCACTGGGTATCGAATAGAGCAGAAAGACTTTTATGTATTTTCCACTACTATTCTCATTCACTCTCATAAAAAATGAGAAATTTCAGTTGATGAGAATATCTGTAGCTCAGGTTAAACTGTGGAGTCCTCGGTGCTCTCTGAACTTGGTTGCTTGCTTGCAGACGTTTCATTACCCAGCTAGATAACATCATCAGCACTGATCATGTTACCTAGCTGGGTAATGAAACATCTGCAAGCAAACATCCAAGCTCAGAGGACTCCACAAATTAGCAATTACTTTCAGAGGAGAAGAAAATGTTGGTGTAATTCTCATGTATGGAGTATGAGGATCCTCAATCTTATAACCTCACTAGCTTTATTTAGCATTTAAACAACATTTTAAAAATGAAGAGGAGGAGGAAGCAGGGAAGTGAAGGGACATTTTCTCTTCTTTGCAAGGGAAGAGATATTACAAGGCAGACAAGGCAATTACACAACATTATTTTAGCATAACATGTAAATTTAGGAAAGGATGGTTTATAACCCATAGTTTATGCCCTTGTTCTTATTATATACTTAACTGCATCAATAGAGATGGTGATTAATGTGTTGTGGAAACATTAAAAAGGGATTGACTCCATCTATGGATCCCAGATTTATACCCAAACTGTCCCGATCTTGCACAGAGTTAACATAACCCCACCTAGTCAATCATGTTGTAGTTCATCAACTGATCTTTTTGTATCCTTAGTCATCCAGGAAGAAGAGCTTGGGAAGAAAGATTGTCTGAATAAGTAACTCTCCCTTACTATAAGACCTGGCAGCAGAGAAGACCACTCTCTACACAGAAATACATGCCCAGGGAATGCCTCCTGCTGCTTCCTGACCAATGTGGAAGGAGAAAGCGAAGTTATGAAGCCTTGCTAGTATTCCCTTAGTGCAGAGCTCAGAGATTATCTGGTCTTTCTGGAGAAAATTGCAAGGCATTTTTTTATTCCCCAAATGGTGATTTTTAACTCAGTTAGTATGACTGTGTGCTGGTAGAATCACTGATAAAGTGATACGACTGGGCTAGTGACTGCTTAGGCTAAGCACATGATGGGAATAAGACCTATGTTTTATGTCTGCCCCATGATCTCCTCAGACAAATTGTACTTGTAGTGATAACATAAGGCTGGAAGTAGCTGGGAAAAAAAACAGTTAAGTTTTGGTTGTTTTTCCACAGGCAAAATCTCTCACAGGGAGAGGAAGCTGAGATGGGTCAAGAGGCTGGCAGGAAGGTCGTAGTGTGGGTTTTGGACTCAAAGTGGGGAAAGGAGAGAAATGTCTAACAAAGAATGGAGTAGGCAGACGTGGGCTGCTGAAGAGATGCGGGTTCCAGGGGGGATTTAAGAGAACTCAAGAGGAGCCCGCATAGAAATCACGAGGCAGAAAGGAGAATTAGGTAGAATGGGAAATGTCTACCTAGCACAAATGCTAAGAGGGAAAACAGGGTTCACTAGCTGCAACATGTTGCTAACTAAGTTTTAACTGAAGCCCTTGATTAACTTTCCAGGGGATTTAGTAATTGTTACACACCTACTTACAACTTAGAATAGGCACACTAACATATAAGCAGAAGCAAAACTACTGCTGGCAGGAAGAAGGTTAATCACAGACTGATAGGCTTTAACACATTGTTACATTCATCCTCCTTTGAAGGCAGATGCCAGAAGTGGAAGAGGGGGGATCTAAAGATGAAATCTGCTTCCGTAATTAACTAGATGAAAGTGTGATTTTCATACAGAAACTAATGCCTTTCTATTCTTTATATTTTACCAATAAAGAAAAAAAAATGTCCTGGTTCACCAGAAGGACCTTGAGTGCCGTATCTGGTCTGATCAATCCTGAGAACTCACTATATATGGCTTAGTCAACAACTATGGATAAACCAACTATGGTTTAGCATAAACCACTTCCCAGCAGATATAAGGGGCTGACTGGGAATGTATCATCCAGACTTGCTTAAATATATGTTCTCTAACTGGTTTTGAGAGAAGAAAATAAATAGCCACTTTTATGACATGCTGGAAAGTTTTTTTGCAACTCAGAAAGCTACAGATTGTAAACTTCACACCAGTCGTTAAAAAAAACCCCCAAACCTCATTGTTTGGTGTGTTTTCCTCCTTTCCTATTACCTTTAATACATTTTTCCCAATAGTTTTCACTGTATCTTGCTGTGGTGGAGATTCAGCCCTTCCCTTCCCTTGCTGATTTTATTGGAATAGCAAGCAAACACACTCCTATTTTGCCCTCAAAATGATGCTGCCTTTGTATAATTTTCAGAAGAAAATGATTAACATCTGTTTGCTTGATGGCTTGCATAGAAAAGAAAGAAAAAGAGAAAAAGAGAAAAAACCCACTTACCCAAAGACATTAGAATACATTCACTGTGATTCAAACTGCCCTTGAAGGCGCAGCTTAAAAAAGCAGAGAAATAAATTTGACACCTCTTGGACTCCGAGTTCGGACATGCTGCATTAAACTGTTCAAAATTAATTTAATCTGAGCATGGAGAATAATAGTCTTTCAGTTCAAGGTTCCTGATAGCAGCAATTTGCACTCAAAAGTGCTTCCAAAGGAAAAGAATAAATGAAAGATGACTCTCCAAAACCGGAATGAGCAAATGTATTCAACTCAATAAAATAAAATAAAATAAAATAAAATAAAATAAAATAAAATAAAATAAAATAAAATAAAATAAAATAAAATAAAAACCCTCTTGATGGTCCTGTGAAAAGATCAGTCCTAAAAATGTCTTTGGGGAGCTGGTGAGTTGTCTGAGAATGTTTGAATGGAGATTTTTTCTCCTGAAAAGCCAGTCATTCTTGGGGTTAAAAGAAAATGTGATACAATGTCCCCCCTCCAAATAAAAACAATGAAAAAGGATGCTTAATTTTTTCCCCCTTAACTCATTCTCATTCAAATGTCACCAGAGAATTTGCTTCTGTAATTTCTTTCAATGGGGAAGAGAATTTTGGGTGAAAGTGCATTTTGGTGATATTCTCATGATGGACTGTGGCACTCATAGAGTTATGTAGGGATGAGGTAGGTAGGTATTATGTGTGAATATGCTCTTTCCTTTCTCTAGCAATCTGCTGGTTCCTTGCTTTCTTATGCTATACCAAAATAAGACATTATAAAATGTCTTGAGATTCTTCCTAAAGTTACTTGATCTACAATACACTTTGCGTGCCATCCTTTAACTGTTTTTCTTAACTGAAACCTCATTCCCCAGCTGTTTCCTTCTGTTCTTTCTTCCAGGGTTCTTCCTCACCAGATAAGAGATAGGTGCCCCTTTCTCCCGTTCACTGATCACTTTCAAAATTCTCTATATCCACACTCCTTTGCATCATAAACTCTAAAACCCACAAATACCCAGGAAATGCTAAACTTCTCTAACATTTTCAGTATCCTAACTCTGAGAGAATGACTATCAGTTCCATCATGAATACCTGGGGATTATTCTGACCCATAAATGGTTAATTATTTCAACCTACACAAACTAACCCCTAGAATATGTAAATTTTTAGTTTCTCCTGCCTCTAAGAATTTATCTCCCGAATGTGCTTCAGAGCCCACAGGAATATGGGTGGTCCCCAGTTTAAGAATGAGTTCCATTCCCAAGGTCTGTCCTTGAGTCGAACTTGTACGTAAGCCAGAACAGTATTATTGTATAATACTGCATGAGTAGGGTTGTGTAATGAACTTGAACCACTGTGTATTTAACTTGAACCATTGCATATTTAACTCAAATTTTGCAACAATAGGATCCGTTCTTAACTATGGGTCGTCTGTAAACCAGGCGTTCTTAACCCGGGGACTACCTGTATCATCGCAGCATCTGCTTCCACTACCTTAAAGCAGCCATGTCTTTTCCCAAGGATCTTTTGGAGACCAAATTTGAAGCATTCCACAGGTCTCATACCAAGCTACACCTGGAGATCTTCATACATTTAACCTTTGCATCCAAGTGTGGCTCCTAACCACATTTGGCTCAATTCACTCAGAAAGCTCTCTGCAGTTAGAGATACTTGCGTTCAGCATTTCCACATACTGGGGGTTTTCTATGTACATTTTAAAGCATACCTGGTTACAAATCTATGTTGGACTGTCCCATTGGGGCTTGTTTCTGAGTAGTCAATATAGAAGTGTATTGTGAAAAGAAATTGCGGTTATTAGATGTTTTGAGCATTGTTAATTTAAAGGCAGTCTTTAAGATCCTGTGATGGAATGGTTTGATGAAGGCCGCACTCGGGGAGATAAGCATTTCCTTAGCCTCCAACAGGAGTGTGGGAACGTTAAGAAGATGAGACTGGCACCACCCTAAGGAATTCACGGTGTTTTGGCTGGCTGGCTGGCTTGGGAAGTTTAGATTCAGTCTGGAGAGACTGATGTCAGGTTCAGCCCAAAGAACTCCACGAGACAGTATAGATACAGTTCTGTTGCATTTATTAGCTTCCACCTCCAAGACAGAAATTTCTCCAGACTGAATCGACACTTCCCAAGCCAGCCAGCCAGCCAAAACACCGTGAATTCCTTAGGGTGGTGCCAGTCTCATCTTCTTAACCTTCCCACACTCCTGTTGGGGGCTAAGGAAATGCTTATCTCCCCGAGTGCGGCCTTCATCAAACCATTCCATCACAGATCCATCTATATACATTGTAATAAAATAATAGGACATTTTTTTAGAGAAAATAGAAAGGATAAGACAATTCACCAGTACCTAAATTAGATACATCAAAAATGTCCAAAGCTAATGGCAAAGACATCTCTTGGCCTTTGAATATGGTTCCAGGAGTTGCGTGCCAAAATATATTTACTTTATATGCCATTCCAATCTAGCTGGATTCTGAGAAGGTTACCATTCTCTTCTTACGGTAAAAGGTCAAAATAGAAGAATTGTGTAATGAAATAAACCACAGCATGAAATAACAATCCTGTAGAAGTTACACCGAGAACAAAAATATCCAAGCAGAACCCAGGGTACAGGTTTTCATTCAGAGAGGGTGGAACTAGGGCAAGGAAGTTAGAACTATGTTTAAATATAGTTGCTATCATTACTCTACAATTTGCTTTTTTTTGCAAATCTAAAATTCACAGCTTTTGGAAATCTCTAAGGAAGGAAATCCAAGGCTTTGGTTAAGCATCAGTTTAGAGAGTAATAAATGCTATTAGCATCCACCTCTTTTTCATCTGTTCTGCAAAATAATAATAATAATAATAATAATAATAATAATAATAATTCTACAGTTTGGGTATATTCCGTGATATAGCAGATCTGTGACACTGAAGAAAGCTTCATCAAGTAGCACAGGGCAAGCATCATCTCTCTAATGAATTTTCAATTCCAGTCTCACACTTGCTTTGGGAAATTTGCAAGATGGAAATGCAAAAGATCTTTTAAATTCTTAAACAGCACATAATTTCTTCTGAATTGCCTGACACTTGCTGTTTGTTCTAAAATAATGCAAAGAAGATGGGCTGTGTCAAGAGCCTAAGGAAAAAAGTGACTTGGGAAGGTATGAGAAAGTTAAAAAAAAAAAAGGAAATTATACTAAAACTCAGTCAGGCAACCATTCAAAATATTTTCTATTTAACCAAAAGCCTTCCCAAAAAGTAGCAATGATGTCCAGAGGTGTGAAGGAGATAAAGGGGGTTCATATTTTCATAAAAACACTTGAAGTATTCCGTTGTTTCATTGAGCTTGATTTATTAATTCTCTCGTTTTCTCTCCCCATTCATTTCTATCACTTACAGAGCAGGAAAATATGATTAACAATTCTGGAAATCACAAGGACTGTACAGAACATCAGAGCTGTATGTTGCTTGTCTGCCAGGGTGGTCACAGGGGGTGGTAGAGTGCCAAAAAAGTCAAGATGGCAGGCATGCCCACGTGACTGAAGCCCCACACTTTTATCTGTGTTGCATATGTTGCAAGACACGTGAAGAATAGCTGGGATTTCTACCATAGATCAATCAATCAATCAATTTTATTTCGGTCATAGACCAGCATATAACTAATGACACAGCTCTTACGCTACAGTAAGTATAAAAACAAAAATCATGTTAATAGCATAAAATAGGATGTGGATAGAATTATTGGGGTAAAATTGCAGTGTGAAGATATTATAAACAAAAAAATCCTTTGTAGTTACAGTTAATTTTGCAATAGATAATCTAAATACTGTAATTGACTAAAACAAATAACTATAAATGGTATAAATAGTACTAAAATTTACTACAAGAGTAATAAATTTTTATGCCAACTTGTCATATCAAATCAATTATTATTTGGTCACAGAGTGGGAAGTTAGACTTAAGATTCACACCTAATTAGGGATGTTACAGCGAATTGTACAGATTGTAAAGCAGAATTTAGCTGAGGACAATGAAATAAAATCTGATTGGTCTGATAGGAGCAACTTGAGATAGGAGTAGTCCGGACAACCTGGGTGTTTTTTTATCAAAAAACTGGGATAATAGTTCCTGGTGAGCATCTGCATAGAGAGGGCAATATAAGATGACGTGTTCCATCATTTCAGTTATTCCTCTGCCACGAGGGTATAGTCTTTGGTTGAGGGTTCTACCATAGAGTTGTGGCTGCCATCTTGACTCTTTTGATTCCCCCTCTTGCACATGCCAAACTGTCGAGTTCTTTTCCCTGACCTCTGCCCTTAAATGCAGAGCACATAATAGAGTCATATAAAATCACCTAACTGGGAACTCAAGACTCGATGTTCGTATTCACCACAACAGAACCACATTTGTTTATATAAAGGAAAATATATTGTTGAAGGGCAGGGTTGCACTCCTCAAAAGTTTCAATCATCACACTGGGGCCTGTATAATGTGTTCATATTGAATGCCGAAATCCTGCACAGAGTTTGGTTGTTTAAATTGCAGGGATTTTAGCAGTTCTGCCAAATGCAGGTTAGTAGCCCAAGGCATAAGCAAATAAACGGTTACTGTGTCATGTTAAACTACTGCAGCATAACAATTCCAACGTTGTTCTGAAACATTAGAAGTGACTTTCATTTTACAGACATTCGTCTGCCTTAGCTTTTCTTTAAGTATTTATTATTCAGAGGAGTCAATATTAGCCTGTCCCTACTTCTAAGCATGACACCTTAATTTTGTTATACTGTAAAATTTGATAGCCCTTGTACATTTAGAAACTAAAAGCTGTAACACTATTGTCAGGGATTAAGTGGTTTAAAAGAGTTTAGTCTAAATAACATATCTCAGCTTCAAAAGATAAATGGAGGTAATTAATTCATTAGGTGACCTTTGATTATTACAAGAAGCTCCTCGTACCTTCGGACTACCATTTGTCATTCCATGCAAGTTACAGGCAGTCATTTCAAACTATTAAGAGAGTTCACTGAAGAGATGAGTACTTAAGACATTAATAATACAAGTTGCCACTGAGGGTTAATTCTTTGAAAGGCAGGAGGACTTCCATTTCTCAGAGTGGTTGTTTTTGGAACTGTCACAGAAGAGGAAGCAAATCCTTTCAAAAAATAGTATATATCAATGCTGAACACATGATGCCCTCTGACTGAGTTGGAGAACAGTTTCCAGAATTCCCTATCAGTAGCTGCCCTACCTTGAGATGCTGGCACTTGTACTTCAGCAGAATTGGAAGGCACCAGATTTAAGGAAGCTGCCGTGGATTTACTCTGCTCATTTTTCTGAGTACTCCAAGGCCACCCCGTGATGCCCATCCTTGCTCAAATACATATGCTATTTTTTAGACTAAGGGTCTGCTGATCACCTGAAATCACTTCACTTCATGCAGCTGTATGTAATGGTATGTGAGAAAGACCTTGGGAGATGGGGTGAAGAGATGCTGCCAAGGGAATGGTCAGATAAGAGGCAACATAGCCCACAGCTGGATAGTGGGCTGGGCAAGAGGCTCAGAAGGGACCCTCCCTAGTTTCTTGGGCTGTAAAGGAGACCACAGGAGAACTGGACTTCCAGACTTGCAAGATTCTGTTAATATGGCTTTACAATAAGGTAGAATTAGTTTATCTGGCCGTGTTTCCTGTCCGCTCTACCTGGTAAGGCCAACACTTTATTGCTCCACCGGCATGCGGTGAAGCACGTTGTGGAGGCGTAGCATTTGGTAGGGTCCAAATGACTCACCTGCTCCAACAAAGACAAGCATTTTGATTGCTTTTGCCGCAAAGTGAAATTCTTACAAATAGGCTGTTTCTAAGCATGAAGGTGGACTCTCTTTTTATTATTTGATTATTCAGAAAAGATCTACTTGTCTTGTCAAGGATAAAATAAAGTAAGTAGGAAAATATCAGTACAACTACAAGTATATTATACGTTGCCTTTCCTCTGAAAGTGGAAAGCAGTAAACATGGGTTTCCCCTTTTTTTATCCTCACACCACCTAAAATGCTTTGGACTGGGAAACAGAGACTGGCCCCAAGTCACCCAATGACTTCCATGGTTGAAGGCGAACATAACCCTGAGTGTCCTTGACCCTGAGTTCAGTACGTTCATCTAATGGGTCTCATGGTTAGTACATAAACAGGGACAGATATGTAGGAAATACTGCTTTATTTCAAGAGAAACAACAAGAGGTTAGCTGTGGCATTTTCATGATCAGAAAGGAGATACGCCCTGACTGGGGGGCAACTAGGGCTTATCTTAGCTACACATTGCACAAAGCTGTAAATCACTGGGCTTAGCAAAGTGTGTGGTGAGAACCAAACCTCTCTCTTTTGGAATATGAGGCATTAAAGCAGCAAGCATTATCTGGAATTCAAGACTCAAGAGCAAGATCTCCTTGGTTTAAGTACAGGTCTCGTATCTTGAGACAATCCAGAACTTGCATTTCTATGAATACAATTTCCATGCAAAAGTCATAGATATCTGTGTTGATCTACCTCAATAGATAGGGAGAGTACAAAAAGTCTAACCCTGTATTTTGTACAAATCTTAAGAGAGAACACAAGAAGTTTTTGATGGAGTTATTTGCCTTAGATGGAAACAAACAAAAAGTTTTCTGGATATAAAAGCATTCAAGATCAACAGTCTATATTCTCAACAAGATGCTTTTTTTTCCCAAGACTCTAGCATGTAGCCAATGATTGTATGAAGACCAAGAATATAGCCTTATTGTCCAGGATAGACCTCAAATAACCTCCAGAAGTGACACCCTTCAAAGGCAGAAGTTATCAAGTTGGTGGCCCTCCTCAATCTTGCAATAATGACTTAAAAATTGTACTGTGTGCCTTGTGCTGACGGGCTACTTCCTTTCAGACCTGAATTGCTCATCCTTCAGCTTTACAAGGTGACTCCAAATTATCAGGGATACAGAGCAAAACTTCAAGTCACATACTTTCTTACACCACCAGTTGGAGAATGGGGAGAAAAATCCTCCAGCATTTTTTTCCCTACCAGTTCTCAGTGAATTTGTTGAAGCAGAAGAAAATGTTGGTAGGGTACTTCTGGGTGTGGAATGGGATGTTCTGATGGCCAAAAGGGGTGTGTGTGTGAATGTTATTTTTTTTAGTACATATTCATCTTTCCAGAATTGTGCAATTTCTCTGCTTTCCATACTTTGATTAAGGAAAGACACCATATTCCTCGTTTGTCACCCTGGGAAGAGCGGGCAGCTGGAGAAGCTTCAGAGTGATGGAAAGACATGTAACTGAAAACATTGAAATGAATGGTATCTTCTTCCTTTGCTCGAAAAACACTCAGTTAAAAAACTCCACCAAGAATTTGTAGGAAATTCTCAAGACCCTTAAGAATAAGGCAGGAAAAGAAAAGTGTCTTTCTCGGGGAAAGAAAAGTTTTGAGAAACAGCAAGGCTAATTTTAGCCGGCATTAATTTTCAGCATTTTTTTTTTACATCGCCTCTTACCTACCTTCTTTTAAAATTAAATAGACCCAAACATTATAACTTTTCCTCTTAAGGGAATTCCGCCAGCTTCCTTATCCTTTTGGATTTTTTAACTTTTTTCTTTCTTTCAGCATTTCTGGCACTACTACAGCCTTTCTGAGAGGTGCTGAGCAGAATTGCAGAGCACGCCAAGAGTTCCTCCAGTACACAGTAGAGGTTTTATTTTTTTTTCAATTAACCCAACATTAGAATTTGTCTTTTTTTTTTTTAAGCCGTGTCACTAAGATCACTTTCCACATAGAAAGAGAGATGAATTTGATGTTATTTGCTGCCATGCATTTTAATATTGTACTTGGGAAAGTGGAAATCAAGAGACAATATTCAAAACAAACCAGATATTTTAAAGCTGAACATTGTTTTCCTACCCTGAGAACTGTCATTACACTTACCATATGTAATGCTCAGTTTATCTAGCCAGGGGTCCGGTAGAAGCTGTAATTATGTCATGCAATCACGCCATCATTATGTAAATGATGTCGTGACATGCCTGAGATGACTTGACCCCACCCTTATCCCCCCGCTGATACCCATATCTCTAATGCTGAGAGATATTATATAGCACAAACAAGATATCCTGTAATCAGGCAGCTTCCTATATCACTTTCTGTGTGATGAAGAGTAATCAGGACAATGAAAACTTCAATCAGTTCCAATAAAACCTGGTTGTTATTTTAGCTGGGTAGTAATTGGATTATGATGGCTTTTCAGATTGTAAAAGCACTATGACTGCTATATTGTGTCTTAGACAAGATAATTAATTGTAGAAATGCACAGGATTAATCTGTTTTCTGCAACTGTGTTGTCTCATTATTTGTCTGGCTAAGCTCTTGTCCTGATAGACATCTAAGGATCTAGCTGTCCTTGAATGATATCAAGTCAATGGCATAATAAGATGCGCAGTGGTATAAGTTGCTAAGAGGACATGTGAAAGGAATTTTGAAACTGTGGTCTTTCTGCCCTGATGAATTGGAGTAATCTTCTAGGCGGTTTTTTACACACATGACCACAATTTCTAAAGCTTGGCTGCGTTCACGCAACATAATCAAATCAAACCTTACGGTCATGGACCAGCATAAACACAACATAGTTAATATCCAATGTAGTTTCCTTTCTTTGAAGTCTTGAACTCTTACCCCTCAAAGGGAGTGAATATGGAAACCCTGAAATTGTCAGGACATTCTGAATAAAAAAGCAAATAACTGCTTATAATATTGGAAAGTTTTATTGTTTAAAATAGGGCTTGAACCTAGCCCCTCTGGATTGTTCAGCAAAACATGGTTAACAAAACCATGATTTGGTGCAATGCAAAATACCTCTGTATATATGTAGAGATCTCTGACAACCCATTCAGTAATTTTAGGAGAAAATTCTGTTATCATCTGAGAATATGTTTTTCTTCTCAAGGTTCTTTAAAATTACAGGAGTGTTTACTCTTCTTTTCTCTCTCTCTCTCTGTCTGTCTGTCTGTCTCTGTCTCTTTGTAACCTCCCAGAGAAAAGCTTTGATGTCTGGGACATTTATGCATACTTGTAAGAGGCCTCAAAGAATATTTTCAACCCCTAAGTCCTGTGCTGAAGGTATGGGTTTCAATTAGAACCCATTAGCAGACTGAAGCTTACTGAAGAACTAGGCTGACAGAAGGTGAATGCAAACTACAAATAACCAATTTCAAGATCTCTGCAGAGGTTCAGTCCCTAGATAATTGACAAAAAGATGGTAAAATCAGCATTGTGAGAAAACCTCCATTTGTGTACGATGCCTCTTCGCCAACAAAAGTGTCTGTACAGAAGGATTAACCTATTGACAATGACTTTCAAAATCCAGACTCATTTAATAACAAGTGCTGAATATGTTTACTTTCCTAACTCCCACATTTCACAATAAAGCAAGCTTTCTTGAAAAGGTCAAAATGCATGAAGAACTGAATCTCAATGGGAAAACATCTAAAAACACCTCTGAATAGAGCACTTTAACTCAACAGAAGCACTGGAACTAAATCAGCTTTGACTCTTCAGATGGGAAGAGCATTCTGCACACAAAATTCTGAGGAGATAAAACTGCCAGCATTTTTGCAATGATACTGGCTGCACATAAGAAAGAAATGGAGACAAATTGTTAATCACCATGGCCCATGTTCATAGTAACCCAGAGAGGTCAATTTGCTTTTACATGATCAACACTTTTAATATTCTCTCCTCCCTCCTCAAGCTCCTTTTGCATAAAATATACATGAACGTAGTCATTGGAGTTTGGGGAAATCAGCATTTTCTAGATATGAATTAGGATTCTGCACATAGTCTTATGCAATTGCTAGGATAAGTAAAGAACAACAATAAGAAATGTTTTACTGACTTTCACACTCAAGGTTGATTCTTCTGAAATGCATTCCTGAATATGGATATTCAATGCACGTACACATACACACAGGTAGTCCTCGTTTAGTGACTACAATTGGGACTGGCAACTTGGTCATTTAGCAAAGTGGTCGCTAAGTTAAACCATGACTGTGCTTATAATCCTCCTTCAGTTTTCCTTTGCTTTACAGACTTGCAAAGGTCAAAAATGCGAGGACTGCTTGTAAAGTTTTATCACTGTCATAACTGCAAATGGTCACTAAACAAGGCAGTCACTAAATGAGAATTACCTGTATGTTCTCCTTCAAAATAGACATATTTACTAAGAAGGATGTAGGTAAGCATCTCATACAATAAAAACAGAACTGATAAGCATTTCTTGGCTATCCCTTACAAAAATTAACCTTCCAATTCCTTTTGTCTTACTTCTGATTTCTCTTCGGACATGAAAAGTTATATTTAGTTATCTTGACTAATAACTACCGATTAGCTCTATCCTCCTGGACCCTAACCTAGCTTAATCCTGCTGTATCACATAATCTTCCTGAACTTGAAGAATCCTCAGAAGGAGAGACCCCTAATATTTATAGGTGTAAAATAATCAATGGAGAACCACCACTTTCCCAAGGCAACAAGACAGATAACCATGAGTAGAAGCCATGGTTTTAATGAAATCAAAGTATTCTTATTGCTATTCCGCCCCTCTGCTCAAGAAACCCCCTTGATCAGTCCAAGACTTCCAGAGTAAAGGTTGGTATACCCCAGCAGAACAGTGAAGGAGAGGAACAATAGCTAAGTGGAAGGATGAAGTCTCTGTTCTTGAGCCCTATTCAAGATGATGTCTCTTGATGGTATGTCAGGAAGAAAAGCAATCCAATGCTGAACTGAGGATTTGACCATGCTGAAACAACATCCTAAATTTCTGTTCCTGTCACTGCTAGATAGCTCTGCTAAATCTTTTCTTGATTTCCTGATCTACTAGATAAATCCTTGGCCTTTTCTGGTTAAGGCCAAGTTCTGACCTCAATAAGAAATATTTAGAAATGGAACATGCCTTTTTAGGATTTTATTGGACCAACCTTTAAGTAGCGATGTCAATGGTACACATGCAGTATTGCCCTTCCAGTCAAAGTCACAGGACGACCCCAAAGTTTAAAACAATTTCTCTCCTGCAACACATTTCCTAAGTGAATGATGCTGCTAAATTATCTTTTTCATCCTTTAAAGTTCTATTTAAAGATGTGCTCTATTCTCTTCCTCAATAAACACGTTCTTTTCTATATCTTTTTCTAGTTTCCTCCACCAACACATTATTGCATAGCTACTGCAGGTGATGGCGGCTCTTGAGATCTGTTATTATGTTTCCAATAGGAATAAATAAACAAGTAAATGGCAAAATAAAATATAACGAGCAGAGGTTATAGTCAAAAGAATTAATGGGACCTTTTGCGCCACACACTGAAGGAATGAACTCTTACGGGAATGGCACTGTTCATAGTGTAATTATTACTGTCTGCATCTTCTGCATTTATTTCATCTGACCTCACAACTTACAATTCCTGAATCTTTACAATTAAATATCTCATTATAATATATTCACTGTTCTAAATCATGGAACTTTTTGTAATGGCTGCACTGAGATTCTGTCCATTCCCGTTGTGCCCAAGTGCTTTTCCAAAACTTTAGTGATGGCATCAAAGTGCACCAACCATTATTGGCACCACAGTCACTCTCTTTTTCCATATTCACTCAACCTCTATTTGAAGGTCTTTATATTCCCTTATTTATTTTTTAGTTCTTTCTCATTGACCTGCTTATCTCCAACGTTAATGATTCATACTTGTTTCTCTGTAACCACGGTGATTCCTGACTTATTATGCGCTAAATGTTTGTCAGTTTGTATTTGGAAGTCCCACAAGATGTTGTTGTTGTATCTGAAGTGGCCATTCAGGTTTGTGCCATAATAAATTTGTAAAGTTGCCGTAAGACACTTCATGGTTTTGTGCTGCCATGGATTAATGGACTATATTTTCAGATCAGCAGAAACAGAGAACAAAATGAGCTGCGAGACTATGAATGCTAAAGACACATTTTAGTACCAAATGGCAGACTGCAGTGATAGGCACAAGGAAAGAGTGGCATTACTAAATGGCCATATTGTGATAGTATTGTATTATTTGCAAGAGGTTGTTCAGTAAAAGTGGGTGGCAATCATGTACCTTTTTAATTGCTTATGATTCTTTTTTTAACAGAGCATGTGGCGCTGATTAACAAGCCAAACATGCACACTGCCATTTCAAAGGAAGATTATTTAAAAAGAGAGAAAGTGCTAAATTCAGCTTCTTGATGCTGCCTTTAATTTGGCATTCAAAAATAGCTGGAGGAAGAGAAAGCGTGCCGACATCAACTCCAAGACTCCAAAAAGCTAATGAATATTGGAAATGATTTGTGCCTACAGAATGCCAGGTACAATGTTCTTGCTGTATCTTTGCCTGGATCCTAATATCATCCTATCCAAATGTGGTTTGATTTTTGGATGTTATTGGCTTGTGTGACAGGGTTTGTGGCTTAGCAGAGGGGCGGACAGTCTGCATCTCAGGGCCTTCCTATTTGCTGTTCTCCACAGCCCCAAGATAATGCTGCTGAAATTAACAGGTATAAAGTGGCTATTCCAATTCAGGAAGTGGCTATTCCAGTTCAGGAATTGGAAACTGGCACAAGAGTTCTCTAATAGGCACTCATAACTTCTCCAAATCTCCAAAAATGGACTGAAATCAAATGGCCAGCATCTGGTCATTTCTTTGCTGAATTTGGGGGCCATGTGGACAATTGGAGGGCTTTCCAAAGGTGGATATAGAAGCATTTTGCTTTTCGGCAATTTTCCACTCCCATTCCCACCTTTAAAAACCCTCCTCCCCGCAAAAGGAAGAAAACTAAGCCCCCAATCCCTCAGCCTTGGCCATCCCTATGATGTCACCACTCTTCCAATGTTACATGTGGTCCTCTAGCTAGTTGGGAGTGCAAAGAATTCTTAAATGAGTTGACTCAAGAATGTTGCCTTCCTCCTCTTAGTTTTAAACAACTTTTCAGACTAACATTCAGTGTGGAATACAACTGACATTTGGATCACACTTTCTTTCAATTTCATAACACAATTCTTGGCTCAAAAATTATATCTAATTGTATGGTTGAAGAAGTGGCCTACAGAAAAAGTGTTTTTGATAGATAGATATAGATATAGATGATAAAGATAAAGATATAGATGTAGATACAGATACAGATATAATAATATATAAACTGCATTACTGCACTTGTTGGAGAATCCCACTTTTGGATAATTCTGGAAACTGAAAGGAGGTCAGCCATTTTTATTAACAAACAAATACATTTGGTATGCAAATAAATATGTATTTTTAATACCAACTAAAATCTCTTGTTGTGTGCTTTTTAAAAAAATACACACACCCCCACACACAAACCAAGCTTTCAGGGTAATACAGAAGTTGGGTGATACTGATTTATGAATGAATATATGCAAAACTGACCCAAATTAGATGTAAATCAATGCATCCACCTCTATGAATCACCTTTAAATGTTAAAATCCTCATAATAGCAATATGTCATAAAGGAAACCATTCACAGCTCATTTTTGCTTCTACCAGATGCTATGAGATAGATTTTTACAGATAACTTGCATTTTTAACCAAACATTTTTGGTGACACAACTAGCAATTAAAGTATTTCGCAGCTTGGGAGGAATTTTAATTCTTAGCAGATGGCTGGGTAGTGCATTGAGGCCTTCCTTATCAAACAACATCAAAAAATCTGGAGGCAGTAACTATATGTCTTTCATAGCAATTAAAGTCAACAAATATTTATTATGGAAATTAAGCAGCTGGGTTATATTTTATTATTAAAACAGACTAGGATCTTATTTATCTTCAGGCGTCTTACTTACAAGTAGATTGTGTTGTATTCTTTTATCCTTTGAAAGCAACATTTTGCCAACAATTGGATGAAAGAATGAAATCAACTCTATTGTTCCAATGTGACCTTTTCATAGGCACCTTATCTATCCAGAGTCTTGATTAAAACTTGAATGTGAATGGGCTACTCCAAATAAATGTATTGGTGTTGGTGTCCAGTATCATTGGGCCAACACTGGTGAATATGGAGTTTGATGGGAAAAAATGGTCCCCCCCACCAAGCCAAACATTTTAGTAAAATTTTGATTTGAGTTACGTACTATGCTTGCTTATGAGATGACAGAAATATTCTGGATTTTATTGCATGGTAAAACAATAACAAAATAATTCAGCCTTTTCCCGCCCCATGGACTTTCCTTATGTCAATTAAATCACAAGGGAAGACTTTAGATTTAGATAAGCGAGAGATGGAGAAGTGTATTCTCTCATAACCTCCACCACGTGGCAACCCTAAGGTATGCTTGAAAACATCACCAACATAATTTCTAAAGGTATTCTAAATCATCCTAAGAGAATGACATAGAAAAATGAGAAATTAAGTAGGGGAAATTGAGTAATTGGAAAACAGGTTTTAGCATAGTGGTAACATCTGTCTTTTATTAAAGGGAAAGAGAATGTCATTTTCTTCCCCCTCTCATTCTATCCAAGTTCTTCCCCACATTAACACCTGTGTGGGATTCAAGGGTAAGTCTCTCTGTTCATGACTTTTGAACCACCACACTTGGACCTTTGAACCACCACATTTACACCAGCTTCTCATTGTGACACTACCCTTTGTTAGTTTTATCAGTGTCCTAGCATGCTTGCTTGCTTGATATTCACATGCCAACCACTCTTTTTAAGGATTCAGGCAGCTTACAGTAATATGTTAAAAAGCTCTTAACATCAAATATCAAAAGATAAAACAAATAAAAATGCATTAACCACACATATAAGAATCTGCTGTATGCAAGCTGTATTCAGAAACCAAAGCCAAAGCTAATCATTATGGCTTAGTACAATGTGTGAACATTGCTCTGTCTAGCTCAATATTATTTACATCAGCCCCCTCCAGCCTGATGCCCTCCAGAATCCAGATACTTTAGACAGTGGTTCAAAAGTCTAGATCAAGGCTATTACAGTCCAACACATTTAGAGGATAACTGTTTGAGGAAAGCTAATCTGTATAGAGTAGCAGCTGACTTTCCAGATTTTCAGACAAACCCTATTTCTAATTCTCTTTAGAGATATCAAGGATTGAATCTGGGATTTTCTCTCTGTCTCCGCCACTGAACTACAGCTGTTTCCCCAACAGGAAGACCCTGGCTGGGCTGGATCATCTAGTTTGTCCATAATACAGGCTTGTAGGAGGCCTTCTTAGAAGCTGATATGGCAACATTAGAGAGACGTAGACCTGTACAGTTGTGTCTTTAATGCTCGCTCACTCTCTCTCATGTACACGTACACACAGACCTCTTTTCTTCCACTCGTTTCTTGTAGAAAGGAATCTGTCTTATATAAGTTGGACTACTTGTTCATCTAGTCCAGAGCTGACAAATCTTGCAGGCAGGAAATCTTTAGGGTCCTCAGCAGAAATCTTTCTCTGTAGATGATCTGCCTATTTTCTTACATCATCTAATATTAAGGAAGGAAGGAAGGAAGGAAGGAAGGAAGGAAGGAAGGAAGGAAGGAAGGAAGGAAGGAAGATGGATCTATGGTAGGCTAAATGGAATTGAGTAGTTTATCATTCATGTGTTGCGGAAACCCAGTTAGCACCTTCACATAATGTTGCGTGATGAAGGACATCAGGTGAAACCATAATATAATTTATTTGTTCAAGTAAACAAAATGTATAAATTTACTTCTAGCTAACATGATAGGAGCACTTCAGTGTTTGAGACATGGATTCTTTAGTTCTTCCCAGAGGTCCTGGAGAGGGAAGTTAGAATCACTGGACATGGAAAGCGTATGGTCTGTCATAACTGCCTGTCTCTGGGATTTAATCTCTCATAGAAACTTAGCAAATGGTAATTTTTAAAAATAAGAGTCTTTTTTTTTCCTGAATGTGCTAATGTTTATTCATGAGAAATACCTGTGTGTGTGGGCGAAAAGAAAGAGAGAATGAAATACTGTAAAAGAAATCCTCACCCTTAATCACACCTTAATAGAAAAGTAAATAGGAAAGAAGGAGTGGGTAGGAACTGAAGCTATTGAAACCATGATTCCAGTACTTAAGAAAGCATATTCTCATTGGCACTAATCTAAAGAACAAAAGAGCATGCTCCCCCCCCTTTTTTTTTTGTTTTTAAGAAAAATCACTTTTGTGCTTTCTAAAATCTCCAGTTAAGAAGGTGGGATAACCAACAGGTGATATTTAGTAGCAAAATTGGAATCACAGATTTAGGAACTCCCATTTTTCTTGAAATTACAGAAGAAACAATGCAAAATTACTCTTTTCTAATGTATTCATGGAACAGGTCACAGTTTACGAGATTATACAGTTGAGCATTTTACTGTGCTAGAAATTAGCATGTTAGCATGGAGTTAGGAGAAAGTAACCCAGATGGAAAAGGTCTTTAAAAGGTTTTTAAAGCACAACTATTATGAGAGAGATGGGAAAGCAGATAGACTCCTGAGTTTAGAAAGGCCTAGTCATAAAAGATTTAGGAACTTTCTATACCTGAGCAGGAGCATTGCTTATGTTGATCTTGAATTATTACTCCTGTTTTCATGATCACTATTTTTTACTGAATTCCATAGAAATATCACAGCAATTTACAAAATTAAAAAGTACAAGATATGCAGACAATACCACCCTAATGGCAGAAAGTGAGGAAGAACTAAAGAGCCTCTTGATGAGGGTGAAAGAGGAGAGTGCAAAAGCTGGCTTGAAACTCAACATTAAGAAAACTAAGATCATGGCATGTGGACCCATCAATTCCTGGCAAATAGAAGGGATAGAAATGGAAGCAGTAACAGACTTCATTTATCTGGGCTCCAAGATCACTGCAGACGGAGACTACAGCCATGAAATTAAAAGACGCTTGCTCTGTGGGAAAAAAGCTATGGCAAACCTAGACAGCATATTAAAAAGCAGAGACATCACCTTTCCGAAAAAGATCCATAATCAAAGCTATGGTTTTTCCAGTAGTAATGTATGGCTATAAGAACTGGACCATAAGGAAGGCTGAGCATCAAAGAATTGATGCCTTTGAACTGTGGTGCTGGAGAAGACTCTTAAGAGTCCCCTGGACTGCTAGGAGGTCAAACCAGTCAATCTTAAAGGAAATCAACCCTGATTGCTCATTGAAAGGATTGATAATGAAGCTCAAGCTCAGATACTTTGGTCACCTAATGCGAAGAGAGGACTCTTTGGAAAAGACCCTGATGCTGGGGAAGATTGAAGGCAAAAGGAGAAGGGGATGGCACAGGATGAGATGGTTAGATAGCATCACTGAAGCAATGAGCATGAAACTGAGCAAACTCAGGGAGGCAGTGAAGGACAGGAAGGCCTGGCGCGATATGGTTCATGGGGTCACGAAGCGTCGGACATGACCTAACGACTGAACAACAATAACAAAACAGAAATTAAAAGGACTACAAATGTCAGTATAAGAGGCTGGAGTATGAACATTTGTCCCAACAGGACTTTGGGAATGTTGGGGTCTCTAACGCTGGACATCTTCAACAGTTATTTCAATTGTTCCCCTTATCATCTTCCCACATTGCGGGCAAACTCAGGAAGCAAGACAGATTTCAGAAAAGCATCTTTAATGCTAAAGGTTAAAAACATAATCTTGAACACTCTAATAGTTAATTCCTAAGGCAAATTAAGGTGGAATCTCTTTGAAACATTTCCTTTCTGTGGCTCCCACTTCTTAACTGAATACCTGCACCCTCTTCCCACAGTCTCTCCCAAATTAAGAAAAGGGGAATCACACTGTTGTTCAATGTGCATGCTACATTCAGGCTTAATATGGCTTCTTAGTTTTTAGTTTATTTATGTTTTCTATAGTACAAAGGTTTCACATTATTTGGGTGTCATAACATTAGTTTGCAGGAAAGACCACAGTATCCATATAATATATGGATACAGAAAATATATCCTTCTTCTCAGAAATGGGTAGCTGAACACATGCCTTAGCATAAAGTCAATTAGGAAAAATCAAAGCTATTGCCCGCAAACATAACTGAAAGTGAGTATGAAACAAATGGGTGGGTTAATGGAGTGTGAAAATATTTAAGAATTTACATTACTTATAGAAATTCACATTTAATTAGAAATAACCACATCAGATTGGTTAACTGTATTGGAAAGATTCAAAGGAATAAGGAAATATTAAATTTGTCATGGCTGATGAGAACAAGTGTTGAAAAATGATTTTTATTTCTAAAATTTCATTGTACTTATATATCGTTTGTTTTAACTCTAGTTAATTTAATAAGCCATAATTGGGTAGCCTGACTTGACAACGAAATAAACCATATTATTGCTGTTGGCTCTAGACTTTGCTTGGATGGTCAGGGACACATTCCCCAAACTTCATTTTGGAAGCAAGTTCAGTAGTTAAAGCATCAGAAAATCGATGCCTTAAGCATATGGAAAGCTTTTGGCTCTCCAGAAGCTCTCAAGGCAACAGAGGGCCAACAATTTGGGCTGTTCTGGGGCCAGAAAAAGATATGTGAAGGCTGCAAAGTGGCTACAATTCTAGTAATAATTCTCAGGAAATGATATCTGACTTGCAATGATTAATTAATGAATTACAAAGGGGGAAAACTGAAACAAAAGAGGCACCTGATCTACTTTGTAGAGTGTTGAGAGATTTAAATGTGCTCCATTTCTGAATTTATAATGAAGCAAGACAATGCATTTTATGCAAGTTAAAGTTGAGTCAGTAAATCTAAAGAAGTGGTCGACTCCAAAATACCATTTCCTCCCAGTCATAGGCGCCTGCGGGGGAGGTAAATGTGGGTAATTGATGACATGTGCAGGAAGGCGTCATCTGCAAGTGACATGCCTTACATGTTTGCATTGGACATCGTGAAAGTATGTAATTGTGGGGTTTGGGTGATGATGTCACCATGCATGCACAGTCATTTGATGGTATCATAGTTAGTTATGGATGTCACTGCTACTGCTACCAACTGCAATTTAGAGCATAATGCTTCAGTTCTAGAGGCAGTAGATCTCATGGTCATCAAGATTAGTAACTGCCAATACCTCTCACCTTCATGAATTTGCCTAGTCCCTCTTCCAACCCTTTTAGTGATAGGCACAACTGACAATAATGATTTTCACAATTTCACAATATAACATATAAAGAATTGCTTCCTTTTCCGAGTCTTGAATCTCCCCATATTTAGCTTCAACAGATGTCCCTGGGATCAAGTATAGTAAGAGAAGGTGGAAATAATCCTTTCCTTATCAGAAGTATTCAGTGTCTGATGGAGTACTAATGTGGTTAAAAATAAAGCAGATATAAAGCCTAGAAATCCAAGGGACGGAGTAGACAAAATGCACATTTTTTAAAGAAATGTTCAAAACAATGGCAGGTATAAGGCTACAGGAATACAAACACACACTATGAGACTTCTTTGTTTGTCCATCTCCATCTCCTGACTATCAATACAGGCAGTCCTTGACTTATGACCACAATTGGGACTGGTACTTCCATCACTAAACAATGCGGTCATTAAGTGACTAATGACCGATTTTGCGACCTTTTTTGCCATGGTCATTGTGAATCACCACAGTCATTAAGCGAATCCAGCTTCCCCTATTGATGTGACCCCAGGATGCTGTAACTGTTGTAAACACATGTCAGTTGCCAAGTGCCCGAATTATGATTACGTGACCACGGGGATGCTGCAATGGTCATAAGTGTGAGGATCAGTCATAAGTCACTTTTTCCAGCACTGTCATAACTTAGGTCATTAAACAAATAGTCACAAGTCAAGGATTACCTGTAAAGGTATAAAAACTCATTTGCATCTCATTTTGCAGCAGTGATATGAATAAGAGGCAGCAAAAGGAAGGAGGAAGAAGTCATTACAAGCAGTAAACCATGTCTATCAATGGCAACAGAAATGAGTGAAGGATCCTGTTTGATGGCCAGAACTTTCAACCATCAGAGGGGAAGAAATACCAACACTGAAACACTGATTCTTGGGTTTGCAGCAGCTACAATTTCCTAAGAGCCAGAAAA
Source organism: Python bivittatus (assembly GCF_059951505.1). Classification (NCBI taxonomy): domain Eukaryota; kingdom Metazoa; phylum Chordata; class Lepidosauria; order Squamata; family Pythonidae; genus Python; species Python bivittatus. The sequence goes on from NW_028277110.1 coordinate 930,636, forward strand.
AACAAAACTAACATCGGAGTGTTAGATATTTGTGAATAAAGCCAAATTTCTTTCTGATTCTCTACTCCCCCCCCCCCCGCAAGGAAGAAAAATGGAGCTCTTTTTTGAAGTTTGCTGTCACATTAGTTCCAATTACACACAATGATTGTTCCAATTCAGAGGGAATCTATAGAGAAAAACTGAAAATCTGTAACAAGATGGCGGCTCCGTTTCCCAATAAATTCATTTTATGGGTAAAGTATGTGTTGGAACAATTGTCTAAATAGTATATTTCTTCCTTCCAGATCACTTTCTCTATTCCCCATCTATCTATTAGTTCCATTGTAAAAAGATAGATTCTTTTTCATTATGATTGGTAAAACTTTACACAAATAACATCTGCTGTTTAAATCAATGCTGGATAAGTAACTGACATTTCCAAATGTAACTAAGGCTTAAGGGTATTAGAATGTGATTCTGGTTTAAAATGTTATGCTCCAAGTAGCATTAATACTGATTAATTTTATTACAATTCTCCTGAAAATATGTATTTTTTAAGACTGTGAGAACCATAAGATAAGTCATCACAAAGTATACTAACGCCATGCATAGCATGCTGAATCTAACGGTACACATGTATATAGAAGATAGTCCAAAGATAGGAAACCTGCTGTTCCCCAAACCTATCAGTTGGGACCAACACTAGTTGAGTCAGATAGCAGCTGAAGACCAAAACAGGCATCAGCAAATGTCCAACCAGAAAGAAAATTGCCATAGCTTAGTGGTGAAGAATATACTTTGTATGGGGGAAAAAAGCGATCTCAGGTAGCCTTCTTTACCATCAGTGGAAGGTCTTCCAGAAATGGATATTCCACAGTTGATTATCTGATAATGATCTGTCAAGGCAGAGAGGTAAGTCAGTGTCCTAGAAAGAGGCGGACTTGGTTAGTTATGGTGGGCTACACAGCCTCACAGCAATGAGAAAGATGCAGCAAAGTCCCGACTTTATATTAGATAGGTATCAGATGTTGCTGTAGCTCCTACCCAGGTTTTATCATTGGGATAAATCCCTTATCCTGCAAATGGGATTGGGAGTGGCTCAGGATTTCATGGTTGTCATGAAAACTATGACCTTGTCCTACATCATCACAGGCCTGACCCAGAGAAAGCACACATTGGATCTGATTTATACTACAGAGCAATTGCTCTCTGTCTGTAACTGAATGTAACTGCATCTTACTACTATGGCAAGTCATGGAAAATAAATAGGATGGAGCTAGCAATGGAACTGCATTCAGATGGGGCAATTTAAAAGAATAAAAACAAGTTGGCATCATGAAGTAATACAACTGAAAATATTTGTTATGACTAGTTAGAACTTTTGGTGGTTCCTTATGCAAGGAGGATGAAACAAACAGGAACTGGAAAATTGACATTTTCTGAAAATCTTCACATTCAGGTAGCTGTTGTTATGAACTCTGTAGTCACATTCAAGAAAAACAACCTTCCTTCAGAACTTTCAGAATTAAGCTGTGGTTTGCTTAACTATGGTTTGCTGATTTAACCACAGTTGACTAAATTCACATATGTTAAACCAAGCCAAACCATCCAAACCATATTACAGTTTAGTATGATGGTTCAGCTTAATCACCACAGGGAACGACTCTGCAAAGCTTCAAAGGACTGCTTTGATTGGATCACCCTACTGAAGCAAATTTTCAAATTAATGCTCAACTTAACCTTCAAGACTTTGAATAGGGGCCTGAAAGTTGACTGGCTAAATACGTTATCTTTGGTCAAACCTTCCATCTAAGCATCACTGAGGTAAACTGAAGGCTCTTTGCAATGAGTGAATGGGTGCTCCCAGCTTCTGAGGGCCTAAAACTTCATTAAGAATGGGATGTGGCCAAGCAAAAGATATGAATATTCTGTACCACCCTGTCTCTATCACCTGTTTATCTCTGTGCCATTGTATCTCATTGTGACAGCGTGCTTCTGCTACCTCAACTAATTAACTGACTTGCTTTTGGGAGGGTGGGGTGTGGGATTTTCAGAATAAGAGAATTTTGATGGACTGGATTAATCCATGAATTCATAAAACAATCTGGATAGGATAGGAAATGCTCCTTATATGAATATCTAAGAGCACTTCCATGAAGGAAGTCAGGAGGAAAGGCAAATTAAGGGGAAAAGAATAGAAAGGAGCAAATTTTTGTAACCTGGGGGGAAAGAAGGGGCAATTTACTTTTTTTGAAGCAGCCAATAGAGTTTTGTTTTATTATCCTTTCCTTTAAAAAAAACCCACATGCACTCATGCCTCAAAGGAACTTGCCCTCCTCCTATATTTTCTTTCAAGGAATTCAATTATCTGGCCACACAAATAATAAAGAATATTTGCAATGCCACCTATCCTGGAAATCTTTCAAAAGGAATAAAGAACCTCAGGTACAAACTTAGCTAAACCACTATCAGAAGCCTTTTAGCCTTTACACATAGATTTCATCACACATTTGCCATGTAGATTGTGTTAAGCAAATATTCTTTCTGTTGGGCTATATTTTTAAAAAGGACTTTATTTCAAAGTTGCTGTGTTCAAGTTTAGGTAAAGTTGAAGAATTGGTGCTGTAAAAATCAATGAGATCATAATTATCTTTAAATACATTTGTTTGTAATGTAATGGTAAAAATAATTGGCCCTTTACACAGCTATGTCAGATGGGTGTGAAGTGACAGGCAAATCTGAACATTGGAAGTTCCACTATAAGCTAATTACATCTAGTAATTTAGTTGGGAGGAAGACTAACTTGAAAGTGAATCCAATTTAACGGTGGGAAGGTTGTTATAAGGAGTATCTCATTGTGAACTCAGAAGTCCCTTAAAGTGCTAATTTTTCACTTCAATAACTAGGTTGCGGCAGTGAAGTTTTGAAAATTGTTTAATATTCACAGTGTATTGGTGGTGCTAAGAAACAGAAAGGAGGAGAATGAGGATCTTTTGAATTCCAATTTTATGACAACTATTAAAACAGCTGTGAGGAATCAGTAATTTATATTGAAAAAAAAATCCCATCGAATTGCAGTTCAATTTTGGTCAGGCTTACAATGCAAATAAAATATACAAAGTTTGCAGTGACAAGGGGGCACCACTTGTGTGATTTGGAATGAATCCCATTAAATGGAATTATTCTGAAGACTTTCTATTGGAAACTTGAAATTAATCTATATTTAGGTAGGATTCATTTCAACTCAGAGAGGGCTGTAGGAATCAGCATGTGGGTCTTGCGTTAGGGGCTGCCTAGGATAAGAAATTACCTTGCAGATGAGTGGTTTCTGCAAAATGCAAGCGGTGCTGCAGACTGAAAGGTAAAAGCAACTCGCTTGCTCCCTGTTTCAGACTTCGCCAGTTTGTTCTCCTGAATTTTTACATGAACTGGCATACAATTACTGAACGGCACAATCTGAATTTTGCAATGAAGCCTGCACCTAACCGGGGCTTGGGGTGGGGTAGTGAGCAAACAAAAACACATTTCTTCAAGGGGAATCACTTTTAGGCAGAACGAAAGGTATATCGTTTAAATAAAGTACGCTCCCAAATGCACATTAAAAATAACAGCATGCAGAGATATCTAAGAATGGAAAACATGTATTATGCTGGTATTGGAACAATTCCTAGGGTTTGGGATAAAGCTTGAGTTGACTCTAAATTACCATCATTTGCTAAGTATCCTTCAGAAGAGAATATATATACTTACAATAATACAGTAGTACGAAAACCTAAACTGTTCTTTCCCCAAAAGGGGTAGGCACTGCAACTCTGACAGCATCAACTTGGAACTGTAATGGACTTATACACCATTACATGGTTTATAAATTGCAGTAACATGGTTTGGTTTTGACCTGTGACTTGGAAATCATGGTTTATATTTGACATGGTAGATAACTGTAGACAAGGGTGATTTATTCAACAAATCATGGTTAAGCAAACCATGGCTTAGCCTGATGGGTGTGGCAGGTAAAAGATTCAGGCAGTCTTCAGGTAAGGAGATCAACTAGTATGTAGGTATGATGGACACATCATGGGAAAATTGAGTTTCCTTGAGAAGTCCATAAAGCTTGGAAAAGAGGAAGGAAAAGGGAAGAGGACAGCCAACAGAAGGTGGGTGGATTTGATTATGACAGCTATGAATGCTGGAAATCTAAAAAGCCAAGCTGAAGACAGATTGTTTTAGACAGACTCTATCCATGTGGTTGCTAAGAGTTGACACTGACTTGATGGCAATCAATCAATCAATCAATCAATCAATCATGTAAGCTCAAGCTTTGCAATTTTTCAATCTCCCCCATCTCCAGTTAAAGGACCAGCCAATTAAATAATGGAAGAGTCTATCTTTAGAACAGTAACAGAACAGGGACACTGTTTCCTTTAGCCCCATCTGGATAGGGACACCAATTATTGATATGCCTTTCGCATTAGTAAACTGTCAATCTGCACCATCATTTTGAGGCTGGGCACACTAGTTTTCCTTTCCTTTTCAATGAAGGCACATATGTTCAGATATACAAACAACGTCTCTCAACAGGCTATTCCAAATGCTTACTCTGTTTTCCCCTGAGCAAACCTTTACCTCTTCAGTCTTTAACCTCCATGTATGATATTCAAGATACAGTAAATGAATTTTAATCACCCAATATTTTCACTTGTATTCCAAGCAACACAAATTAAACTAATTTATAAGGCCTACCATCCATAAAAACCATTGCTATGAAACCAGTTCTCCAAATTCCTGAAAGTGTTCTTTTCTTTTGGAAGAGGCTCCTGATTACTTTATCTCATTTAAAGTTTGCTTTAAACATTTTTATGTAATTTTTTCTAGCAGGGTTTTGAATTTACTTTAGTGCCATGAGTTAATGAAGGGTGTTGCTTTCCCATCTTAATCACACTTAATTTCCATGGCTGATTCCAGTTCCTGATCTGAACAAACCTCATGGGAAGAATTACTTCAGAATGTCATATCATACTGTATACACAATGACATTATGACACAAATGTTAATTTGACATCATTTTGGTTTGTTCCAGACTCCTGTGATGACATAAAAAGAGGCAACCTTCTGCATACAAAGAACATACCACCCAAACAGACAACTGATGGAAACAATGCCATAGAGAAGACGTTTGGGAGAGAAGAGAAGAGAAATATCATTAATTCTGAAAAATCTGTTTATAGTTTGGAATGCAAATTAATGTTAAGCCATAGGGCACAAGAAATCTCTGTACATACACTAAACGGGTGGAGAATGGATGAAATTTTGTTTGCTGTCCTTGAAGTTGTACGTCGCAATGACTAATGCCTCAATCCAGCTGTTGAGCAGGCTATGGTGTGCTCAGTTATAGACAAATAAGATCTCCCTTTTGGGGGTCAACTCATTGTTGAAACATTAGGAGGGCTAGCACCAGCAAGGTTTATGAAGTTGCACAAAGGATACAAATCAAAAGAAACTTGGGGGGGGGGGGAAAGACTTTGACAATGTCTATTCAGGACACGTTATCTAGTTCATGCATCACATGAAGCCAGAATGCAGCGAACAAACCATTTGTAGCTAGGTTTGCACAACACATTGAACCATTAACTATGGTTTACAAACATTAATAGTTCAGTTAATATAACACAATGATATGGTTTGTTTTGATTTAGCATATTGTGTGAACCCAGGCAGGATCTGGGAAAAGACTCAACTAGTTTTTGCAAAAGAGTGGATAGCTTTAATTGTGGATCTTTCAGGTCCTGGGGTTAGTACATTACAAAGACAGGGTTTATTATGGGATTTTTACATGAATTTGCATGAAAACTTTCTTGAGAATTAAAGCTTTTTTATAAATTGGCTCTGAGATTCTCATTCATAACCAGGATTAATTCATCAAAGAATTAAACATTTTAACTAGGTTCCCAATCACACCAAGCCATGTCTTTGTATATTGCTTTAATCCAGCAAGTGTGGTATGTAAATCATAAGTTTTGGCTTACAATACTGTGTGAAGCCCAAGTAGAGAATACTTAATGGTTAAAAAGCTTGACTTCAATGTACTGCAAGAACAAAGTCTGTGCTTGCAGTAAATTCACTACAAGCCAATGTTTGCAGCTACAGAAAATTGGCACACTCAATGTACAATATGAATTGTAATATATTACTATCTTGGAACACGGCATGCAGAAATCTTAAAGAAACAATTGATCTATCCATCATTTACTTTGTAATAAAAACATTACATGTTTTATTTAATTATTATTTACAACACAGAGTATACTATCTCAAGGGATCAAAACAAGTGAAGTTCTGAATAAAACACATACAGTAATAAAAAATTAATTAATAAGCCCTGAGTAGGTTATGAAAGTCAAATAATATCCACATATGTATTGTCCTCTTTTCTGCTAAACCTTTTTTCTGGCATTTCATAAGTATTACTATGCAGCTAGGCAAGGATTTTTGGGTTCATAATACATTCTGCCAGTTCATTGCTTCATAGCTTTCCATATCTATAAAATTTTCTTGTGAGGGATTAACAATAACTGTCATTCATCTGGATGGCATTGTTGTGAATTCAATCACTGAATCACTCATATTTATAAATCTCATCGTGGTGGATGTATTGTCAAGCCTTTAAACAGTAACACATGGCCACTGAAGCAAGATTCATACTGAGGTTCATTATCAGGTTTAATGCTAAGAAAAATGATACAGAGTCTTGGAAACTGAATAAGCAAAACTCCAGCTCTCATTTATTTATTTATTTCAAAACACCCTGTTTTCTTTCTCGGCCCTCAAGAGTTCCCTTACAAGTGTCCTCCTTGCCATTCAACTGTTTCAGTCATCCTCAATATACATTCACAAGGGGAGAGATGTTTGTCATCATATAGACACAGAATGATTCCTCCAGGCCCTCCCCCCAGAGGATTTGGAGAAAACCTTCAGACAGTTTAAATTTTAAGGCAGAACTGGAGGAGAAGCTGCAGACTGAGGCTGGGAAAAGAGAGGATCCAAACTGTTTCCCAAAGCTCAATTAAAGTTGGGATTTCCAAGTAAAAAAAGGGAATTCAGGAATAGTCTGTCCTCACTTCAAGAAAAAAAATACTGTTTCTGTAGAAACAAGTAAATCTGTCCTAGCCAGGTTTTGGGATAGAATGTCTCTTTTTCTCTGTGTTAACTCAAGTCTAACTTTCATATTTATCTGTACAAATTAGAAAATTAAAAGTGTAACTTCATCCTTGCATTCTATCCCTCAGGCTTAGCAGGAAGATCATTTATAATCTTCCGGTGGTCTCTATATTAAATAGTATCATCTCAAAGCAAGGAAACACGTGCAGCAGACTGGCACCAACTTGTGATCTGCTTGGAATGACTTTGCAGCTTTTGTATTTTGCCTTTTCTTCTTTTTCAAATAAAGTTTTATTTTGTTTATTTATTGTGAGATTAGTCTACCTCCCAAGGAATGAAGGAAAGGCTGAAGCCTATAGTCATACGCTCCTAGGCTACATATCCAAGTGGCAGCATTACTGAAATGATTTCTTTTTCTTTCTGCCTCTTTGTTTTGAACTTTAATTGCCAGAAAAGGAGCACAGGAATCCATCTCATTCACATACTGGGATTGGAGAGAGAAGATTATGTGAGGTGCTCTTTGGAAAATAGGTTATAGCAGTGGGAACTACCAAGCTGTTTCCCCCACAGCAAGAGATGGGGCCAAATTGTGAAGACCCAAAGGCTGATGAGAGGGAAGATTAAAGTCCCCCCTTCTCCTCTAGAGACTCAACCATTCTGATAGAGTCATCTTGAAAAATAGTGTGACCAGCAAATTTTATTGCATTAACTAAAACAGCACCTGCGAAGTAATATATATTATAAAGTGCCTTGGGAAAACCCATCATAGCAAACCTGCTATTATTCTGAATTGCACCTCTCCTTTCTGGTGACATGACTCAAAGTGCAGCCCATGCCACCTGCTCTGGGTTTCCCAGTACACACGCGCGCACACACGCAAACACATGAGTATAGATACAACATGAGGGGAGATCAGAAATTCCACTCAGAGATGTCACACATTTCTTTGCTACACATGAGAAAATACAGAGGGCTCCTTTGGCCGTTGTTAGTAAAGGATTTGGAAATAATTTCAGAAAACATGCTTTGTACGTCTTTCCTGTCTTGTTTCTGAAGTATGCTATCACCAGTAGCACAATACTCTAAATAGTTACTCAAAAATATGCTTCACTCCATGCTGCGGGAATTACTGGTTCTGTTCCCACAACACGCTTAACTGGGTCAATGAGGAGTTAGCGTGTCTTGGGAATTCCAAATTAATTTACCAGTCAAGTAATCCTCAGGGGATTTAGCTTTAGCACTAAACAGACCTAATTTTCCATAGAGTTAAACTAATTTCCCCACAATCACCCATGCTGTGGAAGCTATTGACAGTACAATAACTGAACCTTACTTCTCTTGAGATTGAGAATACTTACAAAAGAAAAGAAAAAAAGCAGGGGGAGGCATTTCTATACATTCTTTCACTATGCATTTTCAGCCCCCGTCCCCCCAGTGACAGGCATGTGGGAATGTGGAGTATTGTTGGTATTTTCCCATATACACTGATTTATGGAAGTTGTAACAGGGATCCAAAGCAGCCTCTGATATATCTGCAGTCTACTGACATCTGAAAACCTTGCATTTTTATGATTGCTATTAGCACAGGCATTTCCCTTGGTTAATCCTCCTATTATTATAAATTCTTGGCTTGAGAACACTCTGACAGTACTGGAACATATGTTATGAAGCATATTTTGCAATATCTAAAAATGATTATAGCACTGACAATGAATGATCTGTCTTAACTCACTGAAAAAAATGATTTGCTACCATTTCCTTTTGATCTGCCTGGATAGAAATTCCTAATCAACATGAGATGGTGATGGATAGCTTGCCCAAGAGGAGAAAAACATGAGATTTGCTATGCAAACATAATCATTTGGGTAAGATAGACAGAGATAAATGGTACAAAGTGCGGTTGTTTGGTCCTCTCTAACTCCTTGAAGCCAACCAGGGTACGTAGCAGTCAGTAGAAGTGGTGCAGAAAGACCCCAGTCCTGCCAAGTTGCTCATCCAAGTTGCCCAGATTCTCTATATTTGAATATTGTGCCACATTTATTATGAAATATCTGGCAATATTAAAACATAATAGCTTTCAGGGACAGGTAAACCTGAGCTTGCATCCATTTCTGCATAAAGCAGTGGTATACATATCATTCTATGGTTTTTCCAGTAGTAATGTATGGCTGTGAGAGCTGGACCATAAAGAAGGGTGAGCGCCGAAGAACTGATGCCTTTGAACTGTGGTGCTGGAGAAGACTCTTAAGAGTCCCCTGGACTGCTAGGAGGTCAAACCAGTCAATCTTAAAGGAAATCAACCCTGATTGCTCATTGGAAGGACTGATAATGAAGCTCAAGCTCAGTTACTTTGGCCACCTAATGCGAAGAGAGGACTCTTTGGAAAAGACCCTGATGCTGGGAAAGATTGAAGGCAAAAGGAGAAGAGGACGGCAGAGGATGAGATGGTTAGATAGCATCACTGAAGCAGTGAGCATGAAACTGAGCAAACTCAGGGAGGCAGTGAAGGACAGGAAGGCCTGGCACGATGTGGTTCATGGGGTCACCGAGAGTCAGACGTGACTTAAGAACTGAACAACAACAAATACATATCACTATTCACAAAGACAAAAAAAAAAAATCAAGAGAATGGACCTTATGCAAAAAATCAAGAGAATGGACCTTAATTTCTTCAGCTGAACAATGAGATATTAATATTTTGCTTGGCTATTGAATTTTAGTTTTTCAAATGATGACGTTAGCCCCCCCTCCCCCAAGGAAAAGTTAAAAATGTATAGACTGTATATAAAACAGCTGTAAGATGGAAACCCAAGAGTTCACTAAATTATATATATTACTGGATTCCCCCCCCCTTTCTATGAGACTATTCGGTAACTGTTAAATGCAGAGCCACCTATAAATAAATAAAATGGAGAGTTCTACTTTTTTCACCTAACAAGATAGAAGAGACTCCACATTCCTATGTTGTCATGTCATGGTAATATTCCTTAGTTCAGAGCAGTCATTCTAGAACCTGCTGCTAGCTAAACACTGTTAATAGATTTCAACTCCTATCAGTGGCTGAGAATGGTGAAGTTTCCAAAAGATCCAGAGGACACCAAATTACTGGCCATTATTCTTGAGGGACAAAATAATGTTGCATGGAACATCAAAAGGATCTTTCTGTTCAACAAAGCTTCCGTTTAAACACCGCTTTAAAGGAAAACACCAAGTTACAGCAGGGCTTCTTTCTGGAACATTGGATAGGAACACCCACCTCTTTCAATCAACAGGTCAAAACAGCTTAATGGATAGAGGCTCATGTTGAGCAGGATAAAGTCACTGGCTGGGTTAGCTTGGCCCATTTGTTCTTAAAGACATGCTATTTGATTTTCTACTAAGCACCATCTGGAAAAGGATAGGTCCAACATTCCAGATCAAGGTGATCCTTGAAGACAGATCAGAGTCACTTTATCCAGGTCTACAGTACTATAGAGTATGAATTAGCTGCATTTTCAATGTGCCAGCCTCTCAAAATATTTGAAAATTACATTGCCTCTTAGTGGTCTCTTCTTTGTGTTGGCATTCCCTATTCCTTAAGGACTGCAAGTTCACTTCCCTTTTTAAGAAGAATGAGAATAATTTAAAAGTGCCATTCTAAACACCATCAAGAAGACCCAGGACAATAATTTTGTTCTGAATAGCAATATGAAATGTAGAGGGCTTTCAGACCCATTTGCTATGATAATCTTGACAGTAAATCTGCTCAGAGGGATCTTTATAAGCAGTTTCTACTTTCAATTAATTGACCCCAAAGTACAGTGACTATACTGTACATCCTTTATTTTAAAGGATAGTCATTTACTTCAGAAAGATGTCCTTTAGATTTATTTAATTTAATTATTTATTTTCATGGTTTTCCTCTTGAATTTTTCTTTGTAAAGCAAAGTTATAAACATAAATATTTTTTCTTAGTCTTTATGAACCTCTTTCAGATTTGCCCCCTTTTCAGGTTTGTCCTTTATTTTTTTCCGAGAAAATATGGTCACTGACTTGGCAACTGGACAACATAAATGGATTCTCCATGCCCTTCCTATGGCCAAAAGACTGATATTGCAGCACTGGAAAGATAAATGTTTGGCCCCATTTAGTCAATGGATGGAAGGCCTGATTGTATTTGCCACTTATGAGTGGATTGCCTAGACGTAGCCTTTGTATGGACAAGTACAATGAAATATGGGACTCATTTATACAGAATACACTGGGTTAAAAAAACCCCACATGATAGTCATATACATGTATTAGAAATAAATACATACTTGAATAATATTTGCATTAGATAAACATATATAGAATTGTAACTGTTTACTCTTATCATGACATATTGATATTTTTTTTCTTACTTGTATTTCTTTCACTTTTTTGCTAAAGCACTTTCTGTGTTTTTTTTCTACTCAATAATAAAAAATAAATTAAAAAAAAAAAGGTCACTGTACCCCAAAGGCATCCAAGACCCCAGCCTGTGTTCCAAAGATTTGAAGCTTAGGACATAATGAAGGGGAGAGGCTGACGTGATCTATGTGGGACACGGAAGCCACTTTTGGCAGAAATCCCAGAATTATTGTTCTTGTAGTCTTGTTGGAGTGGGAGAGGATTGTGCTATAGTTTAGGAATGAGGGCCATGAAGCTTGCTGAATAATCCACCCAATGATATGGCAAGGTAGAGGGAATAATGAAGGTCAAAAGTCTTAGTCAAATGGAATCAGAGCTTGAAATGAAGAGTCTATCAAATCTTCTGTACCATATTTAAGCCCTGTGATAATGAAAAAAATAAAAAAATAAGCATTGATATAGGGGTCATAAAAAGCACCACTTAGAGAAATAATACATTAAAACTGGAAAGTGGAGAAATCTGTTTCTTTAATGCATCACCTACAGTAATGGCATACGTAACTCCAACCTAGAATCCCACAGTTCTTTCAGAGGCTGTTTTGTAATAGGTAATTCAGGAGAAAAATATGTTCCATTGCAAAAGCTTTTGTCTTGCAGGTAATATCTTTTTGCTTCTCAGCTTGCACAATTTCTCACCAATCACAAAATGAATGATTTTAGTCATCTTTCGTCTTTAGATCTTCCAACAAAACAAAATCTTTTTTCCTCACCAGACTTTATGGCATCCTTGCCATTCTATTATGAGATTTCTGAAGCCATCCTCATGTGGCGAGATAAGACATTTAAGCAGCCTGGATTTTCAAAGAAGGATGCATGAAATCCCTCTACATCTTCTCACAAACCTCCCTTGTTGTGAGACGTAGCTTTCGGAAACCTGTATAATGTATTACAAAATTTTCAGGGTTTTTCCCCCAGTTGGTTAGTTGATTTCAAATAGAGATTTGTTGCCAAATAAGTAAATAAACCACAAGTTTCTTGCTTGGTATGGATTCAGACATTCAGCAATTAGGTTCAACAAATTCTCTGTCATCATTATTTGTGAACCAACCCTAGTTGTTATGTAGACTGCCCAAGTATACGTTTCTTAGAACTTCTCAGTGCAAAATGAGTGATTAATAAATTAGTATTAGTAATTAATGTATATTTCCTGGTTTATCAAATGAACGTCTTAGGATGTTCTGTTCTTCCGTCCATATAATTAGAAAGTTGTGTTTTTCTTTGCTTTTCCAAAAGGCTAAGAAGAAGTTATACCAGTGATGTTAAACTGACCCATACGTCATCTTTCTCTCTCTTTTGCCTTTGTAGCAAATTCTTTGGGGATTATAAACACATTAGGCTATTAAATTCTCAGCAGTTTACTATGAATAGCTCATATTATGTTGGATTCAAGACCCATAAATCCATATCTTCTGGGATCTATATTGTATGCTTTTAAATGGGTGTGTTTGTATGTGTGTCTTTACTTTCACTGTGCAATCTAATAGGTTCTCATGTGTATAGATAGAGTAGAACAAAAATAGTGTCCTATTACTAAAATTGGAGAAAATGCTCAAATCGCACAGGAATTCTTACCTTTTCTTTTTCACTTCTCAAAATTGCAGAAGCTCAGGGTTGGAACTGCTGGATATCTTTTCTAAAAAGGTCTCCCCCCCCCTCCCCCCATCAATTTGGCAGTAAGGAAAATAATCCACACATCACTGATGTTTTTAAGCAATACAGTCATTTTCTTTCATTTTATACAACCAAAATATAGGGGGGGGAAATCAACATTTGTATGTATGCTATGTTTGCTTTGTACGTATGTTTTAATACCAGCTGTTGTCATCCTATTTGTGTGTTTCCAAACTTGTCTAGTTAGACACTGTGAAAATTGAACTCTCTACGAGATAGGTCGTCTTCAATTTGGTCTTCCTAGTCATTTATCTGATTAAGGCCTGCTAGTCACTTGAAACAAAAACTAAGCTGTCTCTTTGTCCTTGTACCACATATAACTCATAGGTTATGTTTGCTTCACAAGTCCCAGATACCATTTCCTACAAATTCCCAAATAAGAAATAGTGCTTCAGAAACAAGACCTTCCAGCTGGGATCTGGAAGTGACCATTTTCTTTGCCCATGAATGATAAATGTAATCTAGTGTTTAAAACATCTACATTCATTAACCTATTCTGGCTACATTATTCATCCTGAGACTGACTTGGAACTGCAGATCACATAGCTAAAACATCTGGCCTAAATTTTGGACTTCGTTCTCCATCATCCTGATGGTGGAGAATTTGGGTCTGCTCTCTTTTAAAGCACTTTGGTTACTTTAAATAAAGGGATTATTCAATTATGGCTTTTGAAAAATGCAGTAACCTATATTGCCTTTTAAGATGATGGGTGTATTTTTTTTTAAGTCCAAACACGATCATTTCGCAATTGGAGCATATTCACTTTCCTCCTTGTCTTTCCCGCATTCAGGCTTCTGCATAAGACTCAGTTACTGCTCTTCCTTTAGACCAATTGTACAAGCACAAATCAGAGTAGGCTTCAGATAGAGAACTGAGCTTTTTAAAATTAGGATATTGGCTCCTTTGTTTCATAAGCAGCAAGCACTTTGGCCCTATCTACTAAAAGTTCTACTCATATGAACATTCGTGTGTGTGCTTTTTCCTAGCTGAATGAAAGCCAAATATTAGTAGAAAATGCACTGACCGTGCAACAGAGTTTTATATTCATGTTAATAAAATAACTTTAATAAATTGAGTAATTTTATTACAATAGCTATTCTGTTTTGCTTTTCATTCTGCCAGTTCCTAATTTAGCTGGTAATGATGGCTATTTTACTCTGCACATAACAAAGATGAGGGCTTGGGTTCATGTGACAGTTCATGCTTTCAAACCACTAAATATGTTTCTGCATGAAATAGAAATATCATGCACCTCTTTATAGGCACTCATCCAGTGGCAGAATTGTGGAGTTGTGGCAGAAACATACTTTATCTCCCCTCCTTAAAATGTGCAGAATAAATATCAAAATCTCACACATCTCATAAGGCACTGTTGCTGATTAGCTCATCTTAACTGTATCACAATATCAGGCAAAGGCATTAGGAGAATAACTTTTTCTCTCTCTCTCTTTGTAAAATATTCAAATGCAATATTTCCAGAGAATAATCCCACCAAGCAAGTGAACAGGGAGGGCAAAAGGAATGTGGTGGGAGAAATCAAGGGGGAGGAATTCCCCCTTCCCATTTTTTCCCACTATTTTTTTCCTCCAGTCCAGGCTAGTTATCATCCAGAGAAAAAGCTTCTGGAAACTCATGACTAAAGCAAGCAAACAGGGAAGATTTGCATGGAAGTTTGGAGAGAAGGGTTGACTGGGAAGCAATACAGACAGGAAGGAAGCACCTTCATGACCTGCAAAGTACATGTAACGGTTGTTTTCCTGCCTGAAGATGAGTCAGACTGCACCTATTGGAAGTGCAAGCTTGTTTCCTTATTAGAGGAGAATGTGAATGGATTTGAGAGAGGCTACACTGAAATGCATCAGAGAAGATGAGAGGTGCAGGTGTAAAGAACAGCTGAAGTGCTCCAGGAGGGACAAAGAAGTCAAGAGAACCCAAAAGAACAGGGGAAAAAAAACTCTTTAGCAAAGCAAACACATGGAAGAATATGACCCAAAGAAGCAAAGGGATCAGAAGACACTCAGTCCCAGTAGAACTCAGGAACTAGTACCAGATGTCTTCTCTAGAGGATGGTCAACAACCACCTGAGCAAATCATGCCATGGAACATTGTAGAAGACATTTGGCCCCCTGTGCATCAAAGAAAACTAAGAGCTCCTCTGACAAAGAAGAGGCAAGCTCATTGAAGGGAAGATATGATAGCAGTCTTCAAATACCTAAAGGACTGTCACTATCAGAAGAGGCAGTAGATTTATTCTCTATTGCCTCATAGGACCCATGGCTTAAAAATACAAGGGAGGAGGTTCAGGACAGAGGTCAGGATGAAGTTCAGGAGCTGTCAGCCTGTGGAATGGGCTGCTGTGGGAAGTGGTGAGCATTCTTTCACCAGAGATCTTCAAACAGAGGCTGTAAGAGATGTCTAGTGGAGCTAGACTCCAAACAGAGAGCTGGACTCCAACTGTAGTTCTGTTCATAAGACAATGTATTTTTAATTATTATTTCTTTGAAAAAAACACTATCAAAATAAATTAGCTTGCTTATACTTAATTCCTGGCATCTAATTCAAAACCATAAGCTGATCTTATGGATAGAGATGAGAAATGGGTTTGCAATACATTTTAATATGAATTTATCAAATATACATCATCCAATTCTATACAAAAGGAGCATACATGGCCTGTGTAAACTGGGTGGGTTTTCTAGAACCTCTGCATGAGCTGACACTAATCTCCAATTTTTAATATGACGGAAAGGGGAAATAATTCAATACATAGTAGTAATCATATTAACTATGATTAATTGATTTGACATTTATTCACATTGAAATGAAACCAAATACAGTTTTTGCGCATACCTGACATTTCTTTGTTCTGGCCCCACCTATATTTGGGAGGGCAGGCTCAGAGTGGCCCATAATCTCCCCAGAGTTGCTGGTAGACCAATGAATTCTGATTTGAAAACTCAAAAAGTATGCCCAGAAACATATGCATGAAGCTACTAAGAAGAGACTTCAGAGAGGAAAGTCTTACGTTTTCTGTGAGGCTGTAGGTTATGGAATTACATAACAATAATTTAGAAAGGCAAATTAAAAGATGCATTCTGAAACTCTTTGAGCACAGAGAGCTCCTGCTTCATGTCTTACAGCTGTCAAAGATGCACTTGGGCAGTCTCTTAAACATGATCTCTGGATCTCAGTAGTCAAGATAAAGAAATCTTGATTCTGAAAAATGTCGTCCTCCCCTGGAGCCTCTCAGCAGGCAACTCTCTACCTAGGTAGAACTATTTCTCTGATGAAGTTTTGCCATGGCAATAACCATGTCCTATTTACCTTTTTATGCCAAAATGTTGCTAGGAAATACAGTCACTGCTGTTATAGTTTCTTACCTGCTACATAAAATGCTGTGGGGGAAAAAAAGATGCATGTTGATTGCTATTGTATTTGTTCTTGTTCTTTCAGTCCTGATGTTTTGCTCTGTGGGTGGATGTTCATGTGGGAGTATAGAAAAGCAGAACTTAAGTATGTGAATACATGGATAAATGTAGCCCATGCTGGGAAGAATCCCCACCAGGTTATGATCTTGCTGTACTTTTCAAGTTGGATTCAAGAATTGGAGGGATTAATGGAACCAACATATCAATGGCACCCAGAATACCCAGCTAATTTCCTTGCATAAATGTTATGCCTTTGAAAAATTGACAAACAGGCATTTTAAGCACTGCCCAGAAACAATTCTCTTGTTTGCAGACATTATTCATTGCAAACAATGGAGTTTGGAAAATGTCTAACTCTTGTGTAAGCTGGAGATGTATGGGATTATGTCGACTTGTAAGATGTATTAAGATTCAAAAGGAGGAATGAAAATAAAACGAAGTGAGGACTCTTTGCTCCCATTCAGATGTTGATCTAGTTTGATTGTGCTTTTGCTACACATGAAGGAAGGGAGCAGAGGAAACCCTAGCTTGCCCTGATTTCAATTAGATGTATCTTTGCTTTGGATGCAAATTTAGGTGCCCTTGCCCATCCTGATTCTGGTGTGGATTTGGAGTATGTCTCTTTGAGATCAGTGCCACATTAGCACTCAAATATAAAATCAGATGTGCATCTGATTTGCACATGTAAAAGCTAGGCCTATGTCCCTCCTTTTCCAGATCCCAATAATGCTATTTCCAAGGCTATGCTTTTTTTTCTTTTTTAAAATGTAGTCTCTTGGTTGGTACATTGCTTTGAGATATTATGTACATTGGAAAATGAGATTTGTAAGGTATATTAATAGGTATTTGGAGAACCTTTATTTCAATTGTAGAACTGTCCTGATACAACACTGTCTTGAGCAGACTTAAAATTTATGGCTTCCCTCCTTTACTGAGCAGAATGTGATGATGAAATTAATCAGGTTTATTCCTGGGGGGAAATGAGATAATGGCAGAGACAGAAATCCAGACTGATAAAGCATCAGCCACCTTCAGCCTAGCAGTGATAGTGAGAGGCAGGGAAAATGGGTTTCTGGCTCTCCCACTGCTACATGGAACATTACACACTCATCTTCTGAGGAAGCATCCTTCATGAAGTAGTTTACAAACCAACAGACGAGCTTTCCTAAATTTATAGAACAGGGAATGTTACACTGGTCAAGCCTGGCCTAGGGATTAGAAAGAATTCCATTACAGATCCAACTGGGAGCAAATCTGGGTATTTTACTGTGAACTGGATCCATGGCAAGATGAATACTAACTTGGCCAATTTCTGATTGACATACATCCTCTGATTTTTTTTTTTTGTGATGGAGAGATAATTATGCCTCCTGCTCCTTCTTCCCCCCTCTTTCTTCTCTTCCCCCTTCTCCTTCTCCCCCTCTTCCTCCTCCTCTTCCAGTGTACTTTATTTTTTTTAAAGTTCAGTACAGCAGGGTCAAACATTTTGAAATGGAGCACTCTCTATTTCTTTGAATCATAGATTTGGCTTCCCAGGCATTTCCTCAACTGGCTGCAAGCATGCAATGCTGTTTGATTTCATAGCCAGTCCAGGAAGTGCTTGGGAAGAGAAGTCTATTCAAAGAGATGGGCACTGCTGTAAGAACAGTGGGCTTTGAGGTTAAATATAGGCCACCTTAGAAAATAAATGCAATTCCTGTCCCCCTAGTTTGATCTGGTGTTTTTCTCCCCCTCCCCCACAGAGAGTTCTCACTTTGCACCTTTAAAAAAGTTGGTATGAAAATGTAATAGATCCAGAAATTTGTTCTGAAAAGATACAACTTAAATATAGTGGATTTACCTTAGTTCTCTAATCTTCAACCAAGGCCAGTCTTATCTTTTTTTAAAAAAATAAATAAATAAATAGCCATTAATGGTTTAGTGTAGAACTAATGTTTGCGATGCCCAGAGATCACCCTGGAATGTAAGAGTAATTTAGAAAAGATGACTAATTCTCCTGCCCCACACTAGTTGAAAATGGATTTTAACTCTGGCTGGAAGAATCTTTCTCATTTACTTTCTCTAATGCTTTGCCATTTTTCTACACATATTCATTTAACCCCCTTTCCACATCAGTTTAAAAAAAATGTCCAAAAAGTTTTGGGGTGGGGAGAATGGTAAAAAGTTAGGTGAGATGCAGTGAGAATTACCTATAGAGAACCTCAACACAATAGTAATTAGACATGACACAAACACTTGCACTGATAACTGCATTTCAGGTTCACTCTAATTTATATAGCTTTGATTTGGCTTCGGTTCCCCAACTTCAGGATCATTTAGACATGTGCAACTTCTATATGCAGAGCTCCTAGCCCCATGGCAGTTGCTAAGAATCCTGGGAGTTGAAGTCCACACAATTAGCATAAAAACATAAAAATTACCTTAAAAAGCAGCCACATTGGGGAAAATACTTTAAAGTTTATGACCAGTTTTATTTGAAAGTATGAAAGATTTCATTGCGGTCATTAACCAGCAGAGTTATATTTGCAAAGTGCAATAATGCTATAAATATATAGTTGAGATAGGCAGACCGACATAAAGGGAATAACAGAGAACTATTATCTCAAAGGTTTGTTTTCATGACTTGATATGGTTTCTGTGAATCTTTTAAACAGGACAAAATTGAGAATATCAGGCATTGGAAGTCGGGAGAGGAACAAGAATGCTAGGTTTGTCCTATCTGCTTCTACGCTTGTGGCGTTCTGAGCCTTCTGCTGGGTTTCCCAAAACTCTACTGCATTTCAGAAATTCATCCTGACAGTGAGGAAGATGAGGATGGGGGGTTTCATTCTCTCTCTTCCCCATTTATTCTGTGAATATTTTAAAAGAATATCTGCATGGAGCTAAAGTTTTATAATTCTCATAGCCAGAATTGTCTGTTGAAGAGTCAAGATGGCAGCCGTAACGGTGCGCCTCTTTAAGTTCATTGCATGGGTGACCCACATTTAAAACTGGGCAGAACTTCAATCAGGCTGTCTTGCCATCATTGTGACTTTTTTTACCCTACCCTGTGGACCCCCCTGCTCCTAGCTAACTGAAACATCATCATTGATTGAATCATGGTTTAAAACCGACAGGGACAGAGATTCTGCATCTTTAAATTCTGGTATCTTCAAATGCTGATTTTTCCAAGCAAGTTTCAGATAAAACCAAGAGCATTCAGCAATACTTCTTTTTTTCAGCCAAGAGTTTGGTACCCTGCTAATTGAGTTTGAGAATATTGGTCTGTGTTAGCTTGATTTTTTATTCTTAAATTTTTAAAGATAAAAATTGGGGCGGGGGGGAAGAATGGTGAAGAACGTTGTGAAATGCTCATTGATTTGGCTCTTTTACAAATACAGCATAGGAAGTAGTCTCAGATTATATACTACTGAGGAAACCAAGCAGCTGCTGCCAGCAGAATAATTTACAGAAATGTATATTTAAGAAGGAGAAAAACATGCCCAGATTTTAACACATGATGAATACTTAAAAACTATTACTGCTGTAAATAGAAATGATAAAATTATTGTCTAGAGATCATTGTGTCTTTGTTGCCTGATTCTTTCTGCCATTAACAACCATCAAGGAAACCTTACATTTACTAAAACAAACAACAAAAAAAGTGGTTATTCTCATCAGATTGTAAAACAGCTTCCTCCAATCCATATTTACTAAAAACTTAAGCCTTTGTTCCCTCAAATGGTCTTACCCCTAAGGAAGACAATCTAACAACCAAATTTCTCCCCATCTATGCTCAATTCTTTGGGGAACAAGTCCTGCTAAATATTAAATTCTCTTTTAAAGTCGCTGATATATTATATAGAACTAAAGCTTTGACAAGATAGAAATATAAAATACAAACAAAACCCACAACTGTATCAACACAAACGTGCAGGAATCCCTCCTGAGAATTGCACCATTGAAATAATTCTCATCTGTGTCTTTTCCCCTTCTGTCATTTTTTTTGGGGGGGGGGGGGGGCTTTTTGTACCTTCCCTGTCAAGTCAAAGTAAATAATCAACTGATATTCTTGAAAGCCAAGAGATTATATAAGCGCATCCTCAGAATTGCTGTCAGTGTATATCCAGGCTTTGCGCAAAATCGAGCAATGTTTAAAACCAGCTCATCTGCTGTTAGATATGTCAGAAACGGTGTGGGACTTTTATTTTAAATGTCAAGTCTGAGCATCGATTTTGCTTGATGCCTGGAAGTGAGAAGCATACTTTACAGTTAGGGAGACATCCTTTAGGGGAGCTATGCATACCAATATATAGCAAAACATTTCATCAGCAAGATGCTTCTTCATAGGAGGAATGCAGGTGAATGATAACTGAAGCCCTCCCCAAATATTTTTTATGTATTACTCAACCTTTATCCTGCTGATCACTGAAGACTCAGGGTATTTACCATAAAACAAACATAAAACAACATGTTAAAGCTATATTAAGATCAGAATTAAAATCATCAACCATTAAACGCCACCAAAGAGATTACATCCTTCAAATCAATCAATAGCTCATTCTAGAGAACGGGTGGAGGAGAATCATCTGAGAGGTGCTAACAGCAAACATCTGCAAATAAGCTCAGTGTTCAGGGGAAAGGAGAGTCAGACCAAAAATGGGTTCATTCAGATGCCCTGGGGTTCGTTTGCAGATGCTGGAATGTCACTGCAATGGACAGCTTAGCACTCAAGGAGATGGGATCAAAGTTGAAGGGTAGAGTACTTGTTTCAGTCCCGGTCATTTTAGTTATAAATAATGCAAGGAAACAAGATAGATATAGTATCAGGCAAATTAGCCAATACTAATGGGGGAATAAATAGCCCTACATTATTGTGAACTAGGAAGCCATGAAAAGTGCTACAACAACCCCCCCAAAAATCCACATTTCAGTGGATGTAGCTCTGAGAAAAGAGAAGCTCAGGTGAGTGAGGAAAATCAGAAACCTGGGATGAGGTGTTATTTATTTCTCTTTGGCACCATTACTGGCCAAAACATTGGAGATTGGCTTTGCATGCTGAGGTTAATCTAGGCTACAGCGGTCCAGATGATTACTAAATGGCCACACAAAGTTAGAGATTTCTGCCTTTGGTTGTTGGTCATCCTGATTTTTGCAGACCAAATAGCCCCAGTTAAGCAATGCTGGCTGATTTTGTTTAATTTCCCAATTGCTCCATCCCATTTCCACATTTAGAAAAGGGGCTAAAAAATAGTTTCCCGTGATTCCTCACCTTCTCTGTGGCATTTTTGCTATAGGTTGCTCCATTCCACCACTACCAACGCCCATCCCTTCAATGCTTAACAAAACTCTAATGCTGAAATCTTACCCATATTTAGTCAGCAGAAGTAACTTGTACTGTTCTCAGCAAACCCTGCTCCCAGAAAAACAGATACACAACTGCAGGTTTAATTTGTGCTAAGCCATGTTTCAATTTGGCTTACCATGCTGGGGAAACCCAGCCAATTGTGGTTGAATCACTAAACAACGACTGAACAAGCCGTGCGTTAGTACCTTGTGTCCTCCTTGTCATACATTCCTGAGAGGACAACAGATTGCTGGGGAAGTGATACAGCTGCCACAGGCAACTTTGCTAATGCCACAGCATAGCCTAGAAAGTGGCATCCTGTTTAGGAACCCTTCACCCATCCCACGTGATGGGGTCATTAGTGGCACTGTGCACCAGATGGTGATAATGATACCTGTGCTTTGCTGGGATTTGTCTGGGTGCCAGTGGGACTTAACTAACAGGAGACATACCCAGGATTGTAGACCATTTTTGCCTTCGTATAATAGCTAATTTTATTTATTTATTTATATTTCAGAGTTGTCACTGCCCATCTTACTGCAGAGCGACTCTGGGCAGTTTACAGTGAGAAGAATAAATATTAATTAAAATAGAAGAAACATTAATTAAAATACACTACAACAAGATTCCTATATAATACTTCCTATACTATATATATGTGTGCGTGTGCGCACACACACACACACACAAAATTCCCCTCTCACCCCTATGGGTGGTCTGTGTCTTCCTCAATCTTGGGTCCTCTACCAGACACCTGGGAGTTGGAGGGTTCTGCACAGGATCTGAGCTGTTCCTAGCCCTGCACTCTTCTGGACAGAGAGCTTGGATGTCATTCCTGGGATCTGCTGGAGCCCCTCTCCCAGCTTAGGAGTCACAGCCCCGAGTGCTCCTACCACCCCGGGACCACTTTGGCCTTGACTTTCCACATCCTCTCTAGTTCCTCCTTCAGGCCCTGGTACTTCTCCAGCTTCTCACACTCCTTACAAGAACCCTTTCTAGATACCATGTCCACTTCTGGGGCCCAGCCTTTAAGAAGGATTCAGACGGCTTGGGATGAGTTCAGAGAAAGATAATACAGAAGATCAGGACACTCTCTTCTGATCCAAGAACTATGAGAAAAGATGGAGGGAAGCAGGCATGTTTAGCCTTAAATAGGTAGGACAGCAGTAGGGAAAATATGATACTACTTTTGAAGAACCTGAAGGGACTTCGCAGAGAAGGATGTAGCCTATTTATATTGTCCTAGAGGGTGGGGCACAGAATAATGGTTTTAATCTGAGGAATACAGATTCTGGATGAAGGAGAAAAAAAAAAAGTATAATGGTAAGAGCCTTTCAGCAGGGGAACCAATTACTTAGGTAGGTGGTAGGCTCCCATTGTTAGATGTTAGAGGCTGGACAGCTTTAATTTGTGTTCTTGCACTGAGCAGGGGTTTGGTACGGATAGCCTAACTATGGGAGTAAAAGGAGGTCAAAAAGGAAGGCTTTGGAAAACTGCAGGAGATTTTAATGCAGTTAGGAAGAAGCTCTTAAGTACTTTCCCCCAGCCGTTCTCTTAGCAGCTTCAGGGAGCTTAATTAACTGTTCAAAAGAGAAACATACAGAGCTTCCCCTTTGGAATCTGGCTATACAGAGCCAGGCAACTAAAATATTTCTGCTAAGTTTCAAATTACAAGTAGGTTGCTTTTTAATGAGGAAGGGTGGGGAGGGAGAAGGAGAGAGAGAGAGAATGATTGACACTCTCATTCAATTCATTCAATTAAATGAAGAAAAAATAATCTTGGGGTGGGCACTACCAAACTCCAGCAGAGTTAAGAAAATTGATTTTTTTTTCATTGTTCCAGAGTGTAATAATAATAATAATGATAACAACAACTTGCCTATTTATTATTGAACTAGAATCAAAAGTAGAGGTAATGGAAGATAGTCTTCTAAGCAATTAAGCCTTCCAATGGCAGTTATATCAACAAGTTAAAAAAAAATAGCTTATGTTAGGTAAATATACCAACAGAATTATCCTATAGTATGATTAAATGGTTCTGGTCTACAAAATGAAGTTGTAATGGTGTAGAAGCCGATAGGAAAGAAATGCCTTCATATGTAACTACCACATTAGTTGCTAGACACATAAGTGTGGTCATAAAATATTTTAATATACAAGGGGAGATTTTGCTGTTAGAAACTTCTTAAGGACAATGGGAAGCACAATTACACATATCACAGAAAACGCTTTTGTTATTTCTAAGAAAAGCTGCTTGAGAGATCTTGATGTCTGAAATTACATTAATTTTTGAACTCTCTTGATAGTTTTGACTGTGTGTTAAAAATCAATTCTGGAGCAAATGCATCCTTGCAACCTGTGTTGTTCAGAATACTGCAAATATCTCCTGGTTGGTGGAATTTGGGCAATAGTTTATTGGCTAGAAATTTAATCTCTTAATAGAAGTCCTAAGTTGTATAGAACAGCATAAGCATACTTGGAGTAAAACTGGACTTTGGTTCCACTTGTGGCATGCTGGCCAAAGGGGCCAAAAATGACCAGTGGTTTTCTTACCATTAGCAGGAAATGCTATGTATGGCAGGGTAACCAATCTACTTCATCTCTATCTTACTGCAAAGCTTTATGTGGAAGCTCCCATTGACTAAAGCCCTCTTGAAATCAAAATCTATTGTCCCATCTGATGAGAACCCTGGCATTTAGAAGATAGTCCCTTGAAAGGTAAGAGGAAATCCAATGCGGTTTTCATCATTTTGATGGAAAGTTAGAGCTTACAAATGTCTCTGGTTCAAAATGTATTGAGCCCATCTGATGATTAGTATCATCATTTCAAATGTAAGAGGAGTCCATGGTGAAGAGCATGAATAAATGAATGAATGGAGAGGCAGAAAAATAGAGATGTTGTGTGTCTGTGGATCTAAGAGAAAAGGGGAAGTTATAACTGACCTGAATAAGTTGTTCCTGAATAAATTTAGGAAATTGAAGGAGTAAAGTTAATTATAGATAGGCTAAATCAATAAAAAGGCTAAAATCAATCAATCAATATTGATAAATAAGTAATTATAAATTATTTATTTAGTATATCTATTATTTAATGTAATTATTTAATTAGACTATATAAATATAATATTTTTATTATAAATAAATAAATATTTAGATTATTTCTTTTATTTTATATTTCAAATTTGTCACCACCCATCTCACTGTGGAGTGACTCTGGGCAGTTTACAGTAAAGGCTAAATAAAAATCTAAAGGCTAAATAAATAAAAAGGCCAAAATAAACAAACAAACAAACAAACAAAAAGGCAAAAATTCATGTGAGAAACTACTATTTGGTGTCATCTGTGCTACTGGGGGTATGCATGATAGTAGTTAGTAGTACAGGTAATCCTTGCTTCATGTCCACTAGTCCAGAGACCGAAGTTATGACAGGACTGAACAAATAGGATTTATGACCTATCCTCATAATTGTGGCCACTGCAGTGGCCACATAGTCACATGATTGCAATTTGGGTGCTTGGTGACCAGCTTGCAATTACAAAGTTGCAGTGTCCCACAGTCACGTGACTGTCATTTGCAACTTACACTTCTAGTTTCCAGCAAGCAAAGTCAATGGGGAAGTCAGCAGGAGGTTGCAAATGGTGATCATGTGATGGCCTCGCTTAATGACTGTGCAGGATTTGCTTAACAACAGCAACAGGAAGTTCTGGAACTGCCATTGCTAAGCAGCGCATCACGCTTAATGATCGCATCACTTAGCAATGGAGTTGCCAGTTCCAATTACTGTCATTAAGCGAGGACTACTTGTAGTCCATTTTACATGTGAGTGAATGGTAATAATGGAAGAAATATACTTTTCCCACACACAAATGTGTAGCTTTGGATCATTCTCCTCAATAAATAAATGAACAAGTATAATGTTTTTGACTCATTTGTTTAACTGGGTTTTCTTTATCTAGTTTTAGGACTTGTGTGGAGAACAGATTACATTTTAGATCATATTTATGCAGAAATATTGAAAGTTCCAAAAGTTCACAAATTTTTAAGCACCGGTATAACTTTGGGGGAAAAGTTTGTGACGTGCAATCCAAGAGAAATATTATTTGACTAGGTGACCTGAATGAATTGGGGACATGAAGAGTAGGATACAGAAAATGTGATTGGACCATTTGGAGACCAATGAATGAGTGAATGAGAATGGTGACTGGGGAATATCTGCTTGGGAAAAAAAAGTTTTGCTTGTTTCAAATATGCGCTTTAAGCTTATGGGGTAGACCAATTTTTGTTAATGAAGAATGGTTCTTAAGGAAAAATTGACACACAAGAAAAGGAAAGAGAAGAAAGAAACTGGAGTGAAAGAAGAATCATTACAGGAAGATAGAGTCATACATCAAAAAAGTATTAAAAGATAAGCTTGCGAGAAAACGAATGGAAAGTGGGTGCAAAGAGAGGAAATGTGCCAGCCACTTAAAGAGACTGTATGAATCGGACTGAATTATGGAATGTTTTCTCTGAGAATGGAGTTGAAGGTTGATTGCTGGATGTGATAAAAGAGATATTTGATGGAAATAAAGTACATGTGAAAATAAATGGAGTACTTAGCAAATAGTTCAATACTGAGCAGATAATAAGACAAGGATGTATGGCATCCCTTTCTATGCTTAAGAGGTATATTTATAAGGGATGTTTAAGAGGTGTTGTGGTTGTAGATCTGAAAATTAACATATCAAAGATCATGGCAAATGTTTTTGAGAAGGAAAATGGAGTGCATTGTTGCAAATGGCAAAACACCACCAACAAAAGCTAGAGTCAAGTTGATGGATTTGTGTACCGAAGGAGAATATTTACTAAAGATGGGGGGGGGAATAAGACATGTAAATGCTGGTAGAAAGATCGTTGGGAGTATATGCTGCATTGCAAGGAATGAATGCTTGTTAAAATAAGTGAACATGGCCCTCTGTGTGTCTGCAACTTTGTTGCATGGAAGACAGAGTTGGGTCTATCTTCCATACAACAAAGAGAAATATAAAAAGAAGAAAAAATATGCAAAGAAGAGAAACAGAAGAGTTGAATGCAGTGTGAATGAAATATTCAAGAAATGGGTGTGTGATAAAATAAAAATGCTAAGTCGAGAATGAATGAGTAATGAATGAACGTGGACTAATACAAAAGCATGTGACCAGCAAGAAAAGGTGGTTTGGTCACATTCAAAAAATGAACAAGGGCTGAATCACAAAGCAAATATATGAAGGAAGACTGAAGAGGTCAAGAAGAAGGGGAAAACTGAGAAAATCCTGATTGGATGAGATCCTGAGAAACAGTGGAGGAGTTTAATGAACAAAATAGCATGAAGTGGTATATGGACATGAAAGCAAGGATGGTTTGTAAGGAGCAGAAGGTTGGTGAGGGGACTGATGTGGATCTGAAGCAGATTTAGCAATGTTTTATTTTCTTTGTCTTCTGATTTCTCACTCACATTCTGTGCTTTGCACAATGTTGCTTACCGTGAAAGTAAATAGCAGGATGGGTACGTATATGGTGTATGTCTTACGACAACTCTTTCAGAGATTTAGAATTCAAAATTTTACATATGATTTACATATGATAAAAGCAAATATATTTATTTTGGGTGTCAGCTAGGAATAGGAATCTTGCGGCGGGGGGGGGGGTGGAACCTTCAACTGACCTATTAAATACCATTTTGCAAAAAGGAGTAAAGGAGAATCAACATTCAGTTGATCCAGGAAAAAAAAAGAGAGGACCTTGCACTTGTGGGAAAAAATGCGAAGGAGAAGGAGAAGGAGAAGAAGGAGAAGAAGAAGGAGGAGAAGAGATAGGGGAAGGGGAAGGGGAAGAGGAAGAGGAAGGACAAGAGGAGGAGAAGGAGGAGGAGGAGAAGGAGAAGAAGGAGAAGGAGAAGAGATAGGGGAAGGGGAAGGGGAAGGAGAAGGAGAAGAAGAGAACTGTCTCGACACTGTCTTTAGCAAACTGACTTAGCTTATTTAACATGGCTAGCACTGATGAATTCTTAGCAAGGTGAGATCATTTTCCTTCCCAGAACTTTTATCCCCCCATCATCTAGTTTCTAGTTTTTCACGTAAAAAAAATGTTCCTGCATTTTATGGTGTTATGTTCGATTTGTGAACCACTTAGAAAGTTTCCCACTACTGGCACCTTAAAAATGCATGCACTAAAAAGTAAAAATACACCCAATAAATAAATAAATCAAATGCACAGAAGAAATGGGGAGCTATATCTCAGCCGGGAACTGGATCTGACAGTGAGTACCTGTGATAGACTATTTCCTTTGGAGGATATCACGAGTAGCATTCAAAGCAGCATTTTCTCTAACACTTTGCTCCGGCTTCATTTATCTGTTCAGTGAATAGGAAATCTACTTAAGCCTCCGTGCCAAGATATGCTATTTCTTGGGCTTCAAATACATTTTTCACTGTGCTGTAGTGGTAATGAAAAAGAATATATATTTTAAAAAACCCCAAACCTCCTGCTATAAACAACACAAATGTCTTTTATTGAAAAGTATCCTTAATTCAGGCAGCACCGCTTTGTCTCAACAACATTTTAAACAAAGCCTTGACTGGATCAAGCTCTTGGCTGGCGATGTAGCTTCGGTGAATTATGAGGATGGAGACCTGGTTGAAGAAAAAAAATTGGTCCCCAGCACACTTGCAAACGATTCCAGGCAGGAAGCATCTTCATTTGCTAATAATATGCGTACGGCTGGCACGTTCCCTCTGTTTCCTTATGAATGGCATCCTCTCTGTGACTTCTTTAGCACGGTGCAAAAATGACTGAAGCATCAGAAATAGGATTGTAGGCATGTGCTCATTTCTTTCCACAACTGCTGACCTATCAAAGGCACAGAATCAAGCTGAAATGATTTTATTTCTGCCAGTGCAGGCCACACTTATGGGAGGCTTTACATGAAAATCTTCTTTCACAAGCCCCGGAGGAGTGGGATTGCAAAGGTTCCTTTCAGTTCGGATGCTTGGTTACCCAAAATACTTGTTTCTGCAATTAGATGGATTACTTTAACCTCAGAGAAGCATGCGTGGGTGCATGGGTGTGCGTGTAAGTATGCACGAGTATGTGTGTGTGTGTGTGGAAGCTGTGGCACACCACCTCATAACGAAAATGACATTGCATGAAAGGAAAAGGAATTGGGAGGGATGAAGGTAAAATGGAAGCCCAGGGAATTCACTGAATTCAGTATAGGCACTCAGTAGCCAAGCATAGTGGAAAGGCTACTGCTGCTTTTCGATATTTTAAGCCATGGCAGTAGCAAAGTGAATGAAAGGAAATTCTCAATGGGTGCTCTATTTAGGAAGGCAATTTAATCAGAGCTGGAACAATCTAGAACAGGGTTCCTCAATCTAGAACACAGTTCCTCAACCTTGGCAACTTTAAGACGGGTGGACTTCAACTCCCAGAATTCCCCAGCCAGCATGGCTGGCTGGGGAATTCTGGGTGTTGAAGTCCACCTGTCTTAAAGTTGCCAAGGTTGAGGAACCCTGCTCTAGAAGGCCACCAGAGGGTAACCCAGAGATGCAGAAAACTCTCTTGGCAGCCATCTAGTGGTAAGCCTATATTTTGCAGCCCAGATATGGTAACCCTAATTTAAAATTAGTAGAGGTATGCATGGCAAAGGTTACAGTTACTTAATACTTAGTTTATTTATTTATTTTATACATACATACATACATGGCTGCCCATACAATCCTGGGTGGCTAACAGCATCCAGGCCACAATAAATATACATATAAAAAAATAAAAGCCAGAACCCCACAACATAAATTAAAAATGTAATGTAACCCTACAGCTCAGAGTCAGACCAGTTGAGCCCCCCCCCCCCGCAAAAAAAGCTTAATAGGAAATCACATCTCCCTAGTCTTCTGAAACTGCTGTTCACTTCTAAAAGAAAATAGCTTCTAGTTTCTCTGATGGCTTTAATAATACTAGTTGGATAGAGGAAGGCAGCAGGGCTGCGCATTAATGATCAAGCATTAATGATGTCTGAGTATCCACTACTTTACTTAGGGCAGGTGACCTGTGGTTTCCTAGCCCTGCTGTACTACAACTCCTTCAGCATTGGCCATGATTCCTCAAGATGCTGTGAGTTATAACTTAGGAACATCTGGAGTCCCTCAAGCTGCTACCCCAGATTTACATCTGCAAATTAATATATTCAACAGCCTTAGAACAAGAGGGATTGATAGGAGTGTACAAACTGTGCCATCCCAAAATGTTCCAGCTTCCAAACAGAGGGTTATAACTTCAGAAAGGGATTGCTGAGCATTCCAGAAGTAGCCCAGATCAGACAGTCCTGGAACGCTAAAATCAGCCTATTCCCAAGTCAAAATAGCCCATTGGAGGGGCAAATCTTGTGAATAGTTTTGCCCACCCAAGTGCTCAAACTTTTCCAAGGTGGGGGCTGCACTTGGCTTTGGAATGATGCACCAATGGCTGCTCTCAACAAGAATAAAATTAAATTTGTTTGAACGAATTACGACAAAATCAAATACCATTGCAGTAATGACTCACTCTGCACTGAATGTTTCTCTTCTGTTACCTTAAAAATTACAACTGGCCCTAAGCTATACTGGCTTGGGATTCTGGGACCTAAAATTTAATACCTTTTGGAGAGTGCCGCTTTGGGGAAGGCTGGTCTTTCTGCTTTTCAAGCTGTAATTCCTTTTCCTCTCTTCTGAAGTTGAAATCATGCTGCGCCATAGAGGAATTCACCTATCCCCTCCCTCCCCCACCTTGCCACTTCTGGAAAGCATTCAACAGTCCACTTTCAATTGCTATTAAAAACATAAAATAAATTCTGACCTTAACGATTCACTGTCCCGTCCTTGTATTAAAAACAACTATAAATCTGCAACTAAATATAGAAATTAGCCCACTCAGTGATCCAGACAAAGTGTCCTTGCCATCAATCTGCAGATATCTTGTGTTCTCTTCCACTAGGGAGTTAACAATTTGCTGGCTTACTCTCTCTGGCAAATTTATACTAAAACACTAATTTGGGAGATCTTGGCTGGCAGTTTTGCTTTTATTTATTCATTTTTAAGTACAGGGCATACTTTTTAAAGGAGCCACTTCTAAGAAAAATCGTATATCTTCCGAAGGATATATATTCTCCCGAATTACTCATTGACAAACCTTCATTTAGAAGATTCACAACTATATTATGAATGCACATGTTTAGGATTAGAAGTTGTTGACCTCAGTTCCACATCTATCAACACTGGGAATCTGTCTTTTTCGTAGACACCTTTGTGTCACAAACTATAGAAAAAACCCCGGTATTCAATGCACAATGAGCTGACATTACAGTCTATTCTGGTATTTCAGCTACAAAGGACACTAATGAAATGAATAAATGTTTTCCCCACCTTGTTTTCCTATATAGGCTTCCTGAGGTCTGTTACATGGGCTGAATTCTCCTGCTCCAGCCAGTATGGATGCTGGTCAATAATGATGAGACCTTTATCAAAAGCATTTGGAGGGGGCAAAACTGCCTAAACTCAGGACGTTACCTACTGACAGGAAATGCTGCTGAGAATATGTAATCCTTCTGATAGCATGGACAGAAAAGAGGAAAGGTTATCTTTCCCTACATATAGTACATCCAGGTACGAATCTGAGAACTTAGTTACTTATTTCCCTCAAACCTTGTGTGCAGTCTCCCAGCCCTTTCAAAATGACTACCAGGTTTTAATTTTAACGTGTTCAAAGGGGAAATTATTAAATATAGGGGAATGATCATAACTGTATGTAATTTTTTTTTAAATTCCATCTAGCTTTTGGCTTGGTTTTAGAGAACTAAGTTATGCATTTTCATCATCGTTTTTCCAAAGCTAAACCATCAGAAAGGGCGAACGAGGAAAATTAGATGCCTTTGAACTGGATACTGGAGACCAAAGTGCCAAACTGAGGTGTCTGCAGAATCTGATGCTTTCATCATAATGACAAAAGCGGTGTCACACCGTTGGGTTTGCAAGCTCCATCCCTTTGGTACATGAGTACAGTGTCATGATACACATATAAAAGGGCAGAGTTTGGATAGCAATGGCATGATATTGCTTTTTCCATTTGTCCCCTCTTGTGTACCCCCCCCCCCCACTGGTGTCAAAAAATAACTTTCCACTGGGTGGCACGTATTCAGTGTCCTGAAGTTCTGGAAAATTAAAGTTCACATGTTCATATGGGAATCATAGCTGAGAAAGAGAGAGGAGCCTTGGAGTCTTGGTGCTGGAGAAAACGGTTGAGAATGCCTTGAACCACAAGAAGAACAAATCATTCAGTGCTAAATTAAGTAAAACCAGATTGCTCATTGCAAACATTAATAATGAAGCTAAAGTTTAAACATGTTGGACTCATAATGTGATGGGAAGAGTCGTCAGGGAAGACGATGATGCCTGGAAAAATGGAAAGCAATTGAAAAAGAGGCCAACAGAAGACAAGCTGGCTAGATACTATCATCAATGACTCAAGCATTACATCAACACAAAGAAGCAGTTACTAGCTCACAGTCCTGGCAAAAATTATGCCCATTGGTCATGAGGAGCTAGAAGGGACTGAAAAAACTAAACAGCAACAACAACAAAACCTGGTTTTTGGAACATAGCCCCCAACCTTGTGCGTATTGATTTGAACATACTTTAGTAGAAGGGTAGGTTCCATGTATATTAGGACCACATGTCATGCAATTCTTTACTACTAGCATGATCACTGGGGCATTTGGGAGTTACAATCCAAAACTTCTGGAAGGTGTCAGGCTGCCTAACCTGAACACAGGTAGGGGGCTGTGCACAAAGCTTGTACTTCCCAGGTGTTGCTATGAAGATGGGGGGGGGCTTGTATTGGACCTGATCTTGAACCCCCTGATACCACTAAAGCTGGGTGGCCAATACATTTAAAAAAACAAACAAACAAATAAATAAATAAAAGTGGCTGGCAGTAAGGTCCTGGGATGCCCAGCAGTTACCTGGGGAACTTGGTGCCATCAGAGGGGAAATGGAGCTCTCTCTGCCAGCTCATTGTGCAGGCAGATCCTTGTTGCAGGAAAGGTGAATGTCTGCTGAGCATCTAGCATGGCAGAATCCCTTTTGGGTCCAGATTTGGGGGAATTGGTAGGTTGGAGAACTAAACAGCCGTTGCTGGTGTGATTCCCAAAAGGTCTGGCTGGGCACTGCGGGATGCAGCATAAAACGTTCCTTAATTATGTCATAATTATGTTCTGTTAAGTGCTGGTCACCATTTTATATTATATTCTATATTTTATATTGTATTTGTTTATTATTATTTTTTCTTTTTTCATTTATTGTTAGTTTTTTATACTGTACGTTACCCAGAGTCACATTGCTTGAGCTGAGTGGCCTTATAAATCTTGAGAATGCAAATCTTATTTTAAGCTGCTTTATTGTAAAATATAGATAGGCAAAAAATATAATGGTTCCATGGGTATCACAGGCTCAGAGAATGTGCCTGACCCAAGATATTATGGAGTTAAGGTAACAGCCAATAAACAAGTACAGATGGGACTTCCTTTGCCAGCCTTCTGATCATGGCAGGGAACTGTCCAGCAATTGAGCAGAGAGAAGATTCAATATTGAGTCTCAGAATTATCTTTATGCTAAGAGTCAACCACTGGAAGCTGTTGTATCTATGACTCTTAGGAAGTTACTTCTCCCTGCCTTGGTAATGAGAAAGCTAACTGCTGCATGAGCTACAAATAGCTATGATTTGTTTCAACTTGGTTTGCTGACTAAGCTGCGGTTGATAAGTCAAAACCAAACAAGCCTCATTATGGTTTAGCAAATGGTGTGAAGTTATATTTCTTTCCAGTGTCTTTCCTCTCACACACACACCCTTAACACTTATCTTTCCAAGGGCTCAAAAAATGAATGACATCCATTCATCATCATTGCTGGCTTTCCATCCCCTTTCTATGCAGCACAATCTCTTCCAAGTAACATGCAACTCTTCCATTTACATGTAACCCTTCCATGTAACTTTGAGCCAGTATTTGCCTTCCATATCCCTGAAAGATTTCTTCCTTCATTAAAAAAAAAAAAGTCTTGCTTCCCCACCTTATTTAGAGAGTGATTTAAAATTCCTATGGTGATGATAATGATTTCAATTTACTTATTACAACTATTTATATGTCACCTGCTTGAATAATTCTGCGTGGCTTACTTAAAAAAAAACTTGTTCCATTTAAATCTCTCTCCTCAAATGTCCTACAGAAACGGATGGTTTTTAACCTCCTTCCTAAAGAATAAAAAGAGAGAACCAAGCCTGATCTCAGGAGCAACCTGTTGCAAAGTGAGGGGTATGCCCCTGAGAATGCCATTCTTTGAGTCCCCACTCCAATGATCACCCACAGCATTTTCTCCCAATGGCCTTGCATAGGCAGGTAGATCGTACTTGGAGAAGATCATCCTGATGGTATCAAGAACCCAAGCCATATAAGGCTTTATAGTTATCCACCTTCTGTGCCAGCTGTGGTTCCTGGGTCATCCCCATGGGGAACCTTACCTACAGAGAATTACCATGTGAGAGATGACAAAGGCAGGAGTCATTGTCTTCAGCACCTCTTGGTCCAAAAATGGGTGGAAGTGGCAGATACTCTTTCTGTTCCATCAAGAGCTGTGAATCCAGAAGTGCCCCTAAATTTTACAACAACTCTTTAGGGGGGGTCCAGCCCCACCTAGAGCAATCGATGGAACTTCCACTGAACCAAGGTTACCAACAGTAGCTCTATCTTGCTAGAATTCATGCTTATGTGGTTTTGGATCTCAAGTCTCTTGCAGCCTCTGGGGACTGAGTCAGGTGATCTATCACTTACTGGCCTGGCCAGGTAACCATAGCTGTTGTTGTTGTTGTTGTTGTTGTTGTTATTATTATTATTATTATTATTATTATTCTCTCTGCTACAAATCTCTTTATTGCTCTGCAGCCTTTCTGGCTGCTCCCCACTTTTTAACCTTAAAAAAGACCCCTGGGAGGAGCTCCTCTATACTGTCAAGAATAAGAATTTCAAATGGGTTTTCTTATTGCTTAAAAGAAAACAAACCAAAACAATTATATTTTTCATCAGATAGAATGAAAATAATTGAACAAATTCAAAAGTACCTTTTGACACAATACTAACTTAAAACTGTCTGTGGTATCTTCCCATCTTATCTCTCCTGTTTTTCATGTACTTGTTCTTCTTTCAAGCCTACCTTTTATCCACTGACTGACTTCAGCTTCATCTACTTAATTTCCCAAGACCCTTAACAGAAAACAGTAGTTAGCGCTGTATTTGGTATCTCCAGTGAGAATATATTATGCTAAAACACAGAAAGCATAATTTATTCCTACACTTTGCAGAGTGAGAAAATAAAATTTATGATTAAGCAGTTTTGTTGGAATTGAGCAATTATATCAGATTTAGAAAAGAAAACAAGGGTGAAATCAATTTCCCCAAAACTGGAGAGTGTTTAATTTATTGATCATATGAAAAATAAGGTTTATCCTCTAATGAATATTATTTGATTATTTAGTATGTTTATGTGACAAAGATAAAGATTTGTAAATAACTATGGATCAGATTGAGACTTAATAATGTGTAGAATGCATCCATTGAAATCATTGGGACCAGTTAATCATAATTTAGGTCTAATTGATTTCAATTATTTACTCTCAGCATGACTAAATCTGGACCCAACCCAATATCAATACCTGCCTAATTGCATAGATTTTAATTATGATATATCATTTTAATAATACTATATAGTTAATTTCTAAAATTCTCATCCCCAACCACATGAAAGCTTTATTTATGTACAACTTTATTTGCCTACATTGATCCAACTATAACTTTGACTCCTGATATTTGTTTTTTTCCTCTGTTGTCAACTGTAAACTTCTTGAAGACAAAGACCTGTCTAGTTGTTCTTGTTGTTGTTGTTAGAATTATAATTTTAATAGGTCATTAATGATACTATACTCTCAAATCTAGAGTGAGAGTTGAAAAAAGTACTGGGAAACCATTTCCAAATGTTGGCAAGAACATACAGTCACCAGAAGTCACCCTGACTCCAAGGTGCATGTGCACACACAGGCATACAGATACAAATGTTTACACTCTAAGTAAATGTGAATCCTGAGTCTGGGTGAGACTCACTGGCTATTTCTCCAAGTTGGTGGGATGTGGGTAACAGTATGTTGGTTTGTAAGGTAGTGTCTAGATTATTAATCTGAGTTTAATAGCATGAGCATCTTGGGGTAAAACTGAACTTTGATTGAGTTTGCAGCATACAAGATGTCCACAAAATGACCAGTACTGTTCTTATCATTGCTACATGTGACATGGTTATGACCAAGACTGGTAACCTAGTCTACATCCTCTCGAACTAAAAAGTGTAATGTGAAACCCTCAGTTGACCAAGGACAGCAGCAGACTGTCAAAACAGAGGTGCCTGCAGGAAGTGGCGAGGAGGAGAAATAATGACAACAGTGTTGTGTACAAGCTCCACCCCTTTTCTGTGTGGCATTGCATGCAAGCACAAAAGGATGCAGAAGTTGCATTGCATGTATCTTTTCATGAAAGTGTCAGATCTTGTAGATGCTCTGGTTCAAAATTTATGAGCCCATCTGGTGACATGTCTTAGAGAAGACTGCCACCGGAAAAATAAGAGCTATAAATGGTGAAGAGCATGAGCTAATGAATAAAATGAAAGAAATCAAAATAGTGATGTTGTGAAACTAAGAGAAGGAAGTAATAGCTCTGAATGAAGGTGATCTAAACTTGTAGACGGCGGGGATGCCTACATGCAGAGAAATGAAGGTGTAGGTTTAATGATGAATAAAAGAGTTTAAATGTAGGTCGTAAAGCATGAATTGGAATCATCTTTGCTGTTGTCTGTGTACATATGAAAGTAAGAGTCTATAGGCTGGCATAGTGGCACGTTATGCTCCAATGACTGGGGGTGATGAAGAACCAGAGAAGAAGTTTGGAAAAAATTATGCAACATTCTGAAGGAATGATGTACCGGTGGGGAAAAACACTATTCTGCTAGATGATATGAATGGATGGGTGCAAGCAGGATATGAGAGTACAGAGAAGGTGACTGCCATTTGGAGACCCAAGAATAAATGAGAACACTGACTGAGAAGTTTCTACTTGGAAAAAAGGCCTGTTCCAAGTGTACGGTTTAAAAATAGGTCTAGTCATACATACGCATTTAATTAATTAATTAGTTACTGGATTTAAACCCCGCCTTTCCATCTGTCCCGCAATCAAGGCAGCTTAGAACCGCAAAAGTACAAAACCAAAACAAAGCAGCATTAGCACAATTAATTTTCCAAAAAACCCTTTAAAATAAAATAAATCAACAGTTAAAAGCCTATCAGGAAGAGCGATGTTTTCCCAAAGAGTGGGGGCTGAATGGACCTCCCTAGGGAGTACATCCCAAGCCCTGGAGCCATAGAGGGCAGAACCTTTTCCTGCACACCAGCCGATGAGTCTCCAGTAGTGAGATATCTTCAAAAAGGCCTTTGATGATCGGATTAGCTAGGCAGCTTATAGTTGGAGATAGAGTCCTATAGGTAGGAAGGCCCTGAGTCTTCGAGGGCTTTAAAGATCAGTACCAACACCTTGAATTGTGCGCAGTAGGCAACTGGCAGTTGGTGCAGGTCTTTCAGTATAGGAAGCATATGATCCCATATTTTGCACAACTCAGCTGCCTCAATGCCCTATTTGGAATCAATTGCAATTTCTGGATTCTTTTCAAAGGCAGCTGTATGCACAACAAATTGCAGATGTCAAATTGCAGATGCAAATTGCAGGAAGAATTTTAAACAAGGCATGGCTAACTATTACTTAGTCTGGCTGGCTTTAGAAGGTATGCAGTTGACTCATTCGCTGTAATTGTACAAACATGCACCTTGACACAAGCCAATACTTGCAAATCCGATGACAGTGAAGGTTTATGGGACACTTCCAAACTGTAAGCCTGCTCCTTCTGGGAGAGTGCAACTCCATCCAGAACAAGCTTCACCTCATTCCCTGTGTCCAACTTTTGCCTTATCTTGATTCTGTCTGGACTTGAGTTTGTTCTCATCCAGCCCATTATCACAGATAGGCAATATTCAAGGGTGATGTGATGGAATGAATCTACCAAGGGGGAGGTGGTGTGATGGAATGCAGCAGAGGTCCAGTTCTCAGGAAGGAGGGAGTGCATTCCAGGGGGGAGAGAAGAGGCAACATAGTCCAGAGCACGAGCATGGGAAGAAGAAGAAACTTAAGATAGCTACTCCTTAATTTCTCCCAGAGTATATCTATTAGGTTAGCATAGTACAGATTTAGTGGGGACGCGGTGGCGCAGTGGCTTAATGATGCTGAAAGCTGCTGGCCAGAAATGGTCGACACTTCAGCGGTTCGAGCCCAGCTCCGCGCAGCAGAGCGAGCTCCTGCTTCCTCCCCAGCTCCTGCCAACCCAGCAGCTCGAAAACCTACGTGAGTAGATAAATGGGGACTCTCACCCCGGTGGGAGGAAAAATGCTGGTGGCACTTGCATGGGAGATGGGACCAAGTTGCCGGTAACGCGGAAGCCGCACATGCCCGAAAAGGGCGCGAAGCAACGGAAACCCGCCTCCTGCGCTCGCCAGCTGGGCTCTGCTCTAGGAAGGAGGCTCTGGCAAACCACTTCCGAAACACCTTGCCTTGAAAACTGCAGGGACTCGTCCAGGCAGTCGCCGCAGAATCAGTCACGACTGAGTGCGGATTAAAAAAAAAAAAAAGTACAGATTTAGTCTGGCAAGGTTCTGTCTATATAGTGTAAGCAATAAAGAACTGAACTTGGCTGTATTGTTTCCCTGTGGTTCTTGGGCTGGGCTTATTGCTTCTTTAGAATTTGAAAGTATGAGGTATAAAGCTAGGTATCATCAGCATACTATTGCACTAAAGCTCAAGACAACATAGGTGATAGGACAGTATGTCCTGGAGGACACTGTGCATTAAACTAGTGTTGAGCAATAGTCACTCTATGAATGTATTTATACAGGAATGACTGGAACCACTCCAAAACAGTGCTCCTAAAGTCTAATCCCACCAGATGGACTAGAATAATAACATGATTGATAATACTGAAAGCCACTAAGAAGTAAAAAAAAACTAGTAGAACTGCACTCCCCACCTTGGGTAGAGTGTTTTCTAGCAATGAAAAAGTACATGAAGAAATGGTAAGGCAGGCAAATGCTAGTGGAAAGTTAACAGGTAATACATAATCTGTGGCAAGGAATTAATGTTTGTGGAAGTGAAAGTAGCAGTGTATAAGAGCATATTCTGCCTGTTTTGACTTATGGAAGTGAGAGCTGGGTATATAAGGAGAAACATAACCGTAAGTTGACTGCAATGAGAATGAGGGTCTTAAGAAGAGTGCATGGTAAGAGAAGAAGAGATTGGGCCAAGAATACAGAAGTGAGTGATCAGTATGAAAGATGTATGATGAGGTGGTTTGATCATACAGAGAGAATCATGGTAGGTCAATCTGGAAAGAAAGAAAGAAAGAAAGAAAGAAAGAAAGAAAGAAAGAAAGAAAGAAAGAAAGAAAGAAAGAAAGAAAGAAAGAAAGAAAGAAAGAGGGAGGGAGGGAGGGAGGGAGGGAGGGAGGGAGGGAGGGTAGAACAAAAAGTGAATGGGTTTCGGGAAGACCAAGAAAGTTGTGGTTGGATGGAGTTGATCAGATCTTCAAGAGACAGAGTGAGATGTTTAAAGGTCAAAAAGCAATATATGAAGCAGGGTATGGGCATGGTGGAAGCTAGGATGGTTTGCAAAATAGAAAGGTAAAAAAAGTACAGACATAGACATGTCTTAACTTCTTTCTCTTACAATTTTGTATTCCTTTTCTGTGTTCTGAATAATGTTGCCTACCCCAAAAGGGAATAGCATAATGGATTGTGATGGTATGTGAGGGTGGCCCTCGAAGACGGGAGAAAGATGTAGGCCTGTTCTATGTAAGTAAATATAATTAGTTCCTTTTTTCCTGATGGATTAAATAGTTCTATTGTGACCTAATTGGAAGACATTGTGATAATTTCATAAGGGGCTTTTTGCTTAGTTTAAGCAAAAAGACAAAGGGAAACTGTCATTTCCAAAAAGGAGAAAGATTTAAACAATCTGAGCAAATAATCTCCTCTCCTCCCTTATAAAAAGAGATGAGGATGGTGGAATATGAGGCCCCTCCTTTTGGGGGTGGGGGGTAAGGATATTTTAACACTGAGGTCTTAAAAACAAATGGCTGCCTTCTAGTTCTACATATTTAACTGTGATACGGTTGATTTTTGGCTCTCCTTTATTTTAAGGGCGGGAGGGGGGACCAGACAACTTGTTAATTTTTTACTCCTAACATTTGATTACCTTTCTACCAGTTACACATCTGGATCTAGTGGAATTTATTGTGTATTTCACAATGGAATCAATTGTTATCATCGGTTCAGTAGGCTGGAGTTTTCTCCTATTATAGTTGACTGGAATTTTGCCCAAAATATGGCAATCCCCAGACTCCCTGAGTGACTCTTAAGATGATCCCTTGACATCAGCTACAATAGTTCCTCTGTCTTCAGAAAGGAGTTTTGTAAAAAGGGATGAAACTCCGTGCCAGTTACATTTCTGCCTTTGTGTAAGAGTTTGCCGAGAGACAGAAATTAAAGAAAAGCAGGAAAATTGTTGCAGCCGAAGTGAAAGGCCCATCTTCTTTTACTATGTTCATTCAGGCCAAGAAATGTTCTTGCTTACTTGACTTCTCAAAGGTGGAGGATGACAAATTGTCAGAACCTGCATCACCCAACTGTTGTTGTTTTCCATTGTATTGCATTCGTTGGGAGTTGGATTGATTTGTTTCTGCCACTTGTAACTAAGGAGGGGGGGGGTGGCTGTTAAAGGTTGTAAGGGGAGTTGGGAAGCAGCTTAACCATATATGGGCAATTTAGACTGGCTTGATTGCCGGCCAGGCAGCTGGGGCCCAAAGAGCCTGGAAGAAGCTCAGGGAGGAAGGAGAGAGGTCAACAACATGTGAAGAGGAGTCACGACGCCAGGCAATAAGGGGAGGGGGGATAAATAGAGGGAGGTTTACCCAAGGTGTTAGTTTTAGCAATGTTCTGTTTAC
The DNA here is from genome assembly GCF_059951505.1 of Python bivittatus. Taxonomy (NCBI): domain Eukaryota; kingdom Metazoa; phylum Chordata; class Lepidosauria; order Squamata; family Pythonidae; genus Python; species Python bivittatus. Next base: position 971,809 of record NW_028277110.1, read on the forward strand.
AAGCTACATGTACCTCTTAATAAAGAAGTATTTATCTGACCCAAGGCTGGTTGTGTGAGAATGCTTCAGAACTGAGAGTTGGACATCGTGGACTTGACACAAATCTTTGGAGATATGTACTGTTCCTTGCCTGCAAGTTAAAAGGTTAAATGAGATTAAAAAGTCAAAATGTTAAAATGGGATTACATAGCATGTTGTTCTGTATAATGGATAAACTCCATTATTGTCTTAATATGTGAACCAGATAATCATATTAAGCCAAAATATAGTTTACTGTTTGAGCATAATAAGTTATGTGAACAGAACAATAGTGTCTTGTTAACTTTCTGGTTAAGCGTGTGGTGTTGTGAACCCAACCAGTCAGCCTCCATAACCAATCTTACTCAAAAGATGTATTTACCTACTAGGCTTAATTTCGTTACCGAATTAACCAGTTTTCCAGGTTTACGCAGTACATCATGCATAAAATGACGAAACAGTCTGGGTTTGTGTAACATGCTAGGATACTGAAAAACTCTCAGCCAGGCAAAAAGCTGAAGCTAACCGCTAAATAAATAATGTATTTATTGACAGTCTGAGAGGAAAGGAATAATCAGGTACTAGATAATCAGGCAATACATTACTTTAAAGTAATTTTTTTTAAAAAATGTACTGTTACTGTTAACAGTGAAATATTGACCACCCTAAAAGTGGAGAGTACGTAGTTAGTTGATAATACCAGGCCCAAGTGGAAGCCAAACTCTTTCTAACCCCAGTTGCAACTGAACAGAATTTAATAACTTTCACAGAAATTTGTGTATTCTGATTGGCAAGCAAAAGACGCACATTCTCCATTACTGGCCAATCCGTGCCTTTTGCAAGGTGCAAATGACTAAATGCATGCGTACCAATACACTAAATGCATTTTAATTTAGCACACTAGAAAGCCTACAGGGAGCAATGTTGCAAGACATGGGCAATTGTCTAGCTCCTCTCATCTGAGCTTGGGGAGATACATGCCAAGTACGAAATATTGCTGTCTCTTCTCTCTAGGGCCTTCCATGTGAAGATATTAAGCTTAATCAGTGTGAAAACTCTCCAAAATGGAATAGAAGAAAAATATCGAAAACAGCAGCAGCAGAGTGTAGAAAAAGATCTATTCCATGGGTCTCCAGTAATATTTCAGGCCACTGGATCTATCCCTCTGCAAATCCAAATCTTTGTTTGATCTCTATTACTGCCTCTTTTTCAGGGCCGAGCATTGCCAACAAATGTAGCATATTAGTGGATACAGCTTCTAAATTTTTAACTGACTTGGAGAAGTGGATTGCAGAACTCCAGCCAGATTTTGCATTGTTATACTTTTAGTCCATAATAGGCTTGCTGTGGGAGAGTTAGATACCAAAATCATTAATACCTCTTTTATTGAACCTCCTCCGCTGTCATATTCCGAGTAAGGTGAGCAAGGGAGGAGGCATCAGAAAGAATGTGAGAATGGGAAAAGAAACAGGGCCACCTTCTCGGTTCCATAAGAGGTAAGGGTTTTCTCTGGAACAAGCTGCTGCTAAAGGAGGTAAACGTTGGTTTAAAATCTCCACTGAAAATAAAATGGAAGCAGTTTAGATACGATGGACCTTGGCTGGTGGATTGTGGGGAAGATTATGGGAACGTGGAAAAAAAGGACCTTTTCTGTTCATCTTTAAACCACAAAACTGTCAACTCACAGATTTCTTTCCTGCTTGCCCTCAGTTTTCTCATTTTCCTCTTTTGTTTCTATAATATGCAGATTTTCTAGCCCTACCTCTCCCTGCCCATAAGAAGCCTTTTTTCTTAAACTCAGTTCCACCTTTAAAGAGGCTTTTCTCCAGACAAGCTGACTGTACCTTCCTTCCCATCTGGCCCTCTGCTCCAGTTTCCCTCTGCGGAGATTATATCAAATTGGACTCTTGGTGTGAAAAGAAAAGAAGCAAAGCTAACAGCTATTACCCAGATCGGCCCTTTAGAGTTTTAAGGCAACAAAAAACACATTGCCTCCTTGAGAACATTGAGAAAAGCTATAATTTTCCAATATGGCATTAAAAAAAGCAGCCATTGTTCATCTACTAATTGTACTTTAATTATGGGTAGGATGCTGGAAATTATTCCTTTTATATTCAGGGACATCTCTAAATTATAGATGATATTTAACCTTAGATAAAGGAGTCTTCTTGCTGTTCTTTAAAGATTTTTCAGATGAATATTTCCTCCTCTTAATAAGGTTACTTAATTTGTACTAAGACGACATTCGTTTTTAGCTTGATGGGTCTCCCATAGCACCCTCCTTTTTCAGACAAGGCACTATTACATCTTTCCGTTTTGTTTTGTTTGTTTCTTATTTTTGGCATGAGATGCATGCATTGCTCAGGTCTTTTGTCTCAAAGATTCTTGGTGGTTGACCACGCTAGGCTTAGGCTAATGAAAATGACAGCAAGAAAGACTGAGAGGAAATTCCACTTGGGAAGGTTAAGTCTCCATATTCAGAATAGTCCTCTGCCAAACTCTTCTTCTACAATTTATGTTAACACATTCTCATTTAATTTGATGGAAAGGAAATTAAACTGGGATGTGTTTCCAATGGAAAACCACATTTCAACAAGTTTCTAATGGGGGGAAGTCACCCTATCGGTTACGGTTAGGGTTAGTTCCATTTATCTCAAAGTAAAAGCCAACAAAAAGACATACAATTAATCACATTAAAGGGGGGAAAGTCAGAGCAGTATGGATTCAACCAAAATTCTGGGTAAGCCAAGCTTCTGCTAATGCAGAAAATGTATGGGTGTTAATCCAACCTGTAACCAAGAGGGAGAGTTGCATAAATGGGAAGCCACCACCAGAAGGAAGATCTCTCTTAATACTCTGCATTAGAAGCTATCCAGCAGAATAACAAACACTTTATGCTACTGTAAAATACATAGTTTGCATTTAGAAGTCAAACAAATGGAAGAAAGCTGGCCCTTCTACCTAAGATATATTGTACCCTTCTTATGACTCCCTCCATTTTTTCTCCTGATGTCCATAAGGAGTAGATAGCCAGTTTGGTGTAGTGGCTAAGGTGCTGGGCTAGAAGGTAGGGGATGACCTCTACTCCTGCCTTACTGCTGGGTGATTCTGGGCCAGTCATTCTCTGTCAATTCTTGAAAAAAAGGCAATGACACACCGCCTCTGAGAAATGTTGCCAAGAAAACTGCACGTGGTTTCATGCGGTTGTCAGAAACCAAGGCTGACTCGAAGACGCACTCACAGGGCCGGCAGTAGGTGCTGGTTGTGGAGTGAAGACAAGCAGGTAATCAAAACCTGTAACTTTTTCCTGTGAAAGGAAATGGATCTCCATATTCCATATTCTTGTACGTGTTGGAAACATGTCACTATCTCATTTCTCGCTGACACAATGTCAAACTGAGAACAGCAATAGAGCACATGTCTGTGAAGGATACATTTCGTAGAAAGAGGGCAAGAGAGAGAATGGGATAAAAAGTTTTATTTGCATGATTCAGAAATATCTGACAGGGACTGTAATTATTTGAGGTACTTATGACAAAAAGTGCCCTAATTTGTCAGGATTGCAAACCTTGCTGCAATTGCAGGAGTCAAAATAATTGTGATTAAACCACTTCTTGGATATTATTTGGAAGATGTCACAAGAAAGCATTCAAGGCATTTAGAATGCTTGCAAAAAAAAGAAAAAAAGAATCCACATTCTTGTGTGACCATTTGTATATGGAAATGTTCCCCATTCCACGTTAGAAAGGTGTTAGGTATAGGCTTTGTCACAGCCATAAAATAAAAAGCACATACTACCCATAAAAATAGAACAAAAAAACAACATGAAAAGTACCTTTCTTCTAGAATTAAGTGACAGCAGTAGACAGTAGATTTTGTCAAAAGGAATATTGAGAGAAATAAAAGTAATTATATCGTAAAACCTCTTTGAAGTGCAATGCACTGAAATATGGAACACATTATACATTATACATGCTGACACTTTGCAATACATTTCAGCCCATTTTCTAAGCAGTATCAGAAGGTTCCAGAGATAATAGGTTATTTAAATCAAGAATGCTGGCTAAGAGCCAAAAGGAAGTAAGGAGGTTCATTCAAAGCAAAGGTAGAACCACACACACTGAAGACGATCAAGGAGAGTTCAGGAAAAAAAAAATCTGAAACTATTTATCTCCTCATTTAAGACTAGAAATGTATAGGATGGGGCTATAAATCATGTAAAGGAGAAAGCTGAGTTGGTATACATAATGCCATTTCAGTCCACATATTTGAATCAGGAAACCCATTCAAGAAGAAATAGGTTAGATGATTATCTGCCAAAGCATGAAAGGGGCTCATAAAATTGAAAGGATACTGAATAGTTTGCCTTTCTACAAATCTATGGTGTGTGTTCTTGTGTAGAGTCTGCCCATAGCATCCCAAAAGGGTTACTGCACCTTTTAAATATAGAAAAGTCAACATTATCAAAGGTCTGGAGGAACTTTCTTAGGAATAAAGGATAGAGTATTTTGACTTTTGAGCTTAGGGGGAAAATTTGACACAATCACTCACCAAAGAGTTGGGTGCCACTGAGTTCAGTTCAACATATAAAATTATGCATGGGGTTATCAAATACATTGTTAGAAGGACTGAACAATTCCTACTTCAATATTTGCATGCATGTTCTATAGAAATAAATTGTTCCCCCCTGCCCAATTATAAATAATTGTTTCTCTTAACACTGCTTTTCATATGCTTTGTTTTGAGCTGAACATTAAGCAGAATCTGGAAAATCGTGAGACAAGGATAATTATATTCTAATTTCATTATTAGCTTCACATCAAAATTTCAACAAATCAACTCTGTCAAGCACTCCCTGGCTTTTCCAAGAAAAAAACAATACTTGGCCCACTGTTGCACAGTGCACTTTTCTATTTTTTTGGGGAGAGGGGAGAAAGATTCTTTGAGAGAGCTCATAACAGCTCCCTAGTTTGCACAACATTTTAAAACTGTTCATCTCTGAATACAGAAACACAACAAGAAGAAGGAGAACTCCCATGTGATTTGTCTCTCTGCTACTCAAAATAACACCCACAGGCACCCTGGTTATCATTTCATCTCCTTCCCTGTTTCAGAGGTCTCTGAGTTGCATTCGGAAGAAAGACACAAAATGATTTTCAAGCTAACAGGTTTCTTAATGCACCTAAAGCAAAAATATACTTAAAAGTTAAAAGCTGTGCTTCTTATTTATTTATAACCTGGCTTGCAAATATGGCATAGAGGTGATGCCAGAAAGGGCCTCACAGATGATTAATTTTAGAAGGTGGCACCATGATTGAAATTCAGTGGGAAGCAGATATATAAACATGGAAAGTGCAGGCCACGTTATCTGGATCCCAATGGAAAGGCTGGGTTCACAAATCTCCAAATTCTAGAGGTAGGCAGCCACAGACAATGGCAGGATTCATAAATGGACCCGCCACTTTAGCAGTGACTGTACAGACACTTCAGCTCTAGAGATCGGTCAGAAATATGGTGAATCTATGACAAAACTCTATTTAAAAGGAAAAGAGGGAGAAAGAGAAAGCTGTAATCATTTACCATTACCCTGAACTCGGTCATCTTGTGCACCTGTAATTTTTCAATAACTACTTTCCTGCTACTCTCAGAGCAGATTCTCATTCAGAAAGAGATAACAACAGAACCATGGTGAAAGATATAAAGCTGCTCTTGACACCATCTGACACAAACCTTTCTCAGTCCACTAAGAGCTGATGCTATTAACTTTCCATTAAACCATCCTGTCTATTGATCCATGCATCCATGCATCCATGCATCCATGCATCCATGCATCCATGCATCCATGCATCCATGCATCCATCCATCCATGTTCACAATTAGTTTGACAGAATCCGTAAGCAGCCAGCAGATTGTCAGGAGCCTCAGATGTGTTGATTGTGTTCTGAGATAGGAAATTAAGCTCTATCTAGAGAATTGCCCCCAACGTCCTTTCAGAGACACCTACGAATTACCCCAATTTTTCCTAGGACAGAGGAGAGAAACAAAGAGAGTCCGGGTTCACGTGTCATGTCTGTTTAGCTGGTAGGTAGGTAGGTAGGTAGGTAGGTAGGTAGGTAGGTAGGTAGGTAGGTAGATAGATAGATAGATAGATAGATAGATAGATAGATAGATAGATAGGGAGGCAGGCAGGCAGGCAGGCAGGCAGGCAGGCAGGCTAGCTAACTAGCTAACTAGCTAACTAGCTAACTAGCTAACTAGCTAACTAGCTACAGTTCATTGGGTGCACTCAGCTTCGAAACATAGAATCAGAATTGGAAAGAACTGGAAAGGTCATTAAATCCAACTCCCTGTTCAGTGCAGAAATCCAGAGTAAAGCTCTCTCACAAGTAGCTTCAGCATATCTAGTGAAGGGGAGTCCACTGTTGAACTGTTCTTACTGTTGAGAAGGTTTTTTTTTTAATCATTCAGTTGGAATCTGCCTTCCTGTAGTGTAAATCACTTATTCTGTACCATGCCTTCTAGGAGGATAGAGAACAAGTCTTGAACTTATGAAATGACAGAGAAATAGGTCTTGACCTTCCTCAGTGTGACATTCTCTCAGGTAGTTGAAGAGGACCATGACAGTCCTTTACAGCCGTCTCAAGGTTTAAATATGCCTAGCTGCTTCATTCTTTCTTCATAGGAATTAAATTCTAGTAGCCTGATTATCTTTGATGCCTTTCTCTGAACCTGTTCCAGTTTCCCTGAATCTTTCTTAAAATGTGGTACTCATGACTAGACACAATATTCAAAGTGAAAGCCTGGCCAATAGAGAGTAGAAAGGAACAATCATTTCCCATGAATTGAAAACTATCCTTTTGTTAGTGCAGTCTAAAATTGCTGATGACACATATTCCGTTTGCAATCAACTATATTCTAAACTTCTTTTCACAAAGTATTATAACCAAACCAAGTTTTTCTTTCTTATATTCTGCATTTATCTTCTGATTCCAAAGCGAAGAACTTTGCATTTCTCTAGATTAAAATTAATTCTATTATTTTCAGCCTGTGTCTTTGACCTGTTACATTTGTTTTGTATTTCATTTCTGTCTTCTAAGGTATTGACAACCCAATTTTCTGCCATCTGCAGATGTGATAAGTGCATCTTTCCCCCTTCCATCCAACCAGTGGAAGGGTAGCTGGTTAGCACCAAATCACGTGGCACTCCAGTAAATACCTTACTCCTGTTTGAAAATAAAGCATCAGTGGCTCCTCGTCAAGTTAGCTAGGTATCCACTTAACTAGACCACATTCAATTAGTTTGTTAATCAGAATGACACTTGCTATGCTATAAATCAGGGCTGACAAATCACAATGCCTGGGTTCATGCTACATTTTAAACCTAACCCAAGCAAATCATATCATGGCTTAAAACAAATAAACTCAGTGAGAAAGAGAAGCAATTTTAGAGACATTCTGAGGGATCAGAGAAAGCTCTGTTTCATGGAGAGAGAAAAAATTCTATCCCTAATCTAAATGCCAAAAAGCGGCAATTGCATGTTTACAACCCCAAGATCCCATTTTGTGATTAGGTGATGTGTATCAATTATTGTAAAACTTGAAAAGCTAATTCATAAATGTAATGTTTGATCTATCTATCTATCTATCTATCTATCTATCTATCTATCTATCTATCTATCTATCTATCTATCTATCATCCATCTATCATCCATCTATCCTTCTATCCATCATCCATCTATCATCCATCCATCTATCTACTGTATCTATCTATCTCCAATTATATATAACCAAGGAAAAACATCCAAAGTTTAACCCTTTGCCACTGAAAAGTTGCTCCCACTAAGCAGTGACTTCACACTCAGAATGAGGACCCACAACTATCCAAAATTATCATCATCTTCTGCCCAAGAGGGATGAATTGCTACATTCAGGAAACCCCAAAGGGTCTCTAAAAGTCCTTTCCTAGAATGTTATGTGAACAGCCTGCTCCAAGCCTCCATATTATTACTGAAAAGACATGCCAGGTTGGAAAGAAAATCCCAAAGTCTCCACCTTAAGGTACAAAGGAAATTATTGGTTATAAATGGGAAATAGTTCAGTTGTTGGGATTCTTGTAACCATATCCCTTTCACCTCAATAAATCTTGCTAAAGAGACTCTGTGAGAATCATGCTTGGAAAAGAAGCATCTGCAGCTTGAAGTAGAGGCCACAGAGCCAGAGCTACAAGGTAAAAGAAGACAAAGAAAAAAAGTGAAGCCAGAGACTCCTTAGAGAGCAAAAATAATAATTTAACATGTTTGGTGAACACAGAATGCTGATTGTTGGAGGCAGGGTAGTGGGAGGGCTAGGCAAAATTGAAGGTGCTGATAAAAAAGTTTTACCAGCTAAAATATCTGAACAGGAACACATGACACTGCAACGTTTTGTTGCAGACAATGTTTTGTTGCAGGCAACATCTGATGGTAACAGTCCTGCTGCAATCTGTGCAAGGGATTTATCAAGCACATAGAGTGATACACCTGGAGGACGAGCAGAATGCAAAATGATGAATTGGATGGGAGGAAAGTCAACAGGATTAATGAAACTTAGCATGCTCATATTTGAAACAAACTGAAACCAACATTAAATAAACAAGACAAAACTGGAATAAAATGATTTTAGATAGGATAGACAGACAGACAGACAGACAGACAGACAGACAGACAGAATATTTCCCCAATGTTATTCATTTCAAATATAGGCTTTCTGTTACCTCTCTTCAAGAGAAAGAAAATGGCAAATTATTCTCATTCCTGCTGATTTAATAACTGCAGATCAGTAATGTCACATATTATTCATATTCCAATTCCTGCTTTGCAATTGGACGTTTTTGCAAAACAGAAAAAAAAAAGTGGGGCTGATTTATGAGTCTGTTGCAATAAAAGATATTGTTTTTTTTCCCTTAACTGTGCAGTAACTAATAAAAAGAAAACGGAAAATGATAATTGCAATTATTTTACCAGACAGCAGGGTCCTATCTGATGCTTCCGATAATACACTGTCATGACACAAATTAGCAAATTCCCCCCACTCCCCAAAGAGAATAATTTATTTTTTTCCCTGAATAAAGAGAAGACAAACTCTTTGACTCTCTTTGAACTATTTCCATTGGCATCTGGGACAAGTCAAGGTGAGAAGTTGGTCGTTGTTGATGTTGTTATTTTAAATCTTCTCCATACAGCAAGCATTTTCAATGTAGCACATATGCTGGAAGAAATCTATACAAGAACATATAGAGAAAGGCCTGTCTTAGGGACAAATGCTGGATATATTTATGAAAAACAAGCAAAATATATTATTTGTTTGTTTGTTTGTTTGTTAAATTTGTACACCCCCTGACTCTCAGTGATTCAGAAAAAAAGCTTGCCAAATGCTCAGGGAAAACTTGTACACACCAAAGCATATATTTGAAGAAGTACTAGGATGGCCCCAGTGTTTTTGGCCTTTTACAAGGCCCTAAAGACCTGGGTCTGTGCCTGGACATGGGATCCTGGATGACCCTGGGCCAGTCCCTCCCTCTCAGCCCTAGGAAGGAGACAAGGGCAAACCATTTCTGAAAATGTTCCCAAGAAAACTGCAGAGACTAGTCCCTGTGATGGCCAGGAGTCAAGATTGACTTGGCATCACTCAAATGTCATGAAATTATCTGGACTTTGGGTGGGGTGGGGGGGGGAGGGCATTGAGAAATTTGTCTCTGAAATCACAGTTTAAGGATTCAGACAAACTGGAATGGGCCAGAGAAGGGCAGTGAGAAAGACCTAGAGTCATGAAAGAGAACATTTCCAAAGGATATTTGCAGCCCATGGAATATTAGAACGTTCAATGTGATGTCTTTCTCGTTTCTAGTGTCTCGTTTCTCGTTTTTTGTTTTTTGCTTTTTTTTGTTTTTATGTTATAGATTTATACTGCAATCACATTAATAAAAGGAGCCTGTCAGAGTATTTGCTTATTATACTTCATTACAGTACCTGTGCTCTCTTGTTAAGACTCTCATTAACCTTTCTGAGCTGGTAATAAGAAATCCCAGCTAATGGAGGTGAGAAGCCGCATTCTGAAAATGAGAACAGTTGTCATGTACAAAAAGTTTAATATGCTTACTAAATAGGCCAATTTTATTAAATGAAATAAGGTGGGGTCCCTTTTAATCAGGGGAAGCCATATAAGATAGAAACATTTTCTGCACTTTAAGAATAATGAATATCTCTGAAGTTTAGCGCTACTAAACATTCAAAATCTTTTATTCTAATGAAAGCAATAATGCTGGTTTTAATGTTTCCTGCTTTTTTTAAAAGCTGGACAAAGTTGAACTTTTTCTGAGTGGTCCTGTTCGGGTAGAGTTGCATATGACTTTCAGTGTGAACTACCCCTGAGCAAAGTTTATTTTTATTACATTTTAAATGAAATTCTATGGCTAGAATTCAAATAAGAAATTCCAATTACAAGTACATAGAATTAAATAAAATTGTACACTGAATATATTATAGAATCTTATGGATCACTTATCTTTCTCTGCTTAATAGTGTTTCTACTCAGAGTCAGAGAAAAGGACGTGGGAGTTAGGATGAGAACCTGTGATTTTCACGGCAAAGATGTCAATTAGGTCAACAACCAACAACCACTCTGATGTCAACAACCAGATTCAACACCACTGTAGAGGAGAGTCCATTGAAACATGGGAAGAAGCAGTGATGGGTTGGTACCATCTCACTGACAGAGAGGAATTAACTATTTACGATGGGTTCATTCTAGTTTGCAGGAAAGATTCTTTCACGGCTGTGTCATGTTGAAAGTCTGAGAGACTACAACCAAGTCTAAACCTATCAGCTAAATTAAGCTAAGTGAAGTTGGGGAATGGCAAATGACAAATGAAATCAGGCTACGGTAGTAATTTTAATAATTGTCTTTATTATGGCATGATATTTCTACCCATCCCATCCAGTCTGGCAGGAGAGGCATATTCCAAGTCCCATCTGCTAAGGAGTGTCGGCTGGTGGAGCCCAGGAGGAAAGCCTTTTCTGTTGTGGCAGAAGGCCTTTTTTGTAAGGCCTTGAAGGCCTGTGCTCATACCTGGGGCTTGTGTGAGACCTTATGAAGAGTTTCCCGACCTCATTAGATTCATGGAGTGTGGATGAGATGGCAGACCTTTATTATGAATACTCCTAGACTTTGGAACACATTTTTTCCTGGAAGTGCACTAGGTTTCTTCCCTCCTTGTATTCCACAAGACACTTAAAATCCTTGTATTCTACCCTGCCTTAGGGTCTGATAGATTCTAGGCAAACATTATAGTTAGATATATTTTATTATTGGCTTTGTTCTGTTTTTAGTTTGTATTTTGCTGTAATTCACCCATAGCCTTTACAAATTGGGATGGTCAACAAAGAAGGAAGGAAGGAAGGAAGGAAGGAAGGAAGGAAGGAAGGAAGGAAGGAAGGAAGGAAGGAAGGAAGGAAGGAAGGAAATGTCTGAGGAGGGAATACTATTTCCACTCATCCAGACACACAAGCTGCTTCAATAGTCCTACCATCTGAACATTTTAGTTGCCATTTGGTGCCTCTTTTACATTTCTAAACCATCCCTTTTGCAATGGAACCATCAGAAAAAAATCTTCAAAATTCATGTACAGAAGACATTGCGTCCCTTATTTTCAGTCTAGAGTCGATTTTCAGTCTAGAATAGATTTTTCATCATGGCATTGTTTCTCACAGCATCAGTTGGAGAACAGCAATCAGTACCTAGTTGTGGTATATTTGGGCAAATGCCCAGCATCCTAGCAGAACCCAGCTTCTAAGGGCTGTCCCTGGACTGCACCTCCATGCCTAAAACTATGCATGTTTCTAGTGTTCCAATCAGCACTTGGAAGTTGGATCCTGAACTCACAGAGTCTGGAATTTTGCAGAGTGCCTCAGGCCAATGATGCATCAAATCATTGAAGGGTCTTAAAATCACAGCTCCAATTTCCAGACCACCAATTCTGATTATAACATTCCTCTTCCCGCAAAGACTCAGTCATGGAAAAAGTAGCAAAGGAAGAAGCAGGAGGAAGCATTTTACCATTCACATCCAAAATGTCTGTGCTCTTTCTGTAGGAATCGCATAAAGGAACTAATACCACTTTCCTCTGCATTAAGGAAATAAAACCATTTTTATTTCCTTAATGCAGTACTAGTTCCTTTATTTTTGAGACATGCCATTACTTTAATTCACCCCCTGTTCAAAAGAAATTTCCAACAAGGAGGCTCAAGGAAACAGAGATGATTTGTACAATGGGGATGGGAAGCACGATCCCTTTCCAAGTGCCTATTTTCCCGTTTGGGAAAACTGGGGAAGAAAGGAAAGGGCAGGATACGCAGAGGGACCAAAGTCATGGAGCACATCCTCAGCATCAGAAAAGGTCCCATATTATTTCCCTATCAGCTTCAACTAGGACTGAGAAAGATCTTTACCTGAAAAGCTGGAGAAAAGGGGTACCGCTTGTCAGAGGGACATTAGGGTTGTGTAGAGACCTGGACTGGAAGTGCAAAATGTGGTTTGGAACATGCGTGGTGTGTATGCAGCATCTTTTGGGTACAGCTTAGCAGCTGGGTCTTTTATGTGACTGCCCATGTGCAATTCTGAGAAAATATGTATTTAGTTTAAGGTATTTTAAAAAGATACTGTGAGACTAGGCTGAAGCTGCCATAACCTAAAGATGAAGCAGGCACGCAAGCAGAGAGGACAAAAACCAGGAAACTTATCTATGAGATCCCTTCAGGGAGGTAGATAAGAAGGAAGCAAGTCCTTAAGGAAAAAACAAAGGACCTGAACCAGAAGAGGAAGTTGGGCCTGAGCACATGGAAACCCTCACCCCAATCCCATCAACTTGTAAATCAACCCAGCAAGGACTTTTGGAGATAAAAGGGGTCCCAAAGCCACTCTGAGTCCTCTGAGCTGAGTTGTCTGAGTCACCTTTGGATCCAGACTTGGTGGCTTCTGTCCCTCTAGCTAGTGCCTGGCAGCCTAGTTGGGAAGGACGCGGGTAAGCGTGGATGAGCGTGTGTGTGTGTGTGTGTGTGTATGAGAAAGAGCAAATGTACCTTGCAACCAGTAGAGTTTTGCTGTTACTTTAAATTCACTCGGTCTCCGTGTATTACAAAGAACCTCTTGTGCCTCTGTGTTCGGTTGGAAGTGATTTGTGTGTATCCCTGATTATTTCCCCGCTGTTGACCAGGGCTGTGTGTCTGTCTGCTCCAGCCGCACCTATCTGGAAAACCCAGGTAGAAAGCAAGGGGGGCTGACAAGATCCGCATGCCTCAACAGGCTGTGAGTGTGTGTGTGAGTGACCATAAGCCGAACCTGGGAGCAGGGTGTGTAACAATACCACATGCAGGTCTAACCATGCATGGTCTAAATCACATTTAAACCATGCGTGCCTAGACCTGCATGTGGTATCTTTTTGAAATACCACTTCCAATGCAGCCCTGATAGGTACAGCTGGCCTAGATGGACAACTGGTCTGACTCGGTATAGGACAGTTTCCTTACAAGTCCTATGCTATATGACTTGGTATAGGATACGCTTCCTATGTTCAAAGGAGGGTAAAAGAGGGAGAGATTATATGGGGAAAAATCAGCAACAAAAAGCACGAGGTCATTATAGCTGCAGCAAGATACTGTAATGTTTCAAACTGGAGTGAGTTCTGGCTTGGAGTCTTGCATATGAGCAAACACAAATATTGACCAACTACTGTCTAGAGTGCTCTGAGGCTTAAACAGAGTGCAGTTCTGTTTCCCTCTATCTTTCCCAGGGAAACCCTCCACTATTAAAGTCCCGTGGTCAGATGGAACAAATGATGGTCCTAACCAATTGAAGGACCATGGTTCTGAGGTTGTGATGGAATGGAATTATGAAGGCCAGGCTCAGGGAGATGAACATTTTCTTAGCTCGCCAGAACCGCGTGAGAGGAACAAGAGGATGAGACTGGCACCTCCCTGAGGAATTCACACTGTTGTGGCTGGAGGACTTTGGGAACTGGGGTTTCAGTCTGGGAAGATTCTTGCTAGAGGTTGTAGCTGATAAACATAGCTGAACTGATTTTGCATTGTCTCTTGGAGTTCCTTGGGCTAGGCCTGAGAGAGGTAGAGTTCATGGAAACTAAGGATGAGGATAACACCAACTTCTCAGACCAGGGACATACTCCTGGAATTTCACATGCCATGGGCCTCACATAGGTGCAGGATCATTTAAACTTGTTACTGAGAGCACCTGGCCTCGTTGTCTGTTCCCTGATGTCTCTGTGGAATATAAGGGATCTGAGTTCAAAGCATGACGTCTTTCCACATCCATTTCCACCGTTCTGTGTGCATTCCATTAGCAACAAACTCAGTAGTGGTTATGTGCAGCCTAGTCTTCTTCTATTCAATTCCTAAAAGAGCCTCACAAGATAGCAAGTGGTTGACTATTATTAATTATTCAAGAGATTACCTCACATACATAATTACAGGTTTTTGGTCCACCGATTCTCTATAAAATATGGGCCAATAAAAACCACCGTTAACCTAACCTTGCTGTAAAAGATATTATGAAGTGTCTAAAGTTATTAGCAAAGCCCAGTGTATGAAAGGCAAGAGCTACTTTGATGTTAAAATATTCCCATTATTTGATGACAGTGCAAAAGAAAGCAAGGTCAGTGTCCAAGGGTTCTATTCAGTCCTGCTGGTAATTTCTTTGGAAACTCCGCTACACTTCAGAGTAGAAATGGAAAGCAGAGTGGACACATATTTTTAAAACATTCTCCTGTTTATAAAGATAAATATGAAAGACTCAAGTCAAGAACCAGTTCTAGTGATTATTTGGATATCCATATAGATTTCTTGGCAACCATACGCAAGCGGGTTCCATTGTCTTCTGGGTTTGACTTTTCCACCTCCCCAAAACCCATGGAATTTCCAGTAGCCTCCTAACAAAGTAACAGCCAGATCTGACCCTAGTTTTTCTCAGGATCAGCCAAAGTTTGATAGATGCTACCATCTGGATTGGGCCCCATTTACAAAGCTCAGTGGTAAATGAAAACTGCAATGAGACACGTTTTGTTTTTTAATATGTGCTCTGGGGGCTGGGGAAGAAGGATATTTGATTAGCATTCTCCCATAGACCGAGGAGAAACTTTGCATATCCTTGCTGGTTATGATTTCTGTTTGAGAGAGTGTGCTCGTTCAATGCCTGGGATTTTCTTTCTGTGGGTTCCCTTTTACTGTTTTCTATTTTTAATGTAAACCACCCAGAATTGCTTGGGAGTTGTTCAGCCTCAAAATTTTACAAACAAACAAACAAACAAACAAACAACAATGAAAACTGTAGTGCCAACCCTTCTGCTACACGATGAGATGGCCAAAAGTTTGCAATGCATATGCATTTTCACTCTTATATTATCATACATGCTCTCCTTTTCTCCCCATCTGTTCCTCTCATATAGCTAGTTCATACACAAGATTTTTTTCCCAGTTAATTTTGAAAAGGCTACCGGTGCATGCAACTGCATTTTCTCTTCTCCTGCAATTTAAAAACAAAGATGAAAGTACATTCTCTTTTCCTTTTCTGACAGATAGATGCCATCAGGTTCCCATTGTGGCGCTTCTCTTGCCCCCAAGACTCCCTGCCATGACTTTAAGAAACTACAACAACAACACATGGAAAGATGATAAGATACAAAGCAAAACGTAAGCTTCCAGCATTCTACACTTCTGAGGCTGTGTTTGGATCTTGCAGTTCCATTTTTAGAAAATAGCAAGAGCTTATTACTGGAGACCCAGTGCTATCTCTGAACGTCTGCCCATCTGCTTAGAAAAAAAGATAAAAGCAAGCTTGGATGGTAGAGAACATCTTGAGAGACTAGAGATGATGTTAAGAAGCAACCTCACCAGACTGTTTTCTGCTACATGGGTCTCTTGTGACTGGTTGCACCCATCATGACAATCTTTTTTATGGAGAGCAACCCACGCAAGGCAAACATTTTATGAAATTACCAAAGCAGGTTCTCATAATCCCAAAGGTCCCCACCTGTAATGGTATGTGGGAATGATCTTGGGAGAGAGAGGGAACCGTCACAGCCTTGGGAACAGTTGGATAAGAGGCAGCTTAGGCAGAAGGAATGGGGGCGTGGCAAATGTCTCAGAAGGGACCCTCCCTAGTTTCTTGGGCTGTAAAGGTGAAGGGGGAGAAACGTACCTACAGACTTGCAAGGTTCCATTAATGTAACCTTACAAGTCCATCTGGGTGTGCTTCCTGTCTGGACTACCTCGCTAGATTGACACCACCAGCCTAAAATGCTTGGGACCTCTTCCTTATTATATCTATGCTTTCCCCTCCCTCTATAACTTCCTTTACTGCATGGATTTTCAAGGAAGTCCCTTGCCTCGCTGAAGAGTTGAGAAAAGTACCCTTTCAAAGGAAAGCTGAAAAGCACCTCTCAGTGCTGACGAGCTGCATTCCCTTGCAGAAGCCCTTGTTTCTGAAGCAAAGCCAGACCAGCCCACCTCTACCTGTCCCTGCAAGGTACTTCATAGCATCAAAGAGGGTTTGAATCCAGATCTCCACGGGCAAAGCACGCCACAAACAGGAACCCAGCTCCTCTACGCAGATCTACTTTGTCCTTCCATCTTCTGCCTCCCTTCTTCCCCTTTCACTCCAGCCCTGCAGATTGTTCAGTTCAGAGCTGGATTTTTTTTACAGACCCTCCTCTGCTTCTGATCCAAATCTCCCAGTTTCACTCCTGTTTATCATTAGACAGCCACTGTTGCATGTCAACATCCTTTTGTACAGGGAAGGATTATGGATATTGCATTATAAGTAAAGTCACAGGGCTTGGAGTTTAATGCTATTATATTATTTTTCAGGCTTCTTAGTGAAAGTAATGGCTGTGTGCATTATTAAAAACAAAAAACAAATCAGAGTTCTATTAAACATGAAATTTGCATCTCCTTGTCAGCACCAGCACTAAGGAAGATATTGCCTTCTGCATAATATCAAGTCCCTCAAAGGCTTGTTCCCAGTCTCCTGTCCAACCAGTAGAAAGATAGATAGTTTCTCCCCCACCATATGTCTCACTGTAAGCGATAACCCACTGCGGCCACATTGGCAATTCTCAGAGAGACAAGACTTTCTCCTCTCTTTCCAATATGATCTGTTGGTGGCCAAAGGCTCTGTCCTGCCTGAATTGTCAATTCCATCTGCCAATGGCTTCTCCAACTCACATCGCCATCTGTCAGCTATTGACCTATTATTCCTTCTAGTTTTGATTCTATTCTGCCTCAGATCCCTGGTATTTCAAAATTCTCCCTGTTGCCTAATTTTCTTCCTAAAAATAATGACCAACGGTGACATTTTACATTCAAAAGTAAATTCACGAAGAGTGAGCAGTTGCCTCTTTGGAGTATGTAAAATAAATCCAGGTGTTCAAAGAGCCTCCTAACCCACTAATAGGATACAGATAACCTGTTTTTGAAATCTTATATTTAAGCACTCAGATATTTTATAATTATACTTGCAAGCTGGTAGGAGCCTAGGCTGAAAAATGCTGCTTCTTCAGGAGTGTGGAAACAGCGTTCCAATTCTGATTTGACTTTGAAGCTCATAGGTAGTTTTGGGCCAGTCACTCTCACTGACCCCAGAGTTGTTAGGGTGATCAAATGTGACCCCATGTAAACTACTTAGAGCTCTGTAAAGTTCTATGAAGGATAAAAATGCAACATATATTAGGAATGTGCAAATCACTATAAAGTACTATCTACTTTAGTAAGGCAGTATTCTGGTCCATCTGTTAAAAATTCAAATTTTTATTTGCAATTTTCCATGACATACCGAACTTCTATCTACAAGTTTTCTCAGCATTCATAGTTGATATAAATTCCACAACAAACATATATGGAGTCCTTGGTGCTCTCTGAGCTTGGTTGTTTGCTTGCAAGCAAATGTTTCATTACCCAGCTAGGTAACATCATCAGTATTAGTGAGTGTGGGGTTTGCTCACTGTTTATATACAGCATTTGCCCTGTCAGTGTTGGTGGGGGGTGTGGTTTTCTCCTTGGTAGTTCCTTGATTAGGGTATTGTTTTCTGTTTGATTGTTTGTCTGGTGCTAATTCCTGCTTATCTGGGTGTAGGCTGCTGGAGAGAATGTGTTCTGGTCTTTTTGTTTTATTGTCTCTTTTGAATGGTGTGTAAATGTGGTTTATCTCTATATATCTATCTGTTGATGGCTGATTTGTCTGAATGCTAAGCTTCCAGGAATTCCCTAGCATTTTTGGATTTAGCTTGGTCTAGGTAGTAAGAACCCTTAATGTACTGAATGAATCATGATGTTGAAGATGAAGACATTCTTTGCTCTTGCTGACACCAGCCTGACCAGTTATCTTGGCAAGGTGAATCCAGCCAGAAGTAGACATTGTGATTCCTAGCAGATGGCAACCCATATAAGTAATTATCTTAATAGATTCCAAAACTGCATATGCCTTTTAACATCTGCACTTTTAATATTAGCGTATGCGTTGGCTATTCAATTCTACTACTGTTCTGCATTGTTCCAATGTTCTTCCTTCCTCTTGTAATTTAAGTAACTAAAATGAGCTCGTCCACCCTTTAAATACTCTTTTTCCTTTGAGAACTATTTTTTGCCCTCTCAGTGAAACATTTACTCCTGTTGTTGTAAAGATGAGTGTTGGAACGACTTTATTGTTGCCACTGATGAAGTATCCTCCAGATGTCATTAAAAATTAAATAAAGACCCAAGGGGACGTACGGAAATGGATTTTCCATTTTTCTCCCTTTTGCTCTTGAGAGTGATTTATGAAGTACAAGCACATTCATAAACTGAGCTACTACACCCGAGAGAAAACAAACCAGAAAATTATTCAATTGTTGGTGATTTGGGTTACGAAGTGGCCTCCACCAAATTTACATTGTGCATCAAAACCATTTTTCTCTGTCTAAGAATGTTTCAAGCCCTCAGAATGCAACAATCCAGAATTAGTCTACTCATCACCCCAACAAGAAAACTCTCCATGGTAATTTAGATTTTGTAAGCACATATTGAATTCTTACAGTCAAAGTCAATGTGTATCTGCTTAGGAAGAAGTCCCACTGACTTCAATTGAATTTACAGCCCGGGAAGTGTTCTTAGTTATAATCACATACATGTTTCTGAATTCAAAGGAGTTATTTTTGAGTAGACACATTAGAGAAGTTCACTCTCAGGAGTACAGCTTTATCCATATTCTCTAGAAAGTAAGTCCCAATGAATACCGTGCATACAATCATTAACCTTCTTGTCTGTAACTTCACTATTTGCTTTTGATTTGATTTTGCTGTTAAGTCTATAGAAGTTGTTTTTGGATGCTAGGGTCAACAAGATGTTCCACGTTGCTCTATTTCTTTCTTAACAAAAGCCAGAAATCTATTTTAATCTTAACAATCTACTTCTGCCTCTGGCTTTCAAAAGATCGCCCCTGAGGCAATGTATTCACTGAGATAATGAAATGGTTGCTCACACCAGGTGATGACCCTCCTATGGAATACCATTCCCCCCCAAATCCAGGTGGTCATAACCTGCCTTCTTTCTGAAAGGCTCTGAGACCTGGCATTTCCCCAAGCCCTGAGGTTGGACCCTCCCCTCAAGGAGGGTTTTTTTTACCTGTTTTGATTGTTCTGGTTGTTTGAATCCTTTCTGGTGATTTTTTTTTTTTTTTTTTTGGTCCCTTTGAGTCAGTGCTGAGTCCTGGTGACTGCCTGGACAAGTCCCTTCAGTTTTCTTGGCACAATTTCAGAAGTGGTTTGCCATTGCCTCCTTCCTAGGGCTGAAAGACCCTGATGCTGGGAAAGATTGAAGGCAAAAGGAGAAGAGGACGGCAGAGGATGAGATGGTTAGATAGCATCACTGAAGCAATGAGCATGAAACTGAGCAAACTCTGGGAGGCAGTGAAGGACAGGAAGGCCTGGCGCGATGTGGTTCATGGGGTCACGAAGAGTCGGACACGACTCAACGACTGAACAACAACAACAACAAAGGGCTGAGAGAGATGACTAGCCCAAGGTCACCCAGCTGGCTTTGTGCCTAAGGTGGGACTAGTACTCACAGTCTCCCAATTTCTAGCCTGGTGCTTCAACCACTACACCAAATTGGCTTTCTGGTCTCCTTTTAGGGATGCCCCGAGAGAAATTTTTCTGCACCAGCATGGGACTGGAGCAGATGACCTTTGGAATTCCTTCCATGGGCCATACCTTCTGTACTTAACAGATGTGTCTTTAAATGATGGTCAATGGATAGGAAAAAATGTTTGCATTCTGCTGATACGGACAGCGTCAAATGAGTGAAAAAGATTTCAGAAGTGGTTTGCCATTGTCTCCTTCCTAATCTGATGCCTTAAGGCAGTGTTGTCCAAACTTGGCCACTTTAAGATGAGTGGACTTCAACTCCCAGAATTCCCCAGCCAGCATGGCTGGCTGGGGAATTCTAGGAGTTGAAGTCCACTCATCTTAAAGTGGCCAAGTTTGGACAACACTGCCTTAAGCACTACACCAAACGGGCTGTCTCTGGTAAAATAGGTTTCAATATATTTATTCTGTTGGTAGTTACTTGTTGTCTTTAACTGTGCATGCTGCCTTGAGTCACATGTCGATTGGGCAGCCTTATAGAATGGATGGATGGATGGATGGACAGATGGATGAGTGAATGAGCTAACCTTGACTTTGAGTCTGGAATAGCTAATATGCCACGTTAATTTCTATTCATGGTGGGAAAATATGCTTAAGTTTAGTTATTGGCTGGGATAAAAATCCAAGTGGACTTCCAACCACCGCCACTTCCACCAGATACATTTTATGTTCTGGCTTATAAAACTAGCTAAGCTACTCCAGGTCTTCCTGCTCAAGATAGTAGCTAACTGCACTGGGGAAAAGGCTAGGAAGCCTCCATTTAGATTATTTGTTCCCAGTACCGACTGTTTTAGGTGAACATTCTGCATTTCAGTACCCCCTAGACTGCAATCCAAGTGAAATAACATTACTGATTTTTTTTTCTACTCTTCCCTTCCAAGCTATCTGTTTACAGCTGCCATTTCTCAATCTTCTTCTACAGCATTGTGGAAATCAAATGATGTAAAAGGACTAGCAACACAAGACATGCAGAATGTGTTTTGGGGACCAATCTTCTCTCCCACAGTAAATGTCAGAAATGCAAGGAAATAAAGAATCGCCATCCCCAGCCTGTCTATTCCTTCTTAAACGAAAAAGAATAACCACACGCCCAATATTAGAAATGTTCTTGGGAAAACCTTAAGCATTTTCGTTCACGGGAGATAAATTGTTCTTGATTTTTTCCCCCTTCTTCACCCACCCCTCAAAAAAATGTCTAAATTTATCCCAAGGGAGTGCAGCATTCCTGCATTTATTTAAAGATTGGTGGCAAGATATATGAGGGAGAGGATATCCTATCTTTCACTGTGCAATCATCTCCTCAGCAGCCTGCAGCCTTCTTGGAGCAAAGCTGTTTTTGAGAATCCTAGACTGGAAGCAGATACAGGCAGGCTTCCAAAGGCAGAAAGATCTGATAAGTAGCTTTACTGCAGATAAACTAATGAAGCCATTATGAAAGAATTCCATGACTACTATGTTTCAAATTCAAGTTTATTTATGAGGAAACCAAATTTTAATTTTTCCCCCCCACTATAATGTGCTTGATGCCATCACCTTTTGGGTGGGAGGGATAGTTTCCACTTGCCCCTTGTTTTGATAGTGGACTAGTCTGGTAGAGGTAGTCCTCATTTAGTGACCACAATTGGGACTGGCAACGTAGCCATTAAGCAAAGCAGTTCCTAAGTGAAACTTCAGAGTTTCACTATGCTTATGATCTTACTTTAGGGTTCCTTTGCTTTGCAGACCTGCGAAGGTCGTAAATGCGAGGATTGGTTGCAAAGTTTCTTTTTCATCACCATTGTAATTGTGAACGGTTGCTAAATGAGGCAGTCGCTAAATGACGACTACCTGTATTTATGTGAGAACTGGCTCTCACGCTGCCATTAAACTCCAGGAGGTTTGATTTTGGTTTTGAAGCCAGCATTGTCATTAACAATAGTTTATGGTTTAGTGTATTGTATAAATGCAGCCTTCTATTAATTTCAAGATGTTAAAGAGGTTGTGCGAATGCCCAATTTTCACTGCATGGTCACCTTTCCTGCAGGCTGCATCCTCCCCAGCTTCCCATGCTTTGACTGAATCTCAAGGGAGGACTTTCTCTGAGGCCTTTTCAGATCAGGAGGCATCAAAGATAGAGAGAGGACAATCAGTCCTTTCCTGTCAACCCTTCAATGTAGACCAGACTAGGAAACCAAAGACACGCAAGCTAATACTACTTTTATTATAAGGTTACAGTAACAGAACCTTGTAAATCTGAATAGGCTTCCCCCCCTCCCTCCCTATTTGTAAGAACTAGGGAGGGTCCCATCTGAGACACTTTCTCAAATTACATTTCTGCCCCAGAATCAGGTTGTTTTAATATGAATATAGTCTTGGTTGCAGCCCTTCCTCCTGTTCTTCAAGGTTATTCCTTCTGCCCATTACGGTCCCACAACGTAATGGTATATGGGAATGACCTTGAGAAACAGGGGGAAGGGCCGCAGCCTTGGGAATGGCCAGATAAGAGGCAGCTGAGCCTGCAGCAAGAATGGGGTTGTGGCAAACATCTCAGAAGGGACCCTCCTTAGTTTCTTGGGTTGTAAAGGCAAGGGGGGATAAACGTACTTTCAGACTTGCAAGATTCTGTTCGTGTAACCTTACCATAACTAGAATTACTTCATCTTGGAGTGCTTCCTGTCTGGACTACCTTGCAAGACTAACACACAGCTCCTTCCCATTGTTCCTGCTGGTGCAGGCTGATGGTTACCAAAGTTCAAGACTTCATTAGGGGACTCAACTGCCTAGTCCATGGATGCAAGAGCAACAAGAAGTCTGCAGAATGACAGCAAAGAGAGCTAGTCTCACTGTGAAACAGAATAAAGCAGCCATTTCCAACAGGTAGAGAGAGCAAGCCCCAAACTGGATCTCCTGCTTTCCTAGCCTAGAACCGTTTTTATTGAACATAAGGTGCACAGCTCCTCATAAGAGAGGCCCTGCCACCCTTGATATTTCTCACTGCATTTGACAACTTTCACCATGATCTGACACAGTGGCTGGTAACTCCTCTTCCTTTTCATTGCACCTCTTGTCTCTTGAATTATGAGCCTGCAGGTGGATCCCATGTCCTGGTTTGATTTATGCATAACACCTATTTAACGTAGGAGCTCTTTACATAAACAATAGTATGCTCTGAAGCACTTCTTGCTGGCACTAAATCTTTCCTGTCTTTATTAGTTTGTTCTTCACAGCACCCCTGCCCCACCAGGTGTGTTGGCTGATTTAACCCAAGGCCCTCTATTTCACAGTACATTTGGGGTCTTTGAATTATTCCATTCATTAGCTTCTCTAAGTAACACATGATGTACGAGCAAAGGCCATCACCATTTTGACATTAGCTTCCCTGCTAAACTGCTAATGCACTAATATCCCCTTTGACAGGCATGTAAGCAACACCTACCTACCGGGCGAATGTCGAAAGTTAGTGATTATGTATACCAAGGTGATGGAAAGAACAACTGCTCTAATAGAGGGAGAAAGCTTGATTAACAGCAAGTGCCACAGAGAGAACGGATGGTTTTGTGGGTGAATGAATCACACAGGAGGAAGATAGCAATTCCCTACATCTCTCCCCATTGGCACAAGATGGAAGGAGAAGAGAAAAAGGAAAGAAATAATAGCATCTGGGCTGTTGCCACCAGATTAGAGCTTTCAGAACATTTTCAGCCCTTCTTAGAGGTATCAAGATTAACTCAGGACGTTGTGGTAAACTCTTTCTTGATTTAGCAAATCACCGTGGGCATTGAGGAACCCTCCACTTGGGCTGTTGCATATTTTCCTTAAAGCAGTTATTAATACTGGGTTTTCAGCACAAAAACCTAGTGAGGCTGGCTATCATCTAGATGATCTCTTAAGGAAGCTGATGGGGACCTATCACTAGGTGCTTGCCCTATGCCTCCCTTTTAATAAAAATTCACTGTACCAATTTTTTCAACACTACAGAAGCATTAATATGCTGGCTACCTAATTCTGATTGAAGAAATAAAGCTGCTGGTACAGAGGAGAGGCAATGCTGGCCATCATGCCAAATGTCCTCTCCAGTCTGGTTTTCTTTTGGCCATTCCTAGACCTAGTCCTAGCAAATCTTGAAACCACTGGACCCTTAAAAGGGCCATAAAAAAGGAACTGTTCTAGGAAAAGACCCAACTTTGTAGCCCACCTTGGATCTGCAAATGAAAGTCATTCTTCAAGAATACTCAGCTTTCATTGTTCAATGATAGGTTGCTGGGTTAAGCCATAATGCCGTTTGTTTGGTTTTAGGTTTGTGCATTTTGTTAACCCACTCAGTTTGGTTTGCACGCTTAATGTTAAACATGAATCAGCTTACTGTAGATCATTCAGTAAAAATAAGGATTTGATCTTTTTCCTAAAGACAATTATCTTTTGCCACACGAGAAAGAGATTTTGGTGAAATTTTCATGGATAGAGTTGCGGTGCATTTTCTTATTTCATTACAAGGTGGCCAAGATGGGCGTGCGTTGAATACTATGGCTTTTACTTTAAAATAATCTCTTCAGCAGTTTCCTTGCTTTTCCACACTTCCCTTAAATTCTACAGTTACAAAGCAGATTTTTTACACCATTGGTTAATCACAATCAGGGTTTAGTATTGTCCATGAATACTACCAATGTATCAGCACACAGGAAATACCTTCCTTTGTGCAGGATTTCTCAGATATGGTCACAAAAAATCTTCAGCAGAGATCATGGTGAGATCTTTCAAAGCCAAAGATCTTGATACCTGTTGCTTTGCAAGATATGTATCTCACCAGCTGTACAAAATTTACTTTCTCACATATATCCCACAAAATTAAATTGCATTTGTTTTCCATTGCTTTAATAGTTTAAAGTAGCAGCTGAGCTTATAGTAATGACAAAAAACAGAACACCCCCTTACCAAAGCAATAAAAACTGGAAATGAAAAATAAAATTTGCTATGTGTACTGACCATACCATATTACCAATACAGAATAGGACCTGCCCTGAATTACTTTTGAATAATCGAAAATAATAAGCCACATCGTTAAGTGGGACCTCAGATAGATGTCTCTAAATCAGTATTTTTACAATTTTCTTTCTCCTATTCATTTTTCCTCTTAAGAGAACTCCCGCTTCATGTTCCAAGCTTGTTTTATTCCTTGCTTTATTATCTACTTGCCAAAGAACATTCAAAAAGTGCTCTACACTTACATACTACTCAGTGCTAATTCAGAGAAAATTCAAAGAAAAAGAACTCCATGTAGTAATGTTTTCAAAAAGCACTTGGAAATGATGCAGAGTGTGCTGGCCAATTTGATTTTTGGAGCGGTCTTCACTGATGAAATCACTATATTTCTTTTGCCTTCTTTTGCCTTTCAGGAGCCAAATATAATGACAGTGGTGGCACTTTAGCGGAGGTGGCAGGCAGTGACATCATTGGCCATCATGGCCATTGATTACTTCTGCCTGTCAGCACCTCCTTTGGATTCCCAGTGTGGTGCTAGAATCAGTAGTTTTCCTTAATATCTACTCTCCAAGTTTGCCACTCACAAATCTTGTCATAAAGTGATAAAGAGATCCTGAAAATAGGTCTGCGAATGTATGGATTTGGTGTTAAAATCAGCGGGGATTGGAAGACAAATCCAAGTGAACTGAATATGTTTTTATGCACGTGGGTTAAACTGATTTATAATATAAACCTACATTAGTCAGAAAAAATGTTCATTTGATTGACAGATTACTCTCCTCTTCTTGCCATTCCACATTAACAGAAATAACAACATATTCACTTGATCACGAGAGCCTCATACATGAAAGTGCCCAGAAATGTTTATTTTGTAAATTAAATCCAGTTGAAGACAATGTAAAGGATGAAAGATTGATTTTCACACACTTCGTCTCTCTTACACACACATCCTAGTTAAACATATCTCCTTTTCTTGCATCTAGTAGTTCCAGATTTTTCAATGGTGGCAGGCAATATTATTTTTCTTTCTTTTAGCTTCCACTTAGCAAAGCCACTATCTTTTTGCAGTACCTCTATATCCTATGTGCTTCGTCATCCCTTCCCTATCTTTAGTTATGGTGGCTCTAATCCAAAGCTTGAGTCTGGATTTGTTATTATTAGCCCATACTATATTATATCATTATTATTAGCCTATTGAAAGCAATACTCCTACTATTGAGTTAAAACCTGAAAAGGTTTATTAAGCAAAGCATAGGAAAAGAATAACTTTACTTCCAGAGCATAATACAGATGGGAAATATCCATAGACAAGGGAATAAAACAAGGCATGGCAATATTCAGTAGCGGAGTTGAAAAGCAGGACAAGATCTCACATTCCTTTGGTAGCTAGGAGCCCATCATCCTCATCAAAGACAGCTATGGATATAACCCAGATTACCCTGGCAGATGTATAGCACTTTTCTGGATAGGCTCATCTCTTCCCACATCACTCATCCTGATCAAAGGCAGCTATAGATTATTTGTATGTAGCCTGGGTAGGTTTACACCGGCACCTGTCACTTAAGGCTGGTTTAGAGAATGATATACCTTTCCTTCTTAACTAATCACTTACATTATTTTGAGAAAATATATCCTCAGATATGGGTATTCATGCCAAAGCAAAGACATTCCATCATACATGGATAAAGAAACAAACAAACCCTGATCATGCCAGTCATCACTACACTAGGTGGGTGAACTTGGGATCAAGGGTTTGAGATCATGCTATGCTCATATCACTGACTAAGGGTCTGAGATAGACATTTACATCCTGCTATACTGATATTCCATCCCAAAAGGAACAAAGGGATAAGTTTACTGCTTATATGCACTTATTATCAAAAAAAGGGAAGGGAAGGGAAGGGAAGGGAAGGGAAGGGAAGGGAAGGGAAGGGAAGGGAAGGGAAGGAAAAGGAAAAGGAAAAGGAAAAGGAAAAGGAAAAGGAAAAGGAAAAGGAAAAGGAAAAGGAAAAGGAAAAGGAAAAGGAAAAGGAAAAGGAAAAGGAAAAGGAAAAGGAAAAGATCAAGTACATAAGAAAAGGGGGACATTCCACCAGCACCTTGACATTCTTCTGCAAACACATGAGTGGGATTTCACAGTGTGGAATCCTCCTATTCAACCATGCTCTCTTCCAGCATAAGCCTGGTTCTACAGACTCCTCTAATTCTGTACACAATGTCCACATTGCATTGTAGGCTTTGGGGGATGAATTCTTCCCAATTTAGATATGACCCTCCAACTATTTGTTTTGTACTTCCTTTGATCTTGGTGTATCCTGGGTATATGCTAGTGTACTGTTAATAGGATGTGGGCAACAGGACATTAGTCTGCAAAGTGGTCTCCAGATTACTAATTTTAGTACAGAATAGTGTCAGCATGCATGCAGAATCTGCTTGGAACAGTGAAGCGTGTGAAGTTAAGCTTATGGGAAGTATGAAAAAGGATGCTTGGTGGGAAAATGAGGTGGAATAGTCTGCAGAGGAAGAAAACAGGCATGTAAGAGAATGACTGCTGCAAAAATTATGAAAGACATTGTGTTTGAGAGAGAGAGAGAGAGAGAGAGAGAAAGAAAGAAAGAAAGAAAGAAAGAAAGAAAGAAAGAAAGAAAGAAAGAAAGAAAGAAAGAAAGAAAGAGAAAAAAGATAGTTGCATAAAATATAGTCAAAGAAAGAAAGGAATGGTTAAGATTAAAAGAAGAGAAATGCAAAACACTATTTTGACAGGAAATAATACACACACCATTGAAGTGTGTGAGAAGAGCTAAACAGGAGCTTCCAGCAGAGTGATCAAAATTAAACATAAAAGCGATAAAATGATTTGAGATAAAGCAGAAGGGAGGGAATGCTGGAGATTTGTATGGACATAATAGGGAAGTACAGAGTGGAACTGAAACAAATGCTAAGTTAGTATACAAGAGAAAAAAAATAATGAAATGGAAGTAATAAATGCTGGGAGAATGTTGAAAAAAAATGGTAGGATGAATATGGTTTGCTTATGGAGGAGCTGTGCAGCTTTTTTAAGAATTGTGAAAACTGCATCAGTGCCAGTCGATTGGAGGATGATCAATTTTGTTCCCTTATTCTAAGTGAGAGGCAGCAACAGTGAATACAAAAATCCCAGGGGAATGTTTGTTTGTTTATTTCTGGGTGAAAGGGCATTAGAAGTGACTAAGAAAAATTTGGGAAGTTCAGTGTGGCTTATGCTGGGCAGAGAGGATGTAGAGAAGATACTTGTTCTTCAGCAGGTCATTACGAAATGTACATATAAGGAAGAAAGGTTGTATGTTTGTTGGTTTAGAAAAGGCATATGATAAAGTGAAAGGCAAGGCATGAAACAGTGGATGGATGTGGTGGAGACAAGGATGGTTTGCCAAGATAGAAAGATACAGAGATGAATAGTGAATGGTGTAACCTTGATTTAGCTGCATTTCCTTCTCTTTTCCTTCTCTTACGTCTTCAATTTCTTTGTTTCTCAACTTTATTTGTGCTCTGCATAATATTATTTACCCTGAAAGGGAATAGCAAGATGAATCAAAGCTTGCCACGCTTCCAAGCCTGCTGATGGCATAAACGTGAGCACAAAAAGCATGCTACTCACAGAGGTAGCATTATATAAAGCAGTCTCAACATATCACACAGGTTCAGTTGATGATCATTTACTTACTTACTTATTTATTTATTTTTGGTGCCTTCAAGTCAGTGTTGACTCCTGGCAACTGCCTGGACAAGTCCCTGCAGTTTTCTTGGCATGGTTTTTCAGAAGTGGTTTACCCTGGCCTCCTTCTTCTTTCAGCTGAGAGAGAGTGACTGGCCCAAGGTTAACCAGCTGGCTTCATGCCCAGTGTGGGACTATAACTCATGGTCTTCCAGTTTCTAGCCTGGTGCCTTAACCCAGACTGGATCAGTTGATGATACAGTATCTATATAAAGAGTCTTTTGGAGTGAGGTGGCTATAAATCATGATGATGATGATGATGATGATGATGATGATGATGATGATGATGATCATCTTCATCATCTCAAGCAGCTTTCCAAAGCTTTAAGTGGCATTCTAACATTTGATAAAGATGTCAAAATAGGGATATTTTTTTCACACTAGCGATTATTAGTCATGTGCAAAATATTTCAATTTTCAAATTATTCAAGCTTGAAATGTCTGGATGCGAGCCTGAAGACTGGGATGGATACTAGAGAAACTCAGAGCTGGCCCAAGATATTTGATTGCCTGAGGTTGAGCAATGAAAAATGCCACCCAGCCACCCAAGTCAAGATGCATAACATCTAATGTCAACCATATAATTTTGGCATCTAGGGCAAACCCTCCCCCACCCCCCTACCAAGACAGTTAACTTCATTTGGCTCTAAACATTCAATAACCAAGAAAATAAATTGCTTGCATCCATGGTACTCAAGGTCTGCTACCTGAAGTACTTATTTCCATTTGCTTCATTGTAGGTCCAGCCTTGGGAAGTTGAATGTTCACATCTTCACTGAACCATGAAGTTCACCTTGAACTAGTTGTCATCCTTCAGTTTATCGTAGTTGCATAGAAACTGGGATAGTGAAAGGTATGTGGGGGACATGATGATTGAATAGGTATGTGGTAGGTGGGGGAACATGATGATTGCATCTCTTGGGGGGAAATGAGCTAAATATAGAAGGTGATACTTTGTGGGGGGATTCACTTGATGTTTATTACAAGAAAAGATGCAAGCTTATACTGGCTCAAACAATTTACAAAGGAGTCATATTTAATGAAAAGTGACAAGGTTAATGATGTTTGCTCTCATTTCTTAGGATATCTAATTAACATCATTACATTTTACAAGGCTAACTTATTGATGGTATAATAAAAAAATAAGCAAAACGCTAAATTGCATATCAAAGCAGCTGGAAACATCTGGCATTAAGATCTCTAGGCAAAATTTCTATTTAGCACAAAAATAAAAATGAAAGAGGAAGAAAATGAAAAGTGGTGCGGATTGGAGGGGGGAGGAAGGGAGGCAGGAGAATGTCTCTCCAGGCTTTTGAACCAAGGGACAGCTTGATAAAAAATATGGAGCACTCTCAGGAGATACTTTAATTGTAGCACATGCAGTTTCCTTGCTTATCCTGCTGCGCTTTGGATACAAATCTAAATAAATATCCAGTAATTAAATTAGGACCTTCAAAAAGCTATTTGCTGGGCTTCCAGTTTAACTATACTGTTTGCTGAAAATCTAGTACTCTTTGTTTAGCCCACAGGTGGTAAGAAGTTACTGATCTGTAACACTCCTTACTCTAGGATCCATCTGCAATTTTCCCTATCTAGCAAGACTGCATTGGGAACCCTAAAGATCATCAAAATAAGGAGTGTAGTCATTGGTTGTGTGATGTTTCCACCTATTTCAGAAGTAGGCAAAAGCAGGAACAAAACCAGGATGTTTCCATAAACAGTGCCCAAGAGAGATCATCACCATATCATGGAGATACCAGGGGCTTCCTTCTAGTGGTGGGCAAAATGTTTCAAATTCAGAACACTTATTTCTAGTCTGAATTATATGTGAAACATTCCAAATGGGACAAATGTACGTGCAGAATAACTCATTTCATGCTTAAGATGGTTGTTTTGAATACAAAATAGCTGTTTTACATTCGAAAAGGGCTAGTTTGCGTGCAGAAGAACTGACTTGTGTTTGATTTGGGGAATTTGGGGCTTGCTATTTTTAATTCATGAAGGTTCATATTCCAAACATTTTCCACACCTGTTCTTCCTATCAATGTGGATGCAGCCCTGAGATCGTAGGTGATAAGAAATGCTCTTTCCCACCCAATATCCAGAGAAGCTTTTATTCAAAGTAGTCACTACTAAGCTAGAAGGACAACATAGTAAACTATATTATTCTGAGCCAGACTATTGATCATAAGCATTGACTGAAAACAACTCTAGATTTTCAGTCTTACTTGGAAATGCTAGAGATTGTGCCCCTCACTGTCTATGGGCAAAGTAAGTATTCTATCACTAATCTATGTTGCCTTTAGGATATGAAAGTTTCTTATAGTTTTGGACTGTTTCTGTCCTCCTGACTGTATCTTGGGTTGAATTTTGGGTTCTATTACCATCAAGAAAATTCTACTGAACCCTACAGTATTTACCTGCAAGTAGAAATGTATACAATTGTATGTATTTATTTGTCAAATTTGTATGGCTGACCATCTATCCAACAAAACTGTGGGTGTCTATCAGAATAAAAACACAATCAATCTATCAAAATCCAAAACAGAAAGCAAAAGTCAACACCCCCCTGAAAATCTCAGATCATGGACAATGCTCATGCCCCCCATAGTTAACATCTTAGCCACAATGCCTGGGGATGCCAGGTCTTCATGGCCTTCTGAAAGGCCAGTAGGATTGGGGCCATCCTTATTTCTGGAGAAAGGCTGTTCCATAATACAGACACCTGGATAATCAACAAACTGATCCAGCTTATTGTGCCTGAGCATACCTGTAGGTGGATAATCAGTTTTCTAACAGGTAGGAAACAACACGTGAGGTTAGGCAAAATTACATCCAGTACCCGGTTAATCAGTACTGGTGCCCCTGAGGGATGTGTGCTTTCCCCACTGCTTTTCTCCCTTTATACCAATGACTGCATTTCAAAAGACTCTTCTGTTAAAATCTTGAAATATGCGGATGATACAATTGTCATTAGTCTAATTCAAAATGGAAATGAGTCAGCATTTAGACGGGAGGTTCAACAACTGGTCTTGTGGTCTGGTTGTAATAACTTGGAATTGAATACACTTAAAACCATGGAGATGATTGTGGACTTTAGGAAGAATCCTTCTAATACTCCTCCCCTTACCATATTCAACAGCCTAGTATCAGTGGTAGAGTCCTTCAAGTTCTTGGGTTCTATACTTTCCCAAGACCTGAAATGGACATTTAATATTACAGCCATTATTAAAAAGGCACAGCAAAGGATGTTTTTCCTGCGGCAACTTAGGAAGTTTAAATTATCCCAGGAGCTCTTGGTACAGTTTTACAGGGGAATCATTGAGTCTGTTATCTGCTCCTCTATAACTGTCTGGTTTGATTCTGCAACCAAACAGGACAGACTCAGACTCCAACAGATAGTTAAGTCTGCAGAAAGGATAATTGCAACCCGTCTGCCTTCTATAGAAGAACTATATACTGTGAGGGTCAAAAGGAGGGCAGAGAGGATATCTGCAGACTCTTCCCATCCTGGATATAAACTGTTCCAACTTCTTCCTTCAGGACGGCGCTATAGAGCTCCATATGTTAAAACATCTAGACATCTGAATAGTTTTTTCCCTTGTGCCATTGCTCTGTTAAATACTATATGATTTGATATGTATTGGACAGTGGCTTCTTCTTTTGGAAAAGTTATTTTACTGGGCAGTGTTATTGTTACTGTTTATTAATTTTCTGTTGTTATCGAAACACACCGTTGATCTTGCTGTTCGTCACCGAAGACAAATTCTTTGTATATATTTTATACTTCGTCATTAAAGTATTTTGTATTTTTGTATTTTGTATAAGGCACACTTCCTAGGATGCACCAGGTAACATTGCTTCACTGAGGGGACCTGGAGGGCACCCACTGTACCAGATCTGGTGGGATGGGCAGAGACCGTCACTGACAGGTGTCATGCAACTGACATGGCCCCATGCCATGTAGGGCTTTCAAGGTGACAACCAGCATAACCATCCTCATAGTAGTGATGTTACATGAGTGTACCATGATACACCCAATAGTGTATGGGCTACTGCATTCTGGACCTGATATTGACCCAACTGATGCTGGATCATATCTTGTGGGGCAGAGATTGCACTGGGGATACCATTTCAGATTATTATAAGGAAGCTGTTTTGGGTTTTTTTTGTTTTTTTGTAATGCCAGGAATGTTTTATTATTTTACCTTATTTTGAAGAGACTGGACTTAAAAGATCTGCTTCTGGAAGCTTGATCTGTTACAGCCTTGGAAGGCAGGTCAAATCCTCTTCTAGCTCTCTTTTTCAGAATGTTGAACATCTCTTCCTTCGTGAAGTCAACATTCCGACATTCAAACCCACTTTATAATATTCAGAGTGGAATTGGCCACATGACATGCCGACTGTTGAGAATCTGCAGCATTACTTATGGAAATACACTTCAAAGCAACATTAGAGGGAAATAAACTAAACCCACAAAATCAACACAACAGTGAACATGGTAGGTCTGCAGACCTCATGGCAGAAGATGGTTGCTTAGTGATTTTGATTAAATTGCTCTGCAAATTCAGGCACAGAAAATAAGGGTGAAATCGAGGTCTTGGAGAGAACACACCTGGAGCTCATTCATTCAAAAGTACACTTGAGTACTTGAAATTATCACATACATTAATACCCTTTTCATTCCAACCAGTCAAATGCATTCATTAAAATATTATTATTAAACATCAAGAGGGTTTTTGCCTCTGTAATTTGAGTTTCCATTTGTTTACTGAACCATATACTTCAACAGACAAAAACAATGGGGTAAAAAACTCCAGAAACCTGTTAGGATACAGTGGCAAAAGCATGGGTCAGATTCAATAACTCTTTAAAATGTCATCTGATGGAAAATGCACATTGTGTGATGACAGAATAAACATTGCCAAGATATAAGTATTATGTTTATTCTCAGTGGACCAGAGGATTTCATGTTTCAATGGTTACTGGAGTGGGTGAGTATTTATATTAAAGTTTTCATATAATTGCTCTGTAATTGTCATCACAGGGGTGTTCAATATACTGAGTATTAACTGTACATAAAAAAAAATCAGCAAGAAAATTCTTAAAAAGTTAACACCATTAAAACAACACTAACACAGAAGAGCCAGTTGGGTGTTGTGGTTAAGGCACCAGGCTAGAAACCAGGGGACTATGAGTTCGGGTCCCGCATTAGCCACAAAGCCATCTGGGTGACCTCAGGCCAGTAACTTTCTCTCAGGCCCCAACATCAGGCTCAGGTGAGAAACTGGTCAGTAAATTCCTGTCACAACCAACAGATCCAAAAAAACATTCAGTTGATCTGAAAAAAGCAGACCTTACCCCTGTGGGAAAATGCTAGGGAGAAAAAAAAAATCACTAAATCAGCACCACCATTAAACATGTTCTAATAGGCCAAACTCAGGGGTGAATATTCTACTGTTTTGAAGTGATTCAGGGGGAATACCAGCTGAATTTATTAAGTATGGTGAGGAATTCTCACTGTGGAAACCCAGTTTCAAATCTGTCCTTGACCAAGAATCAAGATTCAGCTACCTTAGCCTGTATCAATAAAATATTGTACTGTTCACACTTGTGGAGTCTGTTTCCTGACCTGGCCTACACTGAACTGACATCAGTCTTGAAAGCCAGATTGTAACTTGAGAACATAAGCAGAGCTCTGTTGGATCAGACCTCTGGCCTATTATTATATGAATTATATTATATTATGGAATAGCAGTCAATTCTCACAGTGGCCAACCTACTGCCCAAGGAAGCCCACTAGTCTCCCAGCAGATAGCCTTCAGAAGAAGTCCCACTGCCATCAAGGCGAATAGCCATTGATCCCCATGACTTCCATGAATTGGTCCAACCCCTTTTTGAAGCAAGCAAGCTGGTAACCAACATCACATCTCATGGTAGTGACTTCCAAAGTTTAATTATACATTGTGTAAAGCCAAGCCAGGCCAGGCCAGGCCAGGCCAGGCCAAGCTACCTTCCTTTTGCCTGTCCTAATTCTTTCAGGATTCCATTTCATTGGGTGACTAGGTTTTCCCTCCCTTCTCTCTCATATCCTGGTGAATTAGTGTGGAGCCAGTCTGAGCTTCTTTCTCACACCTTTTCTGTTTCCTGGGCTTACACTTGCTTTTGTTTCTGCAACCTCTTCTGCATACTTTCTCCAAGGTCTACACCAGCCACCTCCTTGATTTTACCAGTTCGTTAGAACCTGAACTATTCCAGAGCCCTGTTGGGAAAAGTAGTTGCCCCCCAAAAGAAGAAAATATGATGGCTGGGTTGATGATGGTGGTAGCAATCTTCCTTTTCTCAAATTTTTGGGAATGAACTTAGCTAGGACAGACTAGGGGCAAAGCCACAAGGTTGGCCAGGTACAACTGAACACTAAATGCTACTTTTTAAAATGGTTTTTAAAACCAGAGATTTGTATTGTTCCTACCCTCCTGATCTTTTGTAAACTGCTTAAGACCCGGTTGCTCCCCCAGGATCTGGGCTAGAATGGGGTCAACATATGTTGGCTGGTTATTGGCTGTTTGGCTTTTGGGGTTTTGGTTCCAGTTAGCCATCTTTTTTTTTTCCCCTTTTGGACATGTTTTGTTTTCATTTTTACAGAATTGCTATGGAGTTGGGCGCCTTTGAAATTGAAATAATAAAGAAAATAATAAAGAAATAAACAGCAAAATGATAAAATCAGCATCTAGAATAAATTAGTAGCTGCTTTTACCTCTCATGTTGACAGAAATTTTAAAGCTGTATTGGTTGTACCAGTTATAGTGGCTTGGCTTGGCTAAGCCATGATGGTTGGGGTCAAGTGGAGCACTAAACAGATGTTCAGTCAAGCCTGTTATAGTGAAAATCGAACAGCGACTGCAGCAAAAGAGAAAGATGGATCCTTCAAACTGGATTGGTCTGATCGGACCGTCTGAATCAAGCATTCAAATCAAATCACCTCTTTTGCACTGTGCGAACTTAATAATTGCCTGGATAAACCACTGATTTTCAAGAGACGTTAGATACAAGGAAAGCAGAGCAGAGCAAAGGAAACGGAAAAGGAAACGGAAAAGGAAATTCAGCCAGATAATTTACCAGCAGCAAACGTCTTTGCCAGGGGAAATCCTTCTCAAAACTATTAAAGATTTTCAATGTAGTTTTGCCTCAAAAGAATTGCAATAACAGAATCTACCTCTAATTTTAACACAGTAGTTAATTTTTCCAAAATGTGATTGAGCAATCTATTTGCTGATCGGCTGCAACATATAACTGACCTGTTGATGTTCACTAATCGTCATTTTGCCCACAAGTGTAGAAATAAACAAGCAGAATACTCCATGGGATTTCACTTGATAGGTAAACTAAGCCAACATAAATCTAGGTTTGCAGAAACTGAAACCAAGTGACAGTTATTTCAGCATGCCACGCCAAACATGAACCCAGCGCCCTGCTTCATAAAACAGATGAAAAAAGAGACAGCCATTGTGAAATTTAATTCCTGTATTATGAATTCCTTTCAGTCTCTTGTGTGGAAGCAAACACACACACAATTGATTTTTTTTTTCCTCCCTGGTTACTTCTCACAGGCTGAATAGATTCCCGGCTGTCTGTTTTCTTGCTTCACCAGCCAAATATTAATAGGCTGTCGAAGAGCCAGAAATGTATTCGACCAAAAGTGCTTTCACCAGGCAATCCATTATAAGTGAGAAGATCCTTTCAGGATTTTAAACAGCAACATGATCAAGATTGGTAGTCCGCTGCACTTTGGAGATCTGGATCCACAGCATTACTAGTCCTCAATAAGAATTATGCCCTAGCTGAGAGACGGTTTTAGCATTTGCACCTTCACCTGCCTTGGAACAGGTGATTGACTTCCATACCACATTCTAAGTGGCTGATGCAACTCCCATTACAATGCGCTTCCTATGAGGTGCAAGGAAGATCAGTGTTTGGAAAAACATGACTGTTTCTTTTTAACAGAACAAACGTTGGGTCTCCGCGCTTCCCTTTTGATTTCCATTGTTAAACCAGGTGCAGGAGTTTCAGAGTTTACTGCAGGAGTTTTTATTCAGTTCCATTACCTCTTTAAATCCAGTTGCAGAATCTATTTAATATACCCAATAAGACAGGGCACCTCGAATTGGTTTGAAAATTCACTAGACTCTGCATAAATGGGCACACAGTTTGATAGAACTGAACCGAAACTTCAAACTGGATTGGTCTGATCGGACCGTCTGAATCAAGCATTCAAATCAAATCACCTCTTTTGCACTGTGCGAACTTAATAATTGCCGGGCTAAACCACTGATTTTCAAGAGATGTTAGGTACAAGGAAAGCAGAGCAGAGCAAAGGAAAAAAGGAAACGGAAAAGGAAATTCAGCCAGATAATTTACCAGCAGCAAACGTCTTTGCCAGGGGAAATCCTTCTCAAAACTATTAAGGATTTTCAATGTAGTTTTGCCTCAAAAGAATTGCAATAACAGAATCTACCTCTAATTTTAACACAGTAGTTAATTTTTCCAAAATGTGATTGAGTAATCTATTTGCTGATCGGCTGCAACATATAACTGACCACAGTTTCTGTTTATGTGCAAAATAAAGAATTGCTTCATGTAATTAAATGCCTCTTCCTCCCCCCAGGTTTGCTCTTTAAAACATTAGTTACTATTTTCATTCCATCAGATCTCACTAAGCAGAGCCCATCTTCAACATTCTAATTAAACTTGAAATTAGTGTCACCGGATAGAATTTGAAAGAACATCTTGATCTTTCCGATACTTAAGAACTTTTGAAACCATATTTCATATAATGGCATTTCAAAGATTTCCCCCCCTTTTTAATGGATCCCTATCACAACTTTAACTGGTTAAAGTATTTCTGTATCTTAGTTATTTAAATGGGGAAACAACAACAACCCCTAACGAAATATGTGAATTACTGTAATATCCTGTCTTCAAAGCTCTGTTGTTTATTAATTACTAATTTAAGGCAGTATCATTGTAGGAACTCTTAATAGCTCAGATTTTTTTCTTTGCTGTGGGTAACTGTACTGCTTAATGCTTTGAATTCTAAGACGTTTTAAAACGTGTGCAACAACCGTGCACGTGTATTCTATTGATCGATTGATTGCATCTTTAAAACCATGTTTTCTTACCACCTGACTCCCAGGGAGATATATCTCTGCATAAACTCTAGAAATGCAAAC
The DNA here is from genome assembly GCF_059951505.1 of Python bivittatus. Taxonomy (NCBI): domain Eukaryota; kingdom Metazoa; phylum Chordata; class Lepidosauria; order Squamata; family Pythonidae; genus Python; species Python bivittatus. The sequence continues at coordinate 1,009,994 of NW_028277110.1, forward strand.
AACAGTGGTAAAAGAGCTTTAAACAACAACAGCAACATGAATAAATAAATAAATAAATAAATAAATAAATAAAAAAAAGGGGGGGAGCCAACATAACAACAACATTGACAAATTCAGTTACTCATGCTGTCTTGCTATTAATCCAAGATTTCATGCAGGGACCTTTATTTTCTACGATGTTGAGAGACTAGGGCCAGAGCAAACATTTGGCTTCTTACCTAAAGTTAGAGTGTGTTGAGAGAGTGTGATATAGAATCTGAAAACCTTGTGTGAAAGACAGCCTCTAAGTACAAAGAGAATTAGAGAGCAAGATCCAAAACTTCAGAGATGCTATCCATGGGCTATATGCTGAAGTCTAGAGGTGAACAGATTCCTAAAGGGATTGATCCCAAGACAAGCAGCACTCTCCTCTGAAGAGGTAACAATAAAACAACATACATGTTTATCAAAACATCCATCAAACATAAATGATAAAATGCCAATCAAGAACGAGGAAGAATAAGGAATGAGAAGAATCATTCATCTGCAACATCCCTGGGAATTACATGGACATTAACATTCTTTGTCGTTGCCTTCTTCCTGGGTAATGCTTTGCCCTCCCATCCTCAGCCCTAAGATTTCCTAGTAGTCCCCCATACAAGTCTTAGCTAGGTCCAACTATGCTTATGTCCATTTATGATTATAACTAGTAGATGGACAATATACAATATGCAAGACCTGAATACAGGTCAAAAGATCATATTGCTATAATGTAGCTCATATACACCTACCCTGGAGTCTAGGGCCACATCTACAGTCCTTCTGGACATCTCTGCCACTCAGAATATCTCAGGTTTCTCTAGAGCTATCAAGTCCACAGTCCTGTCACTGACCAATAGGACAATCAGCTTTGTATCATGCAGAATGAATTAAATGAGAAGATACCTACCATAGATTGATTTTGAAAGAACTGACCATGTCTGATAGCTCAGGCAGCTTAGATATGCACACCAACCTAACTGAATGATTTGCCAACTGGATCTGAGTAAACCTGTTGGCTGCCCAACTATGGTAATCAATGGGACCAGCTTTCCCTAAATGACTTCCTTCCCATTAGATGTGTTGGACATCAGGTTGGAAAAGGCTGGGATGGAAATATCTTAGAAAGAAACATATCCATCCAAAAGCCTGCTCAGAAAGGAAGCTTGTCAAAGTCTATGTCCACTTTGGAATTCCCGGTAGAAAATACCTTTTGTTCAATGCTTTTACACTGATAAATGCTACAGTGTAGCCACTATTCTGAGCTATTAAGCATCAATGGCTCTTTTCAAGAGGCCAAAGAATTAGCAGAAACATATTCGCCATTCTTAATAACAGTTATGCAGCTTCTGTGCCAGACAGCACGGCTTATGAATGATTCAGGTCTATGAAAGATACACCAAGTGATTCATCTTCTCTTATCAACAAGATTAATTCCTAGCTTTATAAAAACCAACTTCCATTTATCTAACTAAGGAAACCATAATACACTAATTTTTTCCCATAGTCTCCAACTGCCTTGTCCAAATTTTCTTAAAGAGGAAAAGTGTACAGGACTTTTTAAAAAGTTGCTCCTTATCTTATCACACCATGGATTCGATCTATGTCAGAAGTAAGTATGGAGAAAATTTAGCTCAGTTCTCCTTTACTATCACAGAAATCTACCCAGCTCAAGTGAGATTTATTAGTCAACAGTTATTCATTTGGTTATATTCTAATCACCACACAGTAGAATAAAACAAAAACAAAAATTATCATTAAGATGACAGAAATAGAGAATTTTTCCCTAATAAAAGAGTCTTCACTTTCATTTAAAACAGATAATTATAGGCTTAGCTCTGTTTCTCTTGGGAGGACATTTCAAAAACTGAGCACTACATCTGAATCAGTCCTTTGTCCAGTAATCATTGCTGTACTTCAGATGGTGACATTAATGAAAGTAGTAGTACAGATTTAGACCTATATATCTTCTGGTTTCATGTCATTAAAGTTGTAAAGGGTGATAGAAGTAAATGTTCACTGAAGCTATTGAAGGATTGATGTAATATCTGTTTTATTCCTATCCTCCAGTCTGGCTTCCAATTATCCAAATATATTTTTCACTTGCAAAAGCAGCTTTGCTTTTTTTTACATCTGTCTCAGGATGTTGGACAATTATTTTGAATTTCACACTGCAGCCACCAAACTGCCTACCCTTCCTGCTTTGAAAGCATGAAGCACCCCATGGGTGAGGTTCCCTCCTGAAGTGTTGCTTTGGGATTTAATTGGGGTGTCAGAAACCAGGGGGGTTATGAAGGAGAAAAATTCCCCATGACCCAATTTACACATGGAGACCACGCAATTGGCTTGGGCCAAGTTTATCTGAACAGTGCTGGGGACACACACCACAAGGTTCTGCCCACTGAAGGAGGGTACAAACCACCTTTATATAGTCATATAATAAATCCTGACCAGCAATCATGTGAAATGCCAATCATAACATGGGTTAGATTTCCTGCTTATAGTAAGATACAAGTGCTGATTTAGGATAACCTGTGAGCCAGCATCTACAGATGGCTAATCAAGCTCTTAAGAAGGCTACTTGAGTTCAGAGGCCTTGGTAGTCTGAAAGTTTTGGTTCCGGGTATTTGTTTTAGTCCTTTGGCTAAATAAATAAAGTCCTTCAGCGATAGACCAGCAGAAAAACTATTGTATAATAAGGGACAGGAAATGCATACACATACATGACAACCAACTTTTAACAAGCAATAGGAATAAGAATCTTCCACCCAACCTTGAAAGTTTTATTCTATGAATTCATATCTGAAAGGAATTTCTTTTGCAGAAGAATGACAAAAATGCATGGCTCTAGTATCCAAGGAACAACTGAGAAGTACAATTCAAAATGTTAATAACAGTATCCCAAACTTAACAAAGCTGATGTGTGTTCTTCTAATGACTTTTTAGAGTAGAACCTCAACAAGATTCTACATCTTATTCCATCCAGTAAGACTGTAGATTTGCAAATTAATGCCTAGGGAGGCTTTAGAAATCTGAAAGAAAAGAAGCTTTTGAGCCAAGTAGCTACAATGCTGAACGCATAGAAGAAGGAGCTGACACAAGACAGATCCACCACAATAGTTTGGAGACAGAATTTTGTAAAATTTCCGGGCAGAAATAGGTTAATACTGTACATCACCAGATTAAAAAGCCAGGAAATGATATGTGTGTGTGTGTGTGTGTAAATAAATGCTTGCAAAGCTCTTTTCATAATAGGAAAATGCTTGAAAACTTCTCAGAGTCTACGCTGAAGAACATATTATTCACTTAGTGCTACCAATTTACCCTCATATACTACTGCTTTGCTATTTGTAGCTTGTGGCTTTCTGAGTTTCAGATTCTCCACAAACAGTAGAGGTTTGGCAAACTTCAGTTCCTAAGAATTAAAACACATCAGTGTGCACATTTAACTCACACCAAATTATTTCCAAATGCCACTGATTTGGGATTCTTTATTATTTCAATTATTATTTTCTGAAATCACTTCCTGCTGTTTTGACGGATGTGTTATGTTGCATTTCATTACTTTTTCTCCTTACCTTGTTCTTCTCTTGTTTCAGATAAATGATGACACTTTCAGGAAAGATTAAGCACAGGCAGACGATAACGCAATGGTCCAAACACAGTTTTAATTGGAACGTCAGATCCTATAAGAAAAGCAAAAATTAAATCATTAATAATGTGACTTTTTTTAATCTGTCACAACAGTGGAAGAATCCATAGATCTGGGGTTTTAAGCAGCCTTTTTCTGTTTTTTGATCATATGCATTGATTATCAATAGTTATGCATTGCAAAGATACATTCTGATCTCACTTTTGCATTTTCCAAATTCCAAGGAGGCTAGTTACAATTTATTTCTAAAGATCAGGGTGTTTTTCAGCCAGACTTCCAGCAATGATCCAATTTGCTGCAGTAATGCATCTACTGTGAAATTTGACACTGGTTTATAAAGTAAGCACAATATGGAGATTAGAAGAGAGAGGTTAACAGCAAAGAATGAACCGCTCTGTTTTCTTTTGCTAGCCTATTTACATCTGGAATATTTTTTTCTAAGGATTAAAGGAAGAACTAGGTTGAATAGGGTAGAAGGCATTTGCTTTTCTTAAAAAAATGTACAAGGTGGTTACAAGATTTTATCCAGCTTTTAGTTCAGTTCTAGGATTGAATTGACCTTCTTTTAATGCTGTGTTGAAGTCAGCCTTACATTTTGTCCCAAAAGCCCTCCCCTGTGAAAAAGATGTCTGTTTTTATTACCTTATTCTCAGGCTGTTTGAGCATCTCTTTCCAATTTCACTTACAGGTGTTTTTTCAACTCACTGGAAGAAGTCACCCATCCCCTCCCATATTGGCTACTACAATGTGTTTTACATGGGACTGCCTTAGAAGACCACTCACACGTGGCTGTTCACTGCTTGCAGGTGAACGCTGCCAGAGCTATCTAACACTGCACTGGTTCCCAAAAGTTTATTTATTTATTCATTCATTCATCTCTTCAATTTATAAGCCACCCAACTCTAGCTTGACTCTAGGTGGCTCACAGAATAAAAACAATATGAAACAATCATATACATATACATTGTGCTACCATCTGTACAATACGCCACACCATTAATTAATTTTGGGATTTCTTAGAAGACTATTTTTCTTCTGTTTTATTTTATTATGGCTGTTCCTAATTATTTTTAGATCCTTTTATACCTGGTTATTCTGTCCTATATAGAGAGAAGTATGTAACAGTTGTACCATTAGATATTTTATTGTATCTGGTCTTATGGTTGTAATAAACTGATCTGATTTGATTTGATACATAACTTACAAAGTTAAAGGCATCCAAAACAACAACAATAATAAATCAATTACCCTTTCACTCTAACCCAAGACCTGGGGGAAAAGCCAGGTGTGAAAAGTTCATTTAAATAAGGTCTGGGTGAGCCACATGGATCTCAGGTGGAATGCTCTTCCAGAAGGCAGGTGCCAAAAGAAAGACGACCTGTTCCCTGGTCTCATCAGACAACGCTGTTTAATTGGTGGGAGATGGAGCACACTGACATTGTCAGATCATATGAGACAGGCGGAAACTACAGGTAATCCTTGACTTACGACCACAATAGGGACCAGAAAATTTGTCATTAAGCGGTGCAGTCATTAAGCAAGGCATCACGGGACCACACCCAATTTTTTGACATTTTTTGCCATGGTTGTTAAGTGAATCACACAGTTGTTAAGTGAATCACACGATTCCCCATTGATTTTGCTTGTGGGAAGCTGGCTGGGGAGGTCACAAATGGCGATCATGTGACCTTGGAATACTGTCATAAATACATGCCAGGTCCCAAGTGCCCGAATTTTGATCACATGACTGCAGGGACGCTGTGACAGTTGTAAGTGCAAGGACTGATCTTAAGTCACTTTTTTTGGCGCTGTCGTAACTTTGAATGGTCGCTAAATGAACAGTTGTAAGTTGAGGACTACCTGTATGGATGACAGGTGGTCTCTCAGACAACCAGGCCCTATGCCATGAAGGGCTTTTTAGCTGATCACCAGTGCAGCTCACCGGGAAACAATCAAAGCGCTATTGTAACCTGTGAACCTTATGTTTTGGCACTTAAGTATGAAGGACTTAGAATTAACCTATCCAGCATGTTCAGCCAGAATAGGGCTGATAAGATTGTCTCCCCAAACAAGGTCAAGGGGGCAGGAGAACAAAAAGAACATGGAACACACTGCCTCCTGAGTGTGAATGAAGTCTTTTGCGGAGTGTTTAAAGGCTGAAGAAGAGTTACCAACTTGGGATGTTTAGTATCGGAGGAGGCTTTTTAAAAATTTTAATGGCTTTTTAGAATTTCATTAATTGCTGGGAGCCTTTGGAAGTTGGTTGGTAGTATACAAGTGCTGCTAATAAATAAACCATTTACCCATGCGTGGGAGGAATGTCCTCCCACTAGCTGTGTTCACACTTATCTAACCAAATCAGTTAAACACCCTGTATCTACACTTATATTAGATGTTAAGGTAGGTTAGTATTAAACCATGGTTATATTTTTTGTGGCTTAGATGTTTGCAACTCTAGATTTTTGGCTAGTTTATGGTTTGTTTATTTGCTTACTTATTTATTCAAATTTATTAGCCACCCAGCTCCAGTGGACTCTGGGCAGGGTACAAAACTGGAAAATCCATAAAAACAGACGAAACATCAAACCAGACAGACAGCCCAGCTGAAAACAACTTTCTAAACAATACAAATCAAACAAAACAGAGCCCCCCCCCAAATACAATGATACATGAATACATCAACCCTAGGCCTGAGACCAAAGCCAGGTTCAATGGATTATGTGGACCCACAAAATGGTTTAATTCTGTATCTATGTTAAGCTTGCTGTATGAATATAGCCAATATTTTCCCTTGGGATTTAAGGAAAATGTATACAGCCAGAAAGGCTGCAAACTGCTGGAGGAGTTATTGTACAATGAAAGACAAGATATTCTCATTTACATGAGCATTGACACCTGCATACACAAATTCAACTAAATAAGGCAAGAATATGATACTCTACCTATGAGAGTATATCTGAAAATCTTGTTAGAAAGAGATTTCAATTTTTTTTAACAAATTGAGAAATGGGGGGGTATTTTTCTGTATAACTTTCTACCTCTTCCCTTTACTGGTACTTCCCAGAATGACCATGTAAGTATCTAATGTTTCATGGCCAGAGGAGGAGGGTTAGTCTGCAATGAACTGGGCAGGAATATAGGTACGTCAGGCTTAATAACATTTCTAGAAAGATGGAGGAAATTCTTTAGTCACCTTAGCCAGTTTGGAAACTAAGGGTAATCTCTGTCCTCCCTCTCCATCACTGTTTTTTCCAGGACAATGACAAAGGCTAAATGGACTTTATTCCTGCTAACATTCATCCTATCATGAATCTGCTAGAAGTAAATCTTCCAGATCCCCGATTCCAAATTTCTTCTTCTGTCCCATTAAAAATTACGATCTAGTGATCTTTTGAGGCCGTTCCAAGAACTGCACATAGTTCAACCCTGTGCAGTCCAGAACATCCCCGATGTGCAACACAGATGGACAGTAAGGAGAGAAAGGTTAGTTTTGAACTTCACAACAGAAATAATGATTATAGCTAAACTTACCCACCCCGTGCCCACCCCACGCCCACCCTTGATCCTTATGATCCTTAAGCCCAGGGTCTAAAGGTACTGGTGGAATAGTTCAAGATTTTTTTATTAAGGTGTTTACGGTGCCAGAAAGAACAGGACTTGGAAAGAATAGGCTGATGCTTGCAAGCAGCCCTCCCCTTCAGCTGACCCACAGAGAAATCTAATCAGCCTCTCAAGGGAGGAATTCTGTTGCCTCATTGCTGCTTCTGCTGTCAGCACGCTTAATTGAGTTCTTTCATAGTTGCTCTATGCATCCACTGGCACTAATTATGCAGTGATCAATTCCTCTTGCTAACAGTATTTGATCCATAGCCACTCCTCAGTGGACTAAGAGTCAGTCCTTTTAATTCCTTTTGTGTCAGTCACCCAGATTGAAATGTAAAGATTGTTTTGAAAGGAATTAGAAAGGAGAAAGACTTAACCTCTAGCAGGCGGAGTGAAACAAAAGGGGTGCTCATTTGGATACGATGTCTGGGTGGTTCATGTTTCCATGAATGTTACAATTTGAGGCAGCCCAAGCACCCCTTAGGAAAATTGTAGGTGACTTCAGAAATGTCAGTGTATCTAATTATCTTCTGGAGACATGCAGAACATGCATCTTTAGTGGAGTAGACTATGATTACTCTTTGAAGTTGAAGTGGCTCCCATCCTAAATCAAGAAGGGAAGGAAGGAAGGAAGGAAGGAAGGAAGGAAAAGAAAAAAAGTGTTGCCCTGAATGTAGTTTTGTGCAGAGATGGTTAATGTTCATCATAATTTGGAAGAAGCTCTAGTGTTATTTATTACTATTAAACTCCTCATTTAAGATGGATACTCGTGGTGCAAGCATAAGCTTATAAGAACTCAAAGAAGAAAGCACTGAAAGACAATCCTGCTAAAAGGATCTCCCTTGAGTCACAAAAAGTCAGAAACTATTGAATGACCATTCAACTGACTTCATTCATTGAACAGATAACAACAGGGTCTACTTGCCCTTGAGTATATATTTATTTTTCATAGAAAAATATATTTTCATTATCTAGTGAAGAGTGGGATGCAATGCAATTTCCCTGTGACAGGTGTCCACAGACGCTGTCAATATCTGCGAGCAGAGTCTCTCTAAGAAGATACTTCATACCAAATCAGGTGTATCATCCATTTGCCCAACAATGGTTAATGTGTGCTCCTCAATTTGCTAAACTTCAAATCCCAACAGACTGAGAGCGATATTGGTTTAACCAGGTTCCTAGGACCCAATTATGCAAAGCAAGCTGCCTGAAGCTGATTAGGGTTTTTATGAGCTGCCTATTAAATTGGGAAGCTAAACAGGATTAAGCCTCATTACTTAGGGCTACCATTATCTGGGGCTGCAAAATTTGGATGGCCAGTAGATGGCAGCACACAGTTAGATATTTCTATACCTCTCTCCAGCCCCTTGGTGACTGTCCAGATCTTTGTGGTCCAGATGTGACAATATATGATGCTTTTAGAACTTAAATGAGAAACCTTCAAGAACACTAATATTGCTGACTACACTGGGGATGAATGCACAGTTTAGATTCTAAGTAGGGCTGTCACAGAAGTTGTTTCAGCAAAGAAATTCCTCTCGGGGTGGGGGTGGGCTTAAATTAGGGATACTGTATCTGGACTACAAAAGTCCAGATGACAGCTAGATGGCACCAAAGCCATAGAGTTCTTTGTATTCTTTCCTGCCAATTATGCTTTTACTCATAGCTCTACCTTAAATACCGAAGGTACCTTATTCCCCAATAGCTATGCTGGTCTATGACCATAACAAAGATTTGATTTGATATTCCACAACAGCCTTCAACCAATCAAATCTTTATTATGGTCAAAGACCAGCGTAACCCAACAGCCTTGGATTTACTAAAGTCTGACTCTGCAAAACTTCAACTTCCATCAAGAATCTTCCCCTATGGCTACTCCTTTGCCTTCTTATCCTCTGAGTCTCCATACAATGCCACTAACATTTGTGAGGGATTGTAGAGGGAAGAAGGCATAGCCTTGAAGGACAAGAAGAAGAGCTGCTATCAGGACCACAGTCAGATAAAGGAGATTTGAGTCTGGGGCAGGAAGGTAACTTGAGAAAACATCTCAGACAAGACCTTCCCTAGTTCTCATAAAGATAAAGGGAGGAAACACATTCAGACTTGCAGGGTTCTGTTACTATAGCTTTACAATAAAAGTAGTACTGACCTTCATGACATTGGTTTCCTAGTCTGATCTACCTTGAAGGGCTGAGAGGGCTTTGCCTTCAGTTCCTGGGCAGAATGCTCTGTATCAAGAAAGCAGGACTTCCAGCCCTTTCACTCCAGAACTGGGTCTTAGTTCCTTAGTACTGAATTTGCTAAGTTCATCGATTTGAGGAAGATGATGTGCTCAGCTGGTCCCTGAAAGGAGCTGTTTCTAGCATTCTATTTATTTCCAGCAATACCTTTGACAAATTCTCATTGGGGTGGTTAGGAATATTCTGAGGGAGCTAATTTGACTTCTGATAAATGGATGTTCCATGATTGGCCATGCCAGTCACTTTATGAATATGCCCACCACATCCTCTCAAAATTTCAAGCATGTCCTAGCCCCAAAAAGGTTGCCTACTTCCTTTTCAGCTGATTGCAATGATACCTTCAGGCTCAGAAAGTGGGAAGAGATGTTTACAGGATTTCTTGTCTCAGATGCCAAAATAACTTGACTGGTTTGGGGGGCAGGTGAGAATTGTACAGAAATAGATTTGCTTTTCTTAGTCAACTGTACAAAAATGATCTAATTTTGATTTAGTGTTTTGATTGTTTACTCTCTGCACTGTTTTTTTAATGACTTGAACTGTGTTAACCAAGCAGTTTTAGCTTAAAGTTCAATGGGAGATGTCATTTTTGATTAAAAATGGATATGAAATGACTTATGATATCACTAGTTTCTAATGATGCACTAGAATATATTAGCTTATCATATTTCAGTTTTGTTGCCTATCTGCCTGTATTTCTCCATCTGGACCGGATTCTTCTATTTGTGTCATCCATTTCTTATAGTCTTTCAAAAACTGATAACAATAAAATGAGAAAAAAATGTTGGTGTGGTGTATATACATTAAAAGACAGTGACCAGTCTATTCTTCTCCGGTTCTCTCAAATTTTAATTGGCCCTTGCCTTTTTTATATGTAAAATAAGACAGATGTCATTTCAGCCTCCTTTTATAGAAATAGATATCATAACTTAAAATAGTCTGTTTCGTTTTTTTTTTCTTCAGCAGGGAGAGGAAGCATTTTGCACAGTTAAAACATCTGGCCTTCCCTAGCTAATAGCTGAAAATGCCTGAACCTTAACATATATCAACATATAGACATCCCATCTGTCCCAGATTTGATTTTGCCCAAAACGATGAAAGAATAAGAAGTTGCAGCCTAAAAAAATGTTGTGCATCTCACAGCTTCTGTTTACAACCAATGGATATTCCTTCTCAGTTTGAAGTCACTTTCATCAGTATTATGATTTTAGTGCATGCTTTTATTGTGTGGAGTTTTCCAGCTGTGTTCACATTTGGTCCACTGTAAACCTTCACTTGGAAGATTGTAGCTGAGTTCTAGAAAGTCAAATACTGGAATGATAATTTTTTTTCAATGCTTATGAATAACTCTAAAATTTGCAGTAGTTAAATTAATGTGCATTCATCAAGGGAGAAATAATTTATAACACATCTAATGATTGTCTTTCCACTATTTCTGAAATGGCAACTGTGGCCAACTGAATCATGCTTGATCTCTAACACATAGCTAACCTATAGGAGAATAACAAACACAAATTCATGCCTTGTATATCACAACTGCTATAACGCAGCGCTTGAATAAATATGTTTATTGGTACTACTATGTTCCTTTTCACTACTATTGAGATGATGCAGAAATAAAAGAAGAAGAAGAATGTGGCATTTTAAAACAATTATAGGGTGGGAACTCGGAGGCCACAGATTGTTGAATGTCTGCATTCAGTTAGTAAGAACGTTAAGCTTTGTGTTTATTTTGTCCAGATCACTTCATTGTCTGATAATTCTACTATCAAATTAAGCCAAACCTTCATTACAACCATAAGGCCAGGGGTTAAAAAAAAAGAAAGAAAAAGATGGAAAATGAAAATATATAAAGCTAAAAAGAAAGGAAATTAGTGTAAATATTCAGACTGGAGGAAAAGTAGATATTGCATACAGAAGTGCAGAATTGGGCAACGTGGAAAAATATATCCGAACACTGATGAGACAGGAGAAGTGACAAATGGAACTCATGCTCTTTACTGGAATATGTCTTCATGATAGGATGAATAAATATGATCCAGGATTCCTTGTAGTGAGAGCAGCAAAGGAAGGTATGGTTCAATGACTCCACTGGGCCATCCACCCAAGGGTATAGGGATTGATAAAGGGGAATATTTTTGTAGTGCCCCAACTGGATGGGAGAAAGCAAGGTATCCACTCCAACTTCATCAAAGTGAAGGCCTTATGGAACTTCAGGACTATGATGGATGACAGGTAGAAGGCTAGCACTTAGCCAGTTGAAAAGACCTTGCATGCTGAAAGGCTAGGAAGCAGGTTGATTTAAAATTCAGTGCTCCAAATTAAGATGCTTTTGTTGTTTTAAGATACTTTTGGCATTGTCAAAACTTAATGGGCAAGGGCTCTCCAAAGAGAAAATAACGCTTGCTAGTCATTTTTTTTTAGCCAGGTTGACTTGAGTGGTGTCTGAGAACCACTGGGGCCAGACCCACTAGGGAAAAAGATAACTTTAGTCAAAAATTTAAAAGGTGTTACCAAGTTCTCGCATCTGTGAAGAATAAGCCAGTCTCTAAAGTCATTGTTTTTAATGAATCTTGGGACTGTGAGGATGGGTCTAATAAAACAGTTTCAAGGCTATCAAGGTTTCTAATAGTACAGACTTGGACTATAGAGAAGCTGGGAGATGATTGGCTATGAAGACTTTGCAAGCTGCAGGCATGAAATGGGCTCCTTTCAAGTGGAACAATCTCAGGATAGCTGAGGAGCTTCACTGAGCAACAGTTGCCACTTATAGAAAAAGTTCTCTCCAGAATAGTGAGAACTACAACAGTACTCCAAGCCATTTATAAATGCACACCTGCTTGTTATCATTCCGATTAATTTGCCAATTATGAATGTTATGATAATTTCATGTAAATAATAAGATTTTAATTTTCTGATAATTGATTACTAGTTTTCCTCTCAGCAGAAAGAGGTTAAAGCCCTCAGTGCCCTTATTATTTGAATGTGGCAGATGGACATGATCACAACATCACCTGCATAGACCATTATATTCCTGTGTTTGCATAGATGAGGCTCTAGAACCCATTTCTAGACTTTGTCTCATAGAAGCCTAACAACAGGCTGGTGTTTCTTGACTACCCATGCTGACTTTCTAAAGTTTCTGAACTGCTTGTATTATAGCTAAAATTAATAATCATGGTTGTCTTCAGTGCCTGGGTATAGAGAATCCTTCAGGAAAAGAGATGACCTTTAGGGAAAAAGGCAGAAAGTGTTCTACAATCAAAGAGGGCTGAAACATTTCTTAAGTCTTTAAAAACAAGATACTATTCAGAAGAGACTCAAACAGGCTTCTCCCTGATTCATTGCAATATAAGGAGGAGGGGAGGTAAAGGACAGTCAGGCTTACAAGACATTGCTATTGTAGCTTATCTCAATAAAATACAGTTCTAGTTTTCCAGTGGAGTCTGTTTCAAGATCTGGTCTACCCTGAAGGACTAATATTGGCAGACCACTTCTATAACCCTGCCAAGCAAGCTGTATGGATCCCAAGCCTGATTGATGGTATCACACTTTACACCTGAGAAACTTAGAAAGAAGCAGGATCAGGCCTTGTTACTAGAAATTCCAGAGCTGTAGTAAAGGAATTAAGTGTTGATTGTATGTTCTTAAATACACACCTAAGAAAAATACTCAAAAAGATAGTAGTCAAGACTTTGGAAATATACCAGACACATCAGCTAAAATCGCTTGCCCAGAGTTAAAGGTAGATCCAGAGATTAGCTGCCTGTACTCCTATCTCATGCAATATGATGAGCAAAATGACACAATAACAGACAAAAAGTTGTACTACCATTACAATAGAAACAGAGCTACTAGAGGGAAAAATGGAGAAATGTATGGAAGGCATGGAAAGTGAATGATTGGAGTGAGAGGAGAAAGACGCAATGGGTGTGATGCAGATCAAAAATCATTTGCTCAGAAAAAAGCATATATGAACCACCTAAGCTATACTTAGATTAGTATGATAGATGATAGACAGACAGATGGACATTATTGTGGATATGGGTTTTAGCAATGGCCCCGTTCAAGCTATGTTCCATATGTTCAGTCCAAATGAGAAGCAGTGAGTACACAGACCACCTCTTCAGATGTGTCACCATTACAGATATACTCCTTCCTCTGCTTTGTTGGACTGAAAACACAAAAGCAGCACCTGAATTGCAGGTAGGATTTACTTACAGCCAATGATATGTACTTTAGAAATAGACAGAGGGCAATAGCATGAAAGCACCAAACCTCCCACACTCATTAGGAGTTGGCTGGTATGTAAATTCAAACAACAGCAACAACAATATTCGACTGCTCTTCGAACAGTCACTCACACCCTTGTTATCTCCCAGATAGACTACTGCAATGCGCTCTACATGGGGCTACCCTTGAAGAGTATCCGGGAGCTACAGCTGGTCCAGAATGCAGCCGCGCGGGCTATTGTTGGTGCCCCGAGGAGGGCCCATATAACGCCTCTGCTCCGCGAGCTGCATTGGGTGCCAGTTTGCTTCCAGGTCCAATTCAAGGTGTTGGTTATCACCTTTAAAGCCCTACATGGCATGGGGCCAGGTTATCTAAGGGACCGCCTCTCCCCTATGACTTCAACCTGTCCCACCCAATCACACAGAGAGGGCATGCTTCGGACCCCCTCAGTGAAAGTACTTCGACTGGTGGGGTCCAGAAGGCGGGCCTTCTCTGCAGTAGCCCCTGCTCTTTGGAACATCCTGCCCCCAGAGATGTGATTAGCCCCCACACTCCTGGCCTTCCGTAAGGTTTTGAAGACCTGGCTCTGCCACCTGGCCTGGGGTGGGATGAGAATATCTCAAGCATGGGGATGGCTAGCCCCATAGAGGCCTCGGCCTTCAGCCTCAGGTTTTCATCCCCTTGGTCTCTCCTTCTTCTTTTTCGTTATGTTTTAATTTATGGTTTCATGTGTTTCTATATTTTATGTTCTAATGTTTATTGTGAATCGCCCAGAGTTCTCCCATTGGGGGGAGATGGGCGGTTGAAAAATTAAATAAATAAATAAATAAATAAATAAATAAATAAATAAATGGCAATTAGACAACTGTCTTGGGCACTTGACCTAGATGAGATCCAGTCCCTGCCAGTCCAAAACCCCCCCCCCAAAAAAACAAACAACAAAAAACAAAAAAACCCTGAACTCCATGTAATTTGCCCAACAGGTTTATAATCTCTATAAACTAGCATGTGGTGTTCCGAATAAATAATGGCTCAGATTAAAAGAAGTCCAGGAAATGCAGATCTTACTACACTGTAAAAGGAATTGTCAAAAGTCTTTAAATCCATTAATAAATAAATGTAGAAGAAAGATACTGTTAAACAAATCTTGTTAATTGTGTTTATCTCAGTGTGATGCCATGTCAAAAAGCCTGCAGCTAATGTAGTTTGTTAAAATCCTGATTTGCACGGCAGGAAGAGAGCATTAGAAAGGAAATTCTTGTTATTACTGAAGAAGTAGAAGAGGCTACTAATACTTGACTAAATCATTTAATATAACTGTTTCAAGATTTGAAACACTGAATTAGCATATAGCATCATTTTTGTAATGCCATCCTTTCGACTTGAAGTTTTTTTTAATAGGAGTGGCTTCATAAATCAACCTTCATGTAGAACTCAGAGTCTTTTTGGTTTTTACACCATACAGTGGGGATTATTGCTTCCCACTGACACAAAGCAGTGTCTACTTAACCATTTGTGAATTCCCATCAGCTTTTTTTTAGTCCTTCATGGAAGAAACAAAGAATTGGAATTAAAAAGTCATGGAAAACATCAGTGCAAACAGATGTTCCACAGGTAAAGTTATTGTCAATTCAATCCTTACTTATTGGAACAATCAGGGAAGAGTCAACATATTTGAGTGTGGAATTCACCAGTGTTCTGGGTAAACTATGATTTGTTTAAACATGAGTTGTTGGAAAACCTCAACTATCTGGATTTGCCCCAGATAATGAAAAAACTTTGCTAGTATTTTATTAACCTCAATGGATGGTTTCTTACAACTTGCTAAGCCCAAATCAAATATATAACATTATGGCTTGGCACAATGTGTTTCTACTCCTACTTTTCAGTACTGATCGAACCTCAATTTAGAACTTCAAAGCAACTCTTTTTTCTTTTCGTTAGGATTCACAGCAATAAACATTTTTTTTTCCTTGCATTTCTTCTGACCTTAGCAAAATCTCATATTTAGAACTTCCAACTGTGCTTTAGAAATACCTAAATACTGGCGGAAATAAGGACCAATATATTTAATAGATTTCATCTGAATATAAACATAAATCTTTGGTTAGAAAAACAATCTATTTGTCATTGTTTGTGTTCTTCTACATAGCAGCTTGGCAATTGGGTCCTAAATATTTTATTCTTCTTCCTTTTCTGCACTCTGTGATTAAATATTATATTATATTGATATTTAATCATTTCATCAGTATTTATAAATGAGTGGCTTTAAAGCTTGTAAATTTGGGTAATTTTTTTATTGCTGTTCTTTGGTTGATGAAAACACAGTATTTTGACAGCAGAAGGAAGTAAATGCCATGTGGAAAAAGAATTAAGTTCAGTAATTTCTTTTTTTTTTTATTCCAGCCAAGATACAATGATGGCATTACAGCCCATATGCTGTAATATCTAATGTAATTTTGTCCTGTTGTTTTGCAACAGCAACAACAAAAATGCCTGCCATTGATCCTTGATGTTTTAGATCCGACATAACTCGATAAAATTGCCTACTGAATGGGAAAAAATGAATCAATCCCTTAAGTACATCTAGCAGTTGTTAAGGCCTAGGTTTTTATGCTAAAAACATAGTCACTGTTTTTCATGTCTTTTTCTCTACAATCATCATTAGCTGACTATTTCCATTTGAGGATCTTCTCACTAGCTGGCTTTTGGGTGGGCCTCAGAAATGAAGAGGCAAGACAGTGTTCTGGGGTAAATTATGGCTCCAATTTTATTACATTACAGCAAAGAGAACCATAATAATAAATAATCCCTTTGAAAATAAGCACATTTTTGTACAAATGTAATTTTCAAGGGTGCTGCAAAATTCTGAAATGTTTTCATTTTCCATGTTCATAAACTGTAACGATATATATTCAGTGAATAGCCAGTTTAGTATATTAGTTAAAGATACTGGATCAGAAGGCGGGAGATAGTAAGTGCTACTCCTGTCTTAGGCAAACATGTACAAAGACCAGCTGGGTAACCTTGGGCCAGTCCCTCTCTCTCAGCCCTAGGAAGGAGAAGGCCAGGGCAAACCACTTCTGAAAAACCTTGCCAAGAAAACTGCAGGGACTTGTCCAGGCAGTTGCCAGGAGTCAACATTGACTCGAAGGCACAGAAAAAAAAGGAAGGAAGGAAGGAAGGAAGGAAGGAAGGAAGGAAGGAAGGAAGGAAGGAAGGAAGGAAGGAAGGAAGGAAAAAGGGTGAAATGAAGGGAAGGAAGGAAGGAAAGGTGAAATGAAAGGGAGGGAGGGAGGGAGGGAGGGAGGGAGGGAGGAAGGGAAAGAGAGAGAGACCGAGAGACAGAGAGAGACAGAGAGATGTGTTTGTCTATTTCAGTAAGTTCGATACCAATATATGTAAGGGTTCTTTGTTTTCCAAGGACCGAACGCACACAACGTAGAAGATAACTGTACAAAATGCTTTATAGTATTTCACAGTATCTTTGTCTACAATTCTTGCTAGAGCAGAATGCCCTCTGCTCCAAAATAGCCAACCTTTAACAGTGGGTGGAGATACTTGAATGCCTAGAGCAATGTTACCCAATCTTGGCAAGATGTGCAGACTTCAATTCCCAGAATTCCCCAGCCAGCATGAGTTGAAGTCTGCACGTCTTAAAGTTGCTGAGGTTGAGAAATGCTGGCCTAGAGGTTCATTACAGAGCATCAGCCGCTATTAGTTCGAAGTTTCACTGCAAGGAATACCTGATGTATACAGCATCTTATGATGGTCACTTTTTAAAAAAGTCTCAGAGACACATTAAGAAAAACAGCTTAGAGGAAATAAAGTTTGCTAATTCTATTAAGCATTCCAGTCATAAGAGAAATAAGACAGGCAGAATCTAGGTATTTTAAAAATAGTTTTACAGAGTTCATCTTTTAAAAAAAAATGCTTTGAAACATAATTTCAGTTCAACAATCACAGATCATGACTGGTTAAGAGTGCCTATATCAGCAGACTTTTTTTTAAAAAAGGTCATGCATTAATTATCAGTCTGCATATCAATAGATATTTTTGATAATATCCCACAAGTTCGAAATTTGCTTGCCTTTTTTTGCATGGATTAATTGGCTACTTTAACTACTGTATAGGCTGGTATTATTTCTTGAATGTCCGAATTGCTTTTGCATGTCATGTCTACACACAAATAAGTAAGCACACACACAATCTGTTCATTGTGCAGTGAATTAAAAAAGATATTCTACAACAATAATAATATTCAGAGATCAAAAACAATATGATAGAAATCTAGAGACTATGAGTTCTAGTCCCACCTTAGGCACAAAGCCAGCTGGCTGACCTTGGGCCAGTCACACTCTTGCAGCCCTAGGAAGCAGGCAATGGCAAACCACTTCCAAAAAACCTTGCCAAGAAAATTGCAGAGACTCATCCAGGTAGTCGCCAGGAGTCAAGACTGACTCAAAGACACATGCGTGCCCACACATTATAGCACTTAAAAATCAAAAATCCATAATCCATAATCAAATGTAACTACCAAATTAATAGTTCCAGAAAATTAGATTCGTATCCCCCTTATGGCAATTGTTACTGAGCAGAATTTAGCAACAGGTTAAGCCACTAGTAGAAAAAGCAGATTCTCTGAATGCAGTTGGCATTGACAAGGGGCTAATAAGAGCTTTATTAGATCAGAATGCCAAGGCTGGTCCATATGACAGTCCAACAAAACATGATTCAGTTGACCTTTCAGAATGGGGGAAGGTAATCTTCTAAAGTAATATTATTATTATTTCTCCTCTCCATAATCACAGACAGCAAGATATTAAATTATCCAATGAAAATATTCTCTTATTGTGTGGTCAGACTTTAACTTGTTTTTTCTCTGAAGGCTAGCACGTTGCTTCATGTTCTCATTTTTCAGTATCAGTATTTCTCAACCTTGGCAACTTGAAGATGTATGGACAGCCAGCATGGGTTAATCCATTCTATCAAGCTTTCTCTATTTTTCTTTAAGAAAAGGAAACAAAGCATTCAGCCCCAAACCTCAACTACTGTACAGAGTGTGCCTAAGCATACATTTATTTTCTTTTAAAGCCTCCTGAACATTGACTCCTGGTGACTTCATGAACATGGTTATGAGGTTTTCTTAGAAGTGTTACATAACTGGTTTGTCATGGTCTTCTTCTGAGATTTATTTTTGTTTTAATTTCTCAGTCTAGCCCAGTGTTTCTCAGCCTTGGCAACTTTAAGAGGTCTGGACTTCAACTCCCAGAATTCACCAGCCAGCTTGCTGGCTGGGAGTTGAAGTCCAGACCTCTTAAAGTTGCCAAGGTTGAGAAATCCTGATCTAGCCTATAGCTTGGGCATTCCCTGGGCCAGAGATCTCCCAAGTAGTAACCAGACCTTCAGCATTTGAACTGGGACCAAGATCATCCAGTTCCTGATACTGCTAAGCTGCTTAAGACTGATTGTTTTAGAGAGGGCCTGGAAAGTGCAATCTAAAGAAGGTTCTTCTGAATAAACTTAACTCAGTAACTCTATTCATAGCATGCCTTATAGTTTACAGGTTAACAAAATACAGCTGCTGTATTTGCATAACATGCTATCCTCCCATCCCCCATTCAACCATAGCATAACTCAGCATAACTCAATATGATAACCTGCTTCATACAACTTGCCATTTACTGTCCATGTTGATTAGCAACGATGCTCCAGGATTTGATCTTAAATCTAGCATTCATTATGCCTGAGCTAAGGACCTTTGCAGTCACTGAGGACCACGCTATGGCCATATTAACATTGTCAGCCCTAGCTTATCGACAGTGGCACCAACCCGAATTTTGATCTAAGACCTTCTCCTTTCTTGTGATTCTTATTTATTCCTAAAACAATCCGTTGTAGATTTAAAGATGTGAATAAGCTGAACAGAGTCATGTCTAGCCAGGTCCTTCGATTTGCACTGTGCCAGTTAATACAAATGAAGCCATCCCTCCCCAAACAGCCTCATGCATTTATCTTTGCATCCTCTTGGTGAGCACAATATGAATATTGCAGAAATCAGATGGTTAAAAGCTAAAAGGGCTCAGCTACTTTGAAATAGTCTGTTGAAATGTTTATGCTCCTAAGATCAACTCGCTTGCTAGTTGAACTCAATTCCTGGTGACTGATGAACCTATCTATATTGTTTTCTAGGCAACAAATACCAAAGAACTTTGTCATTGCATCCTGGGATTTATTTTATTTTATTTTATTTTTTACTTCCCAGTCTAGTTAACTACCCTGGGATTTTCCAGTCATCTCCCATAATAACAGATCTGACCCTGCTGAGTCTGAGATCAGACAGGTTTAGCTAGAAGCCACCACTTGCTCTGACTTCAGCTGTCTTCCTTTGTTTTTTTCATCATTTTCCATTTTATACTGTGGCAGTATACAATGATGCCTAACCTTAAACAATACATTCATTAACTGATGTAATTTAATATACAATAAGAACACACATTCACAAGACTAATGTAATTTCATTTATATTGCAAACACACAATCTTTTTCAATCTTCACAGACCATTTAAAAACAGTCAATAGTTATGCACCGGAAAGAAAGGAAAAAATAAAAAATCAGAGTCAAAGTTTCACAGCTGAACCTCTGCAAACTCTTCAATGCTTAAAATCGAATTTTAATAGTCTCTATTATGGGCTTTCACATTAAAAGCTGTCAATAGAGATAAAAGTTGGGAATCTGGATTCAAACGTACTTTGATTAAACATAAAAGGTGACCAGGGAGGCAAAAAAGTTAATATTTTCAAATGAAGTGTAAGATTTTCTAGGGAAATATGCTAATCTTCCTTGTAACAGAACTTGCACGTTTAATAGTTAAACTATTTCTGTGATGAAAATTTGACTAATGATAATCCATATGCAATTTTGCTGTCAAGAACATGCCATTGATCAGGTTTCACCTTATCGAACATAATCATGATATGCTCCTGAATTTGCTCTCAAAAATACTAGCTTCAGCCCTCAAAATAAACTTATTTTTTCCTAGAAAGGAAAACAGGAGACCAGGTTATTTACAAAGGCTAAACGTAAGATACCCTTCATTCATATAATTCATTTGCTGTTGGAATTGCTAAGAGGTAGCATATCCATTCCTATTCCTGGAAGTGATACTAAGATTCTGAACACCAACTGGATGGGAGCTGAGAAAAAACTCATTATAGGCACAAAAGGGGGGCAACCAAGATGAAGAAAGGATTTACATTTGTAGAATCTCCTGTAAAATTATGAAAAGTGACAGGCTCTGGTTTTTTATCTCTCAGCCACCTAAACTCTTCTGACACTTCAGCCAAATTTTGCATAGCAGAGGACTAATACGAAATTAATAGAGTGAAATAAAGGTCTGTTGGATTCCAGTCTAACTTTGCAGCTTTGAAGTAAAAGAACAGAAGGCATAATTTCAATCTTTGTTTAGTGGCTTGGACAGCCAGTCACTGGCATTAAAGTATGGCCAGAATTAAAAATCTGATGGATAGCGGCCCAGCCCCTTCCTGACAGCTTTTCTGTTCAAATACAAATTTCTGTCACAGCCCCAGAATGTTTGAAGGAACATTCAGAGATGAAATATCGTTACTGTAACAAGCACAGTGTGAAGCTATTACGTTTTGAAAAGAAAAATAATTACATACAGTACATCTCCCAGGCACAGATCTGAATTAATAATGTATAATAATAAGGACAAGGAAGAATATACTAATGAATTTCTACTGAATGTTATGATTTGGAGAACCGTTGAGTAGTTATTTGCAAAACCAAGCAGTTCATCTCCGGAACATTCTGTTTTTCCCCAAATGGTATAAAGCAGGCTTTCTGATTTCTGTGAGTGTGTTTTTTAGAGTAAAATGTAGTTTGTGATGTTATGGATGTGTTCTAAATGGGATGTTCCTCTAGAATCTTCTAGAGGAAACTCATTCCATTTTATACTCCCCTTTTTGTCAGCCTGCCATGGAAAGTTACTGCATCTCCCTTTTTTTAAAATGTTGTCTCTTTATCATGCTTTGGACATTCACAACAAGCCAGGCCAGAAGTTAATCTGGCTAATCAGATGATGGTCTGGCTTGTTATGACTCGTTTTTATTCCTTCAGGCCTACAACCTTCTTATGTCCAGTGAGGTCAAGAGTACAAATATCAAGTTACACATATAACCCAACCATTAGCGTCCTCAGAGGGAGTTACAAACAAATCAATTATGATATTTATATTTATTTATTTACAGGTATTTCAGTGGGCTTTTGTGTGTGCCTTTGAGTCAGATGGATTTCTAGCAACTACGTGGACAAGTCTTGGCCACATTTTTAGAAGTGCTGTGCCATTGTCTTCTTCCTAGGCTGAGAAGGTGACTGGCCCAAAGTCATCAAGTTGGCTGTCATGCCTAAGGCAGGATTGAAGCTCACAGCCTGCTGGGTTCCAGTCCATAACCACTATACTAAACTGGCTCTCTATAGACCATCCAATCTCGATGTGCATCTCAATTCCCGTAGATTGGGTTAAAAACAATATATTAAAAAGAAAAGGATTGAATAATATTATGCAATCTCCATAGAGGATTGGAAGGAATAATCACTGTCACCAAGAATTTAAAGAAAAGAACCACCTTCCACTGCTAGATGGATAAAGATCATTGCATTCGAGCCTCCAAAACCTACAAAATAACCATATTTTAATATACCACCTTTCTATTTATTTACAGATTGAAAACTGTGGAGTCCTTGGTGCTCTCTGAGCTCGGTTGCTTGCTTGCAGACATTTCATTACTCAACTAGGTAACATCATCAGTGGTACTTGGGTAATGAAACATTTGCAAGCCAACCAGCAAGCGTAGAGAACACCAAGGACTCCACAGTTCAACCCTGAGCTACGTATAGTCTCGTCTGTTGAAATTGAAACTGTTTGCAACAACAGAACACAATATAAAACACGATATACAACACAATAATACAGGCAACATAGATAAATCAAGGTAATCACAATCACTTTAAGAGTGAACAATAAATGGATCACGGAGAATCTTATGCTGATATTCAAATGAACCTCTGTAGAATTTTGTTCAAGATCTCCTGAGTAAATATAGGAGAACCAGACAGCTGAAACCAGTACAAGATGGATGTAAGGAAGGGATGAGCCATTTCAAGGGGTTGAGGTCATGTAGGAATTTCTGACTTCATGGAAATAAGGGGCAGGGCTGACGCTTTCACCCTATTTGGGGATTTTGAAGGTGGGAAGCAAGCTAACACAACCCCAGCCTTATTCCTCCCCAAATGAGCTCAAATTGCAGTGTTTGAGGGTGATTTCAGGCTGTTGTAGAGTTTTTAAGGAAAAATGGGCACTCTGCCTCCAATATGAATCCCATCCTATCCTCACCCTTAAAACACCACCACGCAAAAAGGTTTAAAAAAGAATGGCCCAGATCAAGCTCCAAAACACGTTGGGATGTATTTAATTTATTTAACCACTTTGTATGCCACCCCAATCACAAGACTCTTGGAGGCTATCAAGTGCTAACTTCACAAGGGATAATTTAATGGGTTTTAGCTTCAATGGTGAGAATCCCCACTCTTAATTTTCAAACAAAACACACCCTTGCTAACTCTTAGTTCTGGAGGTGGGATTAGAGTCCAGAATACCATCATCTATGCCTCTTTTGCCCCTACAAGTTCTACAGAAAGCCTGCACAGAACTCGTACTGAAAAAAAGAAGAAGCTATGTTGCAATTTGTCATGATAGATCTAACTTTCCATGAAATCTCTCTAGATCATTACCATCATTAAACACATAAAATATTCTTGGTTTTGATGCATTTCCAAACACTGGCAAAATATTAATTAAGACACAGTTAATCTAAACGTGGAATGATTGTAGCTACAGTGTAAAGTTTTGATTAGCAGTAGATGTGGGGAAAGGAAAGGTCACGTATGCTCCAACGTGATTTCAAAATGCCTCTTACAAATAACAGGAAGAGGAACTAGGGCAAAGACTATAATGGAAAGAGAGAATTGGAAGAGCTAATATAAAGATAGCAGTGCTTCCCTTTGTGGTTCATCTTTAATGGGGAGAGAAGGCCATTCCTTTGTCCATTATGTTATGTTTTCAGTCTCCTTGTACAAAAAATTCAGCTGGCAAACTCTGAATCACAGTTCACACATTGTTCACATCAACATGGCTTTACTCTGAAGGGGAAGAATTTTCCAACACTTCCTCCTTGTGTTATAGATTCTATATATAGAATAATTGCTTCAGCTGAGCTTTTGAATGGAGATGTGTCAAATAGTAACTTCATGGATACATTCCTCAGGCTATTTATTCTAGTACCCTTCCTATTCAGATGAGAGTTAAAACAATTTATTAGTAATATCTCTATCTCTCTATCTTTTAAAATACAGACTCATAAGGTATTGATTTCCACTTCCAAAATGTGCACAGAAATTTGGTGGCAAACTGGAGATTTTCATCAACACAATTGTTGGCCTTATGAAAGAAAAGATTTTGAGCTTTAAACTAAATAGGTTAAAGCTGCTGATAAGGCCTTTATACACACCATTAAGTTGAAAACAGGCTGAAAAAACACTATCCTATATATTCTGTGGACATTGCAGCATCACACAATACCCCTTGTGGTTTTCAGATGATGGAAGTACAGGTTGTCAGATTCAGCTGGCACGGCCCGGTATGGCGAAGGCATTGCTCAGCTTCACCTAAGTCAATTTTGCCGCCCAGGCGTGAGCAGAGAAACATAGAGCATAGAGACGAGCCAGCTCTGGCACCGATCATGGTCGACGGGGAAAGAGATTTTGAAGTAAAACAAATCCTGGA
The DNA here is from genome assembly GCF_059951505.1 of Python bivittatus. Taxonomy (NCBI): domain Eukaryota; kingdom Metazoa; phylum Chordata; class Lepidosauria; order Squamata; family Pythonidae; genus Python; species Python bivittatus. Next base: position 1,034,602 of record NW_028277110.1, read on the forward strand.
TGCCAGGAAATACAAGGACCAGATCCAACTGCTAGTACAATGGAAACATTTCCCAAGAGCATACAGTGAGTGGGTAAACAAGTCCCATGTTAGGGCGCCTGAACTGGTCAAGGACTTTTACAAGAAGCAACCCGGGAAACCAAGGTAAAGGGGGGGGGGGTTCTCTTCGGGGAGGCAGTATGTCAGATTCAGCCAGCACAGCACGGCACGGTGAAGCGCTGCTCAGCCACGCCTAGTCAATTTCACCGCCCGGGGGTGAGCAGAGAAAAAGGGGAAGTAAAACCGTGAACTGATTATGGCCAGGTAGCGACACTTAACTCAAAACCGCAAGCGGATACTTTGTATCAGCACAGCTTCCTCTCGGGCGCTGCAAACAAAGGAAAGCACAGAGGCTCGGAAGCGGAGCAATCAACGAGCGATCAAGAACTCCCGGCTTTGCGCGCAAACAGGCAAACCCAACTGTCAGGTCTAGCCCAAGGAACTCCAAGAGACCATGCCAATTCAATCCAGCTATGTTTATTAGCTACAACCTCTATAGCAAGAATCTTCCCAGATTAAAACCCGAGTTCCCAAAGTCCTCCAGCCACAACAGTGTGAATTCCTCAGGGAGGTGCCAGTCTCATCCTCTTGTTCCTCCCACGCGGTTCCAGAGAGCTAAGAAAATGCTTATCTCCCTGAGCTTGGCCTTCATAATTCCATTCCATCACACCAACAAAGGCAACAACAGCACAACCCATAGACTGCAATCAGAAAGACAAAAGCACCGGACTGAGTCTGCCATTGGGGCGAGGGGGGATTATTGTGGATCATCTGTAACTAAGCAACAGGTAAAGCGCGGGAATGGGGAAGCTCTAAAATACCATGTAAGCTATGCCAAGCCAACTCTGGCTTTGTCTGTATTTATGTTACGCTTGAGTAAACTGCTTTGCTGAACACACGTGTCACGAGAGTTTCTCTGGGACAAACGGGGTAAACCTTACACAGGTCATGGTGGTGGTAAAGGTAGGGGTAGTAGTAGCTATAATCCTCCTCCTCCTCCTCATCATCATCATCAATATGAAGAAAATAGTTTAAAAATTATATGGCAAAATATTTAAAAATTGTATTAGAAAGTTGAAATTACAGAGCTACCATGGACTAGGGGAGGGAGACCCAGGTTCTAGTCCACCCTCAGCCATGGAAGGCCCCTGTCACTTGGGCCAGTCATTCTTTCTCAGCCCAACCTACCACACAAAATTGCTGTTGTGGGGAAAAATAAGGAAGGAGAATGCTACGTATGCTGGCTTGAGTCCCTGAATGAAAAAAAAAAGGAATAAAGAAATAAATTAGGATTGCAAAATGCTTCAACTGGATGATTTGCTTCAACAGTGTTTTGGGCAAAGCACATTCACAAAACACAGTATTTCCATCACCAACATTGCTCAAGAAAGAAAGGAAACCAATTATCTCCCCTGGCACTTCCAGTAATTGGAAGAGGCTTCTTGACACATCAGCAACGATAGGATCACCTCCACAGTGTGAAGCACCTCACTGAGGCAATTTACAGCCAACTTATTTAAATCTACATTTAAAGAAATATTATCTTTGACGATTTATTTTAAAAATAACATATTAGGAAAGTTGTACATAATGCCATAGGGTCTAGTTTTTGAAAAACTGCCGGTTTTCTATGGTTTCTGCCCACCTGGTATGATCCAGCAAAGTGGGTACACTGTGGGTTCCCTCAGTTAAATGGTGCCATCTGTCAGGATCCAGGAAGCATGTCTTTTCTGTAGGGGCATCTGCTGTCAGTCCTGCTAGGTAGACCAGATCAGGAAATGAACTCCACAGGAAGGTTAAACTACTTCTATTAAGATCGGCAATAATAACGATCTTGCAAATCTGATTGCGCTGTACTTCGTCCTGCTTTGGCCAGTTAGGGAGACATCTGCCTGGGCTGCTTCTGAATGTTATCTCATTGCTCTGACTTAAAAAATGTGTCGGCCCTTTTTGTCAAGGTAATGGTCCTTACATCTTTCCATCAGGGTCATCTTCCTTACTGTCTACATGTCAGAGTCTGCACACTCATTCCCAAAGTTCAGTAAATCCTCTGGACTCTAGTTCCATTAAAGATTTCTTTATTGAGAGAAATGTACAGCATCTATAGGTTGTTGAGTCTAAGCATTGCTAAGCAAATCCCTTCCTTTTAACCTCTTCCCCCCCCCCCCCTTCTACTTTCTTTTCCCACTTGAAATTCCTCGCACCTTTCTCTGGTCTCACGGTTGCTTGACCTTGTTGGTGCCTCTGCAGAGATAACAGTAGCACCTGGCTTGGCTTCTTCCCCCTTCTCTCCTGACTTTGATGGCAGGAACAAGCAAGCGGGCCTCCAATTAACAATAACATTTAACCCTGTCAACTATGCATCACTAGTCTACATTCAATTAAGCTTTGATTTCTAGCTTGCGCAGATCCTGACACTACGCCTGCCTTCTGGAATGAAGTCCCCGCTGAGATCTGTATGGCTCCCACTTTGATAGGGTCTTAAAAAACTGGCTGTCCTCCCAGGCCTTGGACCAGGGTGGATGGGACTCTCCTATTTGAAAAGTTTCATGTTTTGATAAGTTGCCTCGATTTCCCTGTTGTAATTATTTCCTAACGTAATTTGTTCCTATTTTATTGTAATGTGTTGTTTCTATGTTGCTTTTCTGTTGTTATGAGCTGCTCAGAGTCGGCTGGGGTTGGGTGGCATCAAAATCAAATCAATAAACAAATCAATTAAAAATAGGTTAAGAAAAGATAACTGAAAATAGAAATGGATTTTTGAAAGGGATTAAAAAAAAAACATTTAAAAAGATCCAAGGAAGAAAATCTCTTCACCCAGGCCTTTAGCAAGGGAGAACGAGATAGCTCACTTCATCACATCTGCCATCTTTTCTCTTTATTTTTTTATTGTAATTTCTTTGTTTGATGTTGTGAGCCACCCAGAGTTGCTGAAAGCCAGGTGGCATACAAGTTTAATAAATTATTGTTATGAGTATTTCTACTGATTTACACATCCCTCCTGAGGACATACCTTCAAGGGGAAAAAGGATAAGGCAGTGATAAGTTTAGATGGACAGCTTAATTTATGCCAATATCTTTCTTGCTTTTATGTCAGAAAGTGTAAAGAAAAGAAGGAATAACCTTGAGGTACAGGAGGAAGAACCACAACCTAGACAATGGTCAGATAAAAGAAAACTGAGTCTGGGCCAGAAGTGCAACCCGAGAAAGTGTCTCAGACAAGACCCTCTCTAATTCTCACTTTGTCCTCCTGCTCCTCAAGATTATTCCTTCTGCCCATTACCAAAAGCCACAGCTGCAGAAGCCATTGTCTTGCTTTTATTTGCTCCTATTGTTCATCTTGCACAAACTTCCCTTTACAGACTCATTTCATTTGGACGTGGATTGCTAAATATGCATTTCTTCCAATGCTTCAGCTGTTCGCAAAATTAGATCCAAAGCTTCCACAGAAGAAGAAAAAAATGTTCTTACATTCAGAATGTTTTGATATCATTTTCTGGCATTGCAGTCAAACACACGTAGGGAGAGATGCTCTGTAACACTTCCAATTCAGAATCATAAAAATCTGCATTCTTTTAAAGAAGAACCAAGGAAATCTGCACTCCGTGGGAATGGTCAACATACCTTAATTCCTCTGTGTTATAGGGGATGGCTCCATAAATGACAATTTCCTTGCACCGTTGGTAGACCTAGGGCAGGAAATGCACCAAATGGAATGAATGAATGAATGAATGAATGAATGAATGAATGAATGAATGAATGAATGAATTGTGTGTGTGTGTGTGTGTGTGTGTGTGTAAATAAATAAATAAATAAATAAATGAGGGATGGAAAGGAAAAGCTACAAATTTGGGGGTAATAGTTTAGTGCAAGCCAAGAATGACACAAACAGATAAATATGACATTACAATTGTTTCTTCTGCAGGTACATCAAGGAGTTTCCAAAGAAAAAAGAAATAATTAATTCTATATCATCCAAGAGTGGAGGACATGGAATAATGCTTTTAAATTACAGACGACTAGATTTTGGTTGAATGTCAAGAAAAAAACGGCTTTTACCTAGAGCAATTCAATAGTGGAACCAATTATTCAAAGTAGTGATGGGCTCCCTGTGCAGAGACTATATAGATATTTGTCTTTAATTTGTACTCCTGCACTTAATGGGGGGGTTGTAGTCAACCCCTCCCAACTCTGTGATTCTTTGATTGCATGAGAAAAATCTTGTTAAAACAATTATTTAGAAGATAGGGAAGGATTTCAGAATATAAGTTTAAATGCAGTTAGCCAGAGGAGTTGGGTTTTAATTTTCCGTATAGAATTGGAGAGGAGTTTTTCCAGACATCCTGGAGTCATTGTTGATTACAAACTGAATATGAGTCAACAATGTGATGTGGCTATTGAAAAAGGCAAAGGGAATTTTTGGCTGCATCAATATAAGTTAGGTTTCTGAATCACAGGACGTAAGAATTCCAGTTTTTCTGCATGGTTCAGACCCCACCTTAAATACTGTGCCTAGTTCTGGGGACCACACTTTATAAGGAGGATTTTGACAAATGGGAGCAGGTTTAGAGAAGGCAATGAAGAGGATCAGGAGACTAGCAACTAAATGCTATGAAGACAGGCAGAAGGACTTAACCTTAAAAAATGGGTGGTAGACAGATAAGTACATTTTCTTCTATATTCCATTTTTATTTTTTTAAAAAAATACCAATTCCATTTATAAAAAAATACAATTTTCCATAAGATTTTATTTTAAAAGTTGAACAAAATAAATTGTTTATCCAACCATAAGTGAATAACTGTAGCAACTATTCTAGAAACTTCCAGATTTTTCTCAGTGCTCCTATCCTGTGAATGTTAGAATTTTAGATTTGGGGAATAACATCATTAGATTAAATTTTATATAATTTAGGAAATCACTCTAATGTATTGGATACAGTTTTAGAATGCACCAATTATCACTTCTCACCCTTATTGTTTCATTTTAATTGAATCACAGTGCCAATGAAGAGAAAAACCCAAAAAGTTTTTCCGGCTCTAAAGAGATTATTTAAGAATAAAAATAAAATGCTATCATCCTATTGTATCCTATATAGCATAGAGTTCTAATTATGCGATTACAGTAATTGCCTATTTACTTACAATCTATATTAAAAGGTTGATTTCCTGCTTGCATCTCAGCCTGGTTCAGATTGGCATAATCATTTGTGATATTATCAAAACATTATACTTTCTCATGATTCCCTCCTGCTTTTTAATGCTTGTAAAGGTGATCTCACACAAATCAAAATTAAACTCTACATGGGGCTGCCCTTGAAGACCGCCTGGAAGCTTATACTGGCCCAGAATGCAGTGATACAGGCAGGGATGGACATGCCTCAGTATGCCCACGTAACACCCTTGCTTTGCAAGCAGCACGGGTTGCCAATTTGCTTCTGAGTTCAGTTCTTAGTGCTGGTGGTTACTTATAAAGCCCTATATGGCACAGGGCCTGGTTACTTGAGGGACTGCCTGTCTCCCACTGTATCTGCCTGGCTGATTCAGTCTTGCAGGATTGACATTGAGTTCCTTCAATCGAGCAATGCCATCTATCAGGACCCCAAAATTACACCTTCTCTGTAGCAGTTCCTGTCCTCTGGAATGAGACTCCTCCTGAGATCTGGATGGCCCTCACCCTACTGGTGTTTCAAGGTCTTGCCCAGGCCTTAGGGAAGGGGAGCAAAGACCCCTTGCATTGGTGGATATGCTTCTTTTTTCCTTTCCGGTCTTGTTTCTCTCATCTTGCTATCTTTTATTCCTTATTTTTGTTGTCTTTTTTTTTTCATGTTTATACTTGCGAACCATACAGAGTCTTTGGGAGTCAGGCGGCATACAAATTTCAATATGTAAATAAATATCCAGACACATCAACTGCTCCATTAGGTGAACAATCCTGCATTCAAAGTACGCATTGGGGTAAAAGGACTGAGAAGAAAGTGGGAAAGGCAAAACATGGCTGAATCCTAGGAAGATAGAAAGTGTGAGAGACGCAAACTAATTCTGCCTTGATCCTGTTGTGTTTAAAAAGGGAGCAGTGAAGGTTTGGGAGAGGCTTTCGAACTTCTGTTAATCTTCTGTACCCTGCAATAATAAAGTAGCATTCCTGGAATCTCTATGGTGTCTGTTTCTTGACCTGGCCTACCTTGAAAGATTGACAGTTAGGCCCCCCAAAATACATGCCTCCCAGCATTTGTTCTATCATGCTTTGGAATGATACTGAGTCTATCCAAGTTTGGTTGCATATATTGGAAACTGTGGACAATACTGCACACTTAGAATGGCTTTTTCAATTCTCCTTTGAAGACTATAAAAAAGAGACTCATATCGAAGTTTTGAGCTGAACATTCATTTGGTTCATATACGTATTAAAGTTAAAAGTTTATTTAAAATAATGAGAGAGAGAGAGAGAGAGAGAGAGGGAGAGACTTTAGTTACAGTTACAGAGGAACATATTACTTCTCCTCTACCAGCCCATAACAGCAGACAACTTTCAACAATAATAGTAGACAGAAATGGTTGGTTCCCAGACTGAGAATGATTCAGGAGGCCATTATGTAACCTATCCATGAAAAAGCTGGCCAGTTTGCCAGTTTACAAGCCAGCTGTCAGGCTCAGCCCAAGAACAGCAGGGAAACAGTCCAATCGAGTTCAATTGCTTTATTGCTTACACCATATAGACAAAATCTTGCCAGATTAAATCTGCACTACTGCAACTAGTGGATATACCCTGGGAGATTCTAGGGAGTGGCTATCTTGAACCTCTTATGCTTCCCACGCTCCTGCTCTGGACTGTGTTGTCTCTTGTCTCTCTGCCCTTCTTGGAATGCGCCCCCTCCTCCTTCCTGAGAACTTGCTCTCTTCTGCAGTCCACCACACCAGCATTTAGAAAGAAAATAAACAAGGTTTCACCCTAATGGAGTAGTAGAAATATAATTTGCTACCATGGCCAAAGACCAAAAGTATTCAGCAGAACTCTGGGATATTCTGGTTGGAGATGGGGAAAAGTTCAGCGGTCAGAATTCTTGTAACCTTTTCTTTTCAGTAATTTAATTTTTTCAATTTACAGTAGGTGCCACTTGACTATGGGCAGCTCACAATGTAGCAACAATAAAATGCAATGTGAACAGAGATAAAATACAGAGCAAGAACAATAAGAACAAAAATTTAAAAAAAATGAAGAACAAGAACAAGTACAAGAACAAGACTGTGGGCTGGTAGCAACACCCAAAACTCATCCCACAAGGATCCAGTGGTGTACTGGAGCTGGTTCTTAATGGCTTACGAGAGCTGACTGTTAATTTTTCTGGAATTCTATGAGCTGATTGAGAGAAGAGCTGAGCCCCAATGCCTAGCACACTGATCAGCTGTTCAGTGGTGAACAGCACAGCATGGGCAATGGAGCTGGCCCAGCCAGTTATTAAACATTTACCAGCATAGTACTGGCTCCCTCTACTCTAGCCCAAGGCCTGGGAGAACAGCCAGGTCTTTAAGGCCCTCTGGAACGCCATCAGGATGGGATCCACATCGATTTCAGGAGGAACTGCATTCCAGAGGACAGCTGCTGCAACAGCGAAGGAACGCTTCCTCGGTCCCAAAAGATTGTACTGTTTAATTAAAGGGACCTGGAGTATGCTGACCCAGTCAGCCGTATAGGCCTGACAGACACCACAGGAGACACGTGGTCCTTCAAATAACTGGCCTTATGCCACGCAGGGCTTTATGACCCTATCCAGCACCCTCAAGCAAACTGGCAGCCAGTACAGCTCCCACAGCAAAGGTATAGCGAGGCATGACTATCATTGCCTGCACCATCACATCCTGAACCAGTTGGAGCTTCTGAATTGCCTTTATGGGCAGCCCCATGTAGAGGGCAGAGGATAAATCTTGCCAAACAGACTTCGTGACAATTGTGCTTGGAAAAACATCCCTTCTGACTTTAGGCAGATGCCAAAGAGGCTGACACTGATCTTCAGCAAGTGTACACTCCAACAATTGTTCTCGTCTCACATTCCTGCACAATGGGACTAATATTAACCAGTGTCTGTTGTTTATTTTCAACAAAGAACACCATTAAAAATACATGGAGATTGGATATCGGGACTTCTTCTACAAGTTTCTATTCACCAAACTATCTCTAGACGGTTTACCATTATATAGCAATAAAAGCTAGATTTTTATATTGTTAACCTGCACATTATAACATGGCATCTGTTCTCTTTTCTTTCACACCCCATCCTACCATTGTTCTGTAGCCAAACGGTATAAAGCAACATCTTTCATAATTTCAATAACTACCCACACCTAAAATCTCTCCTGTAATCCTTTTTAATCAGCCACATACCATTTTAGATGTTTAATATTCAGTCCCATTTGAGGATGGTCTAATACTTTAATTAGCTATTTGCACATGGTTAAAAATTACAGGCGTAATTAAGAATATTTAGATTAATTAAAAGCATCAGACAGTATTAAATGTGAAAGAACAGATTTTTAATTACGTCTTTAGAATGTTTCCCCCCATAATCTCTTGGTGTTCAAATCAGTAGCATTTTCCCTTGGTGTTCAGATCAGTAGCATTAAATCAATAGCATTTAAATCTGAGTAAAATATCTCACCAAGGCAAGGCTACGGGGTTGCAACTATTTTTTTCTAAAGGCCTTGTGACATTTTGGAAACATCTTCAGTGCTGCATATCTAAAATGATTTGCCTCCGTTTCTCTTTTGTTTCATGGGATCAAAGAAAGAGAGGCTGCAAAATAGCTGTAGAGGGCTTGACCATTCACAAAATGGTGCCATGGGTAGCATAATCAACCTTATCTTCTGCATTTCCTAGCTTACAAAGAAATTTTCTTTAAGCTGTATACTCTGAACCAAACTAATGCCATGTTTACCCACTGCATGAACTTTAGTATAAAAATAATAAGATACACAGCATGGCACAGGATGTATCTGGGAGTGCACGCAGGGGTAATGCCAGGTGCACAGATAGTGAGAAGTTCACAGGAAAGACATGTCACAGAAACTAGTTTCTCACGCAACTTGTTTTGTACATGCTTAGCATGGTGGTTATAAAACTTTACAAACCAGCCCCTTGGTATGGACTTGCCATGACAGAACACAGCGTACAGACCTGTTGTCTGTTATAGGGAGCATTATAGGTATTTACTTTTAATAAACCTTGTGCTGATCACATTGGGTGTCGGGTAAAGCTCTGGGGGAAAACACAAGCAGAGTTTTTCAAGAAACTTCTCAGAAAACCCACTCATATGCCCAAGGATTTCTGGAATATTTTCACAGGGAAACGCGACCTTATTACCAACCACTAAGAATGAAGAACCGGGGATCTAAAAGAAATTCATCCCAGATGTGCATTGCATCCAAGTGTCACGATCCGTAGGCTTTGCCATGTTACTGATGGGGGAAATCTATGGAGTTTGGTACAATCTATCATTTTAGGCTTTCCAAAGGGAGCAAAACAAAGGACACATTCAAGAATGGTGCATAAATATCTGTTTATGTTTTAGGAAAATTGGATTTTAAAAGGCTTTCTGTTACGGCTAAATTCTATTTGAAAACCGCGTATTCAGTAGATGTGCAGTGGGGAAAAAGCTTGTGTCATGACATATTACATTAGAAAAGGCATATATTATAAGCTTATAATCAGCTTTAGGGTATGCGGGACAAATGTACTAATGTTCTGCAACTCCTTAAAGCCATCATATCATTTCATGAGACATAAAATAATTATATATTACAGAACTCTTAGAGGAAAATGTATGTATTGGAAGAGTGTACATCCCATTGTTGTTTTTCTGTTTAATGAAAACATCTCTAGTAATTTTGTAATCTGCCCAAGGGCATTTGATTAGTTATATTAAAATAATAAATAATTTATATTTATATAAAATTATGCAGATATGTACAGCAGAACCATGGGTTGTTTGGATATTTTTGAACAAATGATTGCAAATTTAGTGGGAAGAAATTACTATGGAGCAGGGCTTTCGAACTGATTCCAAGAAGCCCTTGAAGCCCCATCTGGTTACTCAAGCTTTCCGCAAATCATTTTATTTATGGAGTTTATTTATATTTATAATTTCAATTTATACCCTGTCTTTCAGCCCATAAGGCATTCAAGGTGGCTGACAATCAAAACGAAAATATAAAAAATTAAAAACTAATCAAACCAAGTGTTCTGCTCCAAGTTCTAGGAGAAACCTGACATTTCAGGATTCTTGTAGGTAGTGAGGGTTGGAATGGATTTGGGAGGGTTTTTTTCATTTTTGTAGTGTTCTTGTTCTGATGTTGATCTTAGTTAGCTTTAATAAGATGCCTTGGGAGGGATTTTCCTCTCACCTTGGCCTAGAACTATTTTGAACAAGGAAATAGATAAATGCAGGATTTTTGGCTGCAAGTGGAGTCATAGGCTTCCAGTGCTGTGACTCCTCATAAAATAGTAGAACACCACACAAAAAAATCACACTTAATTGTATTTGGAGTGTTTGTACTTAGGATATATGTGAACATGATTAATGGTGTTGTTGCTATTGTAATTATAATAATATAATCGGTAGAACGTTATGAATGAATGAACAAAAGTAACTATTCTGCTGAGATTTGTATGTTGTTGCTGCTGCTGTGGTTTCTTAGTCAACATGTGGCTGGAATTGAATAGTGGACTTGGCATCACCATGACAGACACTATTTATCTTAAAGCATTTGGACAGCTTCAATCTCCTTGATTCTCAAGGCTGAATTGTTGCAAAAGTAATTGATTGGGATGAAAAAAATGGTTGTCAGAGTTTGCCATATAAAACAAGATGACACAACGATGATCTTTCTAACTGACCAACAGCACAAAATAAAGATTCCCACAGTACCTTAAAACTTAATCAACATATTTATTATCACATAAGCTTTCAGGGATCGCAGTCTACTTCATCAAAAGGATGAAGCATACAGGTAGTCCTTAACTTACAACCATTCATTTAGCGACTGTTCAAAGTTATAAATGGCCCTCGCACTTACACCTGTTGCAGTGTCGCCACAGTCACATGATCAAAATCCGGGTGCAACCGACTTGTATTTACGATGGTTGCAGCATCCCGGGATCATGTGATTGCCATCTTTTTTGGTTTGTGATCTTCCCAGCTGGCTTCCGACAAGCAAAATCAATGGGGAACCATGTGATTCACTTAATGGCCACATAATTCACTTAATGACCATGGTGATTCACTTAACGACTGCTGCAAAAAATGTTGTGAAATTGGGTATGGTCCTGTGATGCCTCACTTAATGCCTGCACCACTTAACAATGAATTTTCCAGACCCTATTTAGTTGTAAGTTGAGGACTACCTGTATTATGACCCACAAAGCTTATGAGACAATAAATGTGCCACTCTTTTAAGGAATAGTGCAAGACTTTTGTGTCATTTTTGCTGCAAAAGACTAACTTTGCTCTGGAGACAGTATAAAAATACTTCCATGTACACCTTTATCACAGTTAAAGGTACAAAAAAACAAAGTTAAACACTGAAATTGTCCTTGAACTCCCAATATGGAATAGTGGTCCTTCATTACAAAAGTTATCTGATAACTTTGTCAATCACTTACTCTATGTCTAATCCATTGGATGGAGCTGTTTTGAAAATGTAATAGGGAACAGTGGGGGAATAATAATATAGTATCTTTGATATAGGTAGTATCTTTGAGCTCCTTGAAGGAAAGGTGGAATGCATTTATTGATGTTTCTGCATTATTTTAAATTCGTCCAGTTCTAATTGCAGTAGATTTTTTTTTTTAATAGAAATGTTGGAGGGACGCTCAATTTTACATTTTGGGTAAGATATTCTGAGCTTCAGAGATTTCACATTTCCCCCTTATTTTATCTACTTTGCTTATTAGGTTATGTCACTTTAGGGAATGTTGTGTATTTGTCATTTTACAAAGAATGAAATGACAAGTCACTAGTTAATATTTTCTTCATTAAATTAACACTTCATAAAGGATTCTTATGGATATCAACATTTCTGGTATGATGAACTATTAGATTGTAGGCTAGAATACAACATGATATTCACAGAATGTTCTTAGAGTTCCAGGACCTAAACAAATATTTCTGTGCTTGGATGAGGTTCTTCACATTCCTTGATGCTGAGTTCCATATTTCTCACATCATTTCTAACACTGTAACTCCACATGGACATTTTAGTCATCATGTGAATATTACTGAGGGAGAATAGAGATAAGATGCAAATTCCTTTCCTCTCCATTACAACACTCTTCACAAGTTGAAGAATGAAGATCTGCAGTGAGGAGACTTTCTTCATGACTTTGAGTTGAGCTTTATCTGTCATGGTAGGGAAGTTGGAAGTAAAATACAGAAGGGTGGGAGAGAAGCCAGGGGTTGACTATGGAACAGATCACAAACTGTTCAAATGCAAGTTCCAAGTCAAACTAAAGCAGAGGAACAAAAACAACCCATTTTCACAATATTATCTGAAGATATGCACAACATGTTCAAGGGGAACATCAGGAATCACTTTGATGTCCTGAATTTCATTGATAAGGAACCAGAGGAACTGTGGAATGAAATCAAAGAAGCTGTTAAGAATGAATGTGAAAATAAACTGCTAAAGATTGAGAAATTGAAGAAACCAAATTAGATGTCAGAACAGATGATGGAAATTGCCAAGAAGAGAAGAGAAGCCAAAGCCAAGAAAAACAAAAATTTCAGAAAGGAACTTATCAAAACCTTTCAGAGAGCTGTTATAAGAGACACAGAAAAGTGCTTCAAAGACATTGAAGATGAAACCAGGCACATAAAAACAAGGGAAATTTTCCAAAAGACCTTTGAACTCAGAAGTTTTCAATCTTGAATTGCTATGCTAAAGGACATCAATAGACAGATAGTAACTGATTCAAAAGAGATCAGAGGTAGATGATTCTGTATAGTATGGATGTTAACATCCAAGATACCTTAGAAGATATTTCCTATTTAAAAGAACTTCTAGTATCAGAAGATGTAGATCAGTGCTCCAGTCATTACCAAGTCAGAAAGCTACATGAACTGATGGAATATCTACAGAAATATGGCAAAAAAGAGAAGAATCAATCAAATTTATTACAGTCATTGACTACTGATTAAGAAGAATCTGTAAAGGGTCTAACCAAACTATGCCAGCAAATCTGGAGGATGATACAGTGGCCAAAAAACAGGAAGACGTATATCAGGGCCAAAGAAAGGAGACTTAACAGAGTCTGCAAACTATCATACCATGGAGGGGGAATAGCAGATGTTCAAGCTATTTTGGAAAAGACCAAGGAGCATGAGACATTATTGCTGATGCATGCTGGATAACCGAGAAAGCCAATTATATATACTTTTGGTTTTAGTATGCATATTTTTAATATCTTCTAGCTTTTCATAATTTTTATTTTAGATCCCTTTTTGATTATTATTTTTCTGAAGTATTTTCTATGCTTTTTAAACTGACTGTACCCCACCCTCCTTATGCTGGTCTTTGACTGTAACAAATATTTGATCTGACAAAGCCAAGGAAATTTTGTTTATTTATAAAATAATTTAATTTATTAAATTTATATGGCCGCCCATTTCATATCCACAACTCTCGGTGGCTAACAATTAAAACAAAACAGGAACAAAGTAAAACACAGCCAGTGATTATGGAAGTGAACATTGGATTTTGGAGAAGCAGAATAGAAAGAGTATAGATGGTTTTTGAATTTTCATGTTACTATTTATAAGATTCCTGAGACTACCATGGATAGCCAAAAAATCAGGAACAGTCTGTTACCATAGACTAACATAGTTCTCCTCCTACAGTGGATAGCCAAGAAAACAAGCAAATGTATTAAACCAGAGTTTTCACTCAAGGTACAAAAAACTGTGCTCAAATTATTCTATTTGGACTCCCTTGAGAAGTCAATCATGCTGGGAAAGGTGGAAGGAAAGAGAAGAGACTGACCAGCAGCAAAGGTAGATGGACTCAATTACAGTGGAAATAGCTCATTGTTGGGAGACCTGAAGAAACACATTGGTGAAAGATTATCCTGGAGAAGGATGACCATCTATGTGGTACCTAAGAGTCAACACTGGCTTAATGGCACATTATCAGTTGACCAAAGAATTTTAATGCAGACCAGAAGGGAACAAAGTTGAATTCTGTTGATTTTTCTGAATACAGAAGAAACAAATACATTTCAGGAAGACATATAATCCTCTAATATGTTTTTTCATGACCTATGTCAAGCCTATTACAGCATCTTATGACCAAGAAAGCAAGATTCTCACATATTCACAGTAAGCTGGCTTATTGCAAAGAGAAATAGTTACATATTTCTGGAAACTAACTATCTATACCATGACCCTCATTTATTAGTGAATATATTAAGTCAGAGCTTCCTCATTTCTTCTGATAGTCTTTCCAACTGAGTCTTAATTTAATGGGGAGAATACTAGTGCTTATTTGACACCACAAACATGTCCATCTATTATTGTTCTACAGTATTTTGGAAATCTCTATTTCCATTCTCAGCATCCAAGAATTCCATGACAGCCTAAGTACAGGATTGGTGGATGACTGCATAATACATGTAAGATATTGTTTGTAGAATTTAAGAATGTTTCTCAGCAGTGGGAGGGTTAACATCCCCTTGATAATTTTCCTGGCAGAAATATATTTATTTGCAGATCAATTCTTGCTTTATTGCTTAAGATGGCCTAATCAATTGCTAATGTATTTTTAAACATGCTCATCATTATTGATTACATTCTGATTTATGCTTCCAACATCATGTGTTTTTCTTCTAATTATGGAAATAGGAACAAAAAAAAATTAAATATCACTAAAGCTATAATATACAGCCTCAGCTTCAATAAGGTTTTGGAACAAGCAATCCTTTTCAAATTCACAAATCAAGGCTGACATTTCAAGTGCTGTGATTAACATTAAACTTCACCCAATTTTAAAAAGATAACTCTTCAAGCCTTCATATGCAGATTCATTTCTGCCCATGAGTGGTAATTCTACTTATGCACTATTGGAATTATTAACTCCTGTTGTAACATTTGTAAAGCCAAAATGCCTCCTTCACTGCAGCAGAAAGTTAAAGCACAATAGTAGTTTTATTTAGTTCTACTAATATATGGGATAGATATGATGACACCATGTCCCTGTCAAAAATCTCCCTTAATTCCTTGAGAACATACTTTAGAACTTACTTTCCATATACTTCCAGAATAGAGAATGAATGGAAAATCAGTTGCTTGGAGTCTCCCAGAAGCCTATTTCTAGAAATAGAACCAGACAATCAGATGACATTAAATGACCCCCAGAAAATATTGCTATTTGCCCTCTAACAAGATGATGCAGTTAAAGTGCTACATGTTCTCTGGAAGCAGCTATCGAAAACACAGCTGGGGCCAAGGCACTGTAAAATATTAATTTATATTCCAATATCAAAAAAGGGAAGTGCTAGGTATGTTCAAACTACTCAATTTTTATGTTACTATATAGAAGTTGCACTAATGTCACATATTCATAAAGTAATGCTCAAGATTTTGAAATCCAGACTTCAGTAACACATATGATAATTGTATTAATACTAATACAATTGTGAGCCGCCCAGAGTCACCCGTGGGGGAGATGGGCGGCATATAAGCCGAATAAATAAATAAATAAAAATAAATAAATAATAACTGCCAGAGGTAAAAGCTAAATTCAGAAGACACGGGGCACCCATCTGATGGATAATGGGAAAAGGTTAGGGTGTTCCAAAACTATGTCTAATTTTGCTTTTTTGATTGTACAAGGGCTGAAGAATCTGATGATCAGGAAGCAGCAGTTAGAATGAGAAACAGGTAGAATGAGACTTTAGAGTAACTAAACGTCTCAAAATTAAGAAAGGAATGTTGTATATTTTTCTCTATATTATTTAACTTATATGCAGAATACATCTTTAAAAATGTTGGACTAGAGGAAACAAACCAGAATTAAAATTGCCGGGAGAAGCATCAACCAACTTAAATATGTCGATGATGTCATTCTGATGGTTCAAAATGAGGCAAACCCAAACATCTCTTGTGGAAGGTGAAAGAAGAGTGCAAAAGCCAGTCTGTTGCTCGATATTAAAAAATAAAAAAAGACCCAAGTTTATGTCAAGAGGCAAAGCCAACCCAGAGTAAATTAGCAGAGAAGTAACAGACTTCATCTTTCTAGGCTCAAAATTTCACACAGTTGTAACTGTGAAATAAAGAGACATCTGCTATTTGGGAGAAAGACTATGTCAGACCTAGACCAAATATTAAAATGCCTCACACTGACAACAAAGGGATGTATTTTCAAGGCCACTGTTTTCTCCATTGTAATGTACTATATGCCAGTGAAAGCTGAACCAAGAAAAAATGACGTCTTTGAATTATGTTGGAAGAGATTGTTGAGAATACCTTAGCAGCAAGAAGAACAAATAATTCAATATTAGATTAAAGAAAATTGGACTGCTCGCTAGAAGCCCTAAAAAATGAAGCCAGTGTTTAAATATTTGGGCACATAGCACATAAGCAAGAGTAACTGGAAAAGACCCTGGTGATTGGAAAAACTGAAGACAATAAAAAAAGAAGTCAATAGAAGATAAGGTATCTTTTTTTTCCAAATAATTTTATTAAGAATTATAAATGAAAAGAATAAAAGTAGTACAAAGTACAAAAAATACAGTGGTACCTCTAGTTACGAACGCCCCTCCTTACAAATTTTTCGAGATACGACCAGCTCCGGCCCCAGAAATTTACCTCTACTTGCGAACTCCACCTCGAGTTACGAACCGGATCCGCGGCCATTTTCCCTGCTGCCACGCGGTCGCAGCTTCCTGTGGGCGAGATCGCGGTAGCAAGGAGACGTTCGGTGAGGCTTGTGGTATGTTTTGTGGCATTTGGAAGGTTTTTGGTGTGCTTGTCAGCATGGCTCCACCGAAAATGCAGAGCAGGCTGGCAACTGACTTTAGACAGGTTTTTCCCCAGAACTGAGCCTGCAGCTAAGAGGCAAAGAGAGGAAACCCCTGAAGGAGATCTCCCCGATGTCTGTTTGGAGGGGGACTCTCCCTCCAAACAATAACTGCCTCCCCACCCCATTCTCCCTCTTCATACTGTGCTGTACTGTACTTTTTTTTCATGTTTTTGAGGTTTAAAAATAAAATGCATATGTTTCAGAACTGTTTAGCCGTATTTACATTGAACCTTATGAGGGAAATTTACCTCGGGGTGCGACCAAATTCGGAGGGCGGATTAGCCGTATTTACATTGAACCTTATGGGAAACTTTACCTTGACTTGAGACCAACTCGAGTTGCAACCAGAGTCACAGAACGGATTAAGTTCGTAACTAGAGGTACCACTATATAAACAGAAACACACACAAACCTGTGTGTGTGGGGCAGGGGGGAGACTGTAGAAAAGGGGGGGGGAGGAAAAAAGAATAAGAAAAAGAATAAGTAACTTCCCCCTTTCATCCCAGCAGGTAAAAACAGTTTTAACAGCTTATCACCATTTCTAAATAAAACATAATCTCTCTTAAGTAACAAAAAAACAAAACAAAATCCAAATGCTTCATCAATCATTCTTTGTCAACAAAAGTCCAATAAGGGCAGCCAGATATTTTCCTCTTTTAGCCCTGATCAAACAAGCCAACCTTATAAACCTTCCCTGACTTTTTAATATTATTCTTTAACCCCTTCAAAAAAAAGTCTCAGAGGTTATTTGCTGATCATCTGCGTATCCAAACAAACTTCCTTCAGAACTTTCAAAACATGTAAGATCAAATGTACACCATCTTTTAAGGAGGTGGAGACTCAGCCAATGAATACAGTAAAACCTTGCTGGTCTGAAGGGTCTTAATCTCTCCAATGTACAACACATAAAAATTAATCCAAAAAATAATTAAGATATAAGGCTCGGTCAAGCTTAGTGTCCAAAAAGCTGCTTTGCAAGGGTGAGCTTGCCCAGCTCCCAGCCACTCCACGCATAAGCCAACCATAAAATGACAGTTTCCATGGTCTAATCACAAGTAGCAGCTGTCCGGAGTCACGTGGATGATCTCAACAATCTCTCCTTTGATCCGGAGAGATCATGCCAGCCCAGATCCAACATCCAGCCGTGATTTCCCTTGCAAAAGCTGTCTTACTAGCCAGCAAACCAGTAAGACATCAGCTCACAGGAACTGTCCAGAAGACAAGATAGCTGGATAATATGACTGACAGTGTAAGCATGAGCCTATAAGAACTCAAAGATGCAGTTAGTGAGAGATAATCCTGGTGAGATTATGTCCATTGGGTGCAGAAGAGGACCAGGAGGAAACATCCCAAGAAGCAGAACCTGCCTTCCACCCCTGAGGAATCATGTTGAACCAGCAACCAGTCCTACCAAGACCAAGGAGATTCTGTGTTGCAGCAGACTCAGACCATGACCAGGAGGTTCTTCCAACCAGTCCTCAAAAACATCTGTATCTCAAGAGAGAGCATCAACTCAGCCTGACAAGTTTTGGGCCCAGAAGGTTCTGTATAGATGATACTGTTCTCCTATGCACCTTCACATAGGATCCTCTAGGCAATCAGAGTTGCTAAATTGTGTGCATATTTGGGCTGAAATATACATAGGCTCCCCTGCATACAGTCCACCCAAAACATGAATGGAGATATCTAGGATGGGAAGAGATTATTCTCCTCCCTTGTGAGAACAATTTAAACAACTGAAAACAAATCCATGTTTTCAGAGAGATCCCAAGTAATCAGTGTGTTCTGATATCTATCATACTGTCATCCCTTCAAGGTAGACCAGACTAGGAAACCAAAGACACCCAAGCTAATACTACTTTTATTATAAGTTTACAGTTACAGAATCTTGCAAGTCTGAATACACTTCCCCTTTATCTTCATGAGAACTAGAGAGGGTCCAGTCTGAAACACTTTCTCAGGTTACATTTCTGCTCCAGTCTCAAATTTCTTTCATCTGACCATTGACTTGGTTGCAATCTTTCCTTCTGAAGGTTAGTCCTTCTGCCCAATACACAAAGTAACTAAAGAAAATTTTAGTGGCTGCAAGTAACTGAGGCATCCTTTCTATTATACATGTCTATAGAAAAGCTTCCATCATGCACCCCTCAAGTGGAAGAGGAGGGAAAGTATGTAGGAGTTAGGAAAAGGCTGGAATACAACTGTCAATATTCTTTTAAAAGTGCTGTGTGATAATTGCAATGAGGACCTGAAGGCTGTAGGACAGTGTTGTCCAGACTTGGCCACTTTAAGATGAGTGGACTTCAACTCCCAGAATTCCCATGGCTGGCTGGGGAATTCTGGGAGTTGAAGTCCACTCATCTTAAAGTGGCCAAGTTTGGACAACACTGCTGTAGGGCCTCACTGACTTTCTGGTAAACCACTTGGTATCCCAGAATGTTCTTACTGTTATAAAGCTGATGAAAGAGGACTTTTGGGGCAATGGGATTAAAACTGTTTACATTTTTTGCTTCAGCTTCTTAATCATTATTCAGTGTTCAGCCAACTGACACATAGTACTTTTAAAAATCAATGCCTATAGGATTTTTTTATTCTGGATTTTTTTTTTTAAGAACTTGCAAAACCTAGGAAAATTGGCCAATATTGTGCAGAAGCCAAGAAGATTCCTGTCTAACTTTCCTTTTCAGTTAATTCAATTATTTCCATTCGGGCTACATCTCTCAGCAGCCTGTTTTAAAATGGTTCAC
The DNA here is from genome assembly GCF_059951505.1 of Python bivittatus. Classification (NCBI taxonomy): domain Eukaryota; kingdom Metazoa; phylum Chordata; class Lepidosauria; order Squamata; family Pythonidae; genus Python; species Python bivittatus. Next base: position 1,054,452 of record NW_028277110.1, read on the forward strand.
AGGTCAAATAAGGAGCATCGCTCTTCAAAATAAAACAGCAAACAGCTCTGAGAATAAAACAGGTTTGGATTTAAGATCAGATTCCCTCCCCCCCCCCCCATCACTAAAATGTGCAGGTGAGTCTGGCTAAAATATAAATTAGCCCATTGAAATGATTCAGACTGAAAAACAAGTATGACTTTGCAGCTGCATGTTAATATGTTTTAAAAGCCACTGTGTCCTCTTCCTAATAATACAGAGAGCTGGGAGAAATGAACATTTAAGAGGAGGGGGAGACACAGCTGCTCTGTATTATCAGAAAGGGGAAAAACGGCTGATGACAAAAAATTGAGGGGACAGATGGTTCCTTGGATTTTTTTTTTTTTAAGTTAAGAAAGCAGAATCAACAATTGCAGTTCTTTCAACTTCAGAGTTTGTGGAAAGCAAAGTTCATCAGCTATTTATATTTTTCAAATATATGTGCCTGTTCTTTTCTAGCCTGGAGCAGGTTTCTGGTTTTGATTCTTAGTAACTTTTCCATTTACTAGACCAAAAAGGCAGGCAGGCAGGCCAGGTAGATTTGCTTATTATTCAGTTTTATGCTCAGTAGATTCTATAGGAAACACCTGGAAGACACCTGATCAAGTCTCCCAAGTTACTGATGGTCAGTTTGAACTTCTCACTTTGAAAGCTACATCTATCCTGCTTAGAAACTACCCTGATGAACTTGATTGGTCTCTGGCTGGTGGAGAATAAAGCCCAGACTTTGTCAAGACGCTCTAAGGAATCAGTCTCTATCATTAAAAGTTCTTGATAAGCTGAGTTTGTGTGTGGTAAGTTTAAATGTGATAAATGCATACCCTCAAAGATCTGGATAGTGCAAGCAATGTTATTCCCTATGACACTCTATGAAAGCAAAGTTGGAGTTTGAAGAAGCAGGAGAGAAGGAATATTGACACTTTTGAACTTTGGTGTTGGAGAAGACTCCTGAGAATATGTGGACAGCCAAGAAAACAAGCAAATGGATCATCGGACACATCAACCCAGAGTTCTCACTCAAGGCACAAATGACCAGGCTCAAATTATCATACTTTGGACACATTATGTGAAGACCCAGCTCTCTGGAGAAGGCCCTAATGCTGGGAAAGGTGGAAAAAAGAGAAGAAGAGGACAACCAGCAACTGCAGTCAGTAACAGTGTCAATCAGTGCACTGTTGGAAAACCTGAAAGAACAGGTTAGGGACAGATCAGCATGGAGAAAATCTGTTTAGTTGCTAACAGTCAACATCAACTTGATGGCTTATAATCCATCAATTGTTTAAGCTAGCAAAATCTATGTTTTGATCTATTATAAATTGCAACTAAGGATTTCTGATCAATAAGAGTTCTGAAGGAGAAATCAAGCTTGATTTACTCCATAGGCATAATCTGGGAATGGTGTTACTGCTAGGTCAGACTGCTGATTGTCTTCTTAAGAATTAGGTAAGCTTGAACAAAGAGCTCCTGGAAAATAGGCTGGTTCTTCTGTAAATATGCAACTCTTCAGCCTACATTTGGACTGAATCCAGTTTATTCACTGCAGATTACTCTAGCAGTGACAGAATAGTTACCTTTTTATTGTAAGCCACTCAGAATCACATTTTGTGAGATGGGTGGCTATAAAAATATACATAAATAAATACCTCTGAACTATATTACAAAAGAGGATGGGAGGTACAAATACTCCAGGTTGCCATAGTTACACATTGGGGACACTGGGAAATCAGACCCTTCACCAGCCCATAGTTGGTAAATCTGTCATATTCAGTTCATTTTCCAGAAATTTTTTTTTTAAGTTTGCAGGGATCTTTGTATGTGTTTTGGTGCACAATTCTCCAAGCATGAATATTTTTGTTTGCAATTATCCAAATATGCACACTTACACAAACAATTTCACTGAATGTAACACATTTTGTATATTATGTTTATAAATGGATCTAATTTATGCAGGTTTTTTTCCTAATAAGTCTTTTTTTTTTTTTTAACAAATTGCCAAATTGCAGTTGGTTAAGTGGATGAACTTTAGGCTTTATTAGATGATTTTCTTAATCTTCACACACATCAAACCTTACCATACCAGTAGCAAGGAAGTAAGCAAATAATTTTTTTTTTTTTTTTAAAAAGGGGGGTTTATACATATTCAAACTATCACGAAGAGCAATTAACACTGAATTCCTTATGTGTTAAGAAGGGGAATCAGGTTTACTCCCACTACCCTCACCAATGAAATGCACTTCCTCAAACATATTATATAGTTCAGATTATTTATCTATGTATCTCCATCCTTCCAATATATAGACTGCCCATGGATAATGTTCAATTAAAAACAAAAAGGGGGCAATAATTGGGTATTAAAATACCAAACACATTAATACAAATTCTGATAACAGCACACACTTTCTGATCCAGGGCTTGGGGAAAAAACAAGCTCTTCAAGGCCCATTTAAAGGGTGGCAGGGTCAGGTCATCTTGAATCTCCTGGGGGATACTATCTGAGAGGACAGGCACAGCCACATGAAAGACCTGCCCCCTAGGTCCCATCAGATGGGGTATGAAGCATGTCCACTCTGTCTGCTCTTACCAGATGGGCAGAAACAACGGGAGAATGTTGGTCTCTCAGAAAGTCAAGCCCTATGCCATGAAGGGCTTTATAAGTCATGACCAGCATCTTGAACTGTACCTGGAGGCTTGCTGGTAACCATTGCAGCTTACACAGCAGATTATTACATGAGAGTATGAAGGTATGATGGAATGGAATTATGAAGGCCAGGCTCAGGGAGATAAACATTTTCTTAGCTCGCCAGAACCGCATGAGAGGAACAAGAGGATGAGACTGGCACCTCCCTGAGGAATTCACACTGTTGTGGCTGGCTGGCTTTGGGAACTGGGGTTTTAGTCTAGGAAGATTCTTGCTAGAGGTTGTAGCTAATAAACATAGCTGGACTGAATTGGCATTGTCTCTTGGAGTTCCTTGGACTAGGCCTGACATCAATCTTCCTAAGAAAATGTTTATCTCCCTGAGCTTGGCCTTCATAATTCCATTCCATCACAGAAGGTGCACTCATAACTGCACACATTCTGGACCAGCTGGAGCTTTTGAGTGGTCTTCAAGTGTTAAGGTTAATTGTTAGCACATGTGCATGCATAAGCTCAAGATGGAATCCCAGTTGATATTCATGTAAGGTAGAGACTTTCTTGAACCGGGTCTGAATCCTGTTGACATGAGGAACATCCATACAGTTTTCCAGGCAATAATATAGGAGTGCTTTTCCTGTTGCCTTCTTTTGGGATGTTTTTTCAACTTCCCAGGCTAACCCATACCCCAAGGATCCTCTGGTAGTCTCTAGCCAAGTACTAACCTTGTTTACCTTCTGAAATCAGCTAAGGCTGCCCCTGCTGGAGCCTTATTCATCTATATGGCCCATATACAGCACTGTGCAAAAGGTTTAGGCAGGTGGGAAAAAATGCTGTAAAAGAATGCTTTCAAAAATATATGTTGTAATTGTTTGTTTATCAATTTACAGAATGCAAAGTGAGCAAACAGAAGAAAAACCCAAATCAAATCAATATTTGGTGTGACCATCCTTTACCTTCAAAACAGCATCAATTCTTCTAGGTACACTTGCACAGAGTTTTTGAAGGAACTCAGCAGGTAGGTTGTTCCAAACATCTTGAACAACTAGCTACAGATCTCCTGTGGATATAGGCTGCCTCAAATCCTTCTGTCTCTTCATGTAATCCCAGACAGACTCAATGATGTTGAGATCAGGGCTCTGTGGGGGCCAAACCATCACTTCCAGGACTCCTTGTTCTTCTTTACACTGAACATAGTTCTTAATGACATTGGCTGTATGTTTGGGGTTGTTGTCCTGCTGCAGAACAAATTTGGGGCCAATCACACGCCTCCCTGATGGTATGGCATGATGGATAAGTATCTGCCTGTATTTCTCAGCATTGAGGACACCATTGATCCTGACCAAATCTCCAACTCCATTTGCAGAAATGCAGCCCCAAACTTGCAAAGAACCTCCACCATGCTTCACTGTTGCCTGCAGACACTCATTGTACCGCTCTCCAGCCCTTTGGTGAACAAACTGCCTCCTGCTACAGCCAATCTTTCAAACTTTGATTCATCAGTCCAGAGCACCTGCTGCCATTTTTCTGCACCCCAGTTCCTATGTTTTCATGCATAGTTGAGTCATTTAACCTTGTTTCCACATTGGAGGTTTGGCTTTTTGGCCACAATTCCTCCATGAAGACCACTTCTGGCCAGACTTCTCTGGACAGTAGATGGGGGTATCTGGGTCCCACTGGTTTCCACCAGTTCTGTGTTGATGGCACTGCTGGACATCTTCCAGTGTCAAAGGGAAGTAAGCATGATGTGTCTTCCATCTGCTGCATTAAGTTTCCTTGGCCAGCCACTGTATCTACAGTCCACAACGTTGCCCATTTCTTTGTGCTTCTTCAAAAGAGCTTGAACAGCACATCTTGAAACCCCCATCTGCTTTGAAATTTTTGCCTGGGAGAGACCTTGTTGATGCAGTATAACTACCTTGTGTCTTGTTGCTGTGTTCAGTCTTGCCATGGTATATGACCTGTGACATGAAACTGTCTTCCACAACCTCACCTTAGTAGCAGAGTTTGACTGTTCCTCACTCAGTTTTAAGCCTCCTACACAGCTGTTTCTGTTGCAGTTAATGACTGTCTTTCAACCTACATATGAAATTGATGATCATTAGCACCTGCTTGGTATAATGGTTAATCACACACCTGACTCTAATCCTACAAGATCCCTGACTTTGTGCAAGTGTAAGAATTGATGCTGGTTTCAAGCCAAAGGGTAGTCATGCCAAATATTGATTTGCTGTAGATTTTTCTTCTGTTTGCTAACTTTGCATTTTGTAAATGATAAACATAAACAATTACAGTATATATTTTTGAAAGGATTCTTACTTTACAGCATTTTTTCACACCTGCCTAAAACTTTTGCACAGTACTGTATATTAATATGTGACCTATGGAGAAGGTGCAGCAGTGAACCCATTGCCTTTCTCATGCCTTATGAATCCTCGGAGATTGATACTGATACCTAGGATACAGGTTTCAGGTGGTTCCTACAATGCCTCTTTGGTATGAAAATAAACCACAGTCAAAACATTGCTGGTTTTCATTTCAGAGTATTTACAATATTCACATTTACAGGGAAAATCAATTTTCCTATTTGTATCCCACCATCTTATGCTACGTTCTGAGCATAAGATTTTAGTTTTATGTGAATAATATCTTCAGCGTTTCAAAGTGCTCTGTATAACTATCTCTATTCTTACAGCAACCCCCCTTTAAAGCAGGAGTGGATAACCCATGACCTCAGATTATTTGAGTTACTCTTTAGTGGCCCTCGGAGACCCTTCTGATCACAACAACTAAAAACAGACAGCCCATTGCCTGTCACTGTGAGCTGGAAAACATGAAAATTATAACATAAATCTGAACATGAGACAGTTAAAAAAGGAAACAAAAACAAAAAGATCTGTAAACTCCCTTTGACTTGAAGGTTCTCCCCTCAGGTGAAGTGTTCTGACCCAACCCCTAATTCTTTCAAAAATGTTCAGTGTGGTGTTCAGATACGTCTGCTACCCATGCTTGAAAGGTTTGTTGGCATGAATCTTCCTATGTTCTATTATTGATATTATTGATTTTATTATTTATTTATTTATTTTCTTATAACTCCAGTGTCTTTGTAGCATAGCTTTTCAGCATGAATATTGCTTTGGTCCACAAATACAAGCTGAGTTTTACAGTATAGCATTGATGCTTATTCAGTATGCACCTATAGCTAAGTATGATATAAGTTAATCAGCCATCAGAGCTTCTGTGTTTATACCATCAAGCTAGAAAATGAACATAACATTTTAAAACACACACAAACACGCACACAGTTGGCAAAATACTGAGGTGGCTGGTTCTTCAGTTCAGTAAGACAGTGAATACATGAACTACTAAGGGTGCTTCCCTCGGATAAAAGTAAGTGTGGTTTTTATTGTGCCTGATGTGCACAACGGCAAACAGGAGCAACAGATGAATTTTCCACTTTCATCAGTTAGATTCTTAAAGATATGAAGTAACTATAATCAGTAAAATCTTGTCTGGTTCTCCCTACACACATCTGCAGAAATCAGCCTCAGAAGATACTAAATGTGAATGAAAAGTCAAGAGAAAACATTTCAGCTGGATGGGTTTGGATGTAACTTGAAATTCAACTTGAAGTCTCAGCTCCACAGCAGCCTCTAAGAGTCTTGGGTAAGGTCCCTGGAGATTACCAAATTGTAATTTTTTGTGTGTGACAGAGGGGGAAAAGATTATATAGAAGATCCATCATCTTCTTGGACTTTCTTCTTCTTTTTTAGTAATGTTTTGTTTCATGTTTTGTTTATGTGTGTGTGTGTGTGTGTTTGTGTTTATTTATTTATTTATTTATTTATTTATTTATTTATTTATAGTTTTAATGTTTTGTGTGAGCTGCCCAGAGTCCTCCATTGGGGGGAGATGGGCGGGGAGAAATTTAATACATACATACATACATACATACATACATTGGTCTTACCTGACCAATATTATCTGGTCACAGGCTGCAACAATACCACCATCGCTTGGATTTTATCATATTTAATAATTGTATTTTATGCTGTATTATTTATGTTTTTATTGGTTTTAACTGTTTGGTTGTGAACTGCCCAGAGTCCCTCCTTGTGGGGGAGTTGGGTGGTGATATAAATTTGATTTATAAATAAAATAAATACATACATACATACTTGACTGGAAAGTAACCATATTTACTATATTTAATTTGCATTAAATGCAAAGGAAATTTCATTTAATTTTTGTCTTGGCCATTATTTTATGTATTTATTTTATTAGAGCTGGAGGCCACCTGACTCCAGAGCAACCCTGGCAGGTTACAATTTAAAACCAAAGGACAATAAAAAGAAAATATGAAGTGTCTGGACAACCATATTCACAAACTCCCTACTCCCCAGTCTGGGAGAAAGCCACATTTTTAATGTTCTTTGGAGTGTGACTGTTGGTGTACCACTCAAAAGCCAGGTGTGGCTCTCAACCCAGGAGACCCTTGTGCCAAACCCTCATTTGTTTTAATTGTAGTTTGAAGAATAAATGTTCCACAAATCAAACAAGCCATGATGTGGGATAGTAGAAAATGTGAAATCAGTAGCATATTTTGTTCAACTGCTTCTTTTGAAGTGTGGAATCCACTTGGTCATTGCTTTGCTTAGGAAGGATGATAGACTTGGTATTATAACCATTTTGTTGGTTGGTATGTTGGGTTGATTTGTTTTGATCTGCACCATGGATTTGTTTCATTTTTGATAGACAATTTGTAATTTTCCAAATCATAAAATACAGTATGACTCTGAACAGCAGTGAGAATATGTAGGAGGAAAGAAAATTGGACAAGAACCTGCTAAATTACATTTGGTTATGAAATGTTTATTTAAAATTACAGTACATTCTGTTTTCTTGCCATTTTGGTTTGGTTCATGCCATATTAGAAGCACCAAGCATTTGTAAAGTCAAACAAATCTCCAAACAAATTTTGGGTGCCTTCACTGGAAACGAAGATTTTTTTTTAAAAAAAAAGACAAATAGAGAAGGGAAGATGGGCCCATTTATGACTCAAAATGTAAATATCATTAATTTTTTTCTGGGTAACAATCTCAGCTTTATCTCTTTCTCTCCTGCCTTGGGTAGCTCAGAATTTAACTTGAAAATGAGCTCTAGAAATAGTTGCAACAAATGGACCAACTTCAACCTCATGTTGCTTAAATTAACAACACATTTATCACATACTCCATACTTGTTGACAATATTCACACATGCAATTAAGCCAAGCGTACATAAATTTGGTTTGGGTTTAGCAAGTTGTATAAACCCAGAATTGTGGGTTTGTGAACCAGGCTTTAAGGCTTAACACATTTATTTATATGAACAAGTTTTGGTCTTATGTTCAGGCATTAACGTAAGCCAGCCAACCACAGATTATTCAATAAAACCATGACTGAGGATGTGGTGAGAAGTGAAATAGGAAAGAGAGATACCTAGTAGTTTTTTCTGCTATTTTTCCAATAGGTCCCCTATAAAATTTCGAATACACTTGCCCTTCACTACCTCCAAGCATCATGATCTCATCAAAGCACACTTTAACCAGATACGCATTACATTTAAAGACTTATTTAACCAGTCCAACCAGTTCTATCATCTGATTATCAATGTCTTGGCACCTGCATGTCACAATCATCGCCCTACAGAATGATGGAAGTTTGACAAGCCTCAGAAATGTCAGCATAATGCACAAGTGCTCTTTGAAAGTGGCAGCTTCCACCTTGGCAAGGGATCAGTTTAATCCCCATTACGCGGTTGGTGCTCTCCATCTGATAAGATTTGACACTGCCAAGTCAGCTGCAAAACACAGCTATGTCTTCCTGGAGGACAATCACTTTATAATGAGTTTAGTGAAAAGTTCCTATGCTATACATCACAACTGACAGCAGCTCCAGGGAGAACCTGAAACTTCAGAATTAGGAACTAAGGGATATTCAGGCTCATCCTTTTGAAGAAGGAAAACAGATTTCCTTCTATAATGCAAGCCATTTAAAAATGCACATAACTCAGCCAGGCTGGAAAAAGAAGGGGGGGGGGGCAGAGAAGCCAAACAAGCAAAAAAGCAAATCTTGTTGCCATGAGCTTCAGTTTTGGTCCTCCTTGACTGCAAGGCAGATACCATAAGCCCTGGGTGTTCCCTTATAAGAAATGATGCTACCCAATGATTCATACTGCTCTATGACTGTAATAATAATAAATTGGAAATTGCTACCCAATGATAGGTTATTCTTTCTGCTGCCTGGAGCATACATAAGTGAAATGTATAAATTCAGTAGTGGATTCTCTTTTACGTTGGTGGCAAAGAGGGAGGGAAATTGAATCTCATGTCTATAACGCCAACAGTGATTTGCCACTTAGTTTATTCAAAGCAGTACATCTTTACAATTGGCCCAGTTCCTTCACTCCAAGATCCTTTCATCTTGAACTCAGTCCAGTTTATCAAGACGTTCTTCCAGGCTTGGAGCTCGCTCTGCCTTTATGTGACAAAACAGCATGGAAGGGGGAAAGCGTTCAGAAAACTGCATTATTGTTGGAGAAAATCTCTTACAAAAATGTGTATCTATGAAAAGGCCTACAGAAGTATTTGTATTAAGATGCGTGGTTATGAAAAGGTATGGGTTTTCACGTGGACTTCTTTTGTTAAAAAATGGAAACGAACAAGAAATAGGACAGAGCGAATGGAGATTAGAAAAAAATAAGAACATTATTGTATGGCAGCCTGTTGCCAGACTTCACCAGGCACAGCCATAACTATTGACTCTCCAAAAAGTCAAACTTGCATTCAGTACAAGCAGAAGTTCCTGTAGACAGCCAGGGAGACAGCCTTGAAGCAAATATTCAGAAACTATAATGCAAAGAAAGAGGACCAAAGCATTCCTTATGTTCTGGGAAGGGAGATAGTATTACAAAGAGACTTAGAATGAGTCCTCCCTGAGTCACTGGGGCCTAAGAGGGAGGGGAAGAAAAGAACAATCAAACCTGCAAACCTTCCCCCCCCCCCTCCAGATCTCTATACCCACCCACAAAAGGGTCACATCATCCTGGGCACAGAGAGAACTGCTCCTGTCTGTGCTCCTGCACTCTGAAGATGCTGGTCACAGGTGCTGGCGAAACATTAGGAAACAAAACTTCCAGAACACGGCCACACAGCCCAGAAGACCCACACCAGCCAAACCTGCAAGATTGTTATCATAGCCTATCTGAATAGAGTCTAGTTCTGGTCGTTCTGTGGAGTGTGTTTCTTGATCTGGTTTATCTCAAAGGGCTGACAGTTTCACAGATTTGACACGATTAAGTAAATTATTTTATTACAGATAAGAAAGAACTCATACATATAGAGAAGATGTATACTGATACATCTCAAACCCAGGATTTAAATTCTAGACTTCTTTCCTCTTGCCCTTTCAAATCAAAGGGCCTTTGTCTATTTTCTTCCTGGCCTTGAGGGTTGAAGACACCTGTCCTACTTTGGCATGATGGTTCTGTCTGGCCTGTCCACACTGATTTCCCTCTGACAAGTTTCAATCATTACATCATTCTTGTCCTAGTATAAGATTTCACCACCCAAGAGAACCATATCAGGATATAAGCCAGCATGGTATACAATGTGTGTAACATTTAGCTTAGACCTCAGCTATGTTTTCACTTGCTTTCACATTTTTAAGTTTTCATTTCCCTCCCCTCCGCATCCTTTTATTTTTAAAACTGTCAGTTGGGGTAGATCTTAGTTCTAAATTCTCTCCCACTTCTATAATTGCCTACTTCATGAAGCTTGGGACAAATCATCCTTGCTCAGAATTAGAATGTTCTTATTTGGCTGTATTCCAATGGAACAAAATGCAGAACACCCCAAGTACAGTATCTCATTCAGAACAAAACTGAAAACAGTCCAAGTGTTCCATCATAGAAAACTATGAAAACTCAAGGGGATTATTTAATAAATACATTTCCATGGCAGACAATGAAAGCAACAGTTGGTGCCCTGCTTGTATTAACAATGACAGAAACCCAACGAAGAGTTAACATAGCATGGATTTGCTTCTTGAACACCAAAAATACAAAAAACCAACAGATAAAAGCACCAGAGGTCTACTATTGCTAATGTATAATCTGCATAAGAATTCTAGAATTCAAAGTTTGGTGCAGTATGAGATTCCAACTTACAGAGGAGCGAGACACAATGCATCTTATCTCCCCTGCTGTTTAATCTCTCCATAAATCCATGTGTGTCCAAAATAAATCAATTAGACATCATCCCCCCCCAAACTAGCTAACAGACATATTGCAACTTTGTGGTGTGCAGATGATGTAGCACTTCTATCAGAAACCTCAACTGGACTTCAACGAACTCGGAACCCCTTGACAGATATTGCTCTGAGGAAGCACCTGAGATCAACTGTACCAAAACTAAGATTCTGAGCTTTTCAAAGAGACTTAAATTGCATACCTGGAGGATAAATGGCCAGAATATCAAACAAATGAAATGTTTTAAATATACCTGTAAAATTAAGCAGACTTTGATTGCTCACCATTGCACGCACCGCCAACTGTAATATTTTAATTCTGTTCTGTTTTTACTTTATTTTTTTTAATGCGTTTCTATCTGTAACTCTGGTCTGCGATCATAATAAAAATTCTATTCTATTCTACATTTTGCTTATTAGTGGCTTGGATTTCTCTCCTCCTAATGTATCACAGCTACTGTGTGATCTTGGAAAAAGGCACAGCTGGTTTATGGAATTGTTATATTTGTCCCCAAAATGGGATGAGTCCTATTTGCTTTTGGGTGGGAGGAAAGTTGACACCTGTGTATTGTTATTGTAATGGACCATTCTAATCCCAGCCCCTTTGCTTGTGACCTTGCCTGATCTAACCCTCACAGGAGCTTAGAGCAACCTCTTTTTGATTGAAGAGTAGAACAAAAACAACGTTTTTCCCCCCACAAGCCAGGACAAATCTTTTGAGATGGGGGAGTTTTGTTCTGAGCTCAGAACACTTGAAAGAGCCTTTTTGAACCCAGGACAGTTTTCACTCTCTTAAGAATAAATTCATCATAATGAAACACCAAGAAGAGCAGAAGTCATATGAAAAGGTCTAAGAGCCTCTCATCCAGAAAATGTGAAAGCTTGACATTAAAACTTGACCTTAAAAGGTGAAACTCCAAACCATCATAAATATACATTTCCCCCCCAAAACTGATAGGCTTCCTGGTTACATTGTTGCATATTTCTTTGTTACCTAGTTTTAGTTGTCATTGTGTCCAAAGCATCACTGCAGGACTGGACATGCTTGTCCTTGGTTATCAGAGTATTCCATTCACAGCTTGCTGTCCCTGACTTGGGAGGTGCAACCCTCTTATCAACATCACCAATTTAATTTTCCCTCCCACATTCTGGATCAGTATAAAAACATTGTCCTGAACAGGCTGAGATGGAATGAGACAGAGTACCTTGTTTATTTACATGTCAAATGAATATGACAATTGTCCATGCACACATCTCTGAAGGCCAGTTTTCATTGTAGATTCCTGAAAGTCCTCAAACATTAATGAGCTCAAATGTGAGCTCAAACCAGAGCTAATCAATAGATATATTCCATCACTTATTGTGGTTCTGTTTATGCGACAAATTTGTGGATATACGTACATTTGTGGAGTGCAGAATAGAATTGCATCTACCAGCCATGCTTTTGGATCACACATTGTTAACAGAGCACCTCTACAATATATAAGCTGAATTTAGCAAATGAGCAATTTGGAAAATTTGGAAAATAACTGTTGAAAACAAATCAACAGACAAAACAGCCAATCTGTAAAATAACTTTCTATTTTTGGGGACATATTGTCTTTTTCAATATATCAATAGATAGCAAGGTTTCTACTGGTTTTGGATTGTTAGATTTCTATTCTATTCTATTCTATTCTATTCTATTCTATTCTATTCTATTCTATTCTATTCTATTCTATTCTATTCTATTCCATTCCATTCCATTCCATTCCATTCCATTCCATTCCATTCCATTCTTTGTAAGCTGCTTGGAGCCAGTTTAGAATTGAGTGACATAAATGGCAGAAATAAATAAATAAAATCATCTCACTTTTGTGTTAATGACATTGTAGAGCCATTTGCCAAACATGAATTCCACTCTCTGACTAGTCCACCATCCAACCTCTATACTTTTATATGCTGATGATATATGCTGATGACATTAGCAGGCTGATCTGGCACTCAGGTAAGACTTTGTTTACAAGCAGCAGTATATTGCTATGAGACCCAGCTAGGAAATTAGATACTCTAAAACAAAGGTAGATGCATTCTGTAAACATTACACCAACTATTCCTGTAACTCCTTGGGATGGGAACGTTTTGCTTGTGCTGTATTGCATTGCATGGATTAGAATCGCTTTGATTCTATTTTATTTTAATGTTTTCCATATTACTAGGTCAGTATGGGTGGCCTTATAAATTCTATAAATGAATAAGCAAACAAACTCACTCAGATATTAACAATACTCAAATGGAGTAGACCAGCACTTTAAATAGTTAGGTATTTATTTTCAATCCTCTACCTCTTGGAAACCCCAAGCCAGCAATTTTAGAACATGAGCACAAAAGGCGAGCAATGCAGTAATAATATTTGCAGGTTATAAGGGCAAGGGGTATGTTCCCCTTGCCGTTAAAGTATTTACAGCTAAGGCATTAGGACTTTTGGTATATGGTGCACACCTCTGTGCTTATAGGGATATCACCGTTCTAGAAGCAATCGCACCCAAACTCTCAAAAATTATGCTCCACGCCAATTCTGGTCTGTGACCATAATAAAATATTGAATGATGGATATGCTCCACACTCCCCAGTAGGAAATGCATTTCTCAGACAAGCTGATTCTCTGTAAGGGCCTATATGAGCCTCTGCCAAGTGAGACAATGCTGAATCTAATATTTAGGGGTATGGCCCAACTCATCTTCTCAAAGAGTTCTCTGAAAGGAGGGAAAACTAAGTTGGCTTACTGTGTGCTCTCAGTCTACATTTTGCTTATGTTGGGCCTAGAGAAAGCCATGTTTAATGTCAAGCAAAGACATTTTTATTTGGTCCCTCAAAATGATAGATCTAAAATTCCATATCACCCCTGCAGAGACCTTGGTGATATCTTATATGCCATCCCTAAACATTTTTATAATATTCTCTCTACACCTCCTAGAAAGGTCTTTACACTGCAGGGTTAGACCTCTACCCTTGAAGGGGGTGAAAAGGAGATTCAACATGTCTCATATAAGAATACTTGCGTGTGTGGTCCGATGCGGAGTTTGGGACATTCGGACATGTCTTGCTGAACTATATTTTATATCAAGCCCGGTACTCAGAACTGAACTCCCCCCTTCCCAGCCAATGTTTGGGCTGACAAGATTGCATGCTGTTCATTAAGAGATCATTTTAGTGTCATTTCTATGCAAGTTGCAGAAGTTTGTACTATCACAATCACTACTAGAAGATACAGGTCTGACTCATGTAGAGTTATGATTGGGGTTATTTGTCTGTGTACACATATATATGTGTATGTCATAAAGTTTGATCATTTATATGACTTATTTTTCTCCAGCTACCTTTATGTAGTCAGTATCAATCTTATGTTATCATTTTAGTTTGTTCAGAAGATAAAATTTTCTTAGCCTGGAAACTGAACGCACTTCCCATTGAATGGAAAGAATCTAGTCATCCAGGGGAGAAATCCTTCATCCTCCAAGATGCCTGAGTGTGAAATCTGGGCTAGGCCAGATGCCCCGGGGGCCTGATGGGGGCTTGCATCATTGGAATTGGCTTGTGGGGTCATTGATCCTGCCCCCCCCATCATCTTGAATTTTTATAGTCTTTTTATGTATATAGTCTTTTATGTGGTATGATTTTTTTTTAGAAAATTTAATGTGGATATTTATATATTTTTTATTGTTTTTGATGTTTGATTTTAATTATGGACCACCCAGAGTCACCCTCTGGGGGAGATGGGTGGCATATAAATTTAATAAATAAATAAATATTAAAATAAAATAGTAGATATATCTGTTGGATATAGTTTAGGAAAAAAGTGCCCGTACTTTTGGTGCCTAAATTTGCCTGAATGTGGAACAATGAGCTTCAGATGATTCAAACTATAACCTATAATCCCTAACCACTGGACATGCTGGCTGAGACACTGGAAGGTACCAGCTTGCCCACTCTTGCCTGATGCCTATTAAGCTCTGGCCATCAATAAGCAGGTCTTTATTACTAGTAGCAACACTATTGATATCTGGCCTCTCTTAATTCAGGTTGTTTGGCTATAGAAGTAAACTACATGCTCCTTTTAACTTAAGCTTCATGGATTTTGTTTGACTTATTCAACTTTTGAACTCTTGGACATGGGCTATGCATATCTTCTGGCAATTAATAATCAGGGGCAAATCTCAATCGTGGCCTGGCAGAACTGAAAACTCCTTCCCAAGGCATTGTGAAGGTCCAAAAGCATGTCTTGCCCAAGGTGTAAATAAACTTCTAAACTCTGAGTAGACTGCACTGTGATGTGAAAGTTCATGAAACATTGTTTTTAACAGTACAGCAACACAAAGATGGTAATGAAATACATCATCCATCTAACTTTTCAAAACCATCTAGAAGTGGAAGGATTGAAATATTGGTATTATTTCAAGGGTTTCATTCACAAACATCTACAGGGACAAGGGCTGGGGGGAAAGACAATTTTCAGATATTAGGGCAAAAAAGTTTCCTTTCAGGGCAGAATATGGGAGTTGCTGAAAGGCTCAGAGGAGTAGCAGTGCATTTTAACGCTTCAGCTGAAACATGGCACTTCTGGTGTTTATAGCAATTAGATTCGTGAAGATATTTTATTCCATCAAAGGCAGTTTGGTCCACTATCAAAATCTAATTGGCTTTCCAAATTAAATTTAACTGCTTCTGCACTTGGACAGAAGATTTTTTTTCCCCAAAATAAATTTTAAAACTCAAATTAAATTGACTCAATTTGACAAACCATAACAGTATTTCCAGACAAATGGATGGCTTGAATTAGATTAGAGCTGTCCTGCTCCTATTTAGCTATGATTGTTAATGATTTTTATATGCTTTTGTTGTTGCTTTTTTAAAAAAAATTATTGTCTTATTCTTTTTTGTTGTTTTTTTAGTATTTGTTTTAATTGTTTGTAAGCCGCCCAGAGTCATATATATGAGAAGGGTGGCTATATAAAATTGAATAACCAATTAAATAACCAAACTGGGCCCTTATTGTCATCTGAACTGAGTGATGCAATGATTTGATAAATGATTTCATACTATATCTGTCTACAGATATGGTATGCGGTACTTAGCTATATACTTCAGCCATATCATATCACCCTCATGCAGAAATAAATCATCAGGAAAAAAAAATACTCTCATTAAGAAAATACTCAGAGCAGTTTACAAAAGTATTACTATGTATGCATAAAACTCAATAACTATGGTATAAAAATTGATAGAAAAAGATTTGTCCCAGAAATGTGGTTCATGTATTCAGTAACCCAACAGATGAGAATTCACTCATGTCTATTTTGTTATGGTATGGCTACAAGCAATTGTAGGGATATTAGCATTTAAATGTATCATTATATACATATGTTTAAGCTATCATCTCTCAGTATTTCTTAAGACATGTTGAGTTTTATTTTTGTTCAATTGAGAACTAGCAAAGCCTGGTGGAAAATTAAATGAAATTAAATTAAATACATTAGCCTGGCAAGCATTGATCAGCTCAGCGAAGAAAGATTAAATTCTCTATCAGCAATATACATATACATATACATATACATATATATGAATTTTAAGCAGGTACTCCCAGCTATCTCTCTGAGTAATAAATAAAGATCAGAAGCTTCCATACCTGAGATCTCAGGCCTCTTTTCAAAATATTCTCTTTGCTGATTATGAATTGTGTCACTGAAAGTCTAACCTGGGCTTTGAAAAACAACCCCCCCAATCAATCAATCAATCAATCAATCAATCAAGTTCTTGTTTCTTCCCCATTCCTTGCATTTTCTTCTATTGTTCTTGATGAAGAGTTTCAGAGAACAAGCATTTGCACTTTTTGTACACTGCTTTGATTGGTTCTCAGGTCTTTGCTCTCTGTGGTTTCTGAGTACTTTTCTAAAGGTCCAGTGTACAATCACTCCTGGATTTGTATGTTGCACACAGTTGTAACTAGTGTAAACAAGGCAGATAGTCTGCTAACTGATCATACATCAGCACTGGTTGTCAATTATACACTAGCAAAACTTGAGGTGTTGATATTGACTTTTAAAGCCCTAACATGCTTAGGGCAATGCTTTCTTAGACTCTTGAAGACTGAGCAAAGTTCGATCCAATCAAATGAATTCTCTTATAAGGCAAATGAATAATCCAGCCAAAATTTTAGAAAAGCAAACCAGAGATGATCCCTATCTTTGCTTAGAAATGATGTGAGCACAATGAACACATAATAATCCTCCTTCAATTTCAATGTCATGAAGGAGAGAGGACCTAAATAGGTTAACTGCAGTCACTTTCATCCCCGTTTTGACTGAAAAAGTGAATATCTGCCTTTTTCTGTAGATTCTGCAGTTTAGACTCTGGGAAAGAAAGGTTTTGAGTTAATACTCAGCTGACAGCCATTTTCCAATTGTTCAGGAGGGTTCTTTATACAAGAAGCCTTTTCCTCTACATTCTCAGGTTACTTTTCATTTGATTTATCTCACTTTTGAGCTGAATTTATTGTTGTTCTGAGGGGCAGAAGAAACTTGGGTTCTTGGATGGTTGTTTTTCTGTTCCGTATCTTTCCATCCTTCTCCTTCCTCACCTGAAAAGGCCCCCAAGTTGGAGTTTCTTCTAGATTGTTTAAGATTTAATGTGAGAAGCTAGGGAGGCTGTAAGCAAGGGAAGAGATGTATTCTTGAACATTTCTTGACCACCTCATATCTTAAAATCATTGCAAGAACCCCAGCCAGGAGACTTTCACTGAAATGTTCTCTTTTGAGAGGAAAAAAAAATCTTTTCCCATCAAAATCATTCGCAATTTTCAAAATGCAGAATAATTTTTTGGCCCAACTCTAAGTCACACAGGAGTCTGCAGACTTGACATAAAATGGCAGATGCAGACAGATGGATGACTTCCTGACCTTAGGATGACAACTGCTGTCCATCCCAGTTGCTGACTGTGTTGGTTGGGACATATGAGAGCTATATTTTAAGACATCAGAAGGCACCAGGTTTGAATTTCTACCTCATGAGAGGGAAGAAAAAAAATGAGGGGATCCAATTAAAGAACAGGAGTTTGAACTGGATTGATGACAATTACATCAAAAGTCAAGAGGATAGTTGATTGTAGATGGAATTTCCTATCAAAGATGGAGGAACCATGGACCATTTTTCTCCTTCAATTTTTATGAATTGTGAATATTACTGAAACAAAGCCAAGTTATACAATTAGGAACCAAAGATATTGCTTTATTATATCTATAACACACAAACACACACGTATCCAACATTTCTATGGGCCTCTTATATGGCTTACCCCAGTGGGACCATAATGGCAAAGGAGAAACAAGATTGTGCCACCTCAGCAAAACTGGAGAAGTTTATGAACCACAAATCAGTTACACAATCTCATTTCTTTCTACTGGCAAGCAAGGAACCAGCAGGTCAATGCATTTTTGGCACTTCAGCATCTCCCACAGGACTAAATGTGGGCGATACTAGCTACGGTTCAGTCAGCTTTTGCCACAGAGCACTAACTTGCTTGTAGCTCTAAATATTGCATACATTTCCATGTCAATAGGTCAGGAAGAATCCTTTCCTTCAAGTCGTGCTGACTCTGCAGAGTTCAAGAACCCCGTAAAAGCTTCTTTGTTTTCTGTTGTACATTTCTGAAGGTTGCAGAAATAGGGAATTTCATAGGAGAGGAGACCTATAGTTGATCATTTGCACTGAGAGAGATAGCACTCAACAGTCTTTGCTCTGTTAAATCTCTCTTTGCATTTAATGGGTCATTAAAAAAAATGTTTTGCAAGTCCATTGCATTTGGTAGAGGATTAATCTATATAGTTTATCTACATAAGGAAGGCTAATCTACATAAATCCCCACATATCATACAACATGTCTCACCCGGTCACTGAATTAACTCATCTTCTATGCTTGTAAAATATATTGAACCCATAAACTATGTAAGTGAGCTCAGCTCATCCCCACACACATACAACTAACCCAGGTTAATATCAACCAAAGTTAGCATATTGTTTGAATGCAGCCTCTAGGTCCCCAGTGGATCTGGTTTAGTATTTTGCATGAATAAACTACACATGTTAAGATTATGTGGTCAGTATAGGAATGGAAAGGGTTATTTTGGACCTATCACACATTAAATGGTCATTTAAATAATCCTTCTCTGGCAAGTCATAAATTATTTAAATGGTCATTTAAATAATCCTTCTCTGGCAAGTCATAGAAACTCTGAAAGATTCAGAGACAAGGGCATCAGACCGGTGTTTTCAGCATTTATTTTTGGGGGGCGGGGGGAAGGATATTTGAGAAATGGGGAATAGACATATCAGATTGTCTTATCTTTATATGGCTAGAGGTAGACCCAGCAACCTAGTGTGTTTTCCTTTCAATCTGGAGTTGTAGACAAATGCTACATTGGTAAGCTTCCGAGGCATTTGAGGCAAAGATGGGGGGGGGGGACTGCACTGAGAACTGTATTCAGTGCTTCAGATTCAATTTCCCAAAGGTTGATGATTCTGTGATTTTTTTGGAAATGGAATATGTGATTGTGTGTCCAAAACCACTTTATAGACAAAAAATGGGAAATCTACTTGCAAATCTGGGAAGGGATGGCAGAACATGGACAAATGATTCAGGTATCAATCTTATGAACTGTGATGGAATGGTGTTACGAAGGCCAGGCTCAGGGAGATAAGTGTTTCCTTAGCCCTCAACAGGAGCGTGGGAAGTTTAAGAAAATGAGACTGGCACCACCCTAAGGAATTCATGGGGTTGTGGCTGGCTGGCTTGGGAACTTAGGTTCAGTCTGGAGAGATTTCTGTCTTGAGGTGGAAGCTAATAAACGCAACAGAATTGTATTTGCACTGTCTCATGGAGTTCTTTGGGCTGAACCTGACATGAACATATCAAAATGCTGTTTTTCTGGGTCCAATCATTGATCCACTAATCCATTAATCTGTTACTAATCACTCTGACATGAAATTGCTCTGCAAGAACAATAAGCTGTCATATTTGTTATTTTTTCAACCAGAGATCCCTAGAACCTCATACATATGAAGTATGTACTCTACCTTACTGAATTATGTCCTTATATTTCATTACAACATCTGGGAAAGCACTATTTAGCTTCAGAAGGGTCCCTCTTGCAGACTTTAATGGGCAGGCAGTGTTGTAACTGGGCCTCAGATAGTCAAGGCCCTAAGTTACTCTTTTTTTTTTTTTTAAGTTAACACCACAACCTTAAATTATGGCCTGAAAGCAAGTGATGACTAGTACAAGATTTCCAACATGAACATTATATATTTCTGGTGTCCTAAATAGGTAAGCAGCCTAGCTGTTACATTTTGAATCAAATATACTTTTTATAGGTAGTGAATGACAATTAACAGAGTTTATATCTAAGATCCTCTCTCTGCTGTTGTAGATTTCCTGCTAATTAAAATTCTTTGGGGAAATGGGTATCATCTAAACATGAACACATGCTATGAGTAGAAATATGTTCCCTAAATCTGCATTTTTCTCAGCCCTAAAATGTTGCTTTCTGTTAAAGCATTTATTACCAGAACCTATAAGGAAAGATATAATTACCAGAACATATAAGGAAAGATATAATCCAGCTGCTGACAGAACAAAATAAACATGACCTTTAGATCCTCTGCCCAATACTTCATTGTATTATGGAACATCAACATGTTTAGGAGATAGTAGAGAACTCTTTTAGTATCATTCACTGCTGGACATTGTAATTATGAATATTTCCAATAAAAGATGGACTGAAAACTGAACAGCATGGTTTACTCTCCTAGGGAAAATTTCTAAGGATGATCAAGAACAAAAACAGAAGTGGTAAATGAATTGTTAATCCCATATTTGTTAATTCCACATTTACATCCCCGTGTAATTTTTTAAATTGCATTTTCTTTTTCTGAAAAAAACTTTCATAAAATCGCCAGAAGTTTTTATTAAGCCTCAGTTACAAATTCCAGTTGCCCATAATCTCCAAGTCCAGATGATATGGGATATCTGATTAAAAAGCTGTGCCCAGTGGAGAAGTAAAATTATGAGATACACAACAAAGCTTTTTCAACTTAGCGTGTCATGCAAACCTAGCCAGTTGATTCCACCACTTATATTTCTGGAGTTAAGTTGGACGGCCACTGTGGGAATAGCGTATTGAAAGAGATAGGCTTTGGTGTAAACCAGCAGGATTCTTATGTTCTTATGTTAACCACTTTTTACTAAAAAGAAAGACAAATCTTCTCCCTGCTCTTAAGTGAGGTTCACTTGTCCCAGCTGTTTAGGTTCACTGCAGGTAGTAAAACCCTTTTAAAGCCTGATTACAGGAGAACCCTGGAAAACAGTGGGATTAGCGATACTTAATTCACTCCATGGTGCTCAAGCCTTATAATAACACAGAGGCTGAGTAGTATTCTTACACGTCAGGCAGACACCAATAGCATTTTAATATTTTAGAAGCAACAAGGCATCTTGTGACATTAAGGAACTCATTGTGATTATATAAATGCATTTGTGACACAGAGTGCGTAAGTGTGTGTATACATGTATACTATACATGTATACTAAGCACACACAATTTTCCCAAGGAAGTATGAGGGAGAGAGAGAGAGAGAGAGAGAGAATGAATGCTGATGGAAAGCAGAATGAAATTATTAGTGCGGTCTTCTCTTTTTATTTACTTGTAGTATGTATTAATTACAACAATGATATGATTACAACAAACATTGTGTTAGCATGATCTGTAAATTGTGCTTTATCACTCACATGTTTTCATAATAGTTAAAGCATCCAGAATGCCTATGCATGATTTGTGTTTTTAAAGCTCCCCTCAGGATAGTATAAAGCACTATTACATTTGAGTCAATTTCATTTTTCATGCAAGGAAAATCAAACAAGATTTAGAGCTCCTTTAA
Organism: Python bivittatus; assembly: GCF_059951505.1. Lineage (NCBI taxonomy): Eukaryota > Metazoa > Chordata > Lepidosauria > Squamata > Pythonidae > Python > Python bivittatus. The sequence continues at coordinate 1,076,360 of NW_028277110.1, forward strand.
TGTATCTCCTAATGAGGAGGAGGGGATAGTGATCTGGTGAAAGCTTCTCTCATTAAACTGCCAATTTTGCACACTTCTAAACTATTAAGTATTGAGTATCTGCTGTGAAGATCCCATGAATTTCATCAGCTTCTAGTCAATCACACCTACATTCTGGCAGACAATTACATTTGGCATTTATCAAGCACATTTGAATGAATTCAGCTGTCAGCAAATGAAGCAGAAAAAAAAAGAAAGAAATGTCTATGTCACTGAAGGAGTAAACTGGGATTATTCCGCATTTCCAGGTGGCAATCTGGATAAATCAGTTGAGTTGGGACCTCATTTCTGGAGTAGTCTTTTTCCCTTCCAAAGCAATTCCCCACCACCATCTTTTTGCCAAGGAGTACATTGTTTTCTGAATCATTCACATAGGGAGAGAGGGTTACCTTACATTCCCCCTTTTTTCAATTTTAAAAAGCTATCTGTCTCCCCCACAGAGCAACTCAAGGACTTTCCTCCTCATTTCTTACCATGATCACACAATATTGCACAGTTGTAATTAATCACCGTTAAGGGTGAAAATGTGAGACAAAGACCCAAAAAAGATATTGCATTAATATCATACAGATTTTTTTTCCCTTTCCTTTTCTGTTTTTAAAGATTGGGGGGATGTAACTAGGAAAAGAGAGACTATGGGGCCATCCTCTCTCCCATTGGGAACTGAGGACCAGTCTTTCTCCCAGCATTCTTGCTGCAGATTGCAATCGCCCTACTGCTGATTATTTCCTCTTTATGTTATTTATTACAGTAATTTATATACTGCCTATTCTAGATGGCTTTCAGTGTTCAAAACATGAAAACAACACTACAGCCTATACTCCATATGTTCATATCTGTATATGTCCTCTATTAAGGATCTTCCTCTCCAAAAGACCTAACAAAGAAAACTAAAGGAGAATAGGATGGAGGATCACCTGTTTCACAGCATGAGGTCTACCATTGAGATCCTCCAGCACTCCCTGAACACTTGCAGCATCTTCTCCCAACTAGATGGTATACAAGGGACAGAGTCTACCTAGAGAATATGATATGAACGTAACAAGAGCCCCATCAACATACTGCTTTATAGATAACCACTAGCACCTTGAATTAAGTCTGGAAGCTAGCAGGCAACCAACATACTCCTGGAAGATAAATGTTTTTCTGCCAATTTGACTGGTACTTGGCAGAAGGTGGGTAGCTGTATTCCACACCAGTGACGCTCCCGAACTGTCTTCAAGAGCAACCTTATGGAGAACAAATGGCAGTCATCTAACTGGGCAATGTCAAGGACGTGTGAATCTTCAATGCCTCTAGGTCCAGGAAAGGACCCAGATGGCACACTGGTCAAAGCTGCCCAAAGACTCCTCATTCTGGTTTACAAGAACTTTATTAAGTGGCTTTATCTCAAACAAAGGAAAGCTTGTCTTTTCAATGCAAATATGCACCCAAGTCTAGGAGCGCATGTTCCACTCAAACAAACCATCATGGGAAAAATACACTTCTTTCTCATCCAGCTGCACCATTAACACACATGCTATATACCTAATATAAAGGAATCTATCAATAAGCCCCTGATTTATGAAAGATATATTGTTAAATTTTATGCAGCAGCTTTCCAGTTATAGTTCAGTTTTACTCCTAGGTTTTTGCCTTTGTAACAGACCTTCTAATCTGTAGAGCCTCTATTGTAATAAAACCTTGATTTGGTTAGTCTACCTGGCAGTAACAAGGGTGCCTGAAGAATGAAATGTGTTTTATGGTTAGCATCTTCATTAGCTGAAAAACGAGATTCCCCATTATAGTGTGAAAGGCATTCATTTTAAATAGGGCATACTTTTTGTACAACAATAGTATCAAATCACTGTGTCAGTTGAATTTTTATTGACTGGTGATGAATAACTTGAGGCCAAGGTACCCAGCAAATTATTGCTATGACTGTATAAATTTCAGTCCTATTTTCTTTATTGCAGACAACCATGATAGCTTAATGAGAAGTCCTGGGAGTGGGGGGAAAGACACCGGCAAGGCAGAAACGAAAACCAACTGTTGATATTCTTTCCCAAGCTGACAAAGAACATATGGAAAGCTAGAAATCAGAGCATGTTTACACCATCCACAACCTTTCTGCTGTTGCTGTCTCCCCTGAGACAAGCTTACTGTTGCTATTAGGAAAATAAAATAAAACAAAATAACCTACAAACCCCATCAATGGATTATTCACATCCAGAGCCAGTATCTATATCACAGAGGATATGAGTCCCTATTGTGTAGCTTAGACTATGCCAGAGAGAAAGAGAGATGAAGACTTTAATTAAGAAATAGGGTGTTTCCAAATGGGAGAGTCTAGAGCAAACTATACACACACAGACACACTTCTGTTCCATACGTTCCTTAAGATACACTGCTCTGGTGTGAGAAGGGATAGAAGAGGCAGGAGAACCTGACAGGATTACACACGAGAGGCATTCCTTCTTCCATTTTATTTACAGTGCCAGACCACTCAAAATGAGAGGCAGATTCTGAGCTTGATCTTCGGGCTTCCCATAAAATTCGGCAAATTAATTTATTTTAAAAAATTATATGCCTGCCCATCTAACATGCAAACTCTGGGCAGCTAAGAATCACAACTCCCCCCCCCCCAACTTAAAATAATAAAACACCAACCAAGGCAACATACAACATACTAATTCACCCAAACCATACCTGTATTGGGCTCATCTTTTATCCCGGCCAATGCCCTGAGGGAATAACCAGGTCTTCACAGCCTTCTGGAAGGCCAGGGAGGCCAGGGCCCTCTGGATCCCTGGGGGTGAGGCTATTCCATGGGGCAGGCACCGCCACAGAGTCAGGGTTATGTCATAATTTAAACCTAAATGGGAGAAGAGTCTTTAACAATGCAATACTAGAGGGTCCCATAAATATGAGATCTATGGGAATTAAAGAAACAAGAACTCCCTCGGGGTGAGCTTAATGCTTGCCCATATAGTTTTACAGGCAGCCATATGGAAATGTTTCTGAGTGTCTTCTTGGATGTTTGTTCAACTTGCCAGTCTAATCTGTAATCCTGAGATTTCCTGGTAGTCTTTCATTCAAGTCCTAACCAGGTTGCTGTAGCCAACGGGACTTATTTTTAAACAAAAGAGTCAGAGCTGCAGACTAAAATCTGTGACATGTCACTGAGTGTATGCAGGCAATAATGTGGCTTGTTAAACCATGGGGTTTTAGCCATATTTTTTTCAATAAATAATTGCCTAAGTATTTATTTTTTAGATTTTTATCCCACCTATATTATTTTTTTATAAATAGCTCAAGGCGGCGAACATGCCTCATACTCCTTCCTTCTCCTATTTTCCCCACAACAGCCACCCTGTGAAGTGACTTGGGCTGAGAGAGGGGGACTGGCCCAAAGTCACCCACCCGGCTTTCATGTCTTACGGTCTCCTGGTTCCTAGGCCAGCACCTTAACCACTACACCAAACGTGCAGTTTGGCACACTATAAACCATGGTTTATAAGCCACAGTGACTGAGCTGCAGCAAGATACCAAGTCCAACCCATAGAAATCCATCCGTTCATATATGTTGAAATAAGGATGGGGGAGAGAGGGACGTTGCTGTACCAGATACTAAAAAGTGAATAGGTTGGGTATCTTACTGACACAGTTATGTGGGCATATGCACAAAATTGTGTGTTATAAGAAGCAGGATTGCCAACTGCAGAGAAGAGCTGAGTTGAAGGATTTAATTTTGATTGATTCCAACCTGAACTTAGGTACTTACGATGCAGTTTTGAATTTCAATATATATTAAAATAGTTTTAATATGAATTTTTAATCATAATGGATGCATTGATCCTAGCATAATTCTTAATTTTCCCATCAAATCATTAACTCAGCTTTATAATCTTGGGTAAAAGTACTTTTATTACAAGATTCTGGAATTTTAATTTCATTGGCACTGTTTATATGACACCCATGTCACCAGACTCCAGACTGCTCACAACTTTTCATTTATGTCCTTGCACTGTAATGCAATGATGTGGCAACAACATTGTCCATGCATTTCATAAAGAGAAGATGTGTAAACGATGGTCATTCTAGAGAAAAAAATGGTGATATGCAGACCGTATCTTTCAGATTATATTGTACAAAGTTTGCTGCTGACTTTTTAGGGATATAACAGAAAAGGAAGATTAAACACACATGGAGAAATCAGACTGTGTTTAATTTAATCAAGGTTAGTGCTTGTCCTGACATTTCTTGTTTTGGGCTAATTGTGACTTTCGGCTCCTGGTCCCAAAACAGTTGTGCTAGGCAAGAGTTCATAGTGAAAAAAGTCCCTGAAACTTTATCTAGTTTGTTATTCATGTGTGAGTGCTCTAGATTTCTTTGAAGCGTTTCCCCACTTTTATCCATATACCACTGCTGAATGTAAAAAAAAGAAACCAAACTAGCTATAAAATGAAACTGCAGAGCAAGCAAATTTCTCTGGAGGACACAAGACTTATGTCATTTCTTGTTTCAGAAAAGGCCCAAGTTCACATTATTTTCAGTCAATTCCTACACCGTTAAAACGTCCCTCTCCTTTGATAGTTTAGTTAAGTTTCCCACAGCTGCTCAGTGCTGGAATTAATTATAAAATCTATAATTGAACATTATGCATTTTAGAGTGCAGCCCTGCACAGACTCATACTACTTAACCATTAACTTTAAGAGCTAGAAAGAACTTGATTATGTGGGAGAGAAACAGAAAGATGGGGAAAATAAGTTAGAGCTGATATGGGAGAGATTAAGTAGGAAAAAAAAAATAATTTTAGAGGCAGTGACATGTCTTTTTACAATTTAATATGGCTGGCACTGTAACAGCCTTACTCTTGGTTGTCCAATAGTCAAGCTGCCTGCATAAAGGGTTTGTTCAGTAAGTTAAACTCACACAGTTTGCTTCATGGTGGTTTGCTGAATAAGCCCTAATCATAGTGTAAGTCATGGACTTTAAGAGTATGTTGTGGGCACTCTCTCAAAATGGCTGCAACAGCAGTCATGACACATCACAAAACTCTATTATGAGAAGGCATACTAAAGAGTTTCTTCCTCTTCTAGACTCCAGGGATGTTGACTACCCCCACGGCTTGCTTTTGTCCTTTCTTCTGACTAGAAAATGTCTCAGAATGTTTCGGAGGCCTACTTTGCATCTCTAGCCATTAGTTGATACTTAAGACTGATAGTAGCTTCCTGATTGCAGCTGGAATCTCAGTGCATATTGGGTACTAAGCACTTTACAGTGAACATTTGCTTTAAAAAAATTAATTGGGGTGAAAAGGTATCTATTGCTTAGGAAAGTCCATTGAAACCGAGAATAGAATATTGTGGAGATTCACATCACTGGGTGATAATATCATTTGTGTCAATTAATTTCATTTACAGGATATCACGGTGTAAATAATGCAAAGGATGTAAACCACAGTGGAAATCTGGTCTGCTACAGGCAAAGTCTATGGCATGGAGGTCTGGTAAAAATGAAGTTTCTCCGTTCACAATAGAAATATTGGCTGGATTTGCACAATGCTCTTGATCACCAAATTTACTCCCTGCCTGGTTTCACACAATACCTTAAATCATGAACTATTTAATTTATTTATTAAATTTGTCCCCCACCCATCTCCCCCCAATGGGGGACTCTGGGTGGCTCACAACACATTAAAACAATAAATAAATATACAATTAAAACCTATAACAATTCACATTTACAAAAATAAAAGACTAACTAAACAACCCGGTTTACACAACATTCTAAGCCATACATGGACAGCTACTCAAAATTAAAACTACTACAGTATACATAGGATGTTGCACAAATTCACCGCTAACCTTTCACTACCATGATTAACTATGTTATACAAATGCAGCTAAGAAAACAATTGTTTGATAAATCCAGACCAGAGAAGTCCCTAGGAGCCAAATAATGCCACCCTAAACCAACTACTTTGCTGTGTCCAAAGGAAAACATAGGTAAAGCAAGATCATCATCATCATCATCATCATCTAATCCTTTGCTAGGTCCCTTGTAAACTGCTACAGTGGAGAAATGACATACGTAGTCCATTTAACTCTTAGCCCCAATTTCTATGAACTGCAGCGGCTTGGTTGCTGAAGATGCTTACAGAGAACCCACCTTGCCCAACAGAACAACAGATAACAGAATACCACAGGCAAAGCGTGATATGTTGCATTAGTTTGGGTTGCTTTGGTGCAACAGAAGTATATCAGTGGAAGAATTTGGGAAATAAAGGAAGACCCCCCCCCCATTCATTATAGCACCCACCAGAAGTTGAAAAATGATCCACTTATCAGTAAGAAGGGAGAACTCCATTGAAGCAACCAAAGCTTGTTCTCCAAGAAGACGATTAGCCTAATACAGCAGTGCCAAAGCACCACTCAGACCTCCCATGTAATTAATGTAATGGGCTACACTTAGGAAATGGAACCAGGCTTTATCAAATTAACCCAGGGTTCTGTACTCAAACAATACACCAAATTACAAGCAAATCACATCAGCTAGGTTTGCAGAATATGCTATGATAAAATGTAATTAGGTGGTTCAGTCTGCTATGTGAAAATAGTTCTGGGAAAAATGCAGGGAGTGAAGAACGGAAGGTGGATTTCCTATCTTCAGAGGAACTGACATTGACCTGATTCATGTCTTGTGCTAAGGAAAAACCCATTTGTTGGGTTCGCACACAATGCAACACCAAAACCAACACCCATTAATTTTTTTTGTTTTTTTAGACTTTTTATCCCGGTTTTCTTATTTGTCTAAATAACTCAAGGCAGTGGACATACTTAATACTCCATCCTCCTATTTTCCCCGCAACAGCAACCCTGTGAGGTGAGCTGGGCTGAGAGAGAGAGACTGGCCCAAAGTCACCCAGCTGGCTTTCATGCCTGAGGGGGGACCAGAACTCACCGTCTCCTGCTTTCTAGCCTGGAGCCTTCACCACTAGACCAAACTGGCTCTCTGGTTTTCACGTTCTACTCCCTGGAACAGTAAAAGGACTACAGGTTGCTGGGAGAAGAATAGAATATCCAGTAGTATATGGGGAAGGGTATGTCTGTGGGCCTTGAGAGATTGCTAAACTATAACTCCCATCCTCTCTGACCAGCGTAGCCAGTGTGGAAGGTTGTTGGGAGTTACCCAACTGAATATAATTAAACCAACCACAACTTAACTTGATCTGCAAAGAAGGCCTGTATTTGTGAAAAGAGAGGGATTTTCCTACAAAAGCATCCTTGGCATGATATCAATGTTCAACCTGTGCTCAGCTAACCAGAAAAGTTGGGGAGCCTTAGGTTAATAAAATGAATGATGACTGGAGCTTTTCAAGTGGGAAAAGAACCAGCATTACTAAATCAATTTTTTTTGGAGTGGAATACACTTGGGAAAAGAAAAATTAATGGTCAGGATGGCACAGCCTTACCTAATTATCTCCTGGAATGTGTTTTTCCATGGGCAAGTCATCATGAAAAAGTCACTGGGACTGATCAATTGCTTTTCTGAAGTGCCTCGCCAGCTTTTGTTCTCACTCCCAGCCTCCATATTTTACAATGTCTTCCTTTCTGGAGGTGGCTTTTGATTACATTGGCAGCATCTTGGGAACGAAAAGGAAAGGTCAGGTGGTTCCTCGGTGCAACGCTCTTTTCAAAGTGTGCTCAACCTTTTCTTCCTTTTATGCATTTCCCCCTTCAAAATGTCATTGCAACCATCCCACATCATTTTTTCAAGCCATCCTGATGTTGGAAATTAGAAACGGAAGAATACGAGGAAAGAAAAGCATCATCAGTTGTTGTCGATCATGTCATGGAGCACAGCAGCAAAACTGTATGATGAATTAGGATTTGCCCAGTTTGGCATTTTATAATTTGTGTAAACATCAGATGTGTGGACTTCTAAAGATTGCATTAACATGAAAGCCGTGTATTAATAGTGCTTTCCTACTGGAGATTTCCTGACTGGGAAAAAAGTCTGTTTGGCAGGATCGTAACCCAAAATAATTGTTATATTGAAATGCTAAAATAACTGTTGGGAATGCATCACAGCAATTGCTTGTTCAACCATAAACCAGGAAAGAGTAAATGGTTCATGCATTAGCTCACACAGACAATGCTTAACTAGTTTGGTTAAAGATGCAGGAGCTGCATTCACACAACATGTTAACCTTGATTAGCTTTCTTTCTTTTTAAATTGTGCCTTGGTGTATTCTGCGAATCTAGAGCATCAGATTAGGTTTTGCTTTAATATAGGAATCCAGAGAAATCAGTAGTAGCATAAACAGGCATGCAAGGGTTGTGACCGTGGCTGGCTTTGCAAAGTCTACCATAACTGGGCTACAAAACTCTAAAAGGTCACAAGATGGCCCTCCAGATTTTTGCAGCCCAGATATAGAACCCTTGGGCTGCACACGTTGCACTAAACCATGGTTTGTAAACAACAACCTGTATAATACAATATACTACAATTTAGCTCGGATTGCATACCATACAAAAAGTGAGATGTGGTTTGATTTGCTTTTAATGTTTTGGGTGAGTCCAAGCACTGATTGGAGGTAAACTAAATGTGCAGTTTGCCTTAAATCAAAATGAAATTGGTTGTGGTTTGGTTTGGCTCAATTTGTGAACCTAATTATAGATTAATCCTACAGATCCTGCTATAAACCTATCTACAATTTTTGCTCCTTTGAACTCTGTTGATTTACTTTGAAGGGGCTTACTCCTAAGGACACTGAGATACTTATACTAGGTTCACAAATTGTACTAAGATAGCATTTTCTTAACCATGGTTTCTTGAATTAACTCATAGTGGTCTGATGATGGATAATGCTAAACCTCAATAAATGGGAACTCGCATCCCATTATAAGCAAGGTTGTAGTTTTTCCACATAGTCTCATTTCATAAATGATGGATAATCAGAATCAAACACTCAAATGACTGAATTATCTAAGAATATAGCTGACAAATTTTGGTTTAGAATTTCTTTCTAAAGAAACTGTTTGACACTCCAGCTCCAGAAAGTAATAGTTACTCCAGTCTGCATTGCGCAGAGTGCTGAAATATTAGAGGAAGAAAACTAAGGGTAGCAATGCAAATTGTGAAGCTACTGAATCTAAACATTGCCCATAGGTTTAGCTTTGGTGCAAGAAATAAATAGGCTCTAAAATAAATATAAATTGGCTCAGAAACAAAGCTATTTCCTCTTACTTGTTTGTGGGTGAAGACAGGAATTAGAGGCAATTATTCTAATCTGATCCAGTTTAAGCTCATGCATTACTAAATCAAATGAGAATTAGAAAAAGCTATGGGTCCCTAAACATTGTTTTAAAACATGGCTTCCAAGTCTGCTTTGCGCGCTGACTAGAAGTGATAGTTTATTCATTTGGAAACAGGCAAAAAATAAATTTCACTGTGGTTTGTTACAATAATTAAATTTGATGGTTGTGCTAATACGAATGCTAAAAACACAAATATTTTTAACCAAATTATTTTAGCAATTCATACTATAGAAGTATAAAGTGCTGTAATTACTTGCTAGATAAATGAATTGTGCTGTATTTTTTTTTCTCCAGTGAAACAGGTGGATTGCAAATATTTATAGAATGCAGCTGCTTTACAGAGTATATTTGAAAGAAGACTTTATGCTGTTTATCTAGTTTACATATCTATCAATTGATTGAATGGGGGTATCATCTCGGTGGCATTACAGGATCTAATATAATTGTATTTGGTTGGTCTTCCCAGATTTTCAGTGCTAAAGTAGATAAAATGGGTAATAGCAGCAGTAATGATAATCTGTTCTTTTATTTGTATATCACACATTTATCCTATTTTTGATAACAATACCTCAAATGTGGAAGAAGCCTTAGGGGAACTTCTTTTAAGATTGAAACATACAGTACTCTTTAAAAGAATAAAGTCAGTTAACTTTTTTTTTTTTAACATTTTCCTAGTTTTGTGAGGTTCCTACAAGTTTTGGTCTGCCATATTTCTGTGCAAGAAAACTACTTGGATGTTAAAAGGCCAAGGACATCTTTTCACTTCATCCTTGGGAGTTTGTAGGAATAGAATTATGAATACTTTCCATCTAGACATTCAGCTGGCAACAATGTTAAGCTGGTTCTGATTCTAGATTAAACTTAGCTTGTTTGTAAACTTTTAGTTCTCACCAAATGCAGCTGAGTATACTTTAGTCGGTGTGGTTTTTAAGGTTGATTTTATAAGTTTGTACTTATTTATGATAAGAATGAAAACGAGAAATATTTTCATAGATAAAAATAAATAATGTGTAACTTTATACCTTCTATAAACTTTAACTGAATTCCTTATGACACATAATGGACAAATCCAATAATTTCTTTTTTTCATACATAGCCCCATTCAATGATTAGATTAACACATCACTGTAGACGAGCAATTCTGAAACTTCCCCTATGAGCAGATGCAATAGTGCATTGTTTGATAAGTCCTATGATATAGATATATTAAAAGGTAATGATTAAACTAAGATGTATATTTATTTCTTGCCCAACCCTAAACCTAATGAAATAATTAGTTTATTCCTAGGGATGGGTCGGACGAAGAGTTGGACATGACTTAACGACTGAACAATAACAAGGGATGGGTCATCCCCCAAATTAAAGTAGCATTTTAGGGGGTCACAGTATTGCAAAGCTTGAGAACATTTGCATTTGACCACCATGTTGTGAAAATCCTGCTGTTGGGGCTATCCATGGTTGACTAAAAGCCAAAGTGGACAACCTGTAACTCCAGACCTCATACAACCCTTAAACTCCCTTTTTTAAAATCCCTTCCCTATAGATATTCTCCAGTGCCTTGCCATTTGCTGCCTTTCCAGTATGAGAAACCCACAACTATAATGCCTAGAAACTATAGCACTTCTACACATACAATCTAAAGTATCGATCTGGTAGGTAGATGACACCTTTGACATCTCTATAGCACACAAACCAGCTAAAGCCCTCCAAAACATCTTAAGTAAACCAAAAGACCCAGTAGCCCAAGAAGGAAAAACAGGCATCATCTACAACACACAGTGTAAGGACTGCAACAAACACTATGTAGGACAGACAGGCAGAAGGTTAGCAGGGCAAATCCATGAACACCAACTAGCAGTCAGGAGACACGATGAAAACTCCTTAATCTCACAAAACATGGACAGACTCAACCACAGTTTCAACTAGGAAACTGTCAGCATCTTAGACCAAGCTAAATCCAAACATGCGAGGGAATTCCTGGAAGCTTGATACTCAGACAAGGTAGCCATCAACAGGCACACAGAGATAAACAACACCTACACACTATTCAAAAGAGACAATAAAAAGGAAAACAAAAGACCAGAACATCTCCTCGCCAGCAATCATCACCCAGATAAGCAGAGATTAATATCAAGATTAACACCAAACAATCAAGCAGTAAATAATACCCTAATCAAGGAACTACCAGAGGGGAAAAAACAAAACCCACCCACCCCCACCAACACTGGCAGGGCGTGCCACTGAATATAAACAGAGAGCTTGTTTTCCATTCCCTTCTAGCACTGAAGATGTTACCTAGCTGGGTAATCAAACATTTGCAAGAAAACAGCAAATGTTCAAGTTCAGAGAACCCCAAGGACTCCACAAACCCACAACTGTAACGTTAAACTGGAAAACAAACTTAGTATAGTGTAAAAAGTAAAAAATATTCCTTATCTCAAAAACATGTAAGGATGATAGAATCACAGAAAGTGATTGGATGTCATCTAGGGCAAAAGATTCTGTCCTGATTCTGTCTACTTCAATGATGTGGCCACAGGCATCTATTCCAAATCACAATGATGAAATCGTCATCATGACATCACAACGCAAACTCTGTCATTTGTTTTCTTGTTGGATTGTGATAGAAGTATGAAAAGGATGTGGCCACACCCTCTTCCATTTTGTCCTCCCTGCAACGTTATGCACAGCTTCAGCTAGCATCTTTATATCCCATTTTTATAAAGTTAAAATTACCACTAATTTGACAGAAATATTATTTTGAATGGGACACTGGTCAGTTTAGCTCCACTAGACTGCTCAGAATGCGTCCTTGGTTATTTATTTACATATTTATTTTATTCAATAAATACGATGTGGCCATGGGCTAATTTCACATAGTCTTTGTTTTTAATAGATGCTTATGTTCTTTAGAAGCGTATGTCAATACACTGGAAACGAGAAGAGGAGATGGAAATAGAGACTTTATAATAACAAAAAAACTGTCAGGCCTAGCCCAAGGAACTCCAAGAGACAATGCCAATTCAGTCCAGCTATGTTTATTAGCTACAACCTCTAGCAAGAATCTTCCCAGACTGAAACCCCAGTTCCCAAAGTTCTCCAGCCACAACAGTGTGAATTCCTCAGGGAGGTGCCAGTCTCATCCTCTTGTTCCTCTCACGCGGTTCTGGCGAGCTAAGAAAATGTTTATCTCCCTGAGCCTGGCCTTCATAATTCCATTCCATCACAAAAACTGATGCTAGAAAGGTGGAAGAATGCCCTTTCTTTGTATGAAAATCTGCAAGCTGGTGGGGGCAGCTTCATGACTGCAGATTTTGAGCCCCTCTGTAGAAGCCACTGCCCATCAGTTTCCCATGTCTGCTTTTAGAGTACACAATAAGAGTGGTTTTCTCTATGTTTTATGAAATGTTGTCTGTCTACTTTGCTTTATGCCTTGCTGAAAGCCAATTCACATTCATCAACATCTTAGCATAAGCTTCTGCCGTCAACTCAGGGATCAAATTATTAGCATCATGAGGTCTGAAATATCAGGATTTGTGGCTTCTGACCTTGATCTCCCCCCCCCCCCCCCGTATGAATTAAAACACTAACAAGCTCCTAAATATGGAGGAAAAAGGCTATAGATAGGTTGACAGGTAATTTTTGCAATATATGTGTTGTATGCAAAATCAAAGAATTTCTATTAATATTTTTATTTTTTAATTCAAATTGAAGAAAAACAATATATCCAGTATACAGAACTGCTGAAAAAAGGCAAAACTATTTGGCTGTATCTCAACAAGGAAGAATGAAAAAAAAAAAGAAAAGAAATCTAAGGAAAAGAATGCAGTTTTGCTCAAGAGATGCCAAAAGTATGACATGTCATTCAGCCACCTGCCAGTTCCTGATGAAAGACAAATGAATAGTCAAAAAGTTTGAACAGTTGGAGATTTCATCTTAATCTTGCAGCACAAAGACGGTCCTTGACATCTAAACTGTTCATTAACTGAGAAAGATGTGTGGGCAGATCAGCTATCATGTTCATGTGCATCAAATCTCATATTTTAGAAGATTCCTTGCACAACATTTGTGCCACTGTCTGCCTGATAGTGTACAAAACAAAAATTGACAGGCATTTTCCCTTGTTGTATCCCTTACTTCAGCCATGTGTCAAGAATACATATACAGCATGGCCCCCTTGCTTGCATTTTCCATTTGGAGCTAGCCAAATAGACATGTAGAGCACAGGGGGACAACCTGAGACCCAACCTCTCTTGTTTTGCAGCCCTCATAGCTTTCTCTGACTCCTATTGTGGAAAATCAGTGGTTTATTTTCTTCCTTTCTGAAAAAGGAAGCACACGGAAACTATACTCATAAAATTCACTTGGCACAGTTAAAAAAAAACCCTAATAAACTCTCCAGAACTCTTACTCTTCCCCCAAATCCTGGTCCCAATCACTTTATTGCCTTATTGACCTATCTACTGTGGCTCTGAGTTCTGAAAAAACCTTACTTGGTCTCCAGGCATCAAGAGATTGCCAGCTGATTCAGAAGGTGAAAGATGTATGAGATGAGGTATTTGTTACTTCTCCTTCCTCCTTTGCTTACTTAAGCAGCTGGTAGAAGAGAAAGGAAAGGGACCTCACAGGATGACACTCTAGGAATGCATTCCTTGGCTGCTGCTTTAAAGATAAACAGGAAGAGGGTAAACACTAAATGGAGAGCAAAAAGAAAAGATTCTCAGGTGCCAGTAGATGATGGTGATTGGCCTGTCACTTGTCAATGGATGGGGTAGCACTACCTCTTCAAGGTTGGTATGCAATCTGGGGATTTTCCTGGACTCACAGCTCCTGCTTGATGAGCAGGTGTCAGCTGTGGCCAGGAAAGCCTTTGTACAACTCCATCCGGTATACCAGTTGTGCCCTTTCCTAGATCCAGGGGCCCTTCACACAGTCACTCATGCCCTGGTGACCTCATGACTACTGCAAAATGCTCTACAGAAGGCTGCCCTTGAAGACCACCCGGAAGCTTCAACTGGTCCAGAATGTGGTAGAGCAACCAGTAATGGGCATGCCTTGGTTTGTCCATGTCACATCTTTGCTTTGTGAGCTGCACCGGTTGCTGATTTGCTTCTGGGTGTGATTCAAGGTGCTGGTTGTGACCGATAAAGCCCTATATGACTTACTGTAGGGCCTGGTTACTTGAGGGACTGCCTTTTTCTCATAACATCTGCCCAGCCAATTTGATCCTGCAGTGTTGATGTGCTCCTAGTTCCTTGAATTAAACAATGTCATCTATTGGGTCCCTGGAAATGCATCTTCTCTGTAGCATCCCCTGTCCTCTGGAATGAAGCTCCTCCCCAAGATCTGAACAGACCACACCCTGCTATTGTTTAGAAAAGCTGTAAAGACCTGGCTCTTCACCCAGGCCTTTGGCCAGGAAGAGTGAGAACACTTGCTTCACCACGCTTGTAATTTCTTTGTTTGATTGTTGTGAGCCACCCATAGTCAGTGAGAGTTGGGCAGCATCCAAATAATAATAATAATAATAATAATAATAATAATAATAATAATAATAATAATAATAAATCAAACAACAACATCTGCCTATCCCAGGTCCTGGGAAGGACTCGATAGGTAAATAAAAATGCCAAATCCAGTCTAAACAACTGGTGACTGTGCGACCAACCATACTAATAATATCTTGGAATAATTCCCTTATCATGGGCCCTCTAAAACACACACACACACACACACACACCAGTTATACACTGATGAGAATGCAACATCTTACAAAGCACATTATGCATTTATATGTGTTGTATTCACATTTTTAAAAAAGTTTGAAAGATAAGGACGAGCTATTCTTTATAGCTCGTCCGTATCTTGAAAGGAAGCAGGTATGAAAACAGAGGCAGGATTAACTCCAGCAATGCAAGGCCTGCTTTGGGGCTCTAAGGGAATTTTATCATGGACACTGTTGGGAACAGACCTGGGAATTCCACTCCCGACATACTTTGTAGTAGGACAGACATTAGCATCAAATGAAGTCTACTACCATTCCTATCCTCATGATCAAGAACAATATAAACGGGTCTCAAAAGAAGGAACAGTACTAAAACTTCCATACTAAGAGTAGAAGTTTTGTTTTTTAAAAATGTGCTTACCATACGGAAATGTATATTAAATAAGTCTTCGCTGAAGAAATGTAGATATTGTCCAGATGCTGCCACCTACCTAGGCACCATTTATTTATGTTGTAGAAAGATGTTGGATGACACAAGTAGTGTAAAAATACATATATTCTGAAAAATTAAAGTTAATAATTAGTACAAAAGCTATGGATCGGGAGCTAGGGTTTTTTTTTTTAAAAAAGTTGTGTCTGAAATTGATAGTAATAGATAATCTGTGAATATAAGAAGTATTCACCTGGACCAGATTCAAAATCAGTCACGCATTCCAAACGTTTCTCTTTCCTATTGCTAGTCCCTACTGCTAATTGGTGTTCAGGGAAATCCTATAGCTTATTCAATAATCACGTTAGCCAATATTAGCCATGAATAGCCAAATCTTCTCCCATCTTGAAAGGAATTCCTGCTAACTACTTTTTCTCAGCAGTAGAGATTTGCATTTTTTTATTTTTATGGGGTAAGTTTTGCTTTGGGGCTCTAAGCTTGCTAATTTCCAAGATTTCTTTTCTAATAAAAAATGACCTTGACAAACACCTTCCATTTAAATTTCATAGCAGTTTGAGCCCATATTTTATTCTTGAATTTAGGATATGACAAGAACTTTTCATGATCCATTTTTTGTCCCTTTATAACAATTTACATCTGCATAACAAATTATAACATTGTCCCCTAAGTTTTCTGAGTATATTTTTTTGAGGCAAAGCATAACAACGACACCATTTTATAAAATAAATAAAATAAATATTAGTCTTACTTTCTACCATAAGGATAATGTCAGTCAGATATATGTATATTTTTGTTCTTGATATTTAAAATCAAATTAAGCATTGGGTGATCCAGACCAGACCTATATCTTTGATTTAATCAGAAGAAAAATCCTTTGGGATTATACAGTTGGGTGTACAAGTTTTGTGAATAATAAATAGATATAATAATTATTATTACCACTACCCTTGAAAAATAGGGTAGATCAGAATACATCCTATTTCTGATGTCTATCTGTTTCAAAGCCGCTTACAATGACACAGAAAAGAAATGAAAATCTGGCAAGCTGAATACAACTCATCATACTTTAATAAAACATGTTGCCATCAAAAATTAACAATATACATATTTCAAAATATTTGTTTAAAAAATGCATATGTTAACTTCTTTTTAAAAGTTCATTGGAGGAAAAGGATAAAGTGGTGCTCTTTTTAATGCTAAATTTGAGTTTCCAGCAT
This sequence comes from Python bivittatus, assembly GCF_059951505.1. Classification (NCBI taxonomy): domain Eukaryota; kingdom Metazoa; phylum Chordata; class Lepidosauria; order Squamata; family Pythonidae; genus Python; species Python bivittatus. The sequence goes on from NW_028277110.1 coordinate 1,093,098, forward strand.
AAAGCATTATTTTAACAGCTACAATATTCCAGTTGTTTTTGGTAACACTGATTGAAATGCATTAGATCTTATGAGTGTGTAAATTGCTTTTACTGATTATCACGCACAGATGAGAAAACAAGAAGGGAAGCTGATAAATCCCACCAACTGATCTGCACTGATTTCAGTTATTTGAATCAAACTTATCAGACTGATCCCCAGGGAAAGAAATTTAACATAACACTCAAAATATCTTTTAAAATGGCCTTTTATATTTATACATGCAGGAAAATAAGGGAACGGATGTCTTGAATCAGGAAGCAACCGTTTAAATTTGGCCTGATGTGACCATGTACATTATAAGCGATAATGATGTTCCATCGCTAAGGCAGAAAATAATTGTTTCTTGATTTATTTACATGTACATTTCATCCCTCTTCATGGATCACTGCCGTGTCATGGTGAAGGGGCTTGTGTAACTCAATGAAGCCATGAGCTATGCCATGCAGGGCTACCCAAGACGGACAGGTCATGGCAGAGAGTTCTGACAAAATGTGGTCCACTGGAGAAGGAAATGGCAACCCACTCCGGTATCCTTGCCAAGAAAACCCCATGGACAATGTTAAAAGGCTAAAAGATATGATGCCGGAAGATGAGCCCCTCAGGTCGGAAGGTGTCCAATATGCTACTGGGGAAGAGCAGAGGGCATTTCCAAGTAGCTCCAGAAAGAGTGAAGCGGCTGGGCCAAAGCCGAAAGGACGTTCAGCTGTGGATGTATCTGGAAGCGAAAAGAAGGTCCGATGCTGTAAAGAACAATATTGTATAGGTACCTGGAATGTAAGATCTATGAACCAAGGCAAGCTGGATGTGGTCAAACATGAGATGACAAGATTGAACGTCGACATCTTGGGAATCAGCGAACTGAAATGGATGGGAATGGGTGAATTTAATTCGGGTGACCATTATATCTACTATTGTGGGCAAGAAACCCTTAGAAGAAATGGAGTTGCACTCATAGTGAATAAGAGAGTGGGAAAGGCAGTAATGGGGTACAACCTCAAAAACGACAGAATGATCTCAGTGCGTATCCAAGGCAAACCATTCAATATCACAGTCATCCAAGTCTATGCCCCAACCACTGATGCTGAAGAAGCTGAAGTTGACCGCTTCTATGAAGACCTACAACACCTTCTAGAACTAGCACCAAAAAAAGATGTCCTTTTCATCATAGGGGATTGGAATGCTAAAGTAGGAAGTCAAGGAGTAATCAGAATAACAGGCAAGTTTGGCCTTGAAGCACAAAATGAAGCAGGGCAAAGGCTAATAGAATTCTGTCAAGAGAACAAGCTAGTCATAGCAAACACTCTTTTCCAACAACACAAGAGACGACTCTACACATAGACATCACCAGATGGTCAATACTGAAACCAGACTGATTATATACTTTGCAGCCAAAGATGGAGAAGCTCTATACAGACAGCAAAAACAAGACCAGGAGCTGACTGGGGCTCAGATCATGAGCTTCTTATTGCAAAATTTAGGCTTAAATTGAAGAATGTAGGGAAAACCACTAGACCACTCAGGTATGACTTAGATCATATTCCTTGTGAGTACACAGTGAAGGTGATGAATAGATTTAGAGGATTAGATTTGGTAGACAGAGTGCCTGAAGAACTATGGATGGAGGTCTGTAACATTGTACAGGAGGAAGCAACTAAAATCATCCCAAAGAAAAAGAAATGCAAGAAAGCAAAATGGCTGTCTGATGAGGCTTTACAAATAGCTGTGGAAAAAAGGAATGCAAAAAGCAAGAGTGAAAGGGAAAGATATAAACAACTGAGTGCAGATTTCCAGAGAATAGCAAGGAGAGATAAGAAGGCCTTCTTAAATGAACAATGCAAAGAAATCAAAGAAAACAATAGAATGGGGAAAACTAGAGATCTCTTCAAGAAAATTGTTCCGGTCATGGAATAATCGATTGGTCCAAAATAAGGAAAGGAGTACAACAAGGCTGTATACTTTCACCCTGCTTATTTAACTTATATGCAGAGTACATCATAAGAAATGCCAGGCTGGAAGAATCACAAGCCGGAATTAAGATTGCAGGGAGAAATATCAACAATCTCAGATATGCAGACAATACCACCCTAATGGCAGAAAGTGGAGAAGAACTAAGGAGCTTCTTGATGAGGGTGAAAGAGGAGAGTGCAAAAGTGTTAAAAAAACTAAGATCATGGCATGTGGACCCATCAATTCCTGGCAAATAGAAGGGGTAGAAATGGAAGCAGTAACAGACTTTATTTATTTGGGCTCCAAGATCACCGCAGACGGAGACTGCAGCCATGAAATTAAAAGACGCTTGCTCCTTGGGAGGAAAGCTATGGCAAACCTAGACAGCATATTAAAAAGCAGAGACATCACCTTGCCGACAAAGATCCGCATAATCAAAGCTATGGTTTTTCCACTAGTAATGTATGGCTGTGAGAGATGGACCATAAAGAAGGCTGAGCACCAAAGAATTGATGCCTTTGAACTGTGGTGCTGGAGAAGACTAAGAGTCCCCTGGACTGCTAGGAGGTCAAACCAGTCAGTCCTAAAGGAAATCAACCCTGACTGCTCATTGGAAGGATTGATACTGAAGCTCAAGCTCAGATACTTTGGCCCCCTAATGTGAAGAGAGGACTCTTTGGAAAAGACCCTGATGCTGGGAAAGATTGAAGGCAAAAGGAGAAGGGGACGGCAGAGGATGAGATGGTTAGATAGCATCATTGAAGCAATGAGGATGAAACTGAGCAAGCTCAGGGAGACAGTGAAGGACAGGAAGGCCTGGTGTGATATGGTTCATGGAGTCACAAAGAGTCGGACATGACTTAATGACTGAACAACAACAACAACACATTCCATCACTGAACATATTGTTCCAGAATTACATGTGCAACATACAGTACATATAGGACTCCTTTCTTTCAAGACGTACACTATTCTAGAGTAATAGTTTTTGTCCCTGTTCTTTCTTAATTTTTGTGTGTGCACAGTTACAGTGGCATCCATGGAATTGGATCTGCAAGATGGTGGGTACAGCATTGCAATCTAAGCCGTCTCTGTTGTGTCCTCCTTGCAGATTTTGAATCCCCAACAGATGCTGCTGCACATTTGAATTTTTTGAGTCACAAATCGGATCTCAACACTTGAACAAGCACAGATTTTGGTGCACCACTTATTCCCCAGCTCATATTTTAGGCAGGGCATGGGCAAGTTCATGCCATTTGAGCTAAACAAATTTCCCCAGTGTCTCTATCTGCACCTCAGAAGAAACACGTGGCAAATGAAGAAATATAATACATGTTATCTGAACCCAGAAAACTCCCTTTCAAACTCCTTAATGCTGAAGTTAGTTGAATGTGTTCAGAAAACTCCCCAGGATCATGAGGCTTCAAACTGTCAGCCCCTGACACCTCTGGGGAGCAGGGAAGACCCTAACAAAAAGGTTACTGTGGAGAAGGGAAGGCTGAGAATGATCATCAGAGGTGGGTGGGTTGCAGCCTTCCAGATACTGCTTAATTACAACTTCCTGCAATGCGAACTGGCATGGCCAGGGGTGCTGAGAACTTTAGCTGAGCTAAATCTGGTCATAGGTCTGCTTTACTTGCCTTGTTATTTCTGAGCTGAAGGCTGGATCTAAACAGTGCACCAAGAGCCAAATTCCCTAAAGGAGTGGCTTCAATTAAAAAAATTAAACTTGATTTCATATTAAAATAAATTCCCTTAATATGCTTATGCAGCAGTCATGTATTTAATAATGTTTTCCCTCGGTCACCACTAAAATGTACCATTTTTGATAACTTTTGAAATTTTCTAGGTTTCACATCAATAGTTATCTGATAGAAGTCACAGTGACCTCAAAATGACGTCACACACCTCCAGATGTAGACGTGGAAGTGATATGAATTATGTACTCATGTCATCTTGTATCTGGATGCAGAATGTCACTTGCATCTTTGTTGTCTCCCTGCAGATACCCAAAACTTTCAGAGGTGAATGAAGCTCTGGGGTATCATATCTTTCCCTAGAGAGATATTACACCAGCCACCCTGGGACATAATGGTTATAGTCCATTTCTGCCAGCAGATAAACATGCTGCTGCAGCCCACTATAACTCGCCAGAATATCCCTAAAATGTGGATGTGGCCTAGTGAGTTTCACCTGAATGCCATTTTCCTCTGTTGTGAAATGATCAGCTGGGGATTTCATCTCACACAAACCACATTGAACATGGGAATAATTTACTTAAGAACTAGGTGGTAAAATAACAAGAGAAAGGATCAAGAATGAATGGAAGCTGCATGCAGAAGTGAGTGATCATTGTGAACGGAGTATGTTGTGAAAGTTTGGGTACACAAGAGAAGATAGATAGATAGATAGATAGATAGATAGATAGATAGATAGATAGATAGATAGATAGATAGATAGATAGATACTGGCCAATCAACCAGACATTGTGGTAGTAGACAAGGACCAGAAGACAGCAGTGGTGATAGATGTAGTGGTGCTAAGTGACAGCACCATCAGGAAGAAGGAGTATGAGAAGCTGGAGCAGTACCAGGGCCTGAAGGAAGAACTAGAAAGGATGTGGAAAGTCAAGGCCAAAGGGGTCCCCGTGGTGGTGGGAGCACTCGGGGCTGTGACTCCTAAGCTGGGAGAGTGGATCCAACAGATCCCAGGAACAACACTAGAGCTCTCTGTCCAGAAGAGTGCAGGGCTAGGAACAGCTCAGATCCTGCGCAGAATCCTCAGACTCCCAGGCCTCTGGAGGAGGACCCGAGATGGAAGAAGACACAGACCACCCATAGGGGTGAGAGGGGATATGTATATATATGAATGAAGAGGGAATAGGCTTCCAGGAGGAAGAGATCAAATAAATCATGGTTAGATGGAATCGATGAGATCATTGAAGAGAGAGAGGTGAAAAGTTTAAAGAATGAAAGGCAACATGTATGCACACAGGAGAAGCAAGGATAGTTTACAAAAACAGAGAAGCACAAAGAAGTATAGTGAACGGTGGTGGTATAAACTAGATTCAGTTTGCCTCCTATCTCCAGTTTCTTTTACTTAGGACTTCTTATCCTTCTCACCCTCAGTGTTGGTGTAATGCTGCCTATCCAGAAAGCAAGCAGCATGATATATATGTATGAATGCAACTGAACATGTTCAGTACTCTTAACAGATATTGAAAAGTAATTTATGACATGATGAGTTTTAGCAGGGACTACAATAGAATCACTGGAGATACTATCTGGAGAAATTTGCATTGTTGCTTGATACTGACATTTCAGCATTTTGTTCCCTCTGCTCTTCGAGCTGCTTCCCAATCTTCATGATTTCTTGCCTATTATTTAACCAGGGTGAGTATCTCATCTGCAAAACTGGTAATGGAAATCATGACCTTTTGATTTACAAATCACTATTTTAAATATTAGATTTAGCTAAAAAATTGCATTTGCCTGTGGAGCCCAGTTCAGCTCCCTCTCTCCCTTGCTCTGTATTATTTTAGATGCATAATTTAAATGAGAAATCCATTAATGTAGGTCTGCTATAGAAGCTGTGTGAAATCTGTACCAATGAAGCATGGGGAGCCAGGAGTTTTTAATAAGGTTCATATCTGAGCATAGACTTCATACATTCAGATCAGGTGTTTTTTTTTTAATCTGACTGGCTTTTCTGTTATGTTCAGATCAAGAGTTGAACAAAGGGTTATACAGCTTCTTTTTGCAGCAAATTGAATGGCTCTTGTATGATAATAGCTGCACGTGAGTTGGTAATTTATGTTGCTACCTATCCCAAACAGACTGTCGCATATTTTCAAGATAGGTGAGCACTGGAGAAGATGAGGATTTCTTCTTTAACTTTCCAAAGTCCAAACAACAAATAACTGGAAATTGGGCAAATTGAATGAAAATAAAAAGTAAAAGAAATTATTTCAAGTCAGAGTGTTCTATTCCAAAATAATTATTTTAGGTCAAAAATGAGCTCCAGCACTACCAAAACTAACACTTAGTCTTAGGCATCACCAAATTATGCTAATTCTAGTTTTTCTATCATCTTATGGATGGGAGAATAATCATGCAATGAATAATTTTAGTTCTTTAATTATTGAAATGGAAATCGTAGAGGAATTCTATCACAAATTTCCCCTTGGAACAGATAGCAGGGTGATGGACTGAAAACAAATGAAGTTTGACTAGTATTTGTTGTCCTTTGCAAAATTAAATTAAAGTAAAATCCAATCCAGTCCATGGTGAGTCTGATCACATTTGCTTTGTAAAAAGGTGTTTATTTATTAAATTTTACGCTGCCCATATCCTGGTGACTCTTTCACAAGGTAAAATTCACAAGATAAATCAATAGGGGGTTTTGTTTAATTTTTAAAGTAGATAACAAGTAATTGTCAGCCCCACTGGGTAGACCAGTCCAGGAAATCAATTCCATGGGAAGGCTAAAACTACTTATTGCAATTGACTCTAATAGCAGAATCTTGCAAGTCTGATTACATGCACAGTCATGGATTGGATTGTGAAAGAGTCACCAGGATGTGGGCAGCGTACAAATTTAATAAACAAACACCTTTTTACAAAGCAAATGTGATCAGGCTCACCATGGATTGGTTTGGATTTTAATTTAATTTTGCAAAGGACAACAAATACTAGTCAAACTTCATTTGTTTTCTGTCCATCACCCTGCTATCTGTTCCAAGGGGAAATTTGTGATCTCCTCCTTTTATACTTCAGTAAATTAAGGAGGTAGGTGTTTGCTTAAGCCATTTCTAAATGTTATTTCATTCTGGACTTAAAACATGTTTCAGCCCCTTTTGCTTGGTTAACAGTTCCTGTATATCTCTGTCAAGGTCATCTTCCTTATTCTCTACGGTAATAAAGGTAAAGCTTTCCCTAAGTTGAGTTTGACTTCTGGTGACAACTTAGATATGCCCAAGTTGTTCTGCAGCCAAACAGGAATGCTTTTCTTCTGCCTTTTCCATGATATTTTCTGACTTCCCAGTCTAGTTTACAGGAATTTCTTGATGGTTTCCCATACAAATTCTAATCAGGGTTGCTTAGCTTTTCCAAGACCAAGTCAGAGAAGTGTTGCCCCCTACTGTGGTACCCCAAATCTTTTCATTCATCAATCTCTGCATAGCTTCCCCTGGACTGATAAAACCTTCTTTGAGTTGAAATTGAAAGACTTGAAGTAGGTAACTGATTCCAGCTTCCAAACTTAAACCTTCCTTTTAAGTCTTTCATGAAATGTGGAATGTCAGTGTTTTCCAGAAATAGATACTTTGGAAAATGTATCTTCAAATTTTAGTTTAGCTAAGATTGGATGACACTGGGTGATTTGCAACCTCTCAGCCTTAGAGGTCCCATCCGCAAAGCAATACCGTTTCACTGAAGCTGTGAAAAATATTTTTTTGTAAATGAAATAATCTGCAAATTGTAAGAAAGTTTTATGACAGCACTCATTCGTAAGGAATACTGTAAGTCTGAATTACTCTTACTTGGAAAAAAAACTAAAACAAAGACAGGGAGATTAATATTTTATCCTCTGTAGCAGAAAACGGGATTTATAACATTTGGCTTTGATCGAATGATTTAATATTGGCAACAGCCTGCATAATGGTAAATATTTTACAGTGTCTCATACTGAAATATGCATTTTGCAGCTTGTGGCTTACATACTTACTCTGGATGACCCCCTTGTCTGATTTTATGCTAGTATAAAAAATATGCTATTTAGCAGGTGCTATTCAGCTAATCCCCTGGGTTTATTAGTTCTACTTTTTTTATGTAAGCCATTAATTTTGTAAAAACATTCAGCCTGGAGATTCCAAAGTGTTTCATTAAATGAACTGCTATCAGATAATGTCCTCTGGAAATCTCATCTTAATAGATATTTTTAATTGAATTCTAACCGCTGAGAAAAATGCAAAAAAAAAAAACACCTTGTGACTGATAGAAAGATACATGCTCTGGAATAATCTCCCTTTATTTAGCATATGGGAAATGCAATATTTTATAAGATTAGTCTTATTAATATTTGTCTTAGTCTGTTCCATTAATAATGATTTTTAATATACTTAATTTTCCAGTTGTGGAAAAAAGGTGTTATTCTGCACCCTTCAAACAACTCCAAGAGTTGCTAATAAATTATATGTTGTTAAGGGGACATTTTATTAAATATTTAATGGTAATAAAAATCTAAATTAAATTAAATACATTTTAATTTTTGATGTGTTCCCATTAAAAATCCAAATATTTTTGTACATATTTCCTAATATATATTTTATTTTTGCAATAAATTATCCCTAATAATACACTGTGTAGAGGGGCTGTAGTCAGTGTTCTGGAATATGTGATTTGAGAAAATGGAGCTTTCTTTTGATAAATGGATACTAAAGTAAAAAGACAAAAACAAAAACCTCTTCTTCATGTGAGGATGATGTAGTTATGACATCTGTCCCACCCAGATCTCCAGGACTGATTTAGTTAGAAGAATGTCTCCTGACTCCCTCACCGTTTTCTGTGCAACTTTCCTGAATCAGCCCACTCAGAAGAAGAGGATGTCCCGCCAGGTAGGACTGTCTTCTTCTTTGATCAAGGGTATATCCTAGGTGTGCTTCCTAGGGTAGACTTTAGGTGTGCTGGAACCTCCAAACAAATTCTTAAAATGAAAAAGTGTCTGGGCCAGGTCACTATAATTCAGCAAGATCGTTTTCTTATCCCTCTCTCCCAGCCACCCAATTGTCCAAAAAAATTTTTCTGAGAAGTTTTGGACAGCCAGGTACAAACCAGAGGCCAGAGGAACCATCTCTCCTTCATAACTTTGCAAGATCTACTCCAAACCCCTAGAGTCCAACAAAATGGCCCAAGGAGGGGCTCGGGAATGACATTCTTCTCCCTAAGACCCATCTTGCTTCATCTGCTCCTGCACAAAGTTTTGAGCACAATGTGACTGAAACATACCCTCTCCATCTTCATCCTCTGTCTCAATCCTTTGCCCTGCCCATTCAGTTGCAAAGAAGCAGAGGCATCAAGACGTTCTACCCTTTTTGTACGTGTGTGCAGTGTTTTGAGACATGTACACAAAGGGGTAGAGCTTGCATCAAGATGTCACTACACTGATTTTGTCATCTTGAGATTCCCTATTGACTCCTCTTGGACAACTCCAAGAGGACTTGTCATTTCACTACATCTCCAATGACTGGGGTGGCCTCTGAGCTGAGGACAGATGTGTCAGTCTCTTAACCCAACATTCCCATCTATCCACACTCTTTGGAACTTGTTCAACAAGGCACCAGAAGCTTTTGTTTCTTGTTCTTAAGTTTCCTCTTTTTAGCATGCCACTTGCAATCTGGCAGATTTCGGGAATGACAGATTGAACCAAAACTTCACTGGGATTTTAGAACTGGGATGGATCTAGTAAGTAAGTATATTGTTGTAATCATAAGTCATAACATACATACATACATACATATATTTCTTCCTACCATTTTTCCCATAGATTCAGGGTCCGCTTTTTTTTTTCCAGATCAACTAAATGTTGATCCATTGGTTGTGACAGGAATTGAGTGACTGGCTTGTTGCCTCAGCCTGATGTTGGGGGCTGAGAGAGAGTGACTGGCCCAAAGTCACCCAGCCAGCTTTCATGCCTAAGGTGGGACTAGAACTCCCAATCTCCTGGTTTCTAGCCTAGAGCCTTAACTCTATTGTAGCTCTCTACACTAAAAATACAATAAAATAACAGTACAATAATAAGATTGTAAAATGAAATAATAAAAAGAGTATTAGATGTAAGGAGGTTAAAATAAGATAAAGCCAGAACTACAGCTAAGAACTTAAGTATTTATTTCTAAGTTTAAATTACAGCAGAGCAAAAGTAGCAACCTGCTTGTTAACAGTTGGAAACATGTCTGCAAGAAGATAGTTCAATTGTTCAAGATCGGAGTCCTTGAGGTCACCTACCATGTCCCTGATCTCATTGTAAATGGGGGAGTGGAGGACATAATGAATAATGTCCTCCACTTGACCAACACCATAAGGATAGAGACATTGTTCGACAGGATGCTTACAGTATCTCCCGCCAAGATGGCAGAGGGCATGGTCTGCAGGCAAAGAGATGTAAACACCCTTCTCAATGACACACTGGTAATATTAGCCAGGTACTGGGAGAGGGTTCTTTTTTCTTTTCTTTTTAATAGTAATGGCGCCAAGATGAAAATGTGAATGATTGTATTGCAGTGGCATCTTTATTAGCATCCCTTTCAAAAAACATATCTCTAGTATTTTCTCTGTTCCAAGAACTTAAGTTCTCCCAAAGGTGGTCGGGAATACACTTGTGGGATGGGCAACAAAGGTTTGGTCCATTGATACCAACTGTGCAAGGATAAAACAAAATTTGCCAAGGTGGGATTCTTGAAGGCTTTCTAGTTTCTTATAGTGCCTCAACAATGCAAGATGTATTCTAAAGGCAGGGGAAAGTAACCTTACTTCCATCCTTAAATAAGCAGTGGGGATGCCCTGGAGGAGGCCCAAGATCTTCCTTATGAAGTTGTTTTGGACTATTTCCAATTGGACAACAGCCTTTTCACTCCACCCCCAGATCTCAGCCCATGAAGCATCTGGGCTATCACCTTGCCCAAGGTTGGATCATTCATCCCACCTCTGGTGAGTAGAAACCTATCCTATATTTTTTCCATTCATTCCATATTTTAGCTTCAACACAAGCCAATGCCTGGCCCTATTTGAAACCCATTCTGATACTTCTGGCTAAGCAGTACTGCTAACACAGTTTGGTTGAGACAGATTTTTAAAGGCTAAATATCTCACAGGTCTCCTTCCTAGAAAAAGGGAGTATCAAACAGCCAAAATCTTTGTAAAATGTTTAATAAGTAGTAAGTTTAATTTTGATTAAACTCTCAATAAAAATCTGATGTAAAAAGTAACTTGGATATAAAACATTGCCTATCTTTAATACACATTATCTCCATCTTCAAAAGATCAATAATCTAGGTTCAACTGAAATATTAAGCCTTTATAATTGCTGTTCAATATAACGGCTTTAACATTAAATGTGAAGAAGAATGTGAAGACCTTCTAAGCTTTATTGATGATGGTGTGATTATAACAAGGCTGGATTAATGCAGTTATGCAACAATGAGCAATGGGGGCTTCTCCAATATCATTTCTGTATGGCGCTAGTTTTTATCGCCCTTATCAATTGTTTTTGAAATGAAGAAAACATCTTAGTGATATTGATCTCTTACCTGCCGTAACATTTTCTGAATTGTCATGACTGTATTGATATAACCTCAGTGATTTGAAAAAGTTACATATCAGGATGATGATGATGATGATGATGATGATGATGATGATGATGATGATGATGATGGAGGAGGAGGAGGAGGACGAGGAGGAGGAGGAGGAGGAGGAGGAGAAGAAGAAGAAGAAGAAGAAGAAGAAGAAGAAGAAGAAGAAGAAGAAGAAGAAGAAGAAGAAGAAGAAGAAGAAGAAGAAGAAGAAGAAGAAGAAGTTGTTTTAATAGTATTACAGGCTAGAATGGAAAAGTTCCTAACTTTCCAAACTGCACCTTGAAAAGTAATTATAGTAACCTATCCTATGCTATAAGGAAATTGATCTTTTCCTTATTCAGCTGTCTTCCAGATCTTCCATAGTGGTCTTTGGGTAAGAGCAAAGAAATTGTAACATTTACATGTTTATTCATACCTAACAATTAAGGTGATTAGGTTCAAATTCCCTCCATTCACCCTCAATTTCAAAGAGATTCCATTTGAAATAGATATTCTCAAAATCCTTCAATGGAAATCTCAGTAGTCCACTGGAGTTGGGCAGCCAATAAATTTAAACAAACAAGAACCCCAGACTTCAACACTGAACTGTATCTGCATCACTGACCCAACCAGAGTGTTTGACAGCCCAGGCTACTTCAAAAGAGCAAACTTCCTGGTAATCATATCAGGCTTATACAAGTTCACTGCTATTCTTAGCTTGACCCATACGTCATGCTAAACTAAGTGTGGGCAAACCCATGACCTGTAGTCTACATATAACCAGACCCATTTTTGCAATGTGTAGACCACTTGTACACGAATTTTGTCTCTTTCTCCTTCCCCCTTACAACCTGAGATCTGCAGCTAGCCATGATGATACAAAAATATTGAAATACATATTATGATATCACAGTGCAAGTTCTGCCTTTTTGAGTTTACATCATGACATCATACACTAGTACATAAGATGTGGAATCTGTATTTTATCACCTTGAGAATGGCCATGCTTACAACTTTACCACATCTATCTATTCCCAATGACATCACTGAATTTTGTTACTCCACTCCCTATAATCCTTGGAAGCCTCCAAAATATGGAAATATGGTCAGAAAAATTACTGATCCCTGTACTAAACCATGTTAATTCTGATCTCTTGAATAAACATGAATGAGTAGGTTCACAGAATATTGTAATCCATAAAATATAGTTTATAAACCACAGTGGTTGGATTTATAGAGTATACTAAGTAATACCCAGACGAACCACATTATGGATTAGTGTGATGTGCAATCCAAATTCTCTCTCTCTCTGTATGTATATACCTGTGTGAGAGAGAAAGCAAAAGACTAGGTTCGCATATGGTAAAGACCCTGGATACTTTAACTGTGATTCATTGAATAAGCTACAGTTGATGGGCTTCATGCAATACGCTATACCAAAAAGAAATAAATCATACTTTTACTCAGTGAGTGAATTCATTCAGTTTGGGGATTTTGAATTATGCTCCTTTTAAGGCAATATAAGAAGTAGATATAAATCTTAAGCCAACAAATATAGAAATGTCAAAAGATCAGGCTAAACTCTATGGTAAAGCCATTGCATGGTACCACTTTTGTGGAGTTTCCATCATATCTACAGTCAGATGGGAACAAATTCAAACTGGCAACATTCTGAGTAAACCAGCCATTTTATAACCTGGCCCTCATCAAAACCTTTCCAGTATTGAAAGTATATGCTGTATATGGATTCTGCAACCCTGGGAGAATCATAGTATCATTATGTGGGATTTTCTTTTAACATGTGTTTCATTACTCCCATTGTTGCACCTAACCTCAAGGCTGTCAACTTAAAAAGGTTGAAATCTATGCCTGCACTAATAGTTACCAAGAGTATTGTCAGGCTGAGGTTTTGAGATAGCAGCAACTTCAAAGAACTGAAAAACTAGATTGTTTTCAATAAAAGGGGTCCCTCAGTTCCTGTGCTATTATTATTTTTTGCTCCCTTTCCTTTGCTAGATTACTAATCATGGCCTGCTCTTCATGATACTGTTTACAAAGAACATGTGCATGAAGTAGAGCAACTTAGGGTCGTTTGCGATGAAGGCAATGGATCCAATATGAGCACAGAGTAGCAGGCAGTGGCTCAGTTATTGATTTCCTTTCTCTGGAGTAGTGCACAAGAAACATTTTCATAATAAATTATACACTCTTGCTGAAAACACAGAGAGTCTAAGTCAAGGCTGCTAGCAAACATCTATCCTTTGTCGTTTGTTTTTTCAAGGAAGAGTGTAACTAATAATGGCCAATTCATGATACAAAAATATAGCAAAGATAACAAAAGCAGTCATTTAAGGTCTTTTTTTTAAAAATGTAAAAGAACATTCCCCCCCCCCCCAGAATTTGTAATATACTTGACTACCTAACAATTTTGGGAGGTAAAAGACTTACGGGCCTTTGTTTTTTTAAAACAAATATGACATCAACTTAATAAGAGGAAAAACACAGACAAATATTAATAATATAATGCAACTTCAAGATTAATAATGTCATTGTGATATGTAACAGTTAGAAAAATGCAATATTTGGGAAATATTGGTATAAACAGAATTAATTAATTAATTAATTGTCAATATTTTGACTCTATAGCTTCAAAGTCTTCTTTCTTCCCTTTTAAAAAAATCAAGGATTAACAAATAACATTATCAATATATGTTACAAATCTGATGTGGAATTCCTTTCTTGTTTTATATGAGCATTCTATTAGCCAACCCAAATGAGTGGAAAATCTGCAATACTTTACTAGGGATCTTTCCAAGAAGAACACGCACATCCGGAGTCATATTAACGGTCCTATTGATTTCAGTCCAAAATGTGGCAGTAACAGGAGAAGTCCAAACTATATGAGTTAATGTTCTGACTCTTATATTCAATCTCCAACAGTTGCACAATTAATGCCAACCTTATTTAATATTATCAGAATATTAATTCATATTATCAGAAGCATCCAATATATGCTGCTGTACTAATTTCATATTCTGTGTATTTGAAGGAACCCTATACTGGTTTCCTAGAAAGGATATTCAAGCTAATTATTCTAGACCTTGCTTTAGTAATTACTATCAATTTTGTCATTCTCCCCCCGCCCCCCCAAATTCCTGTAAAAATAGTTACTGGTTTAAGAACCACAGTTAATTCTTCCATAACATCCAATCACTGTGAAACTTTAGAAGCAGCAATGCATCTTGGTCAAACAAACTGAATAATAAATGCTTGAGTAAACTTCCAAGGAGTACTATAAGATAAAATAAATTCATTGATTCTGTAGAAGCTTTTTCAAAATAGATTACTCAGAACTGAGTTCATCTAAAGTAATAGTATTAAGAGAAGTCCAATTGGAAACCCCAAAATAGATTTATTTACTAATTTTAAACTGGTGGATCTTTCTGTGTTTTAGAATATTGTTGAAACCAGGGTCTGAGAGTGTTATAATTATTTTAGTTGTGTCCACAAGACTTTCTAGTCTATTATTCAAACAGACCTATGTTCCTAGGACCCACAGACCAAATAAGTTGGCCTGGGAAGCCTGCTAAGGTCTGAGGGTGAGTTTCCTATATCTCCATTAGAAAATATATCAGGTAACAGTATTTCTATCTAATTTTTTGGAAGTTACACCAGGCTGCAGCATCTTGGTTGATCTTGAAAAAGAAAGCAGGGTCAGACCTGTTTACTACTTGGATGGGAGATTTGTAGGAAATCCTAGAGGTGTAGCTAGACAGTGAATTAAAAAAAGATATACCCCTCCTAGAAAGACATAATGACAAACCACTTCTATGTTATTGCCAAGAAAACTATACGGACAGATTCATGTAGCCACCAGGAACCAAGTTCAGCTCCAAGGAGATGCTACTGTTAATATCTTGGGGAAATACCAAAGACTATATTATTATAGGAAATGACACCTACTTAAATAAAAGCTTTACGCATCCTTTATGCTTTGGTTAAATATTTGATATTTCTAGCTACCCTTATTTTATTTTAGGTAACATTTAAAATAGAGCAGACAATGGAAAACTCCACATTTTTACTAAAGCTCCAGTCTTCATCAAAATTCTTTTTCTGCACAGTTCTTGATTTAAAATTATGGTGGTCTCTCATGCAAACTTTTTCTTAATAAAACACCCTTGACCTTTCTCTGCTTTCACAAATAAGTTTAAATGGTTTCAAGTTCATGCATTGAACATGGATGGGGAAAACAGGATACCTTTTTCTTTTTTTTTGGGTGCAAAAGCTCATATTCTCATAATTAATCCTTTTTCTGCAGTTCATTTCTGCAGTTCACTGCTGCTAACAATGTATAATGATGGTGCTTAATTGCTAAGAGGTGATAGCTACATGCACTTTAGAGGAAATCATGGTTCTTGTTAGAATTTAGGATTGTAGGAATTCTGTCACAGATGCAAATGATAAAACTAAAAGGAAAGGTCTCCTTGCTTATACATTGCATAAGGGTTTCCTAGAAGCATTGGATGGTCACTGTGGGAACGAGGACTAGGTGGATCTTTGATCTAATCCAGCTTGATTCCTCTTATATATTTCTGGTGGATGATGATGAATCATTTTCAGATTTCCTGGACACCTTGCACGCTGGTCCGGAGCCCAGCCCTGTATTCTGCTGCTTTACTAACAGCAGTTGGCCTATTCTCACCAACCAGTTTCCCCAACCATCCTGTTTTGAGTTGGAAAGCTGGTAGAAGATTATGGTTGAACAAAATTGAAAGTCTTTGTGCAACCAAGAATTCTGCTTTATCCAGGTTCCTGACTACTCAAAGGAAATGGAAATAGAACCTCATAAACATGTCACATCCAACACCAGGGCAGATCTGCAGGTGATGGAAGCACCAGTCCACACAACCCCACCTGTCTTTTTTCTTTGTGTGAATGTTTCTTTGACCCAATACTGCAATATACTTCCCTTTCTAAAGGAATGTTTTCCTTAAACCATGAAGTTCACTTTAGGTGTTCTTTCAGGGGCAGGAATGCATCAAGTAGTTCTCAAGGCATTCAGACATACAGTGAGAACAGCCACAGGGATCTGGAGTTTGTATGTAGAAGCAATGTAGAAGCAATACTGCCTTGGGGAAGCATGTCAGACTTTGGGACACCTGCATGGATGTCCTCTGATCAATTCTTGGAGTGTCTTAATGGCAGGGGCAGACTAGGGAAACACACAGAATGTTATATCTTTTAATTTTCAAAAGAGGAACAAGCCTCCCTCCCCCCTCCCTCTTGGCAGACAGGAGCTTCAGTATGGCAAGTGGCAGTTCTTACTTGGAAATGCTGCTGCCAATCATGTTTTATCTTTTAGCTTTTGGCGAGAAAGAAGGAGAGAGCCGGCGAGCAAGGAGGCTGGAGATAGCGCGCGGAAGGATGATAACATCACAGCAAGTGACTGCAGTGGCTTTTCTGCTCCGACTACTTTATTTAATATGCGGAACTCTTGTCTTGCATCTCCACAGGCGTAGACATCGGTGAGGCAGTGGGAAGGCTGGATTAGAAAGAGTGTTCCTTCTTGGGGGGGAAATTTTAAATGGGTTCACTGGATTGTTAGAAAGCAAACCCAATAACAATAAGTCCCACCAGTATCTGTCAGCCTTACCAGGTAGACCAGCCAGGAAACATGACCAGATAAGCTATTTCTACTTTATTGTAAAGCTACATTAACAGAATCTTGCAAGTCTGAAAGTATGGTTCTTCTGCCGTCTCCTTTACAGCCCAAGAACCTAGGGAGGGTCCCTTCTGAGCTTCTTGCCCATCCCACTACCCAGCTCTGGGCTATCCCCCCTCTTATCTGACCATTCCCTAGGCAGCATCTCTTTGCTCATTTCCCAAGGTCTTTCCCACATACCATTACAGTATCTGCTGTGGACTCTATGATGGAACCTGCAAAAGAACTGTTGGTATGCAGTGATTCTCATTCTCTCTCTCTCTCTCTCTCTCTCTCTCACCTCACCTCACCTCACCTCACCTCACCTCACCTCACCTCACCTCACCTCCCAATAAGTTAAGGTTTTATATTTCTCTTTGTCTGTAGCCTGTTTTTGCACATTTCCTCTTTGTGGCTGCCAAGCCCACCTTCTACTTCCTGTTTCACTATTAATAAGAAATCTCTCTCTATCCACATACACAAATGCACACACATGCTCCCCGACCTTATTTTTGCACTGGGTAGTTTATTTTTCCCCTACAACTGAATGCACTGTTCAGCCCTTAATCTTTTACTATTCTACCGCTAAGAAGTCCAGCTATTTCACTTTCCAATGGAGAAGAAAAGAAGGGAAGACCTTCTCCAAAGGCATTCAGGATCTGAGGCTGAACTGATAGAAATACACTTCGGGGAACAGCAGGTTGGGAAGACTTTGAGATGCAATGGACAAGGGTATGGTAGATCTCAGACCAAGAACAACATTAAGAACCAGGTCTACCTTGGTAAGGCAAGCATCAAATGACTTGGAGCAAAATATGAAGCAACTCCTCCTGCAGGCAAATATGATATAGCCACGGGAAAGGAGCAGGTTGAATCCCAATCTAATGGAGTCCAGGTTATCCCCTCTTTTTTTCTTTTTAGCCAAGTTATCACTCGCTGAAACACACTAGAGGTGGACAAACCATAGTCCTCTGGGCTTCAAGAAGGTTTTAGTCTCCTTTTTATGATTTCTAGAGCATGCACCCCCCCCCCGCCAAGATTGTGTTGCTGATTTCTTTTTTCATATGGCAAAATATGGATTTAAGCTTCCAATAAGGTTATTCGTGTATTTCACTTATCTTCCACCTCCCCCAAGATGAAATCAAGGACTCAGAAAATGGAACCCCTCCATCCTCTAGAGATATCATTACATGCCACTGGGGGTATTTGAAAGAGTTGCTTTGCCCCATCGTAACTTCTTGTGGTCTGGTTCACAAGTCAAACCAAGCCATAAATTATTTACAAATTACAACAGCTGAAAATACAAATCACATTTAATCAGAATTACACAAACCACACTCTGGCTTAGACGGGCATGTGAACCTTGTCAGTAACTCATCCTGTAACTGGATCCATATAATTCCACTCTCCTGAGCAATGCAGAAAAGCTGTAGAGGAGTTTAACTTAAAACCAGAATAAACCCAAATCCTGGCCCCTCTTGCATGGGATTCATTTCCAAATCATTTGCATCATGATAATGCTGCCTACGGGTCCATGTAGAGTTTGCCATCTTCTGGACTACGTCAATTGCCTAGTTTCAGCAAATAGCAGCATCTTGCCTGATCTGGCTCAAGATATGAGTATTCTTGGATAGGCGACTATCAGGATCATCCCAGAACTGTAGAGTAGACCAAGAAGTTAAAAAAAAGAAAATCTGGAAGAAAGTAATGACAAACCACTTCTGTAGCCTGCATGGAAGCAATCTCCAGGAGCAAAGCTTGACTCAAATTGACTTCAAAAGTGAGTTAAAACAATAATAAATAAAATAAAATAGATAACAATTTGTTCATCTGAAAAGCTAAAACACTAACTAGATGAATTCTGAGGGCCAGAAAGGTAAAGCCATGACACATGGAATATCTAGATTTCTCTGAGGTATTTTAAAATGCATTTGTTTCCTTAAATCTTCCAAGGCCTTTAAGATTCCTTGAAAGCCTACTGTTAGAATAGCTGGAAGATTTATGGCTTTTCAGCTCCTTCATGACAATATAAGCAAAATTCTCCAAATAACCAAGGGCTCAAAATAACAAGGAACGAATCAAAAGATGATAAATAGTAGCTTTTTAACAACCACAATTGGAACTGTTCTTGAAAGATTGGCTCAGAATAATTTCCAGGAAAACATTCATTGTCTGATTACTTTGTGATGCTTAGATTACGAAAATAAGGCAACCTTATTAAGTGTGAAGGATTTCTTTGACACAAGGTGGCAAATTAGCTTTTGTTGTACTATGCATCATTCCAGCATGAAGAAGAAGGTCTCCCTCTCTCTCTCTCTTTCTCTCTCTCTCTCTCTGGAATAACTATCTTTATTCCATTCTGCAAGTTCCATGCCACTCTGCGTCTTCTGGAGAAACGTTCAGAAAACCAGGCATCCTGAAACTTGATCTGAAGGCAAGAAGAAATCACTTCTGTGACATACTGGACCTCCTCAGCATCTCATTTAAGCTAGAACTTCCAAGCCAAAGCGAGCAATACACTGAGCCTTTCTCACGTGGTGCCCTCTAAATATGTGGGATGACACCACCCATCATCCACCACCACCAGGCCAAAGAGTAGTAGAAGTTGTTTGCAGTAATAAGGGTGATGGAGGGTTGACACCCGCACATCTGGAATCTGTGTTGTACCATGGAGAAATGAGGCACTTGCTATTGGGGGCTTTTGGGAGCTGGAAGATGAACTAATGGTCAGTGATTCCTTTTTTTGGGGGGGCTTTAACATTCCCTCTCCCCCCCCCCCATATTCCTCTCCAGGCAATGCACTACCAAGGAAGGAGAGATCATTCTTGTCAGTGGCCTAAAATAAAGATTTTGTAGTTTGCAGTTCTGTTAAGGATTCAAGTGGGCAAGAAAACAAAAAGACAGTACAGATACACTGCCAAGAAATATCAGAATCTCCTCTTACCTATTGGAAATGTATGGATATTTCTTTGTTTTGGAAATGTAGATGGTTCCAACAAACTCTGCTTGATACTTTTAGATGCTGACACCACCACCACCACCTTCATCATCAACCTTCTTTATGTTAATATGCCTAACGTTTTCTGAAACAGTATCAGAAGGAACTCTGATTTATTGGGATTAAAAATGAAAAAGATTCACAGAAACGGTTACCAGCTGCTCATAAAAATACCAGTTTTCTCTAAAGCACCTTCTGCAAAGCATGCTGTGGAAATTCCCTTGTCTAAGAGGTAAAAAAGCATTCAATAGGTAACATTTTGTTTTTCAAAAATCTTACTAATAAATATTAAGGTTCTGTTTCTAAGATCACATCCAGGGCTTCCAATCCTGAAAATATAAATGTGTTAACAAAAAGACGTAGGTGTTTCTCATAATGCATAGTCCCTCCTTCCTCCCTTTTTAAAAAGGCAGAAAAAGTCCTTTCCTAGGCATGCTTCATGGGATATTATTGACACAGCTATTCTTGGTTTCTTCCTCCCATTTTAGCTTACTACCGTTGTGGCTGTCAGCTATGTTTTATGAAATTATGTGTTGTATTATTGTAACAGAGGGTCAAAATTTCAAGAGGGTGGTCATATACTACTATCAAAGGTGCCTTCCTTTTGTATATACTTCAAAGTTGCACTCATGTACATGTATGTTGCCATCTCGATTCTTTTGACCCTCCTTCTCAGGTAGGCACGACTGGAGTCAAGCTTCTAAAACCAATGGATGCTTATTGTTATACGTAAACTCAGAAGTAGTCTTGAAGATAACTTTGATGTTGCTAGTCAAGATGGCTGCTGAATGCAGAAGTCTTGTGGCGAGGGTCTCCAAACTAGAGTGCATTACGTACTCCATGGTGTCTTTTGTTGGTTCATTGGCTTAGCATGTTGTGGTGAACCCAGCCATTGGCTGGCACATACTTATTTTAACATTAAAAAAAAAAAAAAAACTAAAAGCATTTTATCTATCTTCTAAATTGGTTGCCTGTAAACTCTATTTTGTTTCAGTAGCTAGAGTAGTAGTTGTGGCTGCTATTATTACTACTGCCTCAGCAGGGAGCAGCATCTAGCTGATTATGTTTGGTCTTGTTACCTAACTCTGAGCGGACTGAACTTGGCTACTACTGGGATGGGAGACCACAGGTCAGCTCTTTGAGCTAGGCCCAACAGGAAAACAGACTCTACATCAGTGTTTCTCAACCATGGCAACTCAAAGACGTGTGGACTTCAACTCCCAGAATTCCCCAGCCAGCATGGCTGGCTGAGGAATTTGGGGAGTTGAAGTCCACAGGTCTTCAAGTTGCCAAGGCTGAGAAACACTGCTCTTCATGAATGCTGGAACTCTACTTCATTGAAATAGGCTAAAGTAGAGAATCTTGAAAGCCAGACTGCATTTTCTCTTCCTTTCCTCTTACACCCCATGGAATTAAGGTGGAGTCAATCTGAGTTTGTAGTTTTCATTTCCTGGGCTTAAAACACATTCCCATTTCAATTTACAAGAATAGGTAACCTTCCAGGACTATTTGTGAAAAGGCGGGTAGGAATAAATTAATACAGAGCACAGCGTAATTTGAAAAAAAAACATGGACTGTTAGGGCATAATTTAATTGGCCATTGGGAAATGAGAACTGGTGATTCAGAGCAACCTGAATGGCCATTAAGATTAAGCTATTTACAGGTGGCTCACGGCTTGAATTTTACGGCTTAATGTGTGGTGCTAAGTAGCACACCCGCCACATGGACATTCCCATAACCTCTGGTGTGAGCCTGATGTTCAGGTTTATAAGTTCTAATCAATCAAGCTGATTTTAATTAATCCTAATTGTCCTATTAGACGTCCTAGCTAACAATATCACAGCAAAGAAAGGTCCCCAAACAGCTTAACTGACTTAATCAGTTTCTTCACAACCCTTTCCCAGTGTCAGGTCTGAAGAAGACTGGAACATCTGAATAAGGACAAGCCCCACATTTCTTCAAAACTCTCAGAATCCTCTTTGCCCACTGCATGTTACTTCATAGCCAGAATTCTTATTTACATAAGCATAGGACATTCTATATCAACAGAAAAGCATTTGAAGGACTCTCCATTAACTTTTAAAAGAGAAATCAACTGGCAAGAGAAACTAAAGTCACACTGCTTAAAATCTGGCTAAACAGCAATGCCCTGTTTTGGGGCCCAACTAGGAATGTAACATCACAAATTTAGTAATGAACAGAATACATGACTGAATTTGAAGGGGAGAAAAAAAAACCCCAAACCCTCAGACATTAATTGCCTAGACCAACTAGGCACAATGCATTCTTCAAATGCAAAATTAATTATGTTTCATTTCCTCTTTTAAAAAAAAAATTGCATAGAATTAATTAGAAAAGTAAAAAAGAAAGAAAGAAAGAAACTAGCCTAGAGTCATAAAATGGTGTCAAATAATTATGGATTATTCTCCTCCACCCCTCCCCATCACCCAGTATTTGTATGAAACAGTGCATATTTTAAAGTAGAAAATATAGTTTAAAAATAAAAAAGGGGGGGAGAACTCTCCTAGTAATGGGTAGAATAGTCAATATTAATGCAACTAGTGCTGGTGTTTGGGAATATATTGATGCCAGATTTGAAGAATTCTTCAAGAGTAATATATTGATCTGTCTATAGTGCATTCTTATACATATCTATGTGGGAGGAATGGGTTTTATTGAATTCGGTGAGAATTACTCTCAAATAACTGATCTAATTGAAACTTCCCAAACTACAATGTGAAATTCAGTTGAACTGTGATATTCATACATTTCTAAATGTTGCAGTGCCATTCCTGAAGCAGTCAACATTCACAAGCAACCCTGTATAAGCTGAAATGGGTTCATTTCACTTTACCACTTGTAGCCATCACTTTACCACGGGTAGCCAATGACTTTGGGGATGACATGGAGCCAAGCTGAATGGTGGAACTGGGATTCCTGGATAATGTTCATGGCAATGGAAGGAATTGGACTAGGCAGTCAAAATTATAGGCCCTTGGTGTGACCTGAGAAAGTAAATGGAAGACTTGCTAGTCCTTCAACCTCACCCTAATGATGAGTAGAGAAGCAGAAAAGGAATGCAAAGAGAGTGTTGAATGGGACCCAATACAGAAGAAAACTGTTTCCCTAACTGGAGCTCTACATTGCAATTCTTTATTGTGTATCTCCACCTATCATTTGAATCATACTGACTGTGTTGCAAAGAGTAATTCTAACCATCCTGCAACCAAGTGCTTGTTAAATGGAAATGAATTCTCCAAACCTTGAATGAATTTTAATGGATTCACTTTATATGAATAACTTGCAAAAATCAAGTGTGAAATTGTAGCTGAGATGGAAGTATGGTAACTCAACTGGCATTTTGCCATATTGAAAAAGGTCAAATGGCTAGATGACTATCATTAGCTATAGTCCCATGATCACTTAAAGGTTATAAAAATATAAAATGACAGCTAATCAACCGTAGAAAAAGATGGGGTATTTTTGTCTTTAGAAATCTTTGCAATATTATTTCCTAATATCCTTTGACTGATATACAGTCATAATCACCCAATCTATGGTATCTGAAAGAGCAAGCTAGTTTTTCAAACTTTTGAAATTCCTTCCAAATTAAGTTGTTGTTGTTCAGTCGTTAAGTCGTGTCCGACTCTTCGTGACCCCATGAACCATATTGCGCCAGGCCTTCCTGTCCTCCAAATTAAGTGGCTAGAACCTATTTCAGCCTGAAAGCCTAACTGATTCTGTGGGGCGGGGGGGGGGGGGAACATATTTTGAGGATTGTTTTCAGCCAGATTTCTTGTGGGATTTCTCTGTCTGCTTACTTTCAGGTGTAGCTGCAGCCCAAAGCATGTAGGGACCATATTTATTTTATTCATATTTATTACATGGTTTTATATACTACTCATTTCTGAAAAACCTAAGCTAGTTCATAAAATGGAAAACTATATGTAATAAAAAAAGGAGCAAGCAACAACTAACAATCTATTTAAAAGCCAGTTTGCAGCCATTAGACTCCAAACCCTCAGCAGAACAACCAGGATTTAAGCAATTTATGAAAGGCAAGGAGTTTCAAGGTATTCTGTATCTTGTGAAGATCTTCTACATCCTGAGGGCAACTGTAGAGAAGCCGCTTTGTCACTACTCTCTTGACTTCATATGGGGTAGGGACCCTTAGAAATCCCACCCTTCAGGAAGTCATGAGGTGGGCTTGACTATTAGGGGAGAGAGAGACCTGTGGGTATTCAAGTGTCAAATTTTATAGGACTTTAAAAATGACAACTGAATTGGACAGTGGTGGGTATGGCCCAAAGCAAATAGTTGAAATAAGCCTATCTGAACACCTTGGAGAATAGTTAACTAGTACTGGTACTCATGCTGAGTGGAAATACTGTAAAGTGAGTCCAACAGTCTGGACTCCAGTAGAATAATGTCTTATCAGGACCATGGAGAGCTCACTGATGAAAAAGATCTGTAGGCTGTACTACTCCCTAGGTTAAGAATGCCCGGTTGAAGGATGACCCATAGTTGAGAATGGAGCCTATTGTAGCAAAATTCAAGTTAAATACACAATGAATTAAATATGAATTAAATATGCAATGATTTGAGTTCATTACACAGTGCTACCTATGCAGTATTATACAATAATACTGTTCCGGCTTACATGCAAATTGGACTTAAGGCCAGACCTTGGGAATGGAACTAATTCTTAAACTGGGGAACTAGTTCTTAAACTTAAGAATTAAACTAATTCTTAAACTACCTGCATTAATTCCTAATAAAAGAGCTGCTCTTTCAGTACCTACTAGTGGTCAATTGAAGGCTTAAGAAAGCTGAGAGGGCCAAGTGATCCCTTCAGCTCCACTCTGATAGTGTCTGTCTTAAACAAAGGCAAACAGAAGGTTATACAGTACAGCAAACCAAGCAGATCAAAAAGAAAGAAATATGGTTTACACATACTTCATTCCAAAATCTAGGTTCCAATGCATTTTGAGGGAAAGCCTCTGGCAGCATTGGGACTTAGATTTTGGAATGAAGTATGTGTACGCTATATTTCTTTTCCACTTGTTGCCTAAATAGTCCATGATTCCTGCATGGTTGGAAAATTGCAGAGAATTTGGGAATGTCATCTGCGTCTGAGTTATCAGATGAAAACTACATCTTCCTGCTGGAATGGCACAAAGGAGGGTGATGATGGATTCCTCAAAAATGAAGTGGCCCAATGGCCAGTCATATTCAAAGTCCACTTCAGGGCTTCACTGAGCTCCTGTCCTTGGAGATGTGTCATGCACTTTCTTACACAAAGTTTTTTCATTCACACATTCACTCCATTCATCAGGTAGCACTGCTGAGCAAAGATCTCTCTCTCTCTCTCTCTCCCTCCCTCCCTCTCTCCCTCCCTCCCTGTCTCTTATGAGGTAGGGTGTGATGGCCCAAGTGAAAAAAGTCCAGGCTTTAGTATAAGGAAAGTTGTGAAATTGGGAGGTTGAAAAAGGAGAGAGGCAACAGGAGACAGTCAAAGCTTCTCCAAACTCTTTGAGGGTGAGATTGGAGATGTCTGTGGCCAAATTTGGCTCACAGACAGGAGGTTTCTTTTGACCAATGTAGCTACCATCATTTTTTGAAATCTCAGAAAGTCAAGAGAAAAGCAAAACAATCGTTACTTTTTTAAAAAAAAATCATCAACCCTACTACAAATGATGGCCCCGGCCATTTATCCAGGTTCTTTAAAAGTACAGCTTTCATTATTAGGTTACAATACATCAAGATTTATGTTCACACTAATATTCCCCTCATTTCCATTTATATTAAGCTGTATTTGTGGGGGCTTTTTCTTTGTTTCTTTCTTTCTTTTTATAACTGACCCACGTGTGAACAAAAACTTGCCTAATCTGTGTTTGTTCAGCTTGTAATATGCACAATAACACATTAAATCACTCAAGGCTTATTGGTCTATTATGGAACTTTCCTGAAATTCATGGAAGTTTGTATCTGCATGGATTATGTTTTTTATGTGGGAAGAAAATCAGGTTAAACAGCAGGAGTATTGCTTTGCTCTAATAAATTGCTCACAACGGCTTGGTTTGAAATCTCTTCTGCCCATTCCGTTACTAAATGGGAACATATTCCTTCATCATGACAAAAGCAAATGGTGACTGCTTTGACAAGCACTTCATGCATATCAATGCCTTTGAACCTCTCTTGTATGTAACAAGGACAATTTGTCACTCTAACAATCACAGGGACTGAGAAGCAGAGTAGTAGATAGTTAGCAAAGCCCTCAAATGATACCATTGATGTAACTCCTTTAACTGGAAAATGGGGAGGTGCAATGTTCAAGGAGGGTTTCAGTTATGGATAGTTCCCCAATTTAATTGAATTAGAAGGTACCAGGAACACATCTATTCCAGAGATAAATACCCAAGGATCCAGGTCCACATGCAGCTTGAAGATGTCACCTTCAAAGACCTTCAGAATTGGCTATCAACTTGTACTTTGGTAGTGGGCCAGAGTTATTATGTACATGCTTGGGGAATAATCATACTAACTGCTTTTAATTACACTTAAATGTTACTTCATTCCTATTTTGCCTATTACTTTCTGTAATTCAGCCTCCAACACACTAAGCCCCCAAGTGTGGCTTTCAACCCATGACATTTTTGCACACCCTGAACCATCCAGAGTTGCTGGGAGTGATGTTGCATGTCAATTCAACAACAACAACATACTCCAACCCTGATATTAATATAGAATGCATCTCTTGCATGCCTGAAAGATGGTACCAGCAACTGCCGAAAGAGCTCCATTATCTCTGGAAGCAATTTATTCCCCTGCTTCAGCTCTACAGCATTTGCTCCTGTGAAGTTTTTCTCCTGTTTAGCTGAAATCTGTTTTGTGCTATATTTCTTCATATAGGTTGGTTTGGGGTTGGATGAATCTTCTGGACCAGTAAACTGTTTCAGCATTGTAAAATATTCACCAGTGAACACTTTTACTATGGTTGACTTTTACTAAGCTGCACTGCAAATTATTTTTCAGTGATCATAAGTGGTTAAAAAGTTGGCCTTATATCTCATTGAGAGTGTGCATGTAGCATATTTAATTTATATTCTACTGTTTCCCAGTGAATTCAAAGGAACTCACCATCCATTTTGTCTTTTGTCAAAGGCCAATAGGATAGCTTCATCTGGAAGATACTAATGGGGTTGAATCATTATACTGAGCCATTAAGTGGTTAAGTCCTGTATTGTGTGTGGAACCAAGCCATCATACTCTGTAAACTATGGATTATAGCTAATAAGGTGCATGGATGCAATTGTGATGCATTCAACAAATAAGAGAAAAGCAAGCCGTGGCTTAATATGACAGGTAAACTAGGTCATTGAGAAAGTCATGGCTGGCTAATAGATAAATAAAATTACTGTAATGGGCTGTGAGAATAACCTTGAGGAAAAAGAGGAAGAGCCACTACCATGACAACACTCAGATGAATGAAATTTGAGTCCAAAGCAGAAATTAAATTAGTATTCATAACTTTGGTTTACTAGTCTGGTCTACCTTGAAGGGCTGACAATTGCTTTTGAAATGTATGGATGGCATTCCCCGAATTCTGGAGATCAATAAAGATACAGCATTTATGTTGATCCCAGTTTCAATCCACTGAAGAACCATAATCTTATAGCACTATACTATTTATGTTTATTTAAAAGTAAGTCCCATTATACATCCTAGTATCTGGTAAAAGTAGGTATTATTTTATCTAAAGAAAAACGACAACAGCACAAATCATTTTACCTAATACTAAATTTCCAGCAAGAGGCTTCTGCCTGTGGTTTGTATGGAGTATCTATGAGGAATTTTAATATTTTTATCTGACAATTAGCAGCAGAGTGCTTTTAAAATTGTTAGATTATGCAACTGAAAAATCATTCTAAATATCAGTCTCCTAAAGAGAGGGAGGTATTAGCCAAACAAAATACATTTGCTTGATTGCTTAATGCTCTGAAATGTCGTTTAAATAGGAAAAGATGCTTAAATATAGCTTTCTATTAATAATAAAGCAATTAGCATTTCTAGCACACTCTAGCCTGCAATATTGCGATCCCTGACAAGGCATCTTATAAGCCTCCAGATATTCTGGAACTGTATTGAAAGAGAGGTCCAAGTTCAGAAAACAATCTCATTCTTCTGAGGTCAGTTCTTTGTCCAAGAGGTATGGGAGGAGAAAAAAGAAATGACAGAGCCAGAGTAGGTAGCATGTTCCAAATTAATACAGCTCTCTCTTAACTCAGGGCAGTCATCCACACTGGCAGTATGCTAGCTATGACAGTGGAATGGATTTATTTCCTCCCATTTATTTCCTCCCAAGTGGGCAGAACACACTGAAAATGAATGCTAACTAGGGAGAAATGGAGTGGTAGAGGAGCAAGCAGCATCTTCTTCGCTTATGTCCATCTGGTAGTAACTCGGTAGGAGTTTGGTCAAGAACTACCTGATTCCTAGCCCATCCTCTTGGCTATTAAGTAACCCCGTTAACTGAGTTCTTGAATACTATGAATAAATTCAAGATAAATTAGTTCACTGGGAAGCTTGTGATCTTACATCTATGTCTTATGTTGGGGCTTCTTGGAAGCTCACAGGCAGGGGTGTCTGCAAGGGGGTGTCAAAAAAGTCAAGATGGCAAGTGTCTCCTTGACTTTCTTGACTCCTCTGTAGACATTCCAGCTAATAAATGGGATATAAGTGTACAGCAAACTCAGGGAGGCAGTGAAGGACAGGAAGGCCTGGCGCGATATGGTTCATGGGATCACGAAGAGTCGGACACGACTTAGCGACTGAACAACAACAACAAAGTGTAGTAGGAATCATCTGCTCATATTTTCAAGCAGCTGGTATTTAAAGATGTCTGCGATGATGATAATGATGATGAAATATATCTATAATGACTAGCTGCCATTTATAGCTTTATCATCCGTGAATTGGTGGCCCCCTTTAGAGCCCACTACACTGGACAAATGCAAATCTCATACTTGAACTATGCCTTGTGTAAGGAAGAAATTCAACTTCATTGGATAATTTCCAGACTCTAGTAATATGGAAAATGAGTAAATACTTAACCACTTTTGCTATGTACATAATTATATATTTCAAACATGCTCTTTCTATTTACAGGTGATCCCCAGTTTAAGAATGAGTTCTGTTCCCAAGGTCTGTCCTTAAGCTGAATTTGTACGTAAGCTGGAACAGTATTACTGCATAATACTGTATAAGTAATATTGTGTAACGAACTTGAACCATTGTGTATTTAACTCGAATCATTGTGTATTTAATTTGAATTTTACTACAATAGGCTCCGTTCTTAACTATGGGTTGTCTGTAAACAGGGCATTCTTAACCTGGGGACCAGCTGTATTCTTTTTCCTGCTTAACTGAAAACAGCTCAAATGTTCTAAGGTTTCCTCCTGGGGAAATTTTCATTGATTTTCTCCCTTTCCCCTTCCCCTTCCCCTTCCCCTTCCCCCCTTCCCCCCTTCCTTCCTTCCTTCCTTCCTTCCTTCCTTCCTTCCTTCCTTCCTTCCTTCCTTCCTTCCTTCCTTCCTTCCTTCCTTCCTTCCTTCCTCTTCCAGAACTGTATACAATATTAGCTATCATGTTTCTGATAGAAAGAAAATTGCTTCAACTTGTGATTTAGGGGGCAAAGAGAAGATTAAAAAAACTTACTCTGGTGCCATATAGGTGATATACTTGGCTGACTATTTTGAAAGCCTCCCACACAGTTTATGTCCCTTTGGTTTTCATACAAAATGTGTCTCTATGTATTAAGCACTTTCATTGTGAATCATTTGGCTTTTATGTCCTCCCTTACATTATCCTGAAGTGGGCAGCAAAAAAACTTCCTATTCATGTAAAATGAGCAAATTAAATCCAGCATCATTCTGAAATAATAGGCAGGGTTGATACTGCTTTTTTCTTTTCTTTTCTTTTCTTTTCTTTTCTTTTCTTTTCTTTTCTTTTCTTTTCTTTTCTTTTCTTTTCTTTTCTTTTCTTTCTTTCTTTCTTTCTTTTTTTTTTTTTTCAACCATCCTCCTTAAATCTGAAGGAAAAGAAATTACTTTCATTTTTCAGTAGAACCTACTTTCTTAGGATGTTTTAAAATTTTTGTAGAATTTCTTGGAGGGCATTTCTGAGCTTACTTTATTATCATAATATGTGAAAGGTGCTGATGTTTTTCCCTGCTGCACATCTGTATTTCACTTTGGAGGTGAATATGTGTAGCTCAGGGTTGAACTATGGAGTCCTTGGGGTTCTCTGAGCTTGGTTCTTTTCTTGCAAACGTTTCATTACCCGGCTAGGTAACATCTTCAGTGCTAAAATGGGATGAGGTTTGCTCTCTATTTATCTGCTATGGCCTGCCTTGCCAGTACTGGTAGGGTCTTCTGATTCCTTAATTGCACAACACATGGACAGACTCAGCCACAGTTTTAACTGGGAAACTGTCAGCATTTTAGACCAAGCCAAATCCAAACATGCAAGAGAATTCTTGGAAGCCTGGTATTCAGACAAGGCAGCGATTAACAGGATCTACATACTATTCAAAAGAGACAAAAGACCAGAAGATGGCCTTACCAGCATTCAATCACCAGCAATCATCTCCAGCAATCATCACCCAGATAAGCAAAGGTCACCACCAGGCACACAATCAAGCAGTCAACAGATGCTAATCAATGAACTACCAGAAGAGCAAAACAGAACCCCCACCCCTACCAGTACTGGCAAGGGTGGCCACAGCACATAAATAAAGAGCAAACCTCATCCCATTTTAGCACTGAAGATGTGACCTAGCTGGGTAATGAAACATTTGCAAGAAAAGAACCAAGCTCAGAGAACCCCAAGGACTCCACAGTATTTCACTTTGCTGGCCTACCACTGCTTTCTGGTTAAAAAAAAAAAGCAACAGGAGGAATTTTCTTACAATGTCTGTGTTTGAAACTTAATTGAAGTTTGGAAAGGCAGAGAAGACCCCTAGAGTTGAAAGACAGGCTACCCCCCTCCCAACAGGTCAGACATCTTCTTTAAACCATCTGGATAACTGGTGGTTAAAAAACCTGCCCCCCCCCAAAAAAAAAGAGTTCAATCTTGGTTGGCTCATGAATACTCTGACCTATTCTAGAAGCAGGAAAATCTACATCTTCTTTTGTGTTTTCAGGGGGAAAAAAATCTCCAAGAAAGCATTATTGAACAACCAAAGGTAAATTCCAGAGCTATATCTGATGAGATGTTTCTCAGATGTTGGGTTTCTCTTTATTCCCATTGTTGATACTGCTATTTTTTATTGACATTTACATTTTATTGACATTGACATTTCCTGTGTCTTCCAACTGCTTCCTTTCACTGGTTGTTGTGACTATTGACTACAGTACTGGTTTTTTTGTTAGGGCTATGAAGCTGTGATTTAAAGGCAGTTTGATCAAATCTCTGAACTGAATCAACTTTCCAAATCAAATCAGAAAATCCAGTTAAGCTGAATCAGATCCCTTTGAGGCCTTCATGATTTTAAAGGATAGGAAAACTCTTAATCAATGATCCAAAACAAGCAGATTATTTAAATCAGATCAGAACCATTTGAGATACCTTTAGTTTTAATTTTGTGCTTATTAATCATTGCAGTTTTACTATTTTCATTGTAACTTACTTAGATGTCTCCCTTCCTTCTTTAAGGAAAAACAAACAAGAAAAAAATTAGCTGATCATCCTTAATGACTGAAGCATATTTGTAACGTGTTCCTAGGTTCCTTCTGATTTCAGAAGGATCTGCAAATATATCTTTTATATGCTACGTTAATTGTTTTCCATTCCAAGCTATCCATCTTGTATATTCTGTAGAGGCTGAAGGTGAAAGTCTCCTTCATTCACGCCTTCTGGACTGCCATTTTGCAAATACTAACACTGGGTAAACGCAGCCCTCCAAGATGGTTCTACTGCATAGCTAAGTTAGAAGGAAGCATCAATAGAACAATTATTCCTCAGTTAGACCACCGTGATTAGGACTACTTCGGATTTGCTACAATGCTGAAGGGCATTGTTTTGATACACAATTTTACTCTCTCTCATAATGTGTGGGCATGCATGTGATAGTGCACTCTATCTTATTTACAAAGGGTTAACTTGCTTTGTAAGGAGCACAGCGTTTCTTTCCCCCACCTTATCTCTTTGTTGAATACCTGATTGCCTTCTAAGAGAGCACAGAATTCCCCCACCCCATTTCCTTAAAAGCAATTAGCCAGATGCCTGAAGCCATAAATTAGATCGGTACCAGGGAGAGAAGTTGCAATGAGAGAGGCCCTAAATTCCAAAGAAGTTAGGTATTTAAACTTAGATTCACCTCTTTAGGCCCACCTTTACTTTTCCCTGGGTCATCCCAAAATTCCCTTGTATGGATATGAGGGGATGTACTATCTGAAATATCTGAATATGCCTATAAAATCTTTGTTGCTTGCTTTGCAAGGTGTGGTTCTGGGCAAGATTCCTTGACCCATCCAGGTGGTTTATTGGCCAATAAAACCTCTGTTAAAAGCCTCATCTCAAGTCTTCTTATTTGGCTTTACTGAAACTTGGGAAATAAAAGGTGCCATACAATGCTAAATTCTATTCAAGGGCATGGGGTGTGTATGGAAAAAAGTTAAGATGGTTCTGTCCATCCCCCTTTCTACATGCATTGCACACCCACACACAACACATCCAAGTGGTGGTGCTTTGATTACACAGGTTTTTTTTCCCTCCTCCCCTGCTGATCACCCTGATTCCATCTTCAGAAATATTTTTCCAGATCACTGTCCGTTATTTGTTTGGAAAAGACATGAAAGCAATGCTCCAAACTTAATGATGAATTTTACTGCTCCAATAAACACACACACACACACACACACACACACACACACACACAGAGTCATTCTGTAAGGAAATTGGCTATTTAGTGCAAAGGGCCACTTCTAAATAATTCTGAAACCTGAATTTATGAATATTTTGCACTCAATATTTTACCACAAGGATTCAAAAAATATGTGTGCTTGGCTGATTCATTGCAACACATTATTTATACTGTATTATGAATATTTAGTGTAAAGCATTCATGTCTAAGTTGCACTATATGTTAAAGATAAGGGTGTGTGTGTGTGTGTACTTATGCACACACATACACACAAATACACATATGCCTAGCTGTGGTGCCAGGTTTATTTCTACTCACTGAAACAACGACCTGCTATAATGGAATATTAGGACAGAATGACAAACTCAGGATTCCTCATTTAAGTTGGAACCTTGCTTGAGGAAAGGATGCTTGGTAGAATTTATTATCTCTACATTCAAAGAGAACCAATCTCAATAACTGGATTAAAATGCAGATTGGAATGGGCTTCTCTTTGGGATTTCACCCCAAATTCTCCAGAGCAGAGTACACTGCTGAATAAAATATGCTTAGTAATATGCAGTTTGAAGGTTACAGATACATATTACTTAAGATGTAGTATTTTATGTTTGCATTATTTATAATAATTAAGTTTTGTATATTTAAATATGTGTTCAGATCAGTTTTTCTGCATTTTGTAAAACACCGATTAATATTGAGAAAGGTGTGGAACAGATTTATGAGGAAACACGTTCATAGCTGATATAGGCTGATAGAAAAGGGTATCTATGCTTAACTGGAACCGACTGAAATTAATACATCTGCTTACAGTTATAGGAATAGTTTGCTTGATGAATTTCAACCCTTATATTCATTCATTCATTCATTCATTCATTCATTCATTCATTCATTCATTCATCACATTTATATAGCCGTCCATCTCACAAATGCGACTCTGGGTGGCTTACAATAAAAGCAGACCATAAAAGAGAGAAACTTTAAAAATTACTCCAAATAAAAAACATCAAATTTTAATATTATTGAAAAAGAAAATATTTTAAATAAGTTCTGGGGTAATCATTATCATAATCAACATCATGATCATCATCTTGTCCCAAGCTAAGTCTCATTAAAATCAAATAATTTGTGCACTGACACTGTACATTTCAAATAAATTAGGCTGCATCATATGGCAAGGGTGGAAAGGAGAGTGAAGATAGCATGAGAAAAATTTGTAGTTTCTCAGATTTGAAGCATTACTTCATTCTGGAAAATCACATTTCTTTGATCTGCCACACTGAAGACACAGAGTTTGGTGCCCTGATCTGATCTGGTAAATCTGAATAGCCTAAATGGAACAATTTGATTCTGTTTACCAAATCTCTTTAATAAAAAAGTTATTCTGCTCACATGCATAAAGTTTCTGCATACATGCTCGAAAGACACTAGAATGTGCTGCTTCATAATTTGTTTCAAGGATGGTTCAGTCAAAGTACCGTTGAATTAAATCAACCTAGGGAAATTCTGCACAACCTGGCAAACATCTTTCAACAGTGAGACCAATAAGATTCTGGTCCATATGTTGCTGGCAGTCTTCAAGAATCTAGATCAGTGTTGTCCAAACTTGGCCAGTTTAAGATGAGTGGACTTCAACTCCCAGAATTCCCCAGCCAGCATGGCTGGCTGGGGAATTCTGGGAGTTGAAGTCCACTCATCTTAAACTGGCCAAGTTTGGACAACACTGATCTAGAGAGTTGTCTGCTAGTAACGCTTCCATCAGTTGCCCTCCTTCACCTTTCTTCATCTGATTATATACATTTTAATTCTTGTTGTATATATATTATGATCCACTGAGAATCTTTTGATTGCAGTGGGGTAGACGTCTGCTGAATAAACAAACTCTAATTATGGAAGCCTGAGCGAACAAGACATTTAGGAGTAAAATCAAGGGTGGGCAGAATGTGAATTCTTCTCCAAAAACCAAGTTTAAGCCTGCCATTACATTTTCCCATTGCACTACCTCACGTATTTGGTGTCTGTCCACTGTCATGATTTTTATAGTCCATTTTCACAACTGGAAGTTGCCTGGTTGCCAGAATAACACAGCTCTGCACACAGCATACAGAAGCATCTCCAAGTTGCCTAAGCAACTAGGCAACGTTTTGCTCTATCATTGTGCTCTGAAGGGGGGGAAGGGAAGTACAACGATGATGCCAGAAATGGCCACCCAAATAAAATTATGTAAATTGGAGGGGAGGGCACAACGCAATGCACAGACATCAAGTCCCTGAAAATATTGGCAAATGTAGAGTACAACCTCCCATTCTGAGAAGCCTGACAAATTATGCTGCCAATGGAACAGTTGTTCCAGACTGTACAGAGTCAGAAGTTACTAATTTATAATGAATAAAAACAGAGAACATCTGTTCTGCGTGAATGTCCTGATTCTGAAATGGCTACAGTTTCACCCTTTGATAAAGGCATTTGAAAATGTGTTCTCATCCTGATACCTTCCAGATGTATTGGAACTGCAACTGCAACTCGCAATATTCCATGCATGGCCCATAAGAAATTTGGAAACTGTAGTCCAAAGGGACCAGGATCATGAAGTTGACTATCTACTGTAATAAATTTTGATTAACGGTTGTGATCTTGTCAACTTATCTGCAATAAGTGCAACACAGTAAAAGCCTTAGAGAGCGCTATGGAAATGGGTGCCCTATGGGCAGTATAAAAATACTGACAAACACTGGGAAGAGTCACAAAAACAACACAAGGGGGATTCTATACTATCTAGAATCACATACCCATTAATCAGGATATTGCATCCATTCATTTGAAATGGGTATTTACTAATTTAAAGGCCCCCAAGTATGCAAGATAAAACTCAGCACTGCTATTTTTCATGGATGCTGAACGGTTTAAAATATTCATTTGGTTTGAATACCAAATAAACTCTACTGAAGAATTGCATGTCAGGAGGGGGGAATCAACAGCTACTTTTCCTAAGCTGTCCTGAGGTTAAAACATAACCAAATTGCTCTAAAAGAGAAATCACACTTCTCTGATTTTCCTGTCAGTCTCTGAGATAATTACAAATATTCCTGTCCTATTGAAAGACCAGGCTGTGTTGTCTTGCCATAAGAAGGAAGGAAGGAAGAAAGGAAGGAAGGAAGGAAGGAAGGAAGGAAGGAAGGAAGGAAGGAAGGAAGGAAGGAAGGAAGGAAGGAAGGAAGGAAGGAAGGAAGGAGGGAGCCAGCTATGTCTAGTGGCACATGCAGCATTTTTACCATTCTGATAGTATGTGACATCATACTCTTCCAAAGGATGTTGGAAGTTATTCTTCTGTCCCCTCCAGAAACAATATTAAAGTGTTAAACTCCTTTAACCCACACCATGCTTGTCACTGTTGTTGATCATGAAGAATAACCTGAGGCAGGAAAAGAAGTAATCCTTCTGTCTACAGCAGAGCTGTAAAATGCTTTCTTTTCATCAAACCCTACTGTAAGGCTTCTTGTTGAAATGTGGGAAATCCAAATCAAAGTCCAGAACTGGATGACCCTTAAGCAAGACAGCCTGGCTTGGCTTGGATTTGGCACAAAATGTGTCCTGCTCACATATGTGGCTAAAGAGAATGGGATTATTCTTCCTCAATATGTGTATAAAAGTGACCAAACTTGACTTAGTGTATTGAACAGGTATTGTCGAAAGAGATTGGCAGAAACTCTTCAAGATTCTATCCAAGAATCTTTTCTAGCTCTTTCTGAAGATGCCATGGATTGAACCTGTTACCTTCAAATGACACGTCCCATAAAGTTGCATAATGGCAGAATATGTCAACCATGTATAACTACATATAACCGCTTTAAACAATAACCCCTGTATCAGCACAGTAATGCTAATATATTGCCACTAGTATATAATGTCAAACTTATACAAAGGTACAATGACATATAGTTTTGTTCTAGTATTTGTGTGAATGGACATGCATGAAAAATGGAGTATGTGAAACCCACTCAAAACAGGCCAAAAAGGTAGAGACTTCTGTTCAGGAAGATTTCAACCTATGCAGCATGTGGAAAATGAAGAGTTTGATAAAGACAACAAGTTATGGTTCCCAGGTAGTTGCCAGGTAACTGGATGAGGCAATGCCATTTCTGGTGGAAAAGTACCAGAAGAAGTGAGAAAACCAAGGTGGGACTAGTCAAATGTTGATGTATTGCTCAAACATTGTAGGAAGGTATAAAAGTGGAAGGGTCCTGTGGTTTTCGGGAGTCATCTCATAGGATTAAGTAGTGCATGGTTAGCATCCTACCTCAATTCTTCTGGACCCTCAAACCTAGCCCGGCCATATAGAGTTCAGAAAATAGAAGTTGGTGAGCCTGCAAATTTTAAATATGATTTTAAAGTTTCAATTATCAAAATGCAAAAGATGCCAAGACCAAAACCATATATATTTCTAATACTCTTCTGTGTTTAAAAATCATGAGAAATGAGTAGGTTTATCCAACACTTCAAATGGGTCTTTTTTGCAGATTTCCTAGGTTAATCCTCTTCTTAATTAATCAATGAATTCAAGTGCATCATTCACCAATTGCTAATGCCACTTAGAACTCTCTCTCTCTCTCTGCAACATTTAGAAATGCCTTTTAAAAGTCTGCACATGTGCACATAGGAGGAGGAAAGGGGAATCAATATTTTTATCACACTTTAACAGTCGTATTGTGAGGGAAATGAGTAATTAAGGGATGCTATGAAGTTAGTAGCTAATCAGCATTAAGTAGCTTGATTGAGTTAATCAAATTCCCTATTTTATTTCTTAGTACTGGAAATTGCTTAAATACAATACTTTAATGGATTGTGTCCATTGATACTTTTATAGACCACGCTGATACCCCTCCTCTTCTATATAGTGCCTAATAAAATTGGCATTTTAGATCAACTCTTCAAATTGCAACTTTGCATTTGGTCTTCTGATTCACACATCCCTTGTCAATCGTAGAGACCAGCTTGAAAATAGAACTCCAGCAGAATGGATTGAGAGTTATGATATCCTGACATCCAGATTTATTCCACAAAATCCTTAGCCCAGGAAACATCAAAGAACTCAAGCAACACCAAGATTCATGGCACTGAATATCATTTTGGAAAGAGGGAAAAGTTAAATTAAGCTGATAAGGTTTCTGTTGGCTTAAAATAAGGGTGGTAACCTTGCACCTGAGAGCCAGTTTGGTGTAGTGGTGAAGGCACCAGGCTAGAAACTGGGAGGCTGTGAGTTCTAGTCCTGCCTTAGGCACAAAGCCAGCTGGGTGACCTTGGGCCAGTCCCTCCTTCTCAACCCTAGGAAGGAGACAATGGTAAGCCACTTCCACAAAACTTTGCCAAGAAAACTGCAGGAACTAGCCCAGGCAGTAAACAGGAGTCAACACTGACTCAAAGCCATCATCACCACCACCACCAATAACAAACACCCTGAACCTATGATCACCCACTAAGATTTTGTACAAGCTTCTAGTATTTCCATGTGCCAAATAAATTTAGTGTTGGAGTTTTTTTAAACCAAAATCTAGGAACACCACTTCTGCTGAATTCCAGTTGCAAATCTCAAAAGAGACAGGTGTGGCTAAGGTGCTGGACTACTATAGAAACTGGGAGACCATGAGTTCTAGTCTCCCCTTAAGGATGGGTGCTGGCTGGGTGAACCACTGTCTCTCAGCCCAACCCGCCTCACAGGACTGTTGATGCTGTGGGGAAAATAGGAGGAGACAGCATTATGTATGCCACCCTGAGTTCTACAAAATAAAGGCAGGATACAAACCAAATTAACAATAATAATTTCTTGCAAATATTCTCCAGGTATAGGCTAGGGAGAGGGAAAACCTTGATACAAGAACAATATTCAGGATGGTATGTAACTAAATCTTTTTAATAAATTTATTTCCTTAAACTATAGAAATACTTTGGAACTGATCTGTTGACGTTTAAATTGCTGTCCAACTTCATGACAGATTGGATTGAGTCTGTTCATTTGCTTTTAAATATATATGCAAAATTGGTTTGGAACATTTATCTCCAATTTTAAGAAGTGGAATTGGGGCAATGGAAACCAAAGTATATGGGAATCACACTGGATTGTTTGCTGAAGGTTTTGTGTCGGAGTCAGAATTGTTTTATGTATTCACATTTTTTTCAGTTATTAAACCTTAATATCTGTCATCGTGTTTTTTCTGGTCTTGCCTGTTTTGGGCCCATGCAGGACCAAGAGGCTACAGATCAAAACTGGAGATAATATGGATGTTGAAGCATCTTAGAAAAAGGTGCATCTGGCTTTCTGAGCAGCATCTTTAATCTGAACAGGCCCAATGAGAGGATAAGGAAATACTCTTCTGTTCCATTTCCCATTTGTTGTTATTGTTGGCCAAATTTGAGTATCAGTAATTAGATACGGTGTATGTGTCAGTCTTCATGACAGATTGACTCACATCCTCCAGATTTTGCTTGATGTTTCTTTTCCTTAGCATTTATTAATTCTGTGTCCTGTTCTCCAGTGTTCCATCTTTCCAAGCATATGGCCCAAAACTCTTCAAGAATTGCATTGTGATGAATTGATTATGCAGAACATAATTGAGTGGCACATTAAATCACTCTGTGACTTTTATCTGGAACAGACAGAATTCTTTATAAGATAGCCTTAAGGGGAACTGCAAGCAATGGAAATGATTATTTCATAAACCTTTTTAAAAATCTTCCTTTTTAAGTGGGCCTTCAGTGACTTGAGATCTACCAGGGAAAGAGGATGACCATCTTATATTTGTTCTTGATTGCTTTTAGTGATGTGACTGTTGACAAGTTAAAATTGCTGTTGAGATTCTTGCACAGCACCCAACGTTGTAAAATTAAGATGATATAAAAATTAAGCTCATTAATAAAGGAAAGCCCTGTCTGTTGTCAAGAAGTTCTAAATGGTGACCAATCATATTTTACTTTTTTTATGTCAGTTTTTTTTGAAGAAAGTGAAACATAACCTTCACTATGTTTAAAGTTTCACTCCAAAGTTGCAAGTATCATTTTCTGGCAGTACATTTTAATGTTTTTTTCAGATAAAGTTTAAATACAATTACATATTACATGTAATTAAAAGTTAAATACAATTACTTATTATACATAAGTTAAATACAATTATATATTTCCAGAATTAAGGGGAAAAAAGAGCAATATTGACTTTCATCACAACTGTCTTGCCATCTAAATTATGGAGTCCTTGGGGTTCTCTGAGCTTGGCTGTTTTCTTGCAAACATTTTGTTACCTGGCTAGGTAACATCTTCAGCACTAGAATGTTACTAGATATTACCTAGCCAGGTAATGAAAAGTTTGCAAGAAAACAGCCAAGCTCAGAGAACTCCAAGGACTCCACAGTTCAACTCTGAGCTACACATATTCTCTTCTATTGGCAGCTAAATTATCTAATAATTTATTGGGGAAGGATGGTATAAGGAATGAAATTGATGAGACAGCACCCAGCAGCTCCCAGACTAGAAAGACCTGTTATGTTAACATGACCAAGAGAATGGCCAAGTATCAGATGACTTGGAAAAACAGGAGGAAAAAGACTGGAATTTACTCCTTTCAACACAACTATCTATAAAGGCTTTAACTTCTGTGGCCTGTAGTGGACAAATCTTTGTTCCTGTCTGCAGTAAAGAGGTTATCTAATCTAGTCAAATTATGAATAAGTGATTAAGTGTCTGGAGCCTAGTGTG
Organism: Python bivittatus; assembly: GCF_059951505.1. Classification (NCBI taxonomy): domain Eukaryota; kingdom Metazoa; phylum Chordata; class Lepidosauria; order Squamata; family Pythonidae; genus Python; species Python bivittatus. The sequence goes on from NW_028277110.1 coordinate 1,133,783, forward strand.
AAGCCTGTCAGACAATACAGGAAAAGAGTAATGTTAATGCTCTTTTTAGATTTTTTTAGAGTTTCACAAAACTAAGATCAGGAAGAGTCTGGCAGCATCTTTTCTGACTAACAAAATCTGCAGCTGCAGATGAAGTGGCTTGCTGCTCACAAAAGCTTATGCCTTTTAATAAAATGTATTAGTCCAAAAAGCCATTGACTTTTGGCTGCCATAGATTAATGCAACTCTTCTGCAACGTCTACAGAACTAGGATTCAAGTCTAATTAGAATATGAATATGGGGTGGTGGTGGTGAATCTGTGCAGGTGTTTCAGGTACAGCAAATAACTGTAATCCCCTAGAGCAGTGTTGTCCAAACTTGGCCACTTTAAGATGAGTGGACTTCAACTCCCAGAATTCCCCAGCCAGCATGGCTGGCTGGGGAATTCTGGGAATTGGAGTCCACTCATCTTAAAGTGGCCAAGTTTGGACAACACTGGCCTAGAGAAAACACCCTCATGCATATCAAGCACACTTTAATGAGACAAATTTCATACAGTCTCATTTATATAGCAGCTAATATATAGAATTTATTTCAGCTGAAATCAATACATAAAATTTATCCCTCAATCATACACACTCCTCCTTATTCTAGGGAATAAAATTAACTCAGAGGAATTAAAGCATTGGACTAAATTATCAGCTTCAGTTGAGTAACCCAGAGAATAGGTTAAATACCCACAAGAAAAGAGAGGTACATTTGGAGAGGTAACTTCACCTGTTAGTTAAATATAATGAATTAATCAGTTAATCATTAGATCAAGAGTCAGTCAATACTGAGTCACCAACTCACCTGCTTCTTCTATGAGCCAGTAGTTCCAGACATATAACTCATCAATAAAGTGTGAGCATTCATTGGAACAAATTGATTTTTTAGTGTAGTCAAATCCTAGCACTAAAAATACTCTACAAGATCTAAAAAGTCCAGACAGTAATACAGTACAGAATAAAACTGACAGGAACATAATGACAATACAGGTAGCCCTTGACTTTCGACCACAATAGGGACCAGAAAATTCATCATTAAGTAGTGCAGTCATTAAGCGAGGTGTTATATGACTGCACCTGATTTTATGACTTTTTTGCAGCAGTCATTAAGTGAATCACTGTGGTTGTTAAGTGAATCACACATTGTTAAGTGAATCACATGGTTCCCCATTGATTTTGCTTATCAGAAGCCAGCTGGGAAGGTGGCAATGGCGATCACATGACCCTGGGATACTGCAACTGCCATAAATACATGCCAGTTGCAAGCACCTGAATTTTGATCATGTAACTGTGGGGATGCTGTGACAGTCATAAGTGCGAGGACTAGTCGTAAGTCACTTTTTTCAGCACTGTTGTAACTTCAAATGGTCACTAAACAAATGGTTATAAGCCAAGGACTACCCATAGGAGATTTCCATACTATAAATAGAGAAATATGTTGCTACATTCTATAAGTATTAATACTGATCTGATGTTGATCTGTTCTTCTAGATGTATGAAAACAGGCTTCTACATTTTGCTTCCGAGATCTGATGGACTGACTTTCTCTGCTTTAACAATATTAACATTACTAGTTCTACTTCAACTACTTGTACTTCAATAGTTGAAGTACAACAGTTGTACTTCAGTGTTTCTTCTACATGGCTATTTTTTTAACTGAATGATCTCTACTTGAAATTCTATAATAGTTTAAGAGTAGCTGGAAAAAGCAGTAAGCAAATCTGAGAAATCTGGGGCATTTATTCCCTTCAACTCCACACACTAAAGCTCTATACACCTTGGAACAAATAGACTTTCTTTTTTTTTAAAAAGATGAGGGGGCCTCTATACAGTTTAAATGCTAAATGTGTCTGACTTAATTCCAGATGATATACTCACTAGTTAGCTTTTATTGACTGTTGAATTTATTTGTCCAAACTGATCCCCTAACTTCAGCTCTATTCCCATGTGAATCTTTATTTGAAGGTTAATAGTCTGGAGACTTACATTTCAATATCCAACATTTCATTAATCACGTTAAGCACTTGTTTTAAACATAATCAGTAATTTTCACTTACATACTCTCCTATCACAAGCATCATCATATTCAACTCTCTCTCTAAAAACTGAGTTTAGCACACCTTTTACACATTTTCTATTTGGAATCAACATATGGCAAAAATGGAAATCATTTTTCTTTGAAATTATATGCAAAATAGCCTTGAATGAGATAGGCATTTTGTACCTTATTAGCAATTCCAATACTTTGACAAACCAATCTTTACTAGGAGACACCCAGGGGAGACAGAGTTCAGTCATGAAATTAAATTTGGCTGCTGATAGCAGAAGTCTTACACAGTTACGTGTATTTTGAATAAATGTTCAAAATACCCATGCAGACATATAGCCATATAATATAACCATAACAGGCATAAATAGCCCAACTACAGAGACCTAGGTATACGGACAGTAGGCAAAATGATCTCTGAATCTATTTCCAATTCCAGTAAAGCTAGGGAATAGTTTCACGTGATACACTTATAATTAACAGACAATGGCTTTTTTAACTAACACAATTTTTTATACTCACCCAACATGCTTGATCAAAATGTGGCTGGCCAGCTTGTGGGTCCATGTGTCATTACATGTTTAGCCATACTTCGCCATATTTACTAACTTACTCAAACTTTCTGGATTCTTACAACATACTCACCCATAAACTAACCACTTGAATTTGCACACATAAGGCTAAAATGTACTGCAGAAATCCAGCCAATGTCTTGAGAAGGAGCTAAGATGGCAATGAGGTAGCACCTACCATTAATATCTCCCTCTAAAAGTTAATTTTTATCCTTTCTATCTTTTATCTTATTCAGTTTTATTAATTCGTTCCTACTTATTCTATCTCTACTTTTATACCTGCCTTGGTATTAACTTGTCAGATTTTTATTTTTTATTTTATTCCTTATTTTCATTCTACTCCTACTTCTCCCTTCCTGGAGAGTCCAGGCTGATATCTCAGGTAGCATGATGGATAGGCAGCATTGTTTTTATTTTTAATTGTACAATTTTTTAATCTCTGCCATGATCACCCATCTTCTGTTCCCAAGAGGACATAACAGCAAGAAAAAGGACATGGCTGGCTTGGGAATTCTGGAAGTTGAAGTCCACACATCTTAAAGTTGTCAAGGTTGAGAAACACTGGTTTAATGGATTGAGGTCCCTAGTTTTCCTTACACAAGAACTTTTTAAAAAATGTGTTCTGATATGAAATTTGTTCAATAATTATCTGCTGACAAGTTAGTTACATATTGATCTTACTATTGACCAGTATAAATCCTAACTGAATTATTATTAGCAGTTTTTAAACTGTAATTCCAATTTTTATTTTTAAAATTCACTGGCATGTTTTCAGATGTTCTCTGAGGATCCTATACATACCTACAGGGGAATATATGTCATTGAGTTAAATGGGAATGCCTTTTAGGTAGATCTATTATCAGATTGGGATGTGAGTTAAGGATTTCAGGCCTGATCTATTCTGGATCTCCCTTTTTTGGCTGCATATATTTCTTTATTCTTAATCTTTTTCTACCAAAAATGACAAGAAAAGAACAGATGAATTTTCTATGATCTGCCGCACAGTCCACTGTGAAAACATTGCTAATATTCCAAAAACTGAACCTATGCCTTATAAAAAGTGATATTTATGGCTGTAGTCCTATCCCACTTCTTAAGAATAACCCTTGCTGAATTAAATGGAACATAACCTTTTGTAGAAATTTCTAGGACTATACTGCTGAAAGACTTAAAATGTCCTAATTTATTATGAGGATGCATTCAGTGCTAATGTATACATTGTATAGACACAAACAACTTTCCACACTTCAGTCTTTAATTCTTACAGCTGTAGTTTGCATAATACCCCATAGCCAAAATAAAATCTCCCAAGTTGCTCACTAAGACTATTCCAATAATTCATTTTTGTAATGGTGTTTTTTTTCTCTACAAGTTGTTTAAAGTAATGTTTTCAATAAATGCACACAACATTTACATATCTACAAATTCTCTTTCTCTCTCTCTCTGTATATGCTTTATCTATCTTTGAGTTTATCATTGTAGAAAAAAAAATTAAAAATGCATTTTCTATGGATGCACAGAGAGCAAAGAATTACTCTGAAACCTCTCCTCTCCTCTCCTCTCCTCTCCTCTCCTCTCCTCTCCTCTCCTCTCCTCTCCTCTCCTCTCCTCTCCTCTCCTCTTCTCTTCTCTTCTCTTCTCTTCTCTTCTCTTCTCTTCTCTTCTCTTCCCTTCCCTTCCCTTCCCTTCCCTTCCCTTCCCTTCCCTTCCCTTCCCTTCCCTTTTACAAGAGAGTTGGATGAAATGTGAAATTATTTGCCTTTTTTAAGGGCTTAGCAATTAGCAGAAGCTCAAAAACATAATTTCAGAGGAGAGCCAATTAGCCCATTTTAAGGTACCTGAAAAGAGAAGCCTAAACAAAAAGCTTATTTTCATATAACATTTAATATTTAAATAAAATGTTAAGCAACTCTGCCTTTATGCTTCACATAAAGTCCTGTTAACACTTGAATTCTTCATGGACTAACCGTTTTATTGATTTAGTTCCTAAACTCCTATGCTTTTTAAAGCTTACTTCCTTTGACATTACTATATGGCAGTGTTCATTCAATGTTATTTGCATTTTAATTAGAAAAATTGTATAATTCTTTTTACTAGAGGATGCATTAAAGCAGACATAGACACAATAAAGGATGTTTCTTATGAAAAGGCAGAAGATTTGCATAGGAAAAGTATCTTAATTTCTTTCCTTTCTGGATTAAAGTAAGATATTAAGTTTTTAATTTGTTGCGTTACAGCAAGAAGTCCAATTGCCTAAGGCTCTCAAATGCAAATTCTGTTGGGAGCACTGGGCAATTCTTTGTATAAGTTACCTTTTTAAAAAGTGCTGCAGGAAGCCTCAATGGGGAAATCTTTACATTTAGTATTGATGCCTGTGTTGGAAATAAGGACATAAATGAAAACCTGTATGGATTTCTGTGGGAATGCATTCATAAGATCTGCCCAATCGACTCATCTCAAATATTGCTCTTTCTCTAGCCCCACCCCAAAAAGAAGCCACACGGTTTGAAAGACATACGTTTTTTTATGTTAAAAAAGTGACATCAGGGCAATCTACATTTGTATAAAATCACCTAGGGAATTCATATTTTTTATATTAGTGGAAATTGTGTAGAAAACATCCATAGGTAGGGAAAGTTGGAAGTGAAAACAAATGCAGATTTTTAGACAAACTTTTTAAAACTATTTTAATTTTATTTTTAAAATGCTTAAAAATCCATATCAATTTGCATTCCCATGTTTCCAAAATTACTTTTCCCCTAATGTACAAAGTTGGCAACAGAGCAGAAAACTGCCTTACTAACATACAAAGTAAATGGAATAGATTTTTCCTAGGCCACCCATCTTTGGTTGGGAAGGAATGTATTCAAGTAGCATACCTTGACTTCACATGCAAAAAAATATTTCATGTGAGTACCTCCAGAGCTAAGATTCCAGATGGTTGTTCCAGACAGTGTAGTTGTCCTGAACTAAATGGATCAACAGTCTTATTCTATATAAGAGAGTGTTCCAGATTCTTCCCCACTCTCATATATACACTGAGCTTCATGAATAAGAGAGCTGCGTCTTTTCCTAATTTACTTTGGTTTTCTGCTGACAAAGAATTTTAGGAGCTTTCAGCTTGATGACCACTTTCTCTTCATTGTCAATGTTGGGCAATGAAGAATTTGAAGATTCACTTCATTAATGAGACTGTCAAAGCAGCACTGAAACTCAACATTAAAAAAATTAAGATCATGGCATCTGGACCCATCAATTCCTGGCAAATAGAAGGGGTAGAAATGGAAGCAGTAACAGACTTCATTTATTTGGGCTCCAAGATCACCGCAGACGGAGACTACAGCCATGAAATTAAAAGACGCTTGCTCCTTGGGAGGAAAGCTATGGCAAACCTAGATAGCATATTAAAAAGCAGAGACGTCACCTTGCCGACAAAGATCCGCATAGTCAAAGCTATGGTTTTTCCAGTAGTAATGTATGGCTGTGAGAGCTGGACCATAAAGAAGGCTGAGCGCCGAAGAATTGATGCCTTTGAACTGTGGTGCTGGAGAAGACTCTTGAGAGTCCCCTGGACTGCTAGGAAGTCAAACCAGTCAGTCCTAAAGGAGATCAACCCTGATTGCTCATTGGAAGGATTGATAATGAAGCTCAAGCTCAGATACTTTGGTCACCTAATGCAAAGAGAGAACTCTTTGGAGAAGACCCTGATGCTGGGAAAAATGAAGGCAAAAGGAGAAGAGGACGGCAGAGGATGAGACGGTTAGATAGCATCACTGAAGCCATGAGCATGAAACTGAGCAAACTCAGGGAGGCAGTGAAGGACAGGAAGGCCTGGTGCAATATGGTTCATGGGGTCACGAAGAGTCGGACATGAGTTAACAACTGAATAACAACAACAGCAACAAAGCAGCACAGATTTTTGTCCGGTTTGCGTGGATCCCCCTCCCTGGAAAAAGATGAGTTGCTTTAATAAGAGTATAGAAGTGAAGTGTGTTTGCAAGGGTTGAAGGACTCATTTCAAATCATTTTCTAGCCATATACAGCCCTGATAACTATATATTGTAAAGCTGTTTGCTCCATTTTCAGTATAATATGGGGCAAGGACTTTGGCCTCTGTTTTTGCTTTTCTCTTCAGATGTGCCATTAGACATGAATGTCTGGAATTTTCTTTCCCAACCCTTCATCTACTTTCTTTTCTTCTCTCTGAGCATGCAAGCAAAGCAATTGAGATGAAAGGGTTCTTATTTCCCAAGCAAGGAAGGAATAAGGCGAAATGTAGAAAGCCTGATTTTTCTGTCACTCACCCTTCGAGAACCAAATCCCATGGTGTGAAGCAAGCGATGAAAATGAGGATTAAGGGTCTTGTTGATATCTCAGGTCTATCCATCCCCAAATGGACTGGCAATGAGGTCTGGGATAATGGTGCAGAGGCAGTGATTGTTTTGTTGTTTCTATAAAATTTGTGTCTTTATTTCCCAGAAGATAGCTCAGATATGTTTACTGAAGGAAGATAGAAACAAAGCAACATTCACAATTGTAAGCCATCAGAGGGTACTGTGCAGACAGAGTGGGCATTTGGTGTGGGTAATCTTCCAACAGGGTTCACATTAACTTCCTTGTTCGTTTGTTTGTTTCTGTTGCTAGGGAACCTCAATCAGAAAGCATGTGCATTGGAAAAAAATCTTGTCCACCCTACATACCAAACCTAGTGGAGTCTTTTCATCATTCAGTGGCTATTTTTGACTTGTGTCAATGCAGTGGGGGGACAGTTAAGTGGATTGCAAGTTGTTTGCACTCTGTAAAAATGTCAAAAGCAGCAAACAAGCAAGCAAATAAAAACTCCTTTTCACCTTTCTGTTTCTGTTATTTTTTTCTAAGGAAAAAGTGAACTGGGAACATGCTTATTCTTCCCTCTTCCTTCCCTCCACCTTCTTAAATGAGAGATACTTTGAAATACTTAGAGCGCGATATTTCATATTATACAAAGTCTAGGACATTACGTATGGTGCAAATTTGGATCCAGCTGGTAAATTGAGATGTGTTTTAGAAGGAAAGCTCCTAATGGGCAAGTTAATGTTTTTCTTCTATTGTTTTTTCTTTAAGAAGATGGATTTGTGTGTGAGGGAGAGCATACTACTACTGCTCCTGCTTTTTTGGTGCCCTGTAGATTTTTTTTTTTAGAAGTCCTATCTTCCTCTGAGAAAACTGCAGAAATGCTCCCTCGCCAGTTGCCTTTCCATCTTCATAAAATGCAGCTTCGGTAATGGATGGGTTCTATTTGTGAATTCGAAATATCTTTGGAATTTGCAAAGAGGAGTTATCTACTACTACAAATTCCAGCTCAAGATTGAAAGCCTTCTCCTTCTGACTTTCATCCCTCAACCCCAATTTAATACTCCACAAAAAATTTGTACTATAATTTCCAGTATACTTAGTTAATGACTACAGCTAAAAATCATAGGAATGGAAGTCTGAACTTGTTTGGGGAAGGTTTTTATAAATACAGACCATTCTTTCTCTAAGAGGTTCTAAGAAGAACCATTTTGTGATCCATCTCTTCCTAATGTCCTTCTTTTCCTTTCTGTCTCAAGCAGGCAACAATAATTAACACTAAAAACATCTAATTTCCCTAAAGCATTGAAGTTTTGGAGCATGTTAGCCAAGGTAGGAAAGTACCCTATATCTTTAGAGTAATACATTCACTTAGTTTTACTTCATTTTATTTATTTCCTTCTACTTCAGTGAGGAACTTTAGTGACATGAGCATCACCAATTATTCTGTATGTTGTCACCATAAGGTCAAAAATATCAAGAACACATGCACACATAAACACAGAGGTTATATATGCTGCTTTCCACCAAAACTCCTGCAGGGCTTCAGTTTTCATTGGAATAAGCCACTGGATTGCAACAAATCAAAACACATTTTTCATTAAATATCAGAGGATTTAAGCCAAGATTGAGCCGAAAAAATCACATGGATTTCAAAGATAAAAGGAGGATAATGAAAACAATAATTTGCTGGAAAGTATTTTGTTTCTTGGAAATAGTGAGGTATAGTAAATTGCTTTCCTTTTAGAGACCAACATTCTAGATGTTTGGGAATATTTTCAAAAAGGAACTTGCATCAGCAGACATTTGGGCTACTTTCTCTCTTTTTGAGGCCTAAAGTTCCTGTAATAACTAGATTACCAGTCCATCTTCCTAATCCTTCTTTGCAGAAAGCTTTCCCCTTATGATTAGCACAAACTGTTTATCAGTATAATGAACATCATTTGCCTTTGTTTTATAGCCAAATCACTATGAATGTCAAGATGTTAAAAAACATAGTAATAGTAAAATTCATCCTTGTAGTGATTTATTCAGGTGCAGTTGATGCTTGGTGACTAGGAACCATTGGCTTTTAAGTCCAACGCTAACTGAAAACCTACCCACTCTTGCATTCACTACTGGGGTTGTATGGAAAAGAGAAGATTAACCAGGAACTGAGTTTCTGGAGCTTAAAAATTAATTTGTACAGTTCTGTGAGGACTTGTCCTACAAAGGTTGGATGAAGATATATATTTTGACTGAACACTAACGGTAATGGAGAACATATTACCTCCCTGACAGTTTTTTGCATGGCCTATTCAGTCTGTGAAGATGGTTCAAGGAATCCAGTCTGCTCAGAAATCACAAGGTGAATATTTTTATTATATTTATTATGCCTATTCAAGTGTTTATAGACCCATCAGGATAGATAACTGCCTGGTTCAGACAAACACCCTTCCTAAAAGATTTTGAAGCACTTTTATGCCATGTACCAGATTTCTGCCCCAAGCAAAGGCACCATATGCCTGCTTGATTCCTTGAAGTTATTCACAAAACTTTAGACTTGGCAGAATCAAACCAACCCCTACTCATTGCTGAAACTTAATTATTGCCATTGACAAACTTTCAGCAGCACACAAAAACATTGTCACAGCCTTGAGAACATACAGAAATGGATTCCTATACTTAAATGATTTAATTAGTTCAATGACATTCCATGTATGTATCTGGGAAAAGTCTATTTGATCTAGCTAAATTGTGGATTAAAATTATTTGCTTTTTCCTGCTGGTTTGGTTTCCTTAGTTTGAGCAGATGATTTTGTAAGTAAGTGGAGAGACTCTGTTTTTCAAAAGCTGAACCAATACAGATACTCACAACAAGCACTATGAGCTTTGGGGTATGATGAGGCCAAGTCAGAGCTAAGGCACAGCCTTTGATATAGAGGAACTAGAAATACAAACTTGTCTGTCAGGAGGGATTTATCTCAGCAGTGAGCCTATTAGTTCCAGTGCAGCTAGATATTTAAGTCAAATTGAAATTTCAAAATACAGAAGAGCTCTGTTGTTAGCGTCCTTTAATGTGTTTCCAACAGCCGTACTGGAAGGGAGATATAAGAAAAATCCATATGAAAATCAGCTTTGTTGGTGCAGGATGGGCTCAGTGGATACCATAGCTATTTTTTAATACTTTTTTTTACATATATACAAGGACATTGGCACATGATATATATGCCCATTAATAGTTAAGTTTCCAAGGCACTTAGATTCTCTCTGTCTTTAATATCTTCTGTCAATTAAAGATGATGTAATCTTGTTAAATGTCTCTCAATAGTTATATTGCCTGTAGAATCCATATTGAGAAAACTGCTTAGTATTAATATTTTTACTGTGGCTCATAAATTTAGCAATTTTACTAATTTTGTGTATGCCTACTTTAGTCTTGGTCTGCAATAATAAATTAAAAAGAATATATAGGATCTTAGTTTTATCCCAATTAATTTTAAGTGCCACCCTTGGCCAGTTGTCAGCCACCAAATCAAGCAATTTTCAGCCTACTTAACAAACACGTACTTTCATAGACTTGCTTGTTCACCTTCCCCCCTGAATGAACTAAACAACCAAATGGTTTTCTCCCAAGACCAGTATGAAGTCATTTGTAGTAGGCTGACTTTGTTATACTTGTTTGCTTTTATAGCAGCAGTCATAGCAAATTAGGATATCAGGAGTCTCTAACTTTCAACAAATCCAATATATACTGTACATCTTGGTATAACTAAGATGAAATCCTGTTCATCTGATTTTAAACACTAGCAGCGGCAAAAATCAGTAGGCTTGCTAGCAAACTCTCCTTAGTAGTGGTTTAATTAATTTTAATAACTTAAAAAAAAACTCCAGTAATTTAAAGATATATACTGCTGGTAAACCTGATGTCCTCTTCTGTTATAAATAGGATATCTTTGGGACAAAATAATGCTGCCTCTGGTGGCAACTATACCATATATGGATAAAATTCAGCACGAAGAAAAAGTGAAATTACTAGGTTGAATTGAACAGATGAACTGAATGCAGTTTCAGCAGCAGAATGAACAATGGTAAAAAACCACAGTGAATTATTTGTCTTCAATCTTGCTTACAAATAATTTGATTTATTTTCATATGCATTATGTTTCCCAGATCTTTGCTTTCTTGGGGTTTGGAGGCATGGTGACATGTAGCAGTGCTGACTAGCTTTTAAAGAACCTACTATCTTAGTATCAAGTCCATTAAAAAAAATAAAGTGCTTTATATGTGTTTTAAATGCATGATGCTTCAAAATAAATGGATTTTCCTCAAGTATAAAAATCTCACATTTAGAAACCAAGTCCAGAAGCCATACCTCAGGTACAGAAGCCAATTAATCTACTAGTATTGAAGTGTGTGTGTGTGTGTGTGTGTTATATTCCATTAAACAACTATGAGAGAAATGTTTGGAGCTGAGTCAATTTTAACTCTGACAGCTATAGCCTTACGTTTTGAGGACATATGCTAGAGATGGAAGATGGTACCCATGTACATTATGAAATAAAAGATTGGACACAGTCCAATTAAAACATGGCACTCTGCATTGGGGTCGTCAAAATTTTTAGTGGATTAATCCTGAATTTACTGTGTATATAGGAGTACTTTAAATTAATATACTTGCCAAACGCACACTTTCTGATATTTTGTGATGAAGTTCTCAACTCAAACACACACATAAACACACACATGCATAAACACACACAGATATACTTGCAGAGATTATGGGAAAACACATACGTATTTTCCTGTTAGAAAATTGCTTCAAAATGTGTAAATAGTGGGTGAAGAGTCATTGGAAAACACTGAAGAGTAGAGAAGTTAGGACCTTAGGACTTCTCCTTATGACTATCTACTTAATACTGCTCTCCAAGCTGATGAGGAACAATTATATAGTACTGAGTTTGATTTTTGAGTCAGCTATATATTCTCTCAATTGTCATAAACAATTGATATATCATAAACACAATTAGTATTCTGAGAGATCCTGGGACTTCCAGGGGAGGCATGGTGAACTGAAGACAACTCCGTGAAAGTGGAGCTGACAAACACAGCAAAGACCAAAGAACCAGTGAGTAGACCGGTCCTTTGGAACCTCTCTGGATAAGGAGAGGATGGGATATCACTCACAGGTGCTCTGGACAGCTGCTCCTTGCAAAGAGACTGCAGGACAGTGGTCTTCCACAGGTTTGTGCACCCGGAGGTGAGGGGATTATCCACCTTGTTCGCAACCATGGCAGAGCCTTTTAAAGGTCACTAAGTTTGCAATTAAACTTTCTAATCACTTTCAGAAATTATCTATTAACCATCATAAAGCTATTAGAGACCTTTGGAACTACAAGTTTGAAAAGTCACCAGGTTGAGTTTAGCTTCAACTCTGAACAAAAGGAAAATTAATTACAAGCTTAAGAACTTAAAGAATTTGAAATAAACAGCAAAAAAGATTTTGATCTAAGAAAGTTACAAATGGATTAAGGGTCCAGTTAAATTTGGAATATTGACTTTTACTACAAAAGTTTGGAATTATTATAAAAAATAAATAGCTTCTTGTGGGAACCAGAATTATTTTGGCTATCTTGGTTCATAATAAAGATAAGGGACTTCATGATTTTAGAAACTGGACATTAGAGAGGACTAAAGAATGTAAGTAGAAGGGGAAAAAAAGTACAGGCCTTCTTTTGGTGTCAGTTAGTACTGGGACTTACAAAGTGACACAAAATGTCATAACACTGGTGATGTTAAAGGAGATCTTTGAAGAACAGAGCCAAAGATTAGTAGCTACAATATCAACAGTGTCAGTAGTGATGTCTGCTTCTATGGGCAGATTATATCCAAAAGATGTTAATGAGGGAACAACAGATGTGGAGCAAATTTTATCTGACAAGATGGAGAAAGTACTGAAAGTAGAACTACAAATGACAGGCCAAGAGAATGATTTGGAAAAGGACACTTTATTGAATATACAAAAGAAACTGGCTGAAGTTTTCAAAATTAAAGGGGAAATACAAATGACAAACCAAGAGAATGACCTGGAAAATGTTTTATTATTGGATCTATAAAATAAGCTTGTTAAACCCTTGAAGAAGTCTGTGCTATGGGATAAAGAAGAATTGAAGAGAAATCAAATCCTATAACAATATCTAAATGAACTAAAGATTAAGACTGTTAGAAGTAAAAGGAAGGAATATAAAGTTGCTTTATTTGATCAAGGTTAAAATAAGACTTTTTTTTTTTTTTTTTTACAAAGTTCTTGTAATCCTTTATGGACTTTTTGCTGACACCAGGATTGAAAAGCTAATGTTTCATGGATTTGCTTATAGATAAGGGATGGGATATGGGATGAAAAGGTATCTGTTTGTAAATTTATAGAGGGTGAAGAGTTACTAAATTTGTCTATACTTGTAATGAAGGTTGGAAGTCACTTCTTTATATATTTCTTTTCCTTTTCTTTGTTACATGCTTACTTTTTATTTTTTTCTCACTATTTTTTCTTTAAGTTTAGTTTGTATTAGTTTTTACTACTGTAATTAAAATTCTTAATAAAAAGTATATAAAGAAGTACTCTGAGAGATCCTCATCTCTTCCTCAGCAGCATGCTGAGTGCCATCCAACCTATCGACACTCAATTTATCTTATCTATCCACGTGATTTTCCTTGGTAAAATATAAGAGTGGTTTATCATTACCTTCTCCCACATAGTATGAAATGAAGCTTTTGCTGTTGTCATTAAAGTGATAGTCCACTTCCAGTATCTTCTACTGCAGTATATATTGCTGCTTGCTTTAGCTGGACAGCTGGGTGACCTTCACATTTTGGGTGACCCAGCTGTACACCCTTGGTGTACACTCCTGGCATTTTTGCTCACCCCTCTCACCCCAGCCCTGGTCCTGTGAGGCAACATAGCAAGACCATTAGTTTTCCCCTTATTGTCTCCTGTCAAGGAATCCTACTCATCCTATTAAAATCTGCTTTCAAATACATGTTTGATATTCAGTTTTAGTTTCCCTTAAAATAACTCCAGCATTATATGGTCACTTTCTCCCAATTTTCCTCCTACTTCTACTTCCTCAGCTAAGTCTTTCCTACTGATTAGCACCAAGTGAAGAATAACAGTACCTCTTGTGTTTTCTTCCATCTGCTGAAGTAGAATATCATCAGCAACACAAGTTAGAAATTTCCTATAAGAATCATATTTGGAAGAGTTTGTCTCCCTGCAGATATTGGGGTCATTAAAGTTTCATCACTATGACTTCATGCTTCTGTGAAAAATCTGCAGTTTGCATTTGCTTTTATTATCCACATCCTTGTTAGCAGACACCAACAATGGTATTGCTTGCATTTGTTCCTCTGTTTATTTTAATCCAGATGTTTTCTGTATGTATTGCTCTGTCCCCAGCTCAGCACTGTTGGGTCATGGGTACTTCTGGATTTGGAAGCAAAGACCACACCAGTCTGTATGCTTAATTTATTCCATGGCAGTATGAGAAAAATAACATCATATACTCAACCGTTACATGGGGATATGGATTTCTATGCATTGTGCACCCAAGGGAAAGAGGTGAATGCCACAATCCAACCCCCCTCTCCAATCTTCCAGTGAAAGCACTGTGTCACACCAAAGCAACTGTTACATATTTGCATCCCAACATTTGACTCAGGTCAAATAATAAGTCATAGTTTTTGTAAGATGATGTGTATCTGTGTATCATCACTTGCTCCCATATTTTTTCTTTCTCCTCCCCCCTTTGTTTCTTTTCCTTTTGTAGCACACTTCCAGCACTATAGCCCTGTGAAATCCCTTCATTTGGGTACTTGAGCAGGAATGGATATTTTAAATATACAATGCAAACCTTCTTCCCTTTTACTGTTTTTGTTCCTGTTGAACAAATAGTATCCTTTAATTGCTATATTCCTATTATAAGAGTCATCCCACTGGGTCTCTGCTATAGTTATTAAATCATATTTGCTTTTCTGTACTAGGAGCTCAAGTTCATCTTGTCATTGGTGTATAGTGTATGGACATTAGTGTATGAACAATGAAGTTTGTGAACTTTATAAGACAATGTTCTTTCTGAGTTTTCAGTGAGTGGTTTCAGAAGCCCAATATCTGCGATATTCCCACTTCTTTAGATGAGGTCCTTACTTCAGGAGCTTCATTTCTATTCCCTACAGAATTCAGCTAGATACATCTAATCAAGTTCACTATGCCTTGGCCAAACAAATTTTTACCAGTCCTTTGGGGAGTGCAACCCATCTTATGCCAGCAGTCCATCTTCATAACTCAGACCAAGACACCAGAAACGAAATGCCTCTTCCTGACTCCATCTGCATATCCAGTCTGGTCCTCTTCCATAAGGATTGGAAGGTGGATGAGAACAAACAACATTTATTGTGTGCTTCCAGGATCTTGACTTTTCTAGTTAATTCAGGCAATTCAATATGTTTTCAGCTTGTGGCATGAAGTCATCTTGTTGGGCCATACAAAAGAGAATCCTTGACAAGCAATTAATATGACTATTCCTTCATTGTCTGTGGTTACTATGTGGTTCAGCTGTGGCTTTAGCAATACACGATGTATTCTCTCTTCTTCAAAGATTACGGAGCATCCCTATCTCTTACTCGTAGGCATGAGTGGCTCTAGGGGAGCCAAGGGACAAATGATTTTTTTTGAAATAATAATTTTATTAAAGTTTAAAATACAGAGATAAACAATTAATACAAACTAAGAAAAATATAAAAAGAAGAAAAAGAAAAGGAAAAGAAGAAAGAAAGGGGGGAGGAAAAAGAAAAAATATGGGAGCAAGTGATGATCACAGATACATATCATCTTACAAAAACTGTGACTTATTATTTGACCTGAGTCAAATGTTGGGATGCAAATATGTAACAGTTACTTTGGTGTGACAATGTCAGTATATGCGTGCAGGTGTGTGTATGTGCATGTATGTGGCATCATTTTGGTATAATAGCAGTTTACTGTGAATTCTGCTACTAAGAAAGATAGGACCAATTCAGATCATTGTTGTTTAGGCTTAGAAATATGTCCCCTCTTGGTGCAATAGTGCTAATTCTATAATACTTAATACTGAGGCAGGTTGCAAACACCAACTAAGTGCTGTTGATTTTTGCAAGTAGCTTATGCCTGTCTTCTTTCCCTTAGGTCTACCAAGAGATAAAATTATTTTTATAGTCAGTAGGCATAGGCTTCTTATCTGATGATATTCTTCCAGTGTTTCCCACTGCTAATGGTAATGTCTAATCCATCTGACATTTTCCTAGCAGTACTCCACCGACATCTTCCAAACAAGGAGCTTTGTAGGATGTGTCTGTCTTACTCACCAGTCCCTTTTTTCCTCTAGCTGAGCCATGTTCGTTCAGCATGTGCTCAGTTGATGCAGTCAGGATGATCTTACCTTATTCAACGTCTGTGTCATCAAAATAACATTTTGAGGCTATTGGTATGGAGAGAGTAAATGTATCAATGAAACATAGATGGGGCAGAAGGCACTAGGGAGCCTCAGCGTTGTTACAGCTCAGTCCCTCCTCATTAATCAGAGGTGCATATATGCACACTTTTTTTCTTACCCACTCTCTTTCACACCGTGCAAGATTTTGTCAGTGGATTATAAACAAGGAGCACGCATTCACTGAAGATGAAGGCGATGATAGCGTGACGCCTTAGAAAGAGCAGGCAACTGTTCTTTTTCTTTTTCTTGACAAATCCTCCCCCCTAATCATTTTTGCTTGATAGTTCACCATGAACTGTACGGTGAGCTGCCCCAAAGATTATTTAGTTGACATAGAGGAGAGAAAATCTGCCAGGTTTCTTCCCCATGTTCTATTCATGGTAGAAAAAAATTAAAAAGAATGGAATCATGACTCATTCCTGCATGGTCTGCTGTGCTCCCCTGAAATATTGGAAGCCATTACGTGGTTTATCTTTGGGCTCTATCTTCCCCTGGAATGTAGGGGAAGCTAGTTCAGTTGAGCTATTTGCTATGCAGGCAACTTGAATGGGGTGCTCACCTTTCCTTTTTGCTGCTTTATGCTCCAACATGTGGAGACTAAGTGGGAGGTTAGGTGGACACTCACCCTGTTGCATAGGAGCTGTAAGAGCCCACTTTGGGATTACCATTATTTTAAATAAGTTATGCATTAATATATTAATATTATTATATTATATAAGTTAAAGCTGACCGACCAACCAACCAACCAATAAATAAATAAAAGTTGCAAGCATGATTAAAAAAAAAAGGTACTTCTGGAAATGTGTTAATTCAAATGTCTCTCTGGACTTTGAAGTTCCAGATACCTTGATTGTATTTCCAGACAAGTGCCAAGGAGTTAGGAGCAGGCTTTCTCCTCTTTCCATTTTTTGTGATGCTGATCAAAGAGCAGTTTCCATGTATTCTATTTTCCTTACCAATTTTCTCCACATGCCGAGATAAATTACAGCACATTATGGAATCCTGATGGGATCATACCATTGTACAACAATGCACCATGTGGTTTGCATTTTTTTTTTATGTTAAAATTAACACCAGTGCTAATTACTCAAAGTTAGATTATACAATAAAAGTAAATAAAATTATCCAATTGAAATCATTGTTCTGCTACACAAACAACAGAATCAATCATAATAACTCATACTCAAAAATGGGAGTGTCCAAGATTCTTGAAGTAGTACCAAAAATATTTCAGTTATCATTCACAGAGTATTCTGCAAGTAGAGTGCCACAGCTGAGAGGGTTCTCTCTTGTCACCCTAAAACTATTGCAGTAATGATGCCTGGAAATCCACCCAGGAATTCTCATTTGTTCACTTAAAATGCCCTTGTAGGGTCACCTAGTGTGCAGACCTAATTCCGAGAACCAGATTCCATATTGCCTTGCAATTGGTTTGAGTCAAAGAATTGGCTTAACGTATTCTTCCCCAACCTTGTGCCCTCTAGATTTCAATTCTTATTATTCCTTCCCAGCTAGAAGCTCTCTAAGAATAGATTTTTAAGCCCCTGAATTAGTTCTCCTTCCCTGCAGAGAGGAACAGTAACTGTCCATTCAGGTCCAGCTTTTCCAAAATCACATCAGTTAGAGGCTACTCTTGACCAATTCCAGGGCAGAATATTCTGTTCCCAGAGCATCAGGTCTGGTCCTTTATGCCAAAGTGTTGTCAGGCAATGTTGCTCTATGTGGTGGGTTTGGGGCAGTCTATTCCAAGCTGCTTCCTTTAGATAGTCATAGCTATACCAGATTGGGAATTCTGAGACTTACAGTCTAGGAGAGCGGGTGGGAATCAGGCTAAGAAAGTTTAATGTAGGATAAAAAGCGATCTCTCCTTTTCTCTGCTTTCTAATTGATTTTCTAATTCTGTAATATTCATATAAATATTCATGTTAATAAACAAAATACTCCAAGCTCAGCTAGAGGGCATCTAGAAAGGAACTTAATGCCAAATGAACTCGCAGGAAACAGCAATGCAGAACTATGCACATCTGCTCAGCCTCAAAAATGATTTCCTGAAGGCTAGAAGCTAAGCTTCATGGATATACAAGGATCTGCTTCAGCTCACCATGCTGGCCCAATAAACTAAAGCAAAGTAGCTTTAGTTAACTCACTTGTCTCAAGAGCTAACAAAGAAAAGCAGGCATGTCATATTTGCATTAAAACTCCATCAATTTGACAATTCAGATAAATTCAGGAAATCTATCTAATTCTATTCCAGTGTCCAAACTGATCATCAAATGGTCGGGGGATGAAGAAATTCCAATTTTTAGATCACTTAAGGGGGCAAAAAAATCATTGCATGTAGAAAAGCATCTACATTGTCTGAAACTATCTGAAGGCTTTTGAATTCTATCATTTGATTAAACACTGATGATTTGACTCATACCCATTCTAATAATCTTTGAATCAAATCTCCATATTTGCATGTATGTAATAAATGTAACTTTATTAACCCATTTTTTTATATCATCAGACTGGATGTATTCAGAGAATATTTTGGTGCCCCCGAACAAGCAGGTTTTGAATCAGGATATTTCACCATGGATCAACGTGCAATTCTGCACCATTTAGCTGAAAAACTCCAGCCCTACCAAACGTGCCCTTTATACTGCTTTCATTGATTTAAGGGCAGCTTTTGATCCAATTCTTCATGAGACATTACAGAGGAAATTAATTGCAACATCCATTGATTGTTGCCTTCTCAAGTTGATAATTTTGCTGCATCAAAATACTACAACACAAATCAAATCTTTATTATGGCCATAGACCAGCATAAGGAAGGTGGGGTACAGTCAATTAAAAAGTCTAAAAAATCAGAGTCTAAAAAAATGATGAAAAGCTAGAAGATAAAATATATATATATATATGTATTGAGACAGAAATTATATATAAAAACAAGACTCTAAAAGAAGGGGCAGAAGAATTAGATGGGTGTAGGAGAGCATAAAGGTTAGTATGTGGAAGACTGTATCTATCAAATTACAGAGCATCTGAATATGATGAATGAAGTGCTCATTAAATCTAGTTTATGGCACAGGTGTCTGAGCCTAAACGTGCTCAGGGATGGCTTCCCCGTCTCACTTCTCCAAACACTGTATCAAGAAGATGCCATGCACCTTTATCTTCGCATATTAATCCACGTTTATTCATCAAGGGAGGTTAAAACACAACTGGGCAATCCAAGCATGTTATGCTTCCACGCCCACTCAAGCAAGGCAAATTCCTTACTTTATAACTGCTCATGCTGGCCCAGCCTCATCAAACACTCTCTGAGTCCAAATTGTCCCTTTCCGGAGCTGCTGAAGAAACAATTACTAAGGGGAAGAATCATAAACCTCCAAAAGGCAGAGGGATAGTCAGTCAAACGCCAAACATTAACTCAGCTTCCCCCCACGACGAGCAGCTTCCAGACGTCGCCCACTGAAGAGTTCCTTTACTGCCGGTGAGAGGGAGGATTTATGGCCAGTTCTTAAAGGAGACCTGCTGGATGGAAGCTACCCTTGTTATTCCATACAACAGGTCATCGTCCAACGAATTTTGAGAGTTGCCACACGGAACCTGGCAACACTGTATGTTGTAGCAGGGTCGGTATCTGAAAGCAGCAGGAAGGTGTAGAATTGTCTTGTGCACCCTACGTATTTATGCAATATATAGAGATACAGATTAGAGGCAGTTGTAATGGCAATTTAACCACCACCATCCCTTCCTCACAGGAGTCAAACAGGGCTGTGTCCTTGCCCCCTTACTGTTCAACTTATATACAAATGCCATCATTGCAGCTCTTTCTAAACTGGAATTCCACCCCTCAACACTTGCCCATCATCCTGTTTCAATCCTCTGATACGCAGAGGATGCAGCCATGTTATCTGTGACCCAAGCGGGCTTTTTAGATGCTTAGCTGCTTTAGCAAACTGGAGCTCCAGGGAATACCTTGAACTCCATTACTCCAAAACAAAGATTTTGGTTTTCTCTAGAATATGCCTTAAGTCTCTGTTAAATGGAAACTTAACAAGAGACCAACTGATCAGGTCAAGGATGTCTAGTGCTTAGGTGTTCACTTCCAACCTTCTACTCACTATTAGAGTGAGCTTTCTATTAGAGCTCAAAAATGTGACCTTAATTTATGCTGGTCATCAGGGCAATCATTACGTCCCTGCAGCATATTTTATTATTGCCCTTGTTTTATTCAATGGTTCTTTCAAAAGAAAAAAGAAAAATCAGATGGAGCTGGGAGCTTGGTGGGCACCAAGTAGAGTACTGGGGACAGACCGGGGCTCCGAGTTGCCTATTCCTGCTCTAAGGACACGTTCCAAGACTCTAACCATCCATGTTACCTTTTTTAGTCTCTGCTTTGAATTGCTAATAGTCTAGAGAAATTAATCCATAGCAATTTGTCAATCTATACAGCAACATCAACAGCATCTCTGGGGCAGTTGACAAGGTCAATAAAATACGTCTTTCTTCGGAATGTTAGTTGTATTTCAAATGTTAGCTGTATAAACATTTTCTTGCTTATTCCCGTAAATAAGAAATATGTTTTCTTGTGCCAAAGCATAAATAGTTTTGAAAACCACAGAAGTAAAAGATGCAAATCATGTAATAAAAAAAGGAGTCATTTCATATTAGAGGAGCAATGTACTTTCTGACCATTTCAGAGAAAAGGCACTTTCCCCCATCTGAGAAGCTATTTCTAAAAGCATATAAAACAGGAAAGTTCTAATAGCTTTCAAATCTTGGTGGTGAAAATAATTCTTCTGCTCTGTCTCTAGATAGATAACTGGAATACTTGTGAAGAAAAGTTGCCTTTTGCACTTTTTCCGCAATATAATCAAATAAATAAAGTGCTAGGCCAACTCTGTGTTCATGCTTCTCGTCTTTCCCCTGTCCGACCAGTGGAAAATGCAGCATCACAAATAAAGAAAATGTACACGCCAGTTGTATACTGAAGCTTTTCTTTTGCCAGTAATATCTTCAGCACCGCAGGAGAGTAGACTGCAACCAAGGTGCAATGATCGTTTTCCTTCACTAGCTTAGTTCATACGTAGTACTAAGCCAAAATGTGATTTGTTTATGCTTTTGTTTAATGTATTGTGTGAAGCAAGCCATTAGAAATCATGGTTTATGGCAAGGATGGATAACTTTTTGATGGCTAGTGTGAGAGATGAGCCTTACGCCAACAGTGTGGAGGACACAGTTGCCCGTTATGTCGATGACCAATAATCATACAGCTTCAAGGCCATGGAATCAGCAAAGTGGCTGGCAAAAGACGGGAAAGGTCCATCACCAATGGGTTTAAATTACCGTATTTTTCCGACTATAAGACAATACTTTTTTCTAAAATCCTTACCCTAAAAACTGAAGGGCGTCTTATTCAAGGAAGTCAGCTGAGGAGAGAACCGCGCGGTTGCAAAACTGCCCATACTTTGTTTCTGCAGAGAGGCTTCCTCCTATTGCTAGCCTCCAATCACGAGTGAAATAGCTTGTCTCCCAAACAGACTTCCTCCAATCACGAGCCTGATGTAACCGACGTCAGCTGATGCTGAACAAACCAATTAGAGGAAGGCTGTTTGGAGAGACAAACTATCGGCAGTTTCACTCGTGCTTGAATGTAATCAGTTATGCAAAAGAGCCTGGAAATAGAGCTGCAGAGAGACGGTTTGGACCTCCTCCCACCAAGTGTATCAGGTCAATGTTAACTAATTACTAAATAAAAAGATAGTGTTCTGCACTATCTTTAAAATATTGATTTTTTAATTTTGGGTTGGAAAAGCGGGGGTCGTCTTGTACATGGGGGCGTCTTATTGTCGGAAAAATACGGTATAAGAAAGGAACAGCACCCTCACACTTGTAAGGTTTACCCCATTCGTCCCAGAGAAACTCTCGTGACACGTATGTTCAGCAAAGCATTTTACTCAAATTTACTACAAATTTACTCAAGCGTAATGTAAGTCAGTACAGACAAAGCCAGGGTTGGCTTGGCATAGCTTACCTGGTATTTTAGAGCTTCCCTGTTCCCTTGCTTTACCCGTGGCTTAGTTACCGATGACCCGCAGTAATCCCCCCTCGCCCCAATGGCAGATTCAGTCCGGTGCTTTTGTCTTTCTGATTGCAGTCTATGGGTTGTGTGGTTGTTGCCTTGGTTGGGGTTGCCTGTTTGCGCGCAAAGCCAGGAGTTCTTGATCGCTCGTTGATTGCTCCGCTTCCGAGCCTCTGTGCTTTCCTTTGTTTGCAGCGCCCGAGGGGAGCCGCGCTGGTATAAAGTATGCCCTTGTGGTTTTGAGTTAAGCACTACCACCTATTGCCAATCAGCAGAGCATCCGCTTGTGGTTTCATTTCCCCTTCTTCTCTGCTCGCACCTGGGCAGCAAAATTGACTTAGGCCAGTGTTGTCCAAACTTGGCCACTTTAAGATGAGTGGACTTCAACTTCCAGAATTCCCCAGCCAGCCATGCTGGCTGGGGAATTCTGGGAGTTGAAGTCCACTCATCTTAAAGTGGCCAAGTTTGGACAACACTGACTGAGGCAATGCTGAGCGGTGCCTTCGCTGTACCGGGCCGTGCTGGCTGAATCTGACTCTTCAGCCTAGTTTGCACAGAAGATTCTCATCCAGCCATGTCGAATGTCTGAGAGACTTCAGCTGACTTCAAGGGAAACAGTCAAGTTAAGCTGCATGAAGTAGGGAGATGGAAATTTACTACCAAATGCTCCAGGAAGCCTAAGCGTTGGGAAGAAGTTGACGATGATGAAGATGTAAAATGGGCAAAACCCTGACATATGAGCACAGCTAGGTTTCTGGTTTTCCTTGGATTTTGGAGGGATACATAATTTGCTCTTGGGAATGTGCTAAGATTTTTTGGGCTAAACACATCAGTGCTTGACTGATTTTCACTTTATAAGAGAGGGACACTATGCACCATGCTATGTTTGTAGGAAGATTCAAAAAAGGAAGGGTCAGTGGCCGCATTCTGCTCTGAAACCAGAGGCTCCACATGTGATTATATATTATATGCAGCCAACCAATTGTGGTTTATTTAAGAAGCAAACCATGGGTCAACATGTGTAAACCAAATGTAGTTTACCTCACCTGCTATATACTTATGTGAGGAAAATATATCTTTGGGTGAAAGAAGCAAGTTTTTAGAGGCCTCAGATGAATGGGATTGCCTTAATAAAATTGAAATATGAAGAAATGAAGAAGCTGGTGGGAACTAGGCTGGTTATAAAAAGCCTTATCTCAAAGCCTTATCACAAACCTCCCCTTATAGCAAGGCAACTGTCTTGAAGGAGGACGCGTTCTTCCTAGCACTTGGCACCTTGAACTAATTTGTTTCTTCTTCTCTGTGACACTATTGTTTTCTTTGAAGGTAGTAGATAAGAAGAGGGGCAGAAAGTAACTTGAGAAGTATTGCTTATTTAGGTATGCTTGCATCATCATATGAACATGTATGTGTGTGCATTCTTTTCCCATTCCCCTTCTTGTAGAAGCGTATAAATATCAGGGTATCCTTTTTGCCTGTGGGGAAGTGTCTCCCGCTAACCCTTGGTGGGTCTTCTCCAGTGTGCACTGTCTAATGAACACTGCAGGGAAGCCCTGGGTATTTTGCATTTGAGCCCTGTGTTTTGATTCCACACTTACATATAGCACAAAACGAAGTGCTTTTGTGATCTCTCGTCCTGTTTGGAAATGTATGCATATGCTCTCTACCAAATTCACTGGAGACGCCCCAGCCACGTAAAGTACTATGCTTGGAAAATATCTGCTGAACTCAAAATCCCTGTAACTGGAAAGTAGATTTACAAATCACTCAACTCCTCTCCACCCTAGTATTTTGCATGTATGAAAAAGTGAAAGCAATTTTTTTTTTTTTTTTTTTTTTGTTGCAGACAGTAGGATCCACATGGCATGCTAAAAACCCTAACTCCAGGTTAATAAAGCACAACTGCAATGCTCATACAATATTCTGTGCCCAAACCGATGAACTGTATGATGATTTCATTTAGATACCATGAGGGCCTTGTTCACACAAGATGCTGAGACAATGGTTGGGTTCTTGCCACGTGCTGAACCACAAACCACTGAAACCATTTCAGCCTCGCCTAACTTGTTCTGCAGATACTGCCATTGATGAGTTTATTACAACTTTTCAGTAGTGGAAGGACTTTATAAAAATCCCTGGTCATACTCGGACACTTCAGAGATATTGGTTGAATAACGAGAACCTCCTCCTCCTTAAAACATTGGCTTTCATTAGTACACTTTCTAAAAATTATTTCTGCTTTTTTGACTGGGGCCTCAGATAGGTGCCCTGCAGAAATGCTTATCAGCATTCTAGCTCAGATCCTCCAGATCCTCCAATGCTCAGGTACTCTTCCCATAGTTCATGGCTCAGATCTGGATCCCTGACTGGTTTTAATAAGCATTTGCTTCTGGCTTTCCAACCATCACTAATGCCTTTGAGTCTGTTCCCTGCACTTTAGAATCCCAAGTCTACTTTTGGCCAATTTTATCAGCAGGCAGTTCAAACTCTGGGTACTTGACCCGGGTCACCTTATTCATGCTAGAGTCTGATGTTCTAATATAATGATGATGGCATTAGTAGAGCCAGTGTTGATGACTAAGCATTGTCTTGGCTCAAAGGCTATTCCATCCCTCTTCCATTTGTCTAAAGCAGTGTTTCTCAACCTTGGCAATTTGAAGATGTTCCCAGAATTCTGGGAGTTGAAGTCCACGCATCTTCAAGCTGCCATGGTTGAGAAACACTGTTCTAAAGGCTTTTCTTAGGATTAATCGGTTGTGTGAATCTAATGATTGCCTCTCTATCATTTCTCTATTGAGATATGGTAAATGGTTGATTCTTTTCTTACCTGTAGACCAACAAACCAGTAATAGCAAATGCATTAATGGTTAGGAAGGGATCCGCAGGTGTTGCTGAAATGCACGATTGGTATCCCCATGAAAATCAGGTATTACACACTGGTTAATGGGAAAAAATGGAAGCACCACAAGGCCAGCACCTCACTGAAACTGAGCACTAATACAAAGCTACTTCAGGCTAAATTATAATTCATGCAAGGATCTTAATGTTTTGTTGCACTAAGGCCACATCTGCACTTCAATGTCACACAATTTTAGAGGTGTAATTGTCTCTTAACACTGTAGGTAATTGCATTATAAACATTTAGCTAATGCCAGAGAGCATCTCGCATCAATTGCTTTGCTTCACTTATGCTCTGCATTGCAGATGAGAACAAGGCATGATTTTGTTCCTGATCTTTACCCAAGAACAGACAAGGACTAAACATCATTTCCCTGTGGCCTCCTTGGGTGCCATAAAGCTAATACCTTTCCCCCTTCCACTATAAATACTGGGAGGGGCAGCCTCCTTCCTTGCCCTGGATCGGGCACAAGAAAACCTAACCCTATTGTAGATCTTGGCTTCCATCTGTTCTTCTGTTTGATCTAACTGTGCTCCCTCACTGCTCCGTAACACACCAAGCCCCAGAGCACCTGCTACAGCATCTGTTCTTTTTTGGCTACGTAGCTAGCTGCTGTATTTGTTTGCACAACTGGATACCCTGCCTTATTGCTAGGGCTTTTATTGTGACTCGTTCCCTCAACTGGTCATGTCATTGAGAGTTAAGCGACACAGTGCACCTGTGTGCCAACACAGTTGTGATATTGTGATAACCAGCAGGCAATTGTGATATTCCCAGTTAGGGCCTATAGGATCCATTTGTTTTAGTGAAAACATTAAAAATATCCAGAACCTCATGAGATCACCATATCTTGCGTGATTTTAATAGTCTACCTTGAAATCTCATGAGAGTTTGATATTGCTAAAATCTCATGGGGTTTCAGCCATTTTTAAGTCCATCTTTTAAGACGATTTTTTTTTAAATTTTCAAATTCAGTTATACAGTTTGATTGGCACTTTATCAACCAATCAAAATGTTTGAGTCTCTCTACAGATATTTTAATTTCTGCATATCCTGTCTTTAGAATGGCATATCCAATCCAACCTCTCTTAAGCTCTCAGAGCAGAGAGATACAGGTATTCCATTATATCAGGTTCTCATGTACAAAGTTTTACATAACTTCCAGCTACCCCCATTGGGGGAGTGATTTCACTAATTTTACACAGTGTATATCCTGTGTATTTTTCTTTTTTACTTATATTGACACCAGGAAGCAGTACATGACCAGTTTCATCCTTATTTGGGACTCATCAGATGTTCAGGACCAGATCAAAGATCTGGATACATATGTCTGATGAGTCCCAAATAAGGATGAAACTGGTCACATACTGCCTCCTGGTGGTTAATGTAAGTAAAGAAATACCACATATCCTATGAGTTAGCAGATGACTTATTATCAGATATAAAATAAATATAATTCCTCCAGGCCCTGGTTCTTGAATATATGAACTTTATCTGATGCTTTTTCAAATAGAACTACTGACAACATTTAATATGCCATTTTTCAGTTTACAAATTATCAAAATATTTCCAATACCAAGTAATTAACAATTTAGATGCCCAAAGTAAAAATGTAATAATTGGGTAAAAAAAAAGAAATTACATTCTCTCGCTCTCTCTCATTCTTGCATTATACAAGATCGCACAGTAGCTCTTGGTACCATAAAATATCCTGATTTCTTTTGTAATATACCAGTATAGATGTTTCCAAGAACATCTGGGGTTAAGGTGATGAATGGATGAGCACTTTGCACTCTGAGTCCTATTTGATTTAGTACTCACATTTCCACATTTTTAGGTGGGTGAGGCTGTGGGCACACATGCAGTTGTGGAGTCCTTGGGGTTCTCTGAGCTTGGTTCTTTTCTTGCAAATGTTTCATTACCCGGCTAGGTCACATCTTCAGTGCTAAAATGGGATGAGGTTTGCTCTCTATTTATGTGCTGTGGCCACCCTTGCCAATACTGGTAGGGGTGGGGGTTCTGTTTTGCTCTTCTGGTAGTTCATTGATTAGCATCTGTTGACTGCTTGATTGTGTGCCTGGTGGTGACCTTTGCTTATCTGGGTGATGATTGCTGGAGATGATTGCTGGTGACTGAATGCTGGAGAGGCGATCTTCTGGTCTTTTGTCTCTTTTGAATAGTAGGTAGATCCTGTTAATCGCTGCCTTGTCTGAATACCAGGCTTCCAAGAATTCTCTTGCATGTTTGGATTTGGCTTGGTCTAAATGCTGACAGTTTCCCAGTTAAAACTGTGGCTGAGTCTGTCCATGTGTTGTGCAATTAAGGAATCAGAAGACCCTACCAGTACTGGCAAGGCAGGCCACAGCAGATAAATAGAGAGCAAACCTCATCCCATTTTAGCACTGAAGATGTTACCTAGCCGGGTAATGAAACGTTTGCAAGAAAAGAACCAAGCTCAGAGAACCCCAAGGACTCCATAGTTCAACCCTGAGCTACACATATTCGCCTTCATTGCTAACACGTGCAGATGGTTGCCCCACATTGGAGAAAGACATGTCTTTTCCAGTTATAATCATCACCCAGAATGCTAATATGTTTTGCAATTACTGTATTGTTTTGGCTCAAAAATTATTCCTCTCCTCCTCCATTTCTCCATATGCTTCTCTTAGGTTTAATATATTGTGTGAATCCAGTTGTTGCCTCTCTGTTGGTTTTGATTTTGCTATCTTTGTGACTTAGTGGTGTTCACCAGAACTGTGAGATACTCGTGACTCTCAGACTGACCTTGGATTCTGATTTCATTCAAAGCCTCATCTTCTGCCTGATCCTCCTATATGAAACTTGACTTGGGTTCTGACCTTGCTATAAGCTACTGGCGTTCTGCATTACTGACTTGGTTATTGGCTTGCTTGTTCAACAGGCAAGCCATGCCCTTAGGCACAACCCTTTCACATTTTCACTTTTCAAAAGGATCAGATAGCGAGTATTGGAAAAGACCTCTCAAAACCCAGATTACCAATTTCTTCACAGTGATGGACACATAATCTGACTGCTATAAACCACATACCCATGTTCTTATATTGAGCTGATAATATCCAGCTGAGTTCATCTCTATATTAGAAACCTGTATCAATTATAATCAATTCGAGACCATCTGCTAGTGCCTCTCTTTCTGTGCAATTGCTGATAAGCAAAGTGCTCCTCTGACAGATTCCTATCTGCTAGGATCTGCGTTAGCAAGCCAAAAAATTATATCTAGGCTGTGTACTACTGTAAACTGTTTGGGGATTGACAAAAATGAGAATTCATCTACAAATATTTTACAAGATAGGTAAACAAACAGGGAGCTGGATAAGCTTTCAAAGAATACTGGAAATAAACCCACCCAATTATTCCATATAGGTAGACAGATTATTTGCCTTTTAATTATTTGCCCACCACCACCACCACCACCACCACCACCTCCTCCTCCTCCTCCTCCTCCTCCTCCTCCTCCTCCTCCTCCTCCTCCTCCTCCTCCTCCTCCTCCTCCTCCTCCTCCTTCTTCTTCTTCTTCTTCTTCTTCTTCTTCTTCTTCTTCTTCTTCTTCTTCTTCTTCTTCTTCTTCTTCTTCTTCTTCTTCTTCTTCTTCTTCTTCTTCTTCTTCTTCTTCCATGTTGACTCCTAGTCAATTACAGTAAAAGTGGCCTGCAGATTTTCTGTCATGCTGCATTATTATACATGGAAAATAAATGCCAGGGTATGTAGAATATGACAGGCATTTTCGTAAAAGAACCGAACAACTAATATCAGTATCTGCTTAACAAAGCTGAACAATTTTTAGAAAATACGATAATGCTGTGAAAATTGCTGGATAGGGAAATACTGGTGATTACCTTATGACTACACATATTTCTTAAAAGCTAACAGTATAAGTTGCTAGGCTGATTGCATTCCATAATTGGACCACACAGATCAGGAAAGAAAGAATGAATTTTGGAGTCAGGAATCCCCAACCCGTTGGAATAAAGGTATTCAAAAAGAATTTGTAATGTAAGGGACTCACTGTTTCCTTGGGGATTTGATGTGAAAACACTGGACTTTGAAGTTATGCCTCCACTATGTTCAACATGTACTCTTGTAGATGAACCCACAAAACATCAGTAGGCTTCTAGTTAGTGACCTCCCTCCAAAGACAATCAAGCCTACCCATGGACTGAATTCCTGGAACCTGGAAACTCGGAAGCTTGCAGCTATTTTGTAAAGCTTCTGTTGGCCTAAGAAAGGAATTGCTTTTGGTTATGTATTTTGGATTGTTTTTATGCACTGTTGTTACTGCAGTGGTAAGATGTTTCTTTTTAAAGTATCACATAACACCTTATTGCTAAAACATTTCCATTTTATGGGCTCATTTGCAAAGGTGTCTGATGTAGGCATATTACTGTAGCTGCGCCATCTGAATACAATACGTTTCTACTGAGGTCCTGCTATTTAGTACTGGTGTGGTATTCATCACTGGGCTGTGCATTGTGGGATGGGGAACTACTTAAGGAATAGAGGTTATGCATCCTGAATTCAGGAAAAAAAAATCAGATCTGAACTATAGTTGATTTAATAATAAACTTTAGCCATGCTGTTTTAGCAGCAAACCTTGCCTACTTAATACAAGGATGCCCATACAGCCATTAGACTTTTCTTCAGGCTACAAATTTCCAAGTTATTTGTGCTTCATTTGTATCTTGTTTCCTAGCAGCTTTAATATTCTTATCTCCTGTGAACCCTTTGATCAAACAGGACATGCTATGTAGAGAGCTCAGCCACCTGGCGAGTTACTTCTGTGACACCTGGAGAAATTCTGAATAATCTTTTGACTGGAACTTCTCTCAGACCAGTAATATGTAACTGATTACTTTTCAGATCCAGTAATCCATCATTTATAATAGCATACATATTCCTTCCAAGGCAAATTTACCGGGCCTGTCGCAATTTGTTAAGGCATTATCTCTAAGAGGTGAGATTGTTCTGAGTGAAGACTCCTTCATCTCCTAGTTAATTTTCAAGCACCATCTTCCCAAGCTTTATTTGAAGCACAGTTATTCATTTTCTGAGCGATCTGATTTTTCACCCTGGATGTGGGTATCATTAGGAAAGCAAGCACGCAGAGAATGGTGATTTTTGTCATTTAAAGTAGCAGTTGGACTACTCTGTAGTTAGTAACTTAGATATCTCATATATATATATATATGTATACACACACACACAACAGATGTAATATCTAAGTAAATAACTAGCAGTAATATAGATATACAGGAGTCCTTTTTAGAAGGTTTTTTTTTAGAAATATACACAGGAGTAGAGTGAGAGTTTTTTAGAATGTGGCTAGGTTGACATATTGTTTTAAGCCATGTTGAGCAAAACATTGTAGACTGTGTTTATAGTACATACTAAACCAGAAGAAAAGCAAAACAAACAAGCTACATTTTGACTTAGGCCGCACATATATCTATCCATTCAGGCTTTTGAAAGATTGTGGCTCGTTTTTAAAAGCTAGCAAGAAAACAAAACATCTCAACCTCTTTTTTTCTTCCCCAGTACAAAGGCACACAGCTAGAGACTTCAGGGCCTCAGATTCCCCCACCCCACCCCATCCCATCCCATCCCATCCCATCCCAAATTTTAGGTAGAACTTGGATTAGATTGGTTTGGTACCTATAGGTACCTGTGTGCCCATGTATGCGTGTATATGAGTTTACATGGACAGAGAGAGAGAGAGGAAGAAGAATCCCAAAATCATACAAGAACTCATGATACCACCATGAAAATCTCATGACATTTGGCCATGTAACATATTCATTTGGCATCTGTTCTCCAAAAGGCTGCTGATATTAGACTTAGGTCCCTCTAAAGACTGCCTACTTCCATGTCAATCTGTTCAAGGCCTGAGATATAACAACTCCCGTTCAGGGCACCAACAATGGTGGATATATAGCTGGTGAAGAGGAATGATGGGACGTTTTCTGTGACCACTGTTAAATTTAAGATCTTTTTTCCCAAGAAGTTGGCATGCCGCCTTTTTGGGGTTTTACTGTATGGGAAAAATCATTTTGGTTAGTTAGTTACTTAACGGTGCTGTGTGAATTCAGAGATTGGTATGAAAGAATCTCCTATTCAGATTGACTTTCCAAATAGAATTTATAATTCTGATAAAAAACAATGACTCAAACTGGATTCCTCAATTAAATCAACTTTCCAAATCAATTCAAGTCATAGAATTGGAGTAAATGTATGAGTTAAACCAAGCCAATCTAATCCAATCTCAAACTGGATCAGATTCACTTCACATGCCTTATTATTTGAGGTCATTTTTCTCTTTTGGGGTACAAAACAGTATAAAGTACAATTGTATATGATTCATACTAATTAATTTTTGCCATCCTATGTGATCTGTAAGTCCCATAACAGAATTATATAGTCTGCTATAAATAAATGTTTAAAATACAAAAATCACCAAATAAAACCTACTTATTATGACAAAGTATATTAAAGAACTCCCATAACCTTTGTCCTGAATGTTGCCAAGTATAGTTTATATAGCCTGAAATAAATCTTCTTAAATCACTCTTAGGTAATATGATTTCTGAAAATAATGGATTAAAAGTGTACTGTTAAATTAGGACTTCTACAGTTTGCACTGTGCGAAGTTTCACTTGTGAAGTAGAATTAAATAAAATGATTTAAAATGAATGAATTCACCTAAAATGTATTACATCATTTCAGCCTGGATTTGTATCTTATCTTATCTAATCTAATCTAATCTAATCTAATCTAATCTAATCTAATCTAATCTAATCTAATCGTTCCATGAAAATAAGATCACAACAGCAGAAGCTATATAATATAACAATAAAATAATATAAGACTATATTATATAGATGGACTCTACCCCATTTCACAAGATGGGAAAATTTATTTGTCTCCTTTCTATGTATTCATTTGCACTGTGCTGAAATATTTATTTTAACTTCTCAATTTTCAAGGCAGCTTTCTAGACAGTTTTAATTTGTGATGTGAACAGATTTTATTTTTTTAATTGGCTACGATGGCTCTTGCTTCTGTATTAGGATTCTGTTGCACATTTCTCTATGCAGCCTCCTTGACTGACCATCTCATATCCCACCTTGGGTTTTAATACCCAAATGGGAAGCCATGGAGGTTACAGGTCTGTGCAGTGAAGGTTTGGCTATGCATACATGCCTTCATTTAACTCCTGACAAAAGATAAACCCAAGATTTTCATTCCTTGCCCATAATTCCATGAAATTTCCGTCTCCTGCCCAAAAGTATTTTGGTATCAATTTCTTTTTATGTCAAACAGGAGGAACATGGTTAAAAAAAAAAAGGCATTGTGTTCTTTCAACAAATGATATCACACAAAAATCAGTGCAGTAATGCTAATACTACCCTGATAAACAATGTGAATTTCTTGGCCCATAAATATTACAATTCTCTTGCTGCCTTTAGAGTTTGATGTGAAGAATGTTCACATTTCTTTTTTTCCCCCCATAAAAGTCACTAAGCTTCTTTTGTGGGCAAAATCTTCTGTTGTATTCATCGCAGTAGCATCAACTCTTGAATTAAAAAGAGCGAGTAGTCTAGATATCTCGTTCCCCACCAGTATTTAACTGATAATAGTCATCAGCTTAGTGCTGTTCATCTGTCTTAATGCTAATCTAGGCAGGCTTGTGAACCTCAAAACTAGCTCCAAGTTTAAAATCTTTCTTTTGTTTCAACGGGACTTCAGCTGGGGGAAAAAAGGTATGTTGAGGACTGAACCTGTCAAAAGTGTTTTCAGCTGGTAGCGATGCCTTGGGCAAACTTATATCATCCTGACACGAAAGTAGCAGGAAATCATACCTCAGAGATTCCCATGCTTAAAAACAACAGCACTTCTGAGAAGCATGGTAGTGTTATAATTAAAAATATATCAATTGGTTGAATTGTCACTATAGACAAAACGTTGTTCAGCATTATTGTCTCTCCTCATTCCTTCTTCTTGGCGTCCTTCCTCTGCACCCACCCCAAAGGGCTGTTCACACACATTTATGCTTTTTATCTAAGAATGCAGTTCTCATTTAGCAATTAAGCCAATGACTTGACGCTGGAGAAGCAGAATTGGAGGGGGCTGCCCAAAATGTACAAATGTTTTGCAAATTCCATCTTTGTGGAGGCGTTCAACATACATCTCAAAAGAAGCCAATTAATATGCAGATTTTGGATCACCAAGCAAATGAAGACAAATGCAATCATTTTTGGCTTCCCAGAAATGATAATTTTACTTTTAATAATAAACCAGAAATTGGAAGTTTAATTATACAATACTTCTTTTGAAACAGATTCTTATTATGTTCTGGGGTTGTTGTTTTATTTTGGTTGGATGTTTTGGTGTGTATTTGCAAATGTGAATTATAATTAGGACTTTTGTAATTAAAGAAATAATTAAACACCACAGGCATACTTTTTTGCAATGGTTTAGGGCAATTTGGGTTGTTCTTTTTTTTTTAAAAAAAAATGCTGTTACACTGAACTAGTATCTTTTTCTCCAGCAATGCAGAAATGAATAGGTAAAATAATTCATTCTTTTGGCATTATAAATAGGATTTTTTAAAAAAAGAAAGAAAAAGAAAGAAACATGAACATTTTTATTGTGTAGAGAAATAAAAGATTCTTTTAAATAAATTTAAGCCTGGGAATCAGTTCCAGTTGATGAATTTGTGCAAATAAGTTGTTTTCTCAGGCAGCTTTATTTTATTTTAATTAAGTAAGAGCTTCAGCCCGCTGCAAATTACCGTGTGGTTAATCCTATGACATTACTTTGAACAGAAAGAAATTAGGAGCGGGTGGCAACCCTGATCATTGTAAGTCTGTTGTCCTGGAGGAACAAGAGTTCTTTTTCACTCACTTACAAAATCTATACAGCATGAAAAGAGACAGCCTGGAAGTTTCTTCCAGATGGTACCAAGGTTCTAATAGTATCTGGAAACTTTCTTGAAATCAGAGGTGCATTTCCAATTGACATAATATACTAGGGCAATGGGGCAACAGTATGTGGAGCCAAGGTCAAACCTCGGATACACTCACTCTCTCTCCCTTTCTAACCAGGAGGATGCAGAGAACAACAGACAGGTCTTGACAGATGGATTTGAGATTAAGCCAAGAATTTGCATGGAGGGGATTGTCCACCCTTGCCTTAAATCCTAACCTTCTGTTGGAGGGTGGAAAAAAGGGACCTTCCAGATACGCACATAGTTCTTCTCTATTTACAAGTGATATTTAACATATACAGTGGCCTTAGCTTAACAAACTATTTATATACAGTTCTTTACACTCAAATTCTGATGGAACTTTTTAAGTGTCTTATCTGTGTTCCTCCCTCCATCACTCACATAGCATCTTTCTGTGCTTTCACTTCTGGACTCCCTTCTGTCGCAAAGAAGAGAACAGGAAGAGGGAAAGGTAACTTGTTTCTTGGCTTCTTGGATTCCAACTCTTGGTCCCGCACTGGCTTCTGATCTGTTCTAAAAAAACCTGCAGCCTTTTCTACCAGTGGACTTCTCTCAGATCCTGCTTGCTCTTGCTGGTCTCTGGCTGCAGATTCCTCCTTGATGACACATACAGTGATATGAGTCCTTGACATACAAAAGCAACTCAAGCTCAACCTCTATCGCTTGATGTGCCTGCATTCACATGTTTTAATCAGGCATGAAGCTTCTTAGTGTCTATGTTACACTGAGCCTGATTTTGGCCCGTGGGTGGGTGGGTGGAACTTCAATCTTGAGACCATTGCATCTTCCCAAGTCCATCAGGGCAACTCTCCCTGCCACACCTTCATAGATTTATAGCTTCTTTCCCAATTCTAATTTAATGTCTAGAACAGAAAGCAATTACAGATTATGTACGTTCGATTCTAAATTTCTACAGAAATTCTAGTTTTAAAAAATCCCATGAGGACTGTCACAGCAGGAAACCAATATGAGTGGATGGACACACACACACACATGGATCAATGATTTCTAGCTTTCTAAGGGTTTTAGTCTTCCTGGGCCAAAATTCTGGTTTGATGATACATCTTTCCACTGCTAGATGAGGAGGCCCTTGAAGCATCCAACATAAACTATCTTGAGTTCTAAAGAAGAAAAAGAGTGATGTATAATCCATTAGGCATTGAAATGATCAGGACTCTTATTCACTGATTTGCATGAAAAAAATTCTAGGCTTCTTCATGCAAGGCTGGGTAAGACTCCTGCTGCTTACCAATTAGCGCAGATAATATTAAGCTGGAGAGATCAATGGTCTGAGTCAATACAGGGCGCCTTTTTATGTTCCCTCATGGTATTCATGGCTTCAAAGGCAAATAAACAAAAACAACCCATGGAATACCATGAGTAAATGAATGCAAAGCATAATATATCAAGAACTCAGAAGTAGTGTGGTTTTTAATACAGAGGGGGGGAAATCACACTGGGACTGAGACCACCAGCAATGCAGCTATGCCTGTGTGTGCACACACCCAAACAGGGGAAGTCTTCAAAATAGCCATGTCTGCAGGACATGGATGTTTTAATGCTTTAAGGAGGAAAATGCCTTGAGAAGGCTTTGCACAGTCATGCCATTATTATGGCCTTATCTAAGGAATCGTTCTGTGTTGAAGGGAAATAGCAAGCCATATTGCAAACGTTGTTTGCAGAGAGAAGTGATCTCAAGAAGGCCCTTTTCACTAGAAATAATTTAGTGCTGTGAGAAACGGCTGTGCAGCCCTTCATGAATAATTTGGAACGTTGCTTCAGAGCACACATAAGTGCAAATTCAGCACCGGTCTGCAGGTCTTTAAAGCAGCCATGTCTTTTCCTAGAGTTGGTCGGCTACCCAGGAAAGACACATCTGCTTAAAAAGTGGCAAATGGGTACTCCATTCATGCTCCCACATTCTCTAAATTGAGTTTTGCATCAGAAGCATTTTATAGCCCCAATTATTTTATTATTGGTGTCAAGCCTTTTAATAATAGAAAAGATAATACACCATCTCATTTGCTCCCTCCCTCTTTTTAATTTTTATTTGTGTGTGTGTGTGTGTGTGTGTGTGTGTGTATTCTGCTTTATCTCATATTTTTCTTGTTTTTCTATGATGGTATGCATCTGCTGGCATCAAGATGCGAATTAGCACATCAGTGTTTCAGATGAAAATAAAAAATGTCACAGCAATAAGAGTATGATTTGAAAGCAAGCCAGTTAGTTGGTAAATTACAAGGTTCATTAACATAAAACTCTAACAAATAGGACCCACAACTCATTAACGGAAGGTACAATATGACTGCAGAAAAATTCATCTCCCAAAGGAGTACTTATCTAGGGGGGAAATAGATAAAATTTTTGCTGAGAGCTGCCACTAATGACAACATTAACTTTATTTATTAACAAATACTGCAAATATTTGAAAATATACCTCCCCGTCCTCAACATGCACTTTAGATTAAGCACATTGTCATATATTTTTATGCGATTGCTACGTCAGCTTTAAATTCCCCACGTTACAACAATATATTTAGCAACTGTAGGAACAAGGCAGCTTTCTGGGGTTTGTAATTCTCCTAATAATCTTTTCCCAGTAAGGCATCCAATTGGTTGTTGTTCTGGTGAGGAGATTACAAAGTGTTGGTATATTTTATCAGCTGTAATTCAATCATTTTTAAATGACATGTATGAAATTAAGAACTAATAAGTGTGGAAAACTCTCCTCCAGTTCCCCAAGATTTTGTTTTTCCCTTGAAAAACAAAGCAAAACAAAACTGTTTGCCTATCTTATTTTTAAGATATTTGTGGAATGTTTTTAGTCACTTCATTGCTATAATGGAGACGAAGAATGTTGCTGTTGGCTAGCTATTTATCATTTACTGTTCCTGCAGTCCCTCGAGAGCTTCCCTGGTTGCCCATATGCCCAAATCTAAAAATACCCACGAGAGAAGCTAGGATTTAAGTGAAACACGAGAAGCCAATTTTTTGGTATACCGCTATTAAAAATTAAACTTTCAGAAGCTATCCAGTTTTGGAAAAGAAGAGGAGAAATGTTCCCCTCCCGAACATTATCTTCCATGTTAAGTGGAGAGTTTAATGAGCTCTAAAAAGTAAGATAATCTTGCTTCTCAGCACTGCTACTTGGGCTAGCCTTTCATCAGAAATCCAGATGTCCCCATTACTAACTTAAAGGGGGGGAAAAACCTTAATAACTTCAGAAAAGAATTTATGTATCCTGGAGGAGAACTTTTTTAGGGGTATGCTTGAACCAGAGACCAGAACACAATTGCACTGAAGCCCCAAATGGTGTATTGACAGGATCGGTACCAGAGGTGGAAGAGAAAGAAGGCTAAAGAGGGCTGGGTTTACCAGACCTTTTTATAGACTAATGCAAATGATCCCTTTATTTGATAGGTTACAGTAAAACTGCAGGTCAACATTAGTCATGCGATAGGACATAGCAGTCAATGTGATTGATAAGGTTAACCTTACTGACTGGGTTCATTTATATGCATGTTGGAAAGTGTAATGAAGCACGAGGCAATACCCCCCTTATACTATGGATCCTCTGGATTAAAGAAAGGGTTCTAAGAACTGGTGTCTCAAGTTGTTATTTTAGCTTCGTTGCTATCTGAAAACCTTGAGTTCCCGGTGCTAATTGTTAATTCTTTATGACTAGCTTGCATTTCTGTGGTTAACACTTTCACTTAACTTGTTAGCACACTGTTACACTTGGTGTGGCTGAGAATCATAGCACCTAATCGCTCTTTAGCTGAGTTTGCCACACTGCTTATTCAAAGAATATCCGTAGGTCAGAGTCCTGAGCTGGACCCCTCAAATTACGAACATTATTATTAGTTGTAGTACTTTACGGAAAGGCTTAATCATTTTAAGGATTATTGTTTCTGTATTACTGTTATAGTTGCTTTGGTTTTACTGCACCCAGCATGGGTCCATGTGGAATGTGGCGAACTTGTCTGAAACCTTTTTATATTTTAGTGATGTTCAAGAGAAAAGGTTTTCTTAAAAAAAGTGTCTCCATAGCCATGTTCTCCTGCCCTCTCTTAATTGCTTTGGGAAGAGAGGAAGGAAGGAAGGAAGGAAGGAAGGAAGGAAGGAAGGAAGGAAGGAAGGAAGGAAGGAAGGAAGGAAGGAAGGAAGGAAGGAAGGAAGGAAGGAAGGGTGGGAGGGAGGGAGGGAGGGAGGGAGGGAAGTTTTAGTTGAGCTCAGATTCATCCTAATCTTAAATGTCTTCTTGCAAAAAATGGGAGAGGACTTGCTATTGTAAAATGATATAGTGCCATGAACATTTTTGATTTGGTTTATTAAAGATCTTGTGGTATTTTTAGAAGTGGGGAGAATATATTCACAAGTTGTAACAATGCCTACTGGCAAGTGAAAAATAATTGTGTGAGAACTAAGATCAGATGAGGTAGGCTGCATTATCTTTATAGCTGGACAATAGCTGTGCTTTTATATTCCAGGGGACTTAAATGATGTGAATGAACTCTCAGGTACGAATCTTCCTACAACATTGATGAGCCATGAAATAAGACAGTTGAATCACATTCTAATTATAAAATAGGCAGTGATGGATATATATGAAGACTATCTGATTATGTTTTTCCTGTGTCCTCCTTATATCATGATGAAGTGAAGTTTCAATTGCCACAGAGCGGGAGGGAGCCTAAATGGCTTGGATAATATCCAAGGGGCAGCAATTCCAGCTTTCCTTTGAGGCAGAGCAATACATTGTCCTTGGGACCTTTTTATAGACCACCTTATAAGGAAGGAAATAAATGTATTTTCCCTTGAGGATGTTACAGAACAAAAGCCCCTAGTCCATTCTGGACTCCTCTATTCTAACTGCCAATATATAAAGACTGTTGGTTCACCAGGACATCATGAAAAAGAACAGAGAATATCACATTAGATGGAGTGGCTGGTGAAACAAATCACATGGGAAATTATGTGACATTAAATAAGAAGTATTCAGGATTATAATACTGTTCCCCCCCC
Source organism: Python bivittatus (assembly GCF_059951505.1). Lineage (NCBI taxonomy): Eukaryota > Metazoa > Chordata > Lepidosauria > Squamata > Pythonidae > Python > Python bivittatus. The sequence continues at coordinate 1,173,300 of NW_028277110.1, forward strand.
CCCATGAACTCTGCAGTACTCCTATGCAAACCTTGAATGGTCCATGGGGCAGAGATAGGACAACATTCTTCTATATTATGCTGCTTTTATTCCTTGTTATAGTTTCAAAATACTTAGTAGATTTACATGATATGAAGTATGAATACCATACTTAAAGTTTCTTCCCTGGACAAATTACAAAAACAAAAAAATCATCAAGGGAATTGCTAAGGAATTGGTTTTGTCGAAGATGTTAGATGTCAACCCCCATTTGGGATAAACAACAGCACTCCTAAACTATCTTAAAGAATCTTCATTTTTTAGGCTTGGTAAATGGAAGCCCTGTTTCGAAACTATGTCCTTCATTGATTGAGCTTAATAAATAAGTAGTTTTTAGGATGGGCAAATTGTTTGTTTGCCTTCTTAGACCAGGCAAGGGCTAAAGTAAGACTACATAAACGAAGGCCCAGACTTGTATGTAGCTTCTGAAAGTTTAATAGGTTCCTGAAAACTGTTAGTATATAATTTTTACTATGATAAAAGGGAGAAAATAATTCCATACATGAATGGAGAAGATACTAACAATGTTAATTTTAATTAATGTAATGTTAACTCATATAAATATAAATCAAAGGAAAGGAAATTTCTCTCACATCCTGATTACACCTACTAGTTTATGGAGGGGGGGGGAGTGTGTCCCAGCACTCAACCGTGAATGGTGGTCCTTAACCCCGAATTCTAAGCTGAAGAGACAAATGTGAAAAGAAAAAAATCTAGTCCATAGCACTACCCTGTACATTTACATCTTAAATGTATTTTGTTTGGTTGGGTTGAGTCATATCTCCCCATTCCTCCAGGAGTTCAAGATGATACCCCCTCCTCCAATCTTCTCCTATAGCAACAACTTTGAGATGTAGGTCAGGCTGAGTGTGTGTGATTGGCCCCAAATCATCCATGGAACTGTAGAGAGTCAAGAGAATGACCTTGACAGAAGGTGAGATTCGTTAGCAAAGCAACAAGGTGAAAAACGTGGCTTAAGCCTAAGTCACATAGAAAGTATATGAAACATCTCAGACAGACACTCCCTAATTCACAAGAGTGTAAGAGGGGAAGGAAGTAAATCACAGTCAGCATTGCAAGATTCTGTTATTATAGTCAGTTTTAATAAGGGTAGTTTAGTCTTCCAGGGGAATTGATTTCATGGCCTGGTCTACCTAGTGGGGATGACAGGAACTTCCGAGCTGAGACTAGATTGAACTTGCATCTCCCCAATCCTTAATGATTAGTCACTCTCCAGTTTTTTCCTCAACTTTTTAACTAAAACCTGTGGGACAATATTCACAGTGTTGTAAATGGCCTTCATTTTAGTTGGGATTTTAGTAAAGCTCAGCTTAGTGGACCCTCAAATAGCGTATTTTGGATGTAACGGGCAACATTTCTGTCCAGACATCCCTTAATGGACTAATCCATTGCACCTCAAGTAGTCTGGATGAGGCAGCTGAATTTACAATAAATTTATCTTAATTTTACAACATCTGCAGCTGTGTACATCCCTTGAGTAATGATGTCATTACACAAATTATGGACATTACATCCTTTGCATCAATTTGTGCCACTTGATGAATGACATCATTACGCCAATGAGGTAAACTAATGCAAACAATACATTTTCAGAATTAACTGTCTTTATTGATCTATTTATTTACTAAATTTGTAGGCCTCCAATTTCCTTTGACTTGTGGCTACTTTCAGCAGTTAGAACATCCACAGTACATATAACACTACAAACAATAAAACATCTGCAATAAATATAACATTAACGTGTCCATGATAAACAAGTAAAACATTAACATATACACAATAAAAGATTAAAATGTCCACAGTGAACTGTAACACCGCAACGTCTACATTAGAGATTCATGGACACCCCCACCCCAATTTGTCAGGACATGGATTTCTTGCATATGGCCAATTCCCATGAATATTGTTCACTTATTAAGCTACAGGCATGTGGCCCTTCCGATTTTCAAGGAGGAACACTCGTGGTGGCCCTCAATGAGAATATGGAGATCTTTCTCAATGGAGGCTTGTCTGTTCCTTTCCTTACAGACACAGCACACTCATATTTGTTAGTGTAAAAGGTTATGTGGGAGAGTTGACTCTCACAGTCCATGAGAAACAAGGTAAGAGGATATCTGACTCTGCAGAAATGAAGGATGGATGGAAACAAGCCAGCCCACACGGAAAGGGGAGGGGGCAAGGAGAACTTCACACAGGTCAGAAAGGAAGAAATGCAAGAGGGTTTCAAGACTGTTTCTGATTTACTTGATTCTTTATTGCAAGTCACACACCCATCAAGCCTACTGAAATAAAATCCAGTGAATTACAGTAAAATGACATAAGGAGAAGACAACACCCTAATATGCCACTTAATATAACCAGAGTTCAGTCCCAAATTAATTTAATGTTAGCAAAGCATGAATTCTAACAAGCTACAAATGCAGCTAGCACGGATTTGGGGTCTTTGTCTGCCAAAAGGAGCTTCACGTAAAAATCATCTGGTCGCCCAGGGAATGGCTTAATGAGAGATCTTAACAGCTTGCTACGAGTCTCTCTCTCTCTATTACAATAGAGTAAAATGTGGGTCAGTGATTCAATATTCCCAGACTGACAGGGGCAAATCCTTTCTGCATAAGATATTTTCTGGAACCTGCCCACCAATATGGCTGATGGCAAAATATCAAACCTCAGTTCTGCGAAAGCCCTACAGAGAACATTTTCTGTATCTAGGGCTTGTGCTGAAACTCTTTGCTTATGCTTAACTTTGTCATTTTTGAATATGTGCCATCAAGTCACTTTTGAAGCCTGACAATTAGGACAAATACCCAGTCTTAGCAGCCGAGTAGGAAATTTTGGGTTGTCTGTTAAATAGCTTGCAGACACTTTTCCCCCTTTATTCTTTACTTTTTTAAATTGGGTCACCTTTGGTTCCAAGTCAGCTTCTGTGATCCTTGGTTACAGCTGGCAGGTGATTCAGACACCCCAGAGTTAGTGTCTTTGATAAGCACCCGAGGAAGATGTCTGTACAAGTCTACATGTCATATTGACCAGCTTGCGGGGGGCGGGGGGGACGCAGAGTGGATATCAACAGACTGGGTTGGACCAAGGAGGAGATGCTTTTCTGCTTTCATGGAAGGCAGTGGGGACCAGGGGAGACTTATCCTTAACACACAGCGGTGGCTATTAGTTATGCAAACTGTACAGAGCGACCAGCTTCTTTTTCTTGTGTTAAGCCTTATTGCAAATTCCTAGGTTTCCCTTCCCTTCCCTTCCCTTCCCTTCCCTTCCCCTTCCCTTCCCTTCCCTTCCCTTCCCTTCCCTTCCCTTCCCTTCCCTTCCCTTCCCTTCCCTTCCCTTCCCCTCCACCCCACCATGGTACTGTGACTCTTTTTCCTAGTCTTGGTTCATATCATACTACAGATGGGAGGACAAGGATGCTTAATTATCTTTCTTTTCTTTGAGTTGACTTTGATATCAGCTTTTTTTAGTAGGTCGGTTTGGGAGGAGGGTGGGGTGATCATAAAAAAAAAAAAAATGGGAAAAAAAAGAAAAAAACCCTACTCTTTATATATTTTATCTTCTTTCCTTAGAGGTTCAAAGGTGTTCACAACATAAAAAAATAAAATCATAAACACAGATAAAACTTAAGCACATGCATACACCTCTGTGTTTAAGAACAGTGATAGAAATGAATATATGGCATTTACAAATTGGCATGCAATTTAATTTCTTTCCTTCTTTCATTCTTTTTGACATGACCTCTAGTCTGAATAAATAATTACAAATATAACTTCCTTGGGTTTTGTTGTCCTGCTTTGCTTTTTCAACGACACTTTGGTATGTTCAAGCATTTTATGGCATTGTACTTTTCATTAGAAATCTCAATAACATTTTATGCTGCCTCTAGCTTGAGCAAACAGCCAGTGTTTTATAATGAATATCAACCACTTGTATTGGCAATTGCAAACTTTTGCAGAGACTCAGCAAAGCACATAACTGGGCCTGAGTAAATAATTGATTTTCCTCCATAAAGTTATTGTTTGTTTAGATGTCATAATCCGCATAGTAAATTTGATGGCAAATGTTAAATATTTCAAAGCCCCTTTATCAAAGCTACCTAGCACTAGAGAGTTTCTCTTTTCCAACCCTTATTCTTCATTAGCGCTTAATTAGGATTTGCTGCCCTCCCCCATGCTCAATCCTTAGGCTTAGAGAATTAAAAGCTAATGTTTCATGAGAAACAAAGTTGGCGTGGGGAACCTTTTCTAATCCTGCAGAAGAAACATTAATTTCCTTGTGCATACTCATTAACTTAATATCCAGGTGTGGTTATACTGATGCATTCAGCTTCAAAAGAAAGAAGCCATATGTCAGATGGGAAGACAGCATCTGGTAGAAATATTTCGGCTTTGGAGGCATCCATATTTAGCTATTTTTCTTGATCTCACTATTCCAATCTTACCTCAGAATGCAAGCATTGAATACATCTGTGCCTTTGGGGAGATTAGAGACAACCCTGAACTGAAATAAAAACTGGGGATCAGTATGAATCACTGCAGTGAAAAAGCATCTCACTGTGATGCCCTTGATATTGGTTAAGGATGCTTCTTACTTTTCTATTCTTGAAACATTTTAAAATATTTTAAAGAATTCTGCTGCAGGAGAAGTACTACAGGAGAAGTTTGTTGGTGTTGTTGTTTTCTAAAGAGCTTTGAAATAGAAGTCAGTCACTGAACCTCTGAGGTTTTAGTGGTCAGCATTCTGCTTCTGCTACACTTGAAAATCTGCTGGCAAGGTCAGAAGTGTGTTAATACTTTCAAAAAAAGAGAAAAGAACAAGAACAGTTTTAAGCAAAGAGAGACCTTTCACACCCATTCATTTCTTTCTTTCCCTTGAATTCATTCCCAGCAGGAACCAAGAGAAGGAAGGAAGGAAGGAAGGAAGGAAGGAAGGAAGGAAGGAAGGAAGGAAGGAAGGAAGGAAGGAAGGAAGGAAAGTCCTTGATTGTTTCTACCATTTTTAATGAAAATTTGTGATCAAGATTTCTTTCAAAAGAATAAAACTTTGGTGGATTACTCCTAAGTGAATAACCAAGAGGCCTGTGTGGACTTCTCTCCAACAGCTGTAGCCTCTGGGGGAGTTTTTAAATTGCAAAGTGTGGGCAGCCAGGGTGGAGTCAGAATATGGGAACAATATGTCACAGAAAACATCACCTTCTACTCTTCAACAGTAAAGGAACTTCAAAAACATCACCAACTTTTAAAAAATATATTAAAATAAATTCTTTAATACCTGGACAGTAAGTGCACTAATTCGTTCCCTAATTGCTCCAAAGCTAGAAAAATTAAGATAAGATTTACAGATAAGATTGCTTGTAAAATCTACTAGGGAGCTTTAAGTTCAGGTGAGATCAAGCAAAAGTCCCCACAATTCAGAAAATGGCCTCCCCAAAATCCCTAAGAGCTCCACCGTTGCAAATTGCAAAATAGAATTTTTGAGATTTCAGTTGCACTGAAACGGAGTTGGAAGACCATTGGCTTGGCTGTCCAAGGATAATGTTATGGGAAAACAACAGTGGAGCACTGATTGTAGATCAGTGCAAATGTCATATGTGGAGGAGACCTAAGGTACAAGAACAGAATCCTATTTCATGGGCAAAGAAACTAAAGAGAAAGTGCAAAGCAAATTTTGACCCATCAATCACCATCAGCAAAGGAGATTGCAAATTAAAGGGCTGGATTTTTGCCATGTGCATTTACTAGTACAATATTAAAAAAGAAAAATGCCATTCCATTTATATGTTCTAGAGGTTCCCCTTGTAGTATTACTAGAAATAAAACCATTTCCCCAAACAATGACTTTGCCTGGGAGCTGTAAATTCTCTAACATTTCACTGATACCCCCCTCTTTGAAACAACCCTATTTCCATATCAAATGGATCCCCTTTACCATACACATACCCAAAAGAGTGTGATTCACACATAACACCAAGCCAAACTTTTAAACCATCTTGCGTAATTAAGCATAATGTCTAGTCTGAGCATAATACTAAGCCAGAATGGGTGAGTTCACACATCATGTTTAACCCAAAACAAACAAAACACATTATAGCTTAGCATAAAGTCTACAAGCAGAAACGGTTACACATTGGTAAAGGCTCATTCCATATGCTATACTCTCTCTTCCCGTGATTTTGCTTGCCAGGAGAACATTAACTGGATTAGAACACCAACACAACATAGCCGAGCAGCTGCTATGTGTGATATGACAGGTTGTGAAGTCGATTCGTTTACTTGCCACTGAAAGATTAACTTCCGAAAACTCTTGGAGACAAGCTGAACTCCAACAGAATAGAAACTGTTGCAGCACCTTCTGAAAACTTCAAAAACTTCTGATCGCCAACAGTTATAATTGGATTCAAAGTCACCAGTTTGGAATTAGAGCCCTGACCACTTTTTCCAGAAAATGCCTGGTATCTCATTCACGTTTTGCACCAGGAGACTACTGGTAAGGCGACATCACGAGCTCCTTCCCCTCTGTTCAGAAAAGGAGTAGTAGGCATTGATTGGCCACTGCACTCAAGCTTTGTAAGGTTTATTCCATGCTATATTATTTTATATACAGTAATCACAAGGATTGCTCCTGTGGCTACGCTTTCTCTCCAGCTCTTTTTCTTAGAAGACCAAGTATGCAAGTCAGGCTGCTTGGCTGGGTGTCCTCATGACATGACTGGCCGGGAAATGTTATTTTAACCCAGTGCATGACTGGGTTTGTTTGGGCTAAATTAACTGTTAAGATAATTATGAATAAGGTTCCTTTAAGGAGTGTGTTGTTAGAGCAGTAACACATCCCAGGTGAAGAAGGGTGGACTGGAATGTAGCCAGGACGGTGGAGATTGGCTAGCCTGTATATATTAGTAGGCTGCTCCTTGGACAATGTTGTTGGGGGGATGATTGGAGATGAATTACTGTTTTTCACTGCTGCTACATTGGACTGATCTGTAAGTGTATTATTTGACCTTGGACTGTTAAATGACCTATTGGCTATACCTGCTCATTGGAATACGAGCCTATTGCACTAAAGCTGTATTGACTTGTCCTTTACTGCTGTGCATATCTACTGTTTTCTAAGTAGATATCTCCAGATCTATCCCTTGATATTAACCCCTTTGGTCTACTAAGTCAATTAATCTCTCTTTTGTTTTCCCACAACATATTAACCACAACCATTCCCCACTGGCCCGTTTAGCATCTTGTGGGACCTGAGCCAATGATTTATCAGGAAAATTAAGCAGGGGGGGGGGAAGTGAACTGCTTCCTCCTACAGAGCATATAAACTAGGAATGGGTAATCTTTTTTTCAATAGCCACTTTCTTCAGAGTATTCTTTCTGAGGAAGCTGGACGAGTGCAGAATCCACAGCTGGTGGAATTACCTGTTCTCATAACAGCACAATGCAGGGAAGGGGCAAATCTCTTGCACACGGGCTTCCAAATGAAAACATTACATGAGTGAGGAGCCACAGATCTTCCACTCCTTGTTGAAAATGGCAGGGCAACCTTAGATGAATATTTTAATATTTAGAAGAACAGGCAGGATCACAATTCTTTCTCACCTGTTCACCTATGTGTGTGTTTATGACATGTGTCCCCTGCATATTATGCAGTGGCCTTTTTCGCAATCCAAAAGTGGACATTGAATTGGCTGGAAGTTCAGATGTCAAAGTCCTCCACGCAACTGTGTAGGAGTGCTTTGATATCAGGCCCAGCCCAAGAACAGCAATGAAATAGTCCAGTCGAGTACAGTTCCTTTATTAGCTTACACCCTATAGACAGAATCTTGCCAAACTCATTCTATACTACAGTAACTAGTGGAAATACCCTGTGAGATTCTAGGGAGTGGCTGTCCTGAACCTCTTTCACTTCCCACACTCCCCCTGCAGACTACGCTGCCTCTTGCCTCCTCCCCCCTCCTGGAATGCACCCCTCCTTCCCGATAGCCTTGATCCCCCACATCACTCTCCTCCTCGTAGATACATTCCATCACATTTGCCCAGCAAAAGGAGCACATGTAATCATAACCCCAAAAAGAGGCCTGTGTAAGAATAACAAGACTCCGATTTAAAGAAAAGAAATTCATTTTTAAAATCCTCTTCAAAACAACAGATGGAACTAGCTATGTATCTCTGGAGAGGGAATTTCCCACAGTGCCCTTTACAGAGTGGTTCTGCAGGAAATTAAAATAGTGGCCATCTGCCAGACTCCCCACATGAAGTGGCTGGGAACTGTCTGGAATATTATTCCTGCTATCTTTCAACGGCACCCCCGGCTGAACTCAGAAGAAAGCCCACTCATGTAGGATGAACTCCACCATGGCAACAAAGTTCTCAAATTTGAAGCTGACCTAGGAAAACCAACATTTTAAACTTGACATGTCTCATAATGCCCCCAAGGCCAATCCAAGAGACCACATGGCAGAAGCCCTCCTTCCTTTTCTCAGAAGATGCATCATTGTCAGTTCTGACTTTTAGATGAAAGGAAAGCAACACCTCAGTCTAATTTGGAATTTGTTTTGGTCTTCTCCTTGTGTAACAAGGGGTTAGTCAGCAGCTCTGTTCTCACAAAATGCTTTCAACTGAAGAAAATAGTTGTGGACTCTGTATTCCCAGTGTGGTGACTTTTGACTCAGGTAATGGGATTGTATGCTGCCAAAGCCATTACTAAAATGATGGGATGGGATTAGAGTTTGATTGGGTTAAATATGTAGTGGACCTATTCTGACAACAGAGTCATCCTCTTTGAGTTTCTCATAAGCAGTTGAACGTCGCTTTGACTATGGGTCTCTTTTACCCAAAGCAGACATTGGATCATTTACTGTATGCCATATTGGTTACTTGATATTACTAAACCTAGATATCAATATCCGATGTGTTGGGTAGGCAAGAAATGCCTCTGTTCAAGAATAAGCTCTTTTGCTGCTGGTGGTTCCAAATATACAAGCAGATTTAGCCAGCCAACCTGCCAAGGGCAAGGCAGTAATGCTACATAATTTAACAAGGAATTAGAAATGTTCCCTCTGGGAGGATTTTATTATTATTTTAATTTTGAATCTCATCAGCACTTTTCCCCCCCCCCCTCACACCTTGAATTACAGTCAGCTCATAAAAGTGATAACTTGCAAGATGTTTATTTGGACGCGGTGGAGAAACAAATTATTAGTGATTTTTTTTTAATGTGAGAAATCACCCAGCCAATTGTTCCATAAAGCTTCAGTAGTAATAGTACAGTTCCTTCTCTTCCAACTGCCCCCCACCTCAAGAACTTGTTGCTCAAAATATGCACCCAATTTAACTAGTGTCTCAATGACAAAATATTGATTGCATTTGTCATAATTTTTTTTTAAAAAGCACAATTATCGATGGAAATTTCTGCAGTCACAAAACATCATCAGAAGTAAAATGTATATTTCCCACTGAGGAAAGGCCTAAGTCATGCAATACAAGTGGCATATTTATTATATGCCAAGTTGCTCATGCAGATCAGAATGAGAAGAAGAGAAATTAGCCAGTGGTAGAGACAAAAAACGATTAATAGAACAAAACCATCAAGTGCCCCCCGCTTCTTGAAGAATACCTCCTTTCCTTCAGAAAAGGAGAATCCCATGGTTTTGATTGTTTGTTCAGAGTGTCTGGGAATATGCACAACATGTTGCTTGGAAGAGGTTATCAAAATGCATCATAAATAAGAATTGTGCATAATGCCATATACGCCATACCTGTGATGGAATGGTTTGGTGAAGGCCGTGCTAGGGGAGATAAGCATTTCCTTAGCCCCCAGCAGGAGTGTGGGAAGGTTAAGAAGATGAGACTAGCACCACCCTAAGGAATTCGCGGGGTTTTGGCTGGCTGGCTTGGGAAGTTTAGATTCAGTCTGGAGAGATTCTGTCTTTGAGGTGGAAGCTAATAAATGCAACAGAACTGTATCTGTATTGTCTCGTGGAGTTCTTTGGGCTGAACCTGATATCAATCTCTCCAGACTGAACCTAAGTTCCCAAGCCAGCAAGCCAAAACATTGTGAATTCCTTAGAGTGGTGCCAGTCTCATCTTCTTAACCTTCCCACGCTCCTGCTGGGGGCTAAGGAAATGCTTATCTCCCTGAGCATGGCCTTCACCAAACCATTCCATCACAATACCCCTTGACATGAATACCACAGCAATTAACATTTACATTTAAAGCAATTTTAACTTTTTTTTGGGGGGGGGTGTCTGGGTGCAGTTCTGATCACTAGTAATGGATGAATCAGTATACCTATTTCTGATCTATCATGCTCTCATCCTGTTCTCTTATAAGTCTGCTGTATTTCATGGTAACTCAAAACAAACATCTTAAGTGCATTTCATATAGTTTCACACTCCAAGAACCGACTTGCAATGATTAAGGAAGGACAAATGTAATGGATGGCTTGGTTCCCATCAGCACCACCCACAAATATCAGCAGTTTGCACACTGCGTTGCCAATTCTATTATCCATTGCTAGTAATGCTCTCTCTGACAGCAAACCTTCACTAAGCAACTGCTGTGGCTTCTACCTCACCCTACAATGCTCTATGCTCTCAGCTGCCCATCCCCACTTAATGGATGGTCACAGCTGATCTGCGTATTAAGCCTAGAGATGAGGCCATGATATGCTGATTCTGGAGATGAGTTCATAGAAGTGAATGTAATTAGATGCCTTTTACCAAGCCAAACCACTGATCCTTCTAATCATTCTTTGGGTGCTGGCCTGCAAGAGCTCTCCAGGTTGGAGTCCTTTTCTGTCCTTTCTGGAGAGAAAGGGGTTTAACCCTGGTCACACTGGAATTCATAGTCAATCACTCTTAATGTTCTCCATCCTTGTAAAGTAGCAAAAGCTAGGAAACATGGAGTCTGACCCATGGCACAGCCACAGAGTACAGTTTGCTTTTCCCCAAAAGAAACTGGAAAACCCCTTCTTTTATTCTTTAATTTGGTTAAATGGCAGATGGGGCATCCTGTTTGACCATTATAGCTTTATAATATCCTTAGTCATCATCATCATCATAAAAAATTGACAAACAATGTTCTGGAATTTCCTTTCTTCTACCATATATGTTGCCCTCCCCATGCTTTAAACATCAGTGGAAGACAGGTTAATTGCTCAGGCCTTCCCTTCTCCTTTATGCTGTATAGTAACATCATTATTAAAAGGGCCTACCTACATCTAGTTACATACATCTTCCATATCTCTACTCACAGATGCCTGCTTAAATAGCCAACTTTTCACTAATTTAACCTAATAAGAGTGGTTTTCCTATATCTGGGTTCAACTGATTCCACAAGAAGGGAGTGTGGGCACAGAATACTCACTTCTAAGACCCCTTGTGCTACCCTTCTTGGTCTACTTTCCCTACCAGCAAGTCTAGGGAGAACAGATTCTACTTGGAGCAAGTGGTCTTGCAGATTCCCAGGTCTATGCCATAAATAACTTAGTTTATTATCAGAATCTTGAACTCTACCCAGAAACAAATTGGCAGCCAATGCCACTCCATAATGCTGGCTTTATATGACAAAAATCAGATTTTTTCCCAATATTACACAGGGATCTACATCCTGCACCAGCTGAAGTTTCCAGGTGATTTTCATGGACAGCCCCATGTAGAATGCAAATACTAGCATGAATATTACTGCTAGCAACACATACCATCTATGGTAAGCAGACTATTTTTTTACAACAATGGTCTATCTACATTTCTCCATCCATATTAAACATAAGTAAGAGGGTCAGATATTCTGATTGTGTAACTAACACAGACAATCTGTCTGTTGAGAGTGTTCAGTATATAAATTGACAAATAAATCAAATTATTTATGTTGGCAAAATACTTCAAAAGAATTTAAAGTATTTAATTGGAAGCCATTTAGCTTCATTGGCACCACCCTAATGAGATCAAAAACTCTTCCTCAGAGAGGCAGAGCTGAAGCCTTTTTTTCTTTCTTGGTGCCTTTGAGTCAGTGTTGACTCCTGGCAATTGCCTGGATGAGTCCCTGAAGTTTTCTTGGCAAGATTTCAAAAGTGGATTGCCACTGAGTCCTTCCTAGGGCTGAGAGGGAGTGACTGGCCCAAGGTCATCCAGCTGACTTCATGCCTGTGGTGGGACTAGAACTCACCGTCTCCCAGTTTCTAGCCTGGTGCCTTCACCACCACACCAAACTGACTCTCAAAGCCTTGATATAGCTGCTGGTATTATCAAGTAATCTGTTAATAACCTTTGCATGTATGTTTTGGTGAAGAGAGCCTTAAGACACCTATTCAAAAGAATAATTCATTAGACCATCTCAGGAAATACACCAAAGACAAGCACATTGCAACCAATTAAACTTCTAACTCCTATATAGACACATAGAGATCAACAGCATCTACATACTATTCAAAAGAGACAAAGGACCAGAAGATTGCCTCACCAGCAATCATCACCCAGATAAGCAAAGGTCACCACCAGGCACACAATCAAGCAGCAAACACATACCAATCAAAGAACTACCAGAGGAGCAAAACAAACCCTCCACCCTTACCAGCACTGGCAAGGCAGGCCACAGCACATAAATAGAGAGCAAACCCCAGCCCATTTTAGCACTGAAGATGTTACCTAGCTGGGTAATGAAATGTTTGCAAGAAAAGAACCAAGCTCAGAGAACCCTAAGGACTCCACATATCTCAAAGTCCTGTAGTCATCTTCAGCTTCAACGGTTGTATAGCATATTGACCCTAGCAATGGTAACTTTGGGTAGTAACATATTAAAAAAAGAGTGAAAATGTCTCATGTGCAGTTCTTAAGCACACAAGATCGTTGCTACAGCAACCCTGCAGCAATACCGCTTCAACTCACAGCATGGCTTACAAACAAATAGTGTGGATACTTCTATTCTACAACCGTGAGATAGTATGGATGTTGGAATAAATGAGACACAGGAGTTACCCACCTTATCCTAAAAGTCTGCAAGCCATCGACCACTCTATTTCTGTATCTAGGAGACATAGCCTAATCTGCAGAATAGCATATTTGTTGCTCTGACTCCCACTGTTTAAATGCTGGAGGAATACTTTCAAAGACTATGGGACACCTAAAATTCCAAAGCCTCCCAAACATTGTCCTTTCCAGGTTTTAGGGGGGTGTTGGGCATAATCTCCTCAAAGCCCCTCTCTCTGAGCAGAATCATTTTCATAAACCTCCTGTTCTTGGCCACTTATTCACTCTGTCTCTCTGAGTTTAAGGCGCATCAGCGATAACTTGCTTGAAGTTGCAACTGAGTAAGCAAAGATACTAATAGAGATTGGAGGTTCTGGGTCTATCCCTGGTCCCCGATGCTATCCCTGGACAAGCGTAAGGAACTTGTTTATCTTACTCCAGCATTTAAGCCACAAGGAAATAAAGGAATCAGAACAAGCTCAAGACTGAAGTGGATTCTGTGAACATCAGTTAGAACCAGCAGAGTGCACTGATTAAACTGTTGGCCTAGGAGGGAGGAAACCCAGGCCTTAGTAACTCTGTGGGCGGCTTTGGACCAGTCACCATCTTAGTCCATCCTACCTCACAGGGTATTGCTGTGGGGGAAAATAGGAGGAAGGAATGCTATGGACATACCTGTAGCTCCTGAATGAAAGGCAGGGGTATAACTCTAATGAATAATTAAATATATCCCTCTTCAATTCAAAGGTCTCTGCATATTTTAATTCATGTTTTAATTTTATATTGCTTGTGTTTGCAGGACATTCTTACCCAAAACCAACTGAACCCTCATGTATTCCATAAACCCACGTGTTGTTGTTGTTTCACACTATTCACTAAACGTAACATAACACGCTAGATTCATGCAACATGCCAAGATAAAATGTGGTTGGCTAATTTGCAGCTGACAGTGTTATACAAACACAGTTCCTGTATTAAATGAGCATGTATTCATTCCTGTTGTATATCATCTTCCTCAGGGGTCCAGTCCCTAAATGGTAGTCTGTAAAAAGATGCTGGTGGATGGATCCCCATAATGCATAAAAAAAAAATGAATTATTTCTTGGCAGACTTGGCATAGGGAGTGATTTGTATATCTTCATAAGCTCATGGTTACATGCATTTAACAAAACATTCCAGAGTATTCTATTCATCATATAGTCTTATCTGGTTCCATTCTGTTTCAATTGATTCTTCTGCTTAATCTAAACACAGCACAGCCTGTGTTAACTTTTCTTCCCTTTTACGTCCTCTCAGGTCAGGGACCCTATCCTTTTAGCGAGTTACAATCCATGAGCATCTACAGTATTTGGTAAATTATTAAAGAGCTATGAATAAATCATGAGAAACTAATGAGCCTCATTAGTGATTCTAAGCAATGCGAGGAGTTATTTGTTCTGCTCACAAGTTATTTGCTGCTGGCTTTAATGACAACATTCCCATTGGTGACCCTTCTGATTCTATACAGTTGTGTACAGCTACCTTGGAGGTTAACCTTCAAGTGCTATTGTAGGAATGGAAGGACAGATAAAAGGCAGTTTACATCAATAGGGAGATCTAGCTGAGTCAGTAAATAAACGTTGATCATTATGTTGAATCTCAAAAAGATGGAGTTAATGGAGATTACATTTAGGTACTATCCTTACAAACATGATGCTTGCCATGTACAGTTTTATACCAGGATTAAAACAATCTAGGATTTTCATGTTGTTTTTCATATATTGATGATGATGATGATGATGATGATGATGCATATTAACTCAATGGCACAAAGAATATCTCCCATTTGCAACAGGGTTCTTGCAAACATATGAAGCTGAATTTATTATGTGACAAATCACATGAACAATTGAGAAAGGAGCAACATAATGTTAGCTGTCCAAGGTAGAACCAGAAACCAATGTTTCTGAGCATAGTGACTAGGATAAGAGAGCAAGAAAATTGAGTAGTGGATTGATTCTCAGGTCTTGAAATAGATTTAGCCACTTAGAAAAGCATCAAAAGATTGCTTTTGCCTGAGCAATCACATACTTTTCTTACTCTTTGTTTCTGTCTCTTAGCTTATTTCCAGGTTATCCAATATGGCAAAGTCAGTGTGTCTGCAGATGTCACTCTGAGCTTCTTCTGAGTTCCTTGCTCTATCTGGACATTGGCATGTTTTTATCATTCTTCTTTGCAAAAATGCTTCTGGGTCCCATATAAGCTCCACTGTGTGGCCTTAGAAGATTGGACTACTACATTGCGCTCCCCATGGGGCTGCCCTTGAAGAGCATTTCGAAGCTTCAACTGGTCCAGAATGCATCAGCACATGCAGTACTGGGCTCACTATGGTACCCCTATGTAAGACAAGTGCTATGAGAGCTCACTGGCTCCCAACAGGCTTCCAGATATCATTCAAGATTCCAGCTATCAACTTCAAAGCTCTACATGGCCACTCAGAGTTCCACTAGTTCCGCCAGCCATATACATCTGTAAAAATAAATAAATACACAGATAATATGAAAAGGGTAGGTTGGTGTTTGTTTGAAAGCAAACTAACCACCTAGGGTAGGGGGGAAATAGAAGGGGAGCTGGGTTGGTAGAAAAGCATCCTATGGAGCTATTGCGAATAGTAAGGAACAACTTTGCCAGTTTTGCTTCTGGTAAATAAATATTTTCTGGTTGACCTTACATACCCACAACACACTCTCCTCTGGGATATAGAGAACCTTATCATTTGATCTGACTCCTTGATCTTGTGCAGACTCCTGATGTGATGGATGCTTGTGAGAAAATACAAACTGGCTTTCCTACCTGTGATTATTGCAGCTGAATGCACTAATCTAAATTGGGCATGTGTAGATTGGCTTCAATACCATTCAAACTGTTGAATCAATCTGATTGGACTGTCAGTTTGATTCCACACTTCAGTTGGAAGCACTGAATCAAGTTGATTTGATTTTCTTAATCAATTGGGGGAAGGCCATCCACTTTTCAGAGGTGTTCAGTTTGATTTGACTTTTCCATTTGATTTGGAAAGTTGATTTGATTCAGCGATTTGATGAAATCAACTTCAAATTAAATATTTGAAATTTAAACTCTAATCCTATGTAATGGTATGTGGGAATGACCTTGGGAGATTGGGCAAGGAGACACTACCAAGGGAATAGTCAGGTAAGAGACTGTGTAGCCCGCAGCTGGATGGTGGGTGGGGCAAGAGGCTCAGAAGAGACCCTCCCTAGTTTCTCGGGCTGTAAAGGTGACAGGGGGAGAATTGTACTTTCAGACTTGCAAGATTGATGTCAGCCTTATGGGGCAAACCAGATAGGAAACACGACCAGATAAGCTAATTCTACTTTATTGTAAAGCTACATTGACAGAATCTTGCAAGTCTGAAAGTTTTCTTTCTATTCTCCCCCATCTCCTTTACAATTATTGCTGAGTTACACACAAGTGATGCCTAAATTAGATTGAGATACAGGTTGATACATCTACAATACCTGTCAGAAACCAAGATGGAATTGGCATTAGTTATGCTTATAGCATTAATCAAGGAATTGTTCCAGTTGAGTTGTCTTTTGCAAATGTCTAACCCAGTTCAAGCAAGTTATTTTTTTTTTAATTTGGCACAGAATAATGAGCAATTGCTGTCAGTACTTGATAAGAATGTGAGACTATCCTCTCTTAATCAGACACAGTTGTGGCAGTCACCTACTGGGGAGCACATCTGGCAAAGCCTTAACTTTGTTAAGTAGAACAACAGGGTGCTTGTACTTTGCCTCTAAGGTTCTCCTATGGTTAGAATTCTAAATCAATCAAAATAAATGGTTTCTCATCTTCTGCCCCATCCAGTTTTTCATATCTTGAAGTTTACGCACCATTGGACAACTTTTTGTTGCAAGCTTCATGAGATAAAATTCTGTAGGGTGAATTTATTAAAATATTTTCTCTGTCATTGCAGGAACCAATGATGTGAAGAAGGAAAAATAAATGCTGGCAGGGGAATTCTGGAGGTTGAAACCCATACATCTTAAAGTTACAAGGGTTGAGAAGCACTACTCTAGAATAAAAGAGCTCATGGTCCTTTTCTGAAATTTCTGAAAGGGCCACATTCTGAAACTGAACCATCAGTTAATGGGAGGGTGGTAGTTGGGGCGACATGATGTTTATCATACTTAGGAATCTCTCCAGGGCTATTTTGAGCACAGGGTCCCAATAAAAACATGACAGGAATGAATGGTGTACATTTTGGGGCTTTACTACAGGGTGTTAATTTTCCTATAGCCTCATTGGATTCTGCAATGAATGCGTGCTTTGCTGATGTTTGGGCTAAAAAAGCAAGGAATTTGGATGGCTTCCTCTAGAAATTCTATTTTTATATCTAGGACTAAGATCACATTATTTGGAAACACATTCTTTTGAGCATTGGGGGATATATTATGGGTGTGTTCTGACATTTAAAATAAAGTAATTCAGGTTGACAAGCTGACTTTTTTTTCAAATTTTGAAGCAGAATCCATATTTCCTCTTCTTTTTTAAAGATTCAGCATAAATGGAGTATTTTAGCTCCCCCCCCTTTTTTTTCATATAACCTTTAATACTCAAATTTATCCATTAGTTGCAATTTGAAACAATGCTAAAAACAGAGGGCATTGTTACAGGTTGCTATGTAGATGTTTGTTTGTTTTTTTCAAAAGTATAGCAAAAACTGAATTTAAATAAACTGAACATTGTGCTTAGTTGTGTCCTGAAGGGTACAGTATTATTGACAACAGAATCATCTATAATTTTGCAGAAGTCATCAAACCCTACAACATGCCTTTCATGTTTGAGTCTTTGAATAGCATGAACAAATCCTTCATCTTTCATAGTTCAGCAAGAATGGATTAAGGATTTATTCCCTTAGCTTAGTCACAGTCATCATCAGGGGAACAGATTCATGTTGTGCTGTTTATTATTTATAGTTCTCATTATATTCTTTGTCAGAAGACTGTGGCATGAGAATCTTAATGCCTCATATATTACATGAAGATAATAGTAAACTCTAATACTTTGACCTTTTCAGTGTTCCATATTTTGATTCATTATTCATCCCCTTTCTCCCTTAACAGCCTCAGTAACCTGGGAAGAAGAGGTGTAAGAAAAAACCAATCAAAATCCACAGTACTGAAAAGGTTAAAGTCCTGTGTTTATAAATCTGCTCTAGGTTTATAGTCTTTCCCTCCCTAGTTTAGCATTAAACTCCTGTTTTATTCCTGCTGCAAAAGAATGCAACATGAATATCAAAGAAATACAAACAAATACACTCATCATACAAATTTCATTATAATTTTATGGGTGGGATGTTCCTCAGAAGCACACGAGCTGAGGCCATATTTGTAATCCTTATTTCACCGTCAGTTCTGGGCGAGGACTTGCTCTTACTAAGCCAAACGTGCCTATGCAAAATGCCATGCTGAAGACAACCATGAGTTCAGGAAAGAAAGAAATATATGTCTATAAGAGACCTGGAAGTTTTAGTCAGGTTTGCAATTAAGATTAAGGATGTAAGAGAAATCTTTTACGGTCATCAATGAATTCCAATTTACCAAGAAGGAAGACATTCTGATGCAGACTATGCATAATTCTTCACTTAAACTTTTGTGCAAAAAAATGTATATTTGAGAAGGATATATCCAGAGAAAAGTTGCACTTAAAAAACACCCCCCCCAATATATTTAGGAAAAATGCATAGAGTCTGTAAAATTAATTGATTTTAATTGTTTTGTAAACCGCCCAGAGTCATTTAACAAGATGGACGGTGACAAATTCAATATATAAACAAATAAATAAATAAAAATAAACATCCAGCAGTAAGGTAGATGAACTCAGTTACAGTGGTGATTAATGTATTATTGGAAGATCTTAAAGACTAGGTTGGGGATCGAGCGTCCTGGAGAAAATCTATTTTTTTTTTCTGTTGCTAGGAGTTGACACCAATGGGATGGCACATAATCAATATAAAATGTTCAAATTTCTGTACTTAAAGAAAACTCTGAACAATTATGAATGTTAATATTCTGCTGAAGGTTCGTTTTTCTCTCCCTTTCATTCAAAAGAAAATTGATAGAAATGAATAAGGTATAAAATCCTTCAGTATGTCTATGGATCAGATTGAAAAGAGTCTACACATCCTTAATCATGATTTTAAAATGATGGCTAGTTGCTAGAAGTTCTAGTCTGTACATCAGACTGCTACAATGAAGGTTACTAAACCAGCACACTAAATAAATGAAAATAAAATACAATATACGTGCAAAACTATCCAGAACAGCCACACATATTTTTAAGTGATGTTGGTTAATTTCTATTGTGGAGTGTTAATCATTCAAGAAGGTTGAAATACTTGTCACCTAAGATAATAAACAAAGGCTTTTTTCGAACAAAATCCTGTATTAAGTCTGTCTGATAGAATAAAAACTTTTCAGAGTCAGAAATCCATTTATTCCATTAATGGAGTAAAGCTTTCAGAAATCACTAGCTATCTTGATGCTTTTATTTCTATGATCTATTTCACTAAGTCTAGCCTTATAATTTAATAGCAATGTGACTGCATTTTAAATTACCACTGTCTCCTTAACCCTAATAATGAACAATAGATTAAGACTGTGCAAAGCTTAGAAGGAGCACTTCCGTTCAATAATGAGAAAGCTCTCTTCTGAAGTTGTTTCACTAGGCAACGTAGCCTCCTGTTTCTAAAAAGCAAAGTGATTCCCTTCCTGTTATTTCTGAGGACCTTGCTGGTGGAGGCTTCTGCTCATGCATGCCCAGGAATGGTAAATCATGCCCTTGCCACACCTCATTGAAGCCTCTGTGGTGCAACGCTCCTTGTCAAGATGAAGTATGGCTGCCTCATGCAGGTCTACAAGATATTTTACTTACATGGTTACTGTATTCACACAAAAAGGTTTGAACCTTTTAAAACCATGGTCTGGTGAACACTAGACCATAATAGGCAGGTTCACATATCACATTAATCCATAAATAAGACAGATGTTAATTTAGTGTGATGTGTGAACCTAACCAGTCTTGCTGCCCACAGACTGCAAAGTGACTTTACAGGAATTTTACAGGATTGTGTTTTCTAGAATGAACCTAATTGTTTGTTATAGTGGTGGTCCTTACCAGACACCACTCCTGGGACTTTCCTACTGTCAGAAGCAGGGCAGGAAGTGATGAGGAGGGAGCCTTTTCCATGATGGTTCTCTGATTTTGGAAAGCTTTTACCTGGCATTTCATTTAATCCACTTTAGCCACTTAGTTATGACTCATCCTGTGAAATTTCGCTGCTGGTTTATTTATTATTTCAGAGTGGAGAAATACACTGCCTGTTATATTTTAGTGAGAGAGATTAATAGTGTTGATTACATCACAGAACGGATCTAACTGCCCTTTGCATTTTGGAGATATGGCAGATGCCCAGAAGCGTTCAGGATCTTTGAAGATGCAAGGTGGTCCACCTACTGTATCTTCACTTGAGACATTCTGGAACAGGACTTCCCTAGTATTGGAAAAGGAGAGCCATAGAGGCTGGTGGGAGCTGGGATGAGGAATTCAGTGTCAGGAATAAAAGGTTGCGGCTCAGACATGGAACATGTGCTTCCTGCAGGTTTTCACAAGTTCAATCCTTGGAATCTCCAAACAGGGTTGGAAAAATTCCTCCTTGGAACCCTGAGAACCAGTCATCATTGACAAGCATGAGCTATATAAATAAATACTCTAAGATAGCTTTGTATATCCCCTTCAGGAAGTAAAGTCCATTTTTTTACCCAAGAAGGAGATGCTGTAGTGGTTAAGGTGATAGAGTAACATCTGGGAGTCCCAGGTTGTAGCATGGTCAGCCATGGAAGCTGATTGAGTTTCTTTATGCAAGTCTCTATGTCTCACCTCAATCAACTTCCCACCCTTTGTGGTTAAGAGGAAAAATTGGAGGAGGGAGGGTTTTGCTCTTGGAATAAGGGTGGGTTATAAATCAATCTGAGGAATTTTATACTTCACAGATTGTGTCTGGACTCTGTACTCAGCTTCCTGTGAGTAAATCTCACTGAACTCAGTAAGGGTTGTTCATATATCATGTATTAAAATGGATTGCATCTCTAGTTTGAACTCCAATGTTATTCATTGTTACATTCAAACACTTCAAGAACTTTGAGCATTACATAATGAAAGGAAAAATAAAGGAAAAATCCATAAACCTCCCACAAGACTCCCTGAAATTTTCCCAACACCTTTCTAACATTCTAAAACTATAGCTAAGGACGTTGATCCTCCATACCCCCAGCCCAAAAGTAGAGTGGCATATTTAATATTCATTTGGCTAAAAATTCTTAGCTGCACTGGCAAAAATATGCAAAGTCAGGAAAGGAGAAAAATCATCCCAGTGGCTTTGCTAAATTAAGCCATTATTTCCAGTTTCCTCTTCTCCCTTCCTGTAGTATACTTCCTATAGCATCCTTCAGGGGACCAGAAGAAGCAGCAGCCCATTTCATGCAATATAGTCTTCATCCAGCTTGCCAAGAAATGTTTATTGTTCTTCCCACAGCACACATTATCACCTTTCTTGCAAACCAAAAGCCATATATTTAGAATCCTTATGGCCAATCAACAGGCGATCACTATGCATAATGCCACAGTCTGACTGTGGATTGTCAAGAGGATGACAGCAGCTGTCTTGTCATTCTGAATCGGGACACTGATCCAGCTGGTTCTCCAAAATGTTTAGCAGAAGTTCTTTTCCAGGCTGGAAGCCTCTGCGCAAAAGGCAGGTTCTCTTCCAAAGGAGTGGGATATTTGGTGACTCATAAAGGAGAAAAATATTGTTGAAAACTCTTACCCTGATTGGAGGCCTGGCCTAATTAAGAAGTTGCCTGTTGCTTAAGTTGCCTGTTGCCTAAAGTGCTAAAAGCAGCAATACTAGGATACCACAAAAGGAACAGGGAAGTGGAACTTGGGAGCTGCTGAAGCCTGCTAAAATAACAATTTTAAGGCTAAGAATAGTTGAATGCGAATTACTAGGTTCCACCTCAGGTACTGGGGTCGTTAGGGGCTGACTTAAAGATGTAAACAAGGATACTCGATAAACCCATCATCCACCTGATGGAAGTTGGATAGAACTCTGTATTCTCCCCTTGTGAAGTGTTTCAATAAAACTTGGTTTGAAGCTAAGAGTGTGATCTCTACTCCCTAAAAGTTTGAGGAATTTTCCCTTACACCCAGCAACACTGAACATTTTTTGTAACCACCATTAATATATACATATTAGTACTTTTAATTAATAATTGCTTCATAAACAAAGTGGATGAACAAAAGTTTTCACAATAATCTCTCTCACCTTATCCACACCTCCCTTTTCATCACTGAAATATTCAGAAAGTCTTTTATGGTTGGAAACTGTGATGACACTTTAATAATGCATGCCTAATTCATTTGCTTATTTACTCACAAGGTTTATTTGTTGCTTTTCAGCTAAAAATGACCTGAACAGATTGTTTAAATCTACATACTAACCAAACTGAAAACCCTTTGTTAGCATTATCTCTGTAGAAATTCAGAAAGCAGTAGTTCATGGGTGGGACAACTAAACATCTCCAGAGGTGATTTTTTTTTTTTTTTAAACATTTGCTAGTGAAATAGTCAAGTTTGCCCTTTAGAAAATACATTCATAAAACCAGTAACAACTTAAAAAAGAATAATAAAGGCCAAAAACATTTACTAACTCCCCAAATTTCACTCTATGTCAGGAAGTCCAAGCCAGGCCTATCATAATGTTATAGTTAATTATAGCAGAGACAACTTTACCAGATTCTGTAGCCAAGAAATTTATTTTGTTGTAGGGTTATACAAAGCTTTGAAGGGATATTCAACAAAGTTTAAAACATTCTTTTGTAACGCTGACATTGGGGCAAAGTGTGATTGTCTCACACAGACTTCTTACATGGTACAGCTACAGAGCCACTCAATTATATTATTTTTCCTTGACTGAAATTGTGATTTCAGATGGCATATAAGTCATCCTAGGACACTGGGATAAATCAGAATTTTCTAAAGGGTGCACAGAAATAGCATTTTGAAAAAAACAAATTCACCTTCTTCGTATTAGAATGAAGTAGAATTTATAATTAGCCTTTTACTATGAGAAAGATATCCATGCATTTCAAAATGGTTAATGGAGCTCAGTAGTAATAATGGCATTATATGTGAAAATAATTCACCTGAATAAACTTTGCTTTATGGTTTTTTTTTTTTTTTTTTTTGGAATACAGTCTTATGAATGAAAACTGGCTGTTTTCTGACAGTCTTTTGTGAGCTACGCTCCTCAAACTGAACCCTTCCTGATTTCTCAGATGAGCTGGCCTTATTTTTTATAACCACCATTAATATTTACATATTAGTTTTCCTGATGAATATTGTCTGATGGATGGAATAGATGAACATGAAGATTCCGGAATAACCTACTCTCACCCTCAATTTTATGGATAGATGTTATGCTAAATGTGGCATGGGGGGGGGGGTCAAGACCATATGGAGGCCAATTGCATACCCTTCGGGGGAAGTTCCATAACTGGGGTGCCAAGACTGAGATGGCCCCACACTCAAGGTGATAATGCAAACATAGTTTTCTTGCTCAGTGCATAGGACAACTGGCACAAGGGGAAAACAACACTGAGACATTATTGTCCACACTTTCAACTTGTCCCAGTGGCTGCCATGTTTTTAAAGATGGGCCTTCCGTGATCCATGACCTCTCTGTCTCTCTGACCAAATACATGATGTTCTGTACCACTAAATGTGTCCAGATTTTCTAGAGTAGTGCCACATGGTTAAAAACAGGGTTAACCTAACCCATTTCCTGTTGTTGCAAAAAGCTCTCTTATACATCTCCAGTCTCCCACTCTGCACCTTAGCAAGATGCTGTCAAGATTGTGTAAATGCCTCATTCCCCACCCACCACCCATAGTAAGACAATAGTAAGTAGCATTTCAGAGAGCCAGTTTGGTGTCGTGATTAAGGCATCAGGCTAGGAACCAGGAGACCGTGAGTTCTAGTTCTACCTTAGACATGAAGCCTGCTGGGTGATCTTGGGCCAGTCACTTTCTCACAGCCCTAGGAAGCAGGCAACGGCAAGTCACTTCTCAAAAACCTTGCCAAGAAAACTGCAGGGACATGTCCAGGCAGTCACCAGGAGTCAACACCGACTCAAAGACACACACACACACACATACACACACACACACACAAACACAAATGGCATTTCACTGTCTTTTTACAAGACTCTAAGTAAGATGCCTGGATAGAACAAGAACAAAAACCAAGAAGAATAAGAATGAAAACCATGTTTCTCTCCCCTCCCTAAAGATGACATGACACACAAGTCTTTAAATGTAAATCTGTGGAGCAAATCTCATCTGTTCCCATATCCAACAACAGAGCTTATTTAACAGTTTCTTAGAAAATGTCTCTTGGGTTTTGCTGCAGGCAGGAAGTTATGCATAATTAGCACTTTTATGTGGCATTAACAAACAATCTTGTTAGTTCATTACTTTTTAATATTTGCATCATTCTCTAGAAAGTTAGATTAAAACCTAACTATAATTTCCATACGTGAGTTTCAGTGAATATAAACATCAAAGAAATGTTCACTTTAATCAGATGCTGTATAATGTTTTCATTTTTTCCTTTCTTTAAAGAAACATACAGGCACACAAATGAGGTATTATGCAAATTAGGCATTCATACAAATTATATAAAGAACTCTGATCTTAGAAGTTAGAAAAGAGTCCAACTAGTACAATTAAAATGAACTGTGTTGTATTCTTCTGTTCCAAACCTCCCATAGACTAAAAGAGCACATAAAATCAGATTAAGCTGAATTATGCTACTGAATTTGAAAATTCTAACGGGCGTGCCATTGCACAGGTGCAGAACAGATGGATAATGTTCACACTGCATGCTTTGCAGTATGAAGGAGACTTCCTGCTTTCAGGAACTTTTTTTTTTAGCAAGAATCCTCAAAACCTTCCGTTGGAGCATGGCGCTTTGGCTGGACTCTCACATGATGTTTTGGTCATAATATGGGTGTTTTGATTTTGTTGGAACCCAATTCACAACACAATTGGTTTGTGAACCAAAGTTAGTTCAAAGATAACGCACCCAGTTTTAACAATGGAAGCTTTTCGGCAAGATTGCTTCTTGTAGGAAGACCTACTTCAAGCAGAGGTTTTCTAGAATAAATGAATAGTTATGCAAATCTGTACATCATTTGCAGTTGAACAAATCCCATTTCTCTCCCCCCCGCATCCTTCCTGTGTCTTTGCCTGTGACACCACAATATCCTACTAGCTCTCTAATTTCCACACTGATTACAATCCTTCCACCTTGGTCCATTGTATTATAGCTTTGTGGACTAGTTGAGAGGTTTCACTGAAATAATGGAATTGGAGAAAAAGGTCACGGCGAGGCAGTTTTTCAGAAGAGCACACAAAGTTCCAGGTTTTGTTTTTTTTTAAATTGCTAGCAGACCTTTGTCTTGATGGACTGAAGAGAAATGGTCAACCTTTCTGATGGTATTGGATAACCCTTAACTGAAAACTCTCAGAGTTTAATTTGAAGTGGCCAGGTAAAAGTTGCATTTGAACCACCATTAGTAGACTATAGGACAATATTTAGGTTCCTGGTAGGCTGTTTTTTTTATCATAATCCCTTTTTTAAAATATATAGAACAGCAGGTTTATTTATCTCTATGTTTATCATTATTAACTGTTTAACATTATTAACTGCATATCGCTATGTTTATCATGTTTATTATTATTAACTTTTTAATATTATTAACTACACAGAGATAAACCACATTTACACACCATTCAAGAGAGACAATAAAAAAGCTAAGAAGAAAACTAGAAGACCAGAACGCATCCCCTCCAGCAGCCTATACCCAGATAAGCAGGGATTAGCACCAGACAAACAATCAAACAGAAAACAATACCCTAATCAAGGCACTACCAAGGAGAAAACCACACCCCCATCAACAATGGCAGGGCAGACTACTGTATATAAACAGGGAGCAAACCCCACACTCAGTCACACTGATGATGTTGCCTAGCTGGGTAATGAAAAGTCTGCAAGCATTTGTCTGAACAACCAAGTTCAGAGAGCACCACAGACTCCATAGCTTAACCCTGCGCTACAGATATTCTCTTCTATTGGAATGGCAGTTCAATCCAGGCTGCAATAAGAGATTTAAATTGCTTAGAGACACCATGTTATCAAACTCATTGATGAACAAGGGCTGGAAATTCTATCATGGTTTCCAGGATTTTGACATTGAAACACTTTATGAATGTTTTTTGTCATTCTTGCTTCCTTGTTTGTACCTTCCTGTAAAGGACTTCATTCATCCATTTCTATGCAGAGGGCTACATTTGCCCAGAAAGTTAGCCCTTGTAATCTCTTGGCACATTGATCAAATAGATTACTTAAAAAGCCTTTACTATTAAAGATTGCTGGAATATTGAAAATCTGAACTATGTGGAAAAGAGGGCTTTGGTTTGCTAAAGCTGTGAAAGAAGAATGAACACAAAGCAAAAATCTGATGGGAAGGAAAGCTTCTGTTGGAAGTGCCAGTT